>NW_027315746.1:25469587-26119587 GCF_026437365.1 Eucyclogobius newberryi
CACAAATGCTGCCATATTGTTTTGGAGATTTTTGGCTGGATCGAGACATTTTTTCTGCAGGGCCACAATGTCCCCCGAGGAGTAGAATCCAAAGTGTTGCCAGCGTATTGTTTACTCAGGGAAGTGCACAAGCCATATGTAAACTGCAGTCACTCACAATACCCAGAGCTGGATTACTACATAATTAAAGCCGCGGTTGGCAAACATTAAAAAAACATGTTAGAGTTTGGAAGACGAGAGGATAGAGTTGTAATTTGGAGACTGGGGAGTTGAGATTTTCCAAAGTGAACACGAGACTACAAGAAAATTAAGAACCAAGACTGTGTTCCTTGTGCCTGAATTGTTTACACATTTTGGATGGAATTTTGAGCATTGGTGACATAGAAAGAGTGATTTCCTTTTTAGAATACAATGCTACTCTGTAATTTTCAACTTTATTTCAGCTTTTCTTCACAAACTGCCACATGACTGACATAAAGCTACGATGAATATTTCCCATGCATCCCATTGCTATCCCATGCAACAAATAATAATAGATAAAAGTGATAGTCATAATAGTGATAAATCTGTTATATGCACTATAAGTAATTCACTAGAGATCCTTTAAAATGGTATGTCATGAGAATATTAAACATTATGGAATGGAAGCATAATCTGAAATTGATTTTAAGTCTTTATAACAAAAAATAGGCAACAATTTTATAATTCAAGGGTAGATAATTCTCACTCTTTGGAATTATAAAAGATGGACAGAATTTTAGCTTTGTACTTGAGCTTCACAAAAAAGATTATTTCTGGTAAAGTGTGTAATATTTATTATTTTTAGTATAACCTTCAAAGTGATGATTTTGTCTTCATCAAAAATGCTAAATGTCCATTATAATCTCCTATTAAATAAACAAATAAAAATTGTATAATAATAAAAGTCTTTAAACAGGGCTTTGATCACTCTGAGGTTATTCCGTCTCTCCATCGAAATAAAATTATGATCCACTTCACTTTTTCCTCATTTAGAATGTTCTTGTTTCCAAATGTTTCTTCAAGGGTCAATAGGAAGAAGGGCTGCAATTCCATCAAATCACTGCTAAACTTGTTGCTAAATATGTTCTGAGATGTTTTAGAGTTTAGTTAGAGTTTTTGTGTTAGTTTAGAATTTCATATTTCTCTCAAGAACGAATATTCCAGCGTTTCAAGAATCAATCCAAACATATAACTTTGTTCTGCTCTTTTGTCTTTGGGGACCATCATAGTAAATATTTTGGCTCAGTCCGCCTTTGCGCCGATAATATATAAATTGAAAGTCAGATGGTGAAATGAAACGCTTACAAGGCAGGTTTACAGCTATTGATTACTATTCAGAATGACACATCAACTCTTTTGTTCCCTCCCTCTCTCTCTAAAAATTGTGTCCCTTTTTGTCTTGAATGTATGTTTTTCTGTGCATATACTGCGAGCTTTTTCAATGGCATGGCACAATGACTTCTTATTGACCGCTATATTACTTGTCAACGCTGCATTCTGGCTGAAAGCGTCATGAGAATGTGATTTACTTTGACAACCCAAAATGAAAATGTCATTCACAAGAATCTTTGGAGGGACTATTTTATATATTTCACATTGTTAAACTTTCTAAATGTGCAATTTTTAATAACTGATTATAATTATTCGTAGTATTATTATTGGTGGAAATTAGAATGACTTGAAGATATAAAGGTCAGCAGGTCAGAGCAGTTGTTTCTCTATATCCCAGAAAATGCTGCAGTGTAAGAGCAGAACTTGAGGACTTAAAGGATTTGGGGTAAACATCTCGGAGCTCATTCCCACAGCTCTGAGTTTGAGGTGGAGGGAGTTCAGGCTGCCTGGGCTTATAGCTGCTTT
Organism: Eucyclogobius newberryi; assembly: GCF_026437365.1. Classification (NCBI taxonomy): domain Eukaryota; kingdom Metazoa; phylum Chordata; class Actinopteri; order Gobiiformes; family Gobiidae; genus Eucyclogobius; species Eucyclogobius newberryi. The sequence continues at coordinate 25,471,466 of NW_027315746.1, forward strand.
AAAGCTTAAATTATGATCGCCTTGGCTGGTGTTGTGTTGAGCCGAGTTAGTTTTGTGTTATATTTAGGTCTGCACAGTAATATTACAAAAATGTAATTGAGAGTCAGTGGTGAGTATTGGAATTGTCTCCTGTATTTGCTCTAAAGACAAGTAAAATGTGAACAACTTGATACAGTCTAATAACAAATAAAAGTCTGCAAATACTTAGTTTTTGCCTGACATGTAAAAACAGTTGTAGAAAACCAGACAAACAACAGGAACACTGCAGGTACAGTCACATGATCACTGATTACAGACAGTGGCACTTTCTCTCCTTAGATAACATGTCTCTGAGTCCCTGTGTTGAGAAAATGGATTGTTGTCATGGATCTATTATTGTTGGGTGAATTTATCCACACTTAGCGTTTGGCAAGCGTGGTAAATTCTGCCAGAGGTGGACTGGCCATAGGTGCATTCTAGAGAAGCGTTAAACTCCTGGTGGCTTTGACAGCTGACGGACTGACCCCTGTATTTGGCACTTGATAGCCCCGGCAACAGCAAGTGCAGCCGCACATTGCTCCGTTGCGGTGTAGAACAAGAGTGTGGCGACCAAGGCCAGAGCGCAGTCACGCCACTGCCACGAGAGCACGGCCACAAGTACAAGTAAAGCATGTTGTCATAGCAGAGCGAGGCAGCCGAACCTGGGATCAGGGAGCGTCAGAGTCAGATGAAGTCTGATAGTGTATTACCCAGTTAAATGATTAAATCAGGTTTTTGGCCCTGTGACTACTGACTAACTACAGTCTGCATTAGACCAAAGAGGAAAAACAGGATTCAGAGCCAGATCAACAGGCAAATATTAAAATGATTAAATGTTAAACTTATCCACCACCAACAATTATCTAAGGGGTTCAGGATTATGTCAAATTAGGACTGTTGCCAAACTGATCAACAACTTAAACAACAGCCAAACATAATGGCAAGGGAAAAGTGAGAGAATCCAGACACTGATGACATTGTGAAAACACCAGGCAGATGATGATAATGCCAATTCATTTACACATATTCGTTTAGTTCAATTAGATAGAAGAGTCTGGAGCAGTCATTCTATCCAAGAATAGTTTTGGATTTATGTAGTAATATTAGTACATTTTAAACTGCAGAGGCCATGCTACAATATTATAGCTTGGGAACAACAGAGAGATAAGAAAGAATGTGCGTCATGTTTGTAAACATGTATCACCTCTGGGTGGTAATTCTGACGTATTAAATTAATTAACAAAAGCCCTACCGACAAAAATGAGGCAAAAAGGCAAATAAACTGATGTGTTAGTTGTGCTGCCCATAATAAGAATGTTGAGGGTCACTTTTTGAATGAAAATGAGGCCAGTGCATAACCTTTAGTCATGAGTTTCAGCTTCCATTTTGAGGACTTCTAACCATTCAAATATAAAGTAAGATACAGTATATTGATTAAAAGTGTTCAAGTTGTCAAGATTTTCCCCATTCTGAACCGTATGCATAGAACTCACTGTTTTTGTTTGTTTATTATTTGTTATAGTCATGATCCTGGCTTGGTTTGGATCTTCTTTGTGTGTGCGTGTTTTGACACAAGTTTATAAGAAATCCTTTTTAAATTAATCAAACCAACTAATACAATATTGGTATTAGCCTGTAATCACAATATCAACATTGATATAGAAGTTTACATTGAGTATAGCATGAAACCAGGGTCAGGCTTGGACTAGAAATGGTTTTAACAAAAAGGCTATGGCAAAATGAAGACGGCAACGTGTCAAAGCAGCTCACACACAATGGCATAGATTTTAAGAGACTCTTTTCTCTTTTGTTTGAATGGAAAATTGCTCTTCCTTCAGGATGTTCAAACGCACTACATCATAAAACAGAACATTCTTACCACCACATCGCAGTGATTAATCGTAAAATACATCCATTCATTGCCGCCATGCCAAGCACACTATGCAGCGTGTAGGAGGCTTGTGTAGCTGCCACACTTGCCTGGCATTCCTTTGTTTGAGACATTCTGCACATCCTCCAGCCAATGACAGGAAATCTATTGAAAAAACTCCCTCCCTCTCCGTTCCACATCGTACGACACCTTTTGCATTCTATAAAATATCACTGCTAAAACATTCCACAAAGTTATCCGTTATATTTTTGGATGTGGGGCATTTTGAACACCAATTGAATCACCAAGGTTTTGCTACATCCAGTTTCATTGCGTTGGTTTGCTAAATTTCCCAGTTGTGACTAAAGTAACAAGTTTATGTTGGGTATTTTCGCTCGCAACCACAATGAGCTTGATGTGCTGACGTGCCCCATTTCTCAGCAAACCCACACGGACCCCAAACATGAATTATTCACCGTAGTCACACAAGGAGGAATTGGCAAAAATATACAAGAGTGCACTAAAGTTTTTGTTGATGATGTGTGTTATTTGTGCTCGCTCTTAATTTCCTAATGCCAAGATGTAACAAAATAGGACGCGTTAGTCTTGAGCAGTGTCTGGAGGATTGAGCTGCTAACTACTCTGCCACTGCTCCCTCTCCAAGTTGTTGTTGTCAAGCTGTTGTTTTCGATGTAAAATATCTGAAATATTTTAGATTACATTTTAAAGGTTAGATAGAGTTCTGCACTATTTTTCTTCTTCTGCTTATGTTTACTTCATGTATTGCACTTTGCTTTTTTGTTTGATAAGCTTTGTTTCTTGTGGAAAATTAATCTACCGTATATTTCGGACCCTTTTTTCATAGTTTTGGCCGAGGTGCGACTTATACTTATATTTATACTTATATACTTGTACTTAAACTCCGGAGTGACTTCCATCCATCCATCCATCTTCTGCCGCTTTATCCGGGGCCGGGTCGCGGGGGCAGCAGTCTGAGCAGGGACTCCCAGACTTCCTTCTCCCCAGACACTTCCTCTAACTCCTCCGGGGGGATCCCGAGGCGTTCCCAGGCCAGCCGAGAGACATAGTCTCTCCAGCGTGTCCTGGGTCTTCCCCGGGGCCTCTTCCCGGTGGGACATGCCTGAAACACCTCCCGAGGGAGGCGCCCAGGAGGCATCCGGAACAGATGCCCGAGCCACCTCAGCTGGCTCCTCTCAACGTGGAGGAGCAGCGGCTCTACTCCGAGCTCCCCCCGTGTGGCCGAGCTCCTCACCTTATCTCTAAGGGAGCGCCCAGCCACACGGCGGAGGAAACTCATTTCGACCGCTTGTATCCGCGATCTTGTTCTTTCGGTCACTACCCAAAGCTCATGACCATAGGTGAGGGTAGGAACGTAGACCGACCGGTAAATAGAGAGCTTTGCCTTTCGGCTCAGCTCCCTCTTTACCACAACGGTCCGATGCAGCGACTGCATCACTGCAGCCGCTGCACCGATCCGCCTGTCGATCTCACGCTCCATCCTTCCCTCACTCGTGAACAAGACCCCGAGATACTTGAACTCCTCCACTTGGGGCAAGGACACCCCACCCACCTGGAGAGGGCAAGCCACCTTTTTCCGGTCGAGAACCATGGCCTCGGATTTGGAGGTGCTGATTCTCATCCCAGCCGCTTCACACTCGGCTGCAAACCGTCCCAGTGCATGTTGCAGGTCCGGGTTTGATGGAGCCATCAGGACAACATCGTCTGCAAACAGCAGAGATGAGATCCTGTGGTCCCCAAACCGGACCCCCTCCAACCCCTGACTGCGCCTAGAAATTCTGTCCATAAAAATTATGAACAGAACCGGTGACACAGGGCAGCCCTGGCGGAGTCCAACATGCACTGGGAACAGGTCTGACTTACTGCCGGCAATGCGAACACAGCTCCTGCTCCGGTCATACAGGGACCGGACAGCCCTGAGCAAAGGGCCCCGGACCCCGTACTCCCGGAGCACCCCCCAAAGGACACCCCGAGGGACACGGTCGAAAGCCTTCTCCAGATCCACAAAGCACATGTGGACTGGTTGGGCAAACTCCCATGAACCCTCGAGCACCCGATGGAGGGTATAGAGCTGGTCCAGTGTTCCACGACCGGGACGAAAACCACTCTGCTCCTCCTGAATCCGAGGTTCGACTATCGGTCGGATTCTCCTCTCCAGTACCTTGGAATAGACCTTACCTGGGAGGCTGAGGAGTGTGATCCCTCTGTAGTTGGAACACACCCTCCGGTCCCCCTTCTTAAATAGAGGGACCACCACCCCGGTCTGCCAGTCCAGAGGCACGGTCCCCGAACGCCACGCGATGTTGCAGAGACGTGTCAACCAAGACAGTCCTACAACATCCAGATACTTTAGGTACTCAGGGCGGATCTCATCCACCCCCGGAGCCCTGCCACCGAGGAGTTTGCGAACAACCTCAGTGACTTCAGCTTGGGTGATGGATGAGCCAGCCTCCGAGTCCCCGGTCTCTACTTCCTCTTCGGAAGACGTGACTGAGGGATTAAGGAGATCCTCAAAGTATTCCTTCCACCGTCCGACGACATCCCCAGTCGAGGTCAGCAGGCCTCCACCCGCACCGTAAACGGTGTTTGTGAGACACTGCTTCCCCTTCCTGAGGCGCCGGACGGTTTGCCAGAATTTCTTTGGTGCCGACCGATAGTCCTCCTCCATGGCCTCCCCGAACTCCTCCCAGGCCCGGGTTTTTGCCTCTGCGACAGCACGAGCCGCGGCTCGCTTGGCCTGCCGATACCCGTCGATGACCTCCGGAGACCTACAAGCCAGAGTGGCCTGATAGGCCTCCTTCTTCAGTCTGACGGCATCCCTTACTTCCGGTGTCCACCACCGGGTTCGGGGGTTGCCGCCACGACAGGCACCGGAGACCTTGCGACCACAGCTCCGAGCAGCCGCATCAACAATGGAGGCGGAGAACATGGTCCACTCGGACTCAATGTCCCCAGCCTCCCCCGGGACATGGGAGAAGCTCTCCCGGAGGTGCGAGTTGAATACCCTACTGACAGAGGGCTCCACTAGACGTTCCCAACAGACCCTCACAATGCGCTTGGGTCTGCCAAGTCTGTCCGGCTTCCTCCTCCGCCAGCGGATCCAACTCACCACCAGGTGGTGATCGGTTGACAACTCTGCCCCTCTCTTCACCCGAGTGTCCAAGACACGCGGCCGGAGGTCTGATGACACGACAACAAAGTCGATCATTGACCTCCGGCCTAGGGTGTCCTGGTGCCACGTGCACTGATGGACACCCTTGTGCTTGAACATGGTGTTCGTTATGGACAATCCGTGGCTAGCACAGAAGTCCAATAACTGAACACCGCTCGGGTTCAGATCGGGGAAGCCGTTCTTCCCGATCACCCCTCTCCAGGTGTCACTGTCATTGCCCACGTGGGCGTTGAAGTCCCCCAGTAGAACAACGGAGTCCCCGGTCGGTGCACTGTCCAGTACCCCTCCCAAGGACTCCAAGAAGGCCGGGTACTCTGCACTGCTGTTCGGCCCGTAGGCCGCCACAACAGTGAGAGACCTGTCCCCCACCCGAAGGCGGAGGGACGCGACCCTCTCGTTCACCGGGGTAAACTCCAACACGTGGCGGCTGAGCTGAGGGGCTATCAGCAAGCCCACACCAGCCCGCCGCCTCTCCCCGCGGGCAACACCAGAGAAGTGGAGCGTCCAGCCCCTCTCGAGGAGATGGGTTCCAGAGCCCAAACTGTGCGTGGAGGTGAGGCCGACTATATCTAGTCGGTATCGCTCAACCTCCCGCACAAGCTCAGGCTCTTTCCCCCCCAGCGAGGTGACATTCCATGTCCCCAGAGTTAGTCTCTGTGTCTGGAGATCTGGTCGCCGAGGCCCCTGCCATCGACTGCCGCCCAGATCTCTCTGCACCGGCCCCTTATGGATCCTCCTGCGGGTGGTGGGCCCACGGGAGGGCGGCCCCACGTCGCTCTTTCGGGCTGTGCCCGGCCGGGCCCCGTGGGGTAAGACCCGGCCACCAGGCGCTCGCCATGGAGCACCCATCCCAGGCCTGGCTCCAGGATGGGGCCCCGGTGACGCCGATCCGGGCGACGTGAACTGCCTTGATTGTGTCGTCGTCATAAGAGGCTTCTGAACCGATCTTTGTCTGACCCGTCACCTAGGACCTGTTTGCCTTGGGAGACCCTACCAGGGGCATGAAGCCCCCGACAACATAGCTCCCGGGATCATTCGGGCACTCAAACCCCTCCACCACGTTAAGGTGTCGGTTCAAGGAGGAGCCGGAGTGACTTATATGTGATATTTGTTTTCACCCTTGCAACCGCATTTCATACTCCAGGGCAATTTATATATGTTTTTTTCTTCTCTATTATGCATTTTTTGGCTGTGCGACTTATGGTCCGGAAAATACGGTAATTACATTAGATAAACAGACACAATCTACCGGTATTTGGGTTTTTTTTCAGCCGATAATGATGCAATATTTGTCTTGTTGTTTTGCCATTATCAATATTTTAAAACCAATTGATTTAAATTAACTTTTCCCTTACACACAATACACAATACAATATGCAATTTCTTTGGGGGTGGTTTTTTTAGGTGTAAACATACATCCACCTCTCAAGCTTCATTGCTCTATAGAACTATTAGCCCTATAGAAAAAATATAGGAAATAATATTAGGACATTTCTCATCCAAAAAGCACTGATATATCCATTACATTGGGCAGTATCAAAGCAAAAAGTACCAGTAACAGGCTTTATATAGTCCTACATGAATGTGAATGTATTTGTTTATTTAAAATGAGACGGTGCATATTAATGAACATGCAAATATGCCAGATTCTGCCATGAAGTCTAATTACCATCTGTGGTTCCATGGCAGGTTGATGTTTGGACAGACCAGCCACAAAACAAAGCTAAGCGCAAATATTAAATTAGTAAATGCATAAACATTAGCAAAAGCAGGCTGCATAAGCAGTAGGACAACACAAACAGGAAATACAACAACAGGTTCAATTGTTCAGGAGTTTTGCGTTGACATTTACTTTTCTAATTTCAGGCAGTACTTTGGAGATACAAGTTCTCTCAGCTCAAAGGCTCGTCGGACGATGGCAAAAGCAAGATCAAGTTTTTATTCCAAAACCAGGACTCCAAATCGATTGAAGCAAAGGTAAACTCAACACAATAAATAATAAACAGAACCCACACTCTAAAAGGCTTAACTATTGATGGCCTCGATCTCTCTCAGGAGCTGGAGTTCTCCAACCTTTTCGCCGTGCTCCATTGCATCCACGCTTTCTTCGCTGCCAAAGTCGCCTGCCTGGACCCCATGTTCGTGGAGAGCCAGGCCAATGCCACCACCACCGGGATCGCCTCGCTGTCCGGGATATCCTGCAACTCCCAACCTCCCAAACTCAAGTACACCACTTGACAGGAGCTGCTCTGTACGGACCTCTGACCAAGTCAAACCGGGCTCCGCTAAGTCCTGTTCGTGGGCTACAGGTCGGGACATACAACTGTGATGAAACGCTTTCTAGAACTTACAGAGGAAGCTGTGGACACGAACGTGCAGATGTTTTTAAGTCAAATATAACTTTATCTTGATACATCCACCACAAAGATTAATGAAGTTTAGCCTCTTCACTGTCCGTCTGCTTTTCTATGTAGATCCTCTTTTCCACATAAGCTTGAATCACTTGAATCACTGTGTAGTGGGTTTGTGTGGACGCTTCAGATGAACGATGGTTTAGGCATTTCAGGTGCTCGCGGTAAACTACTCATTTCAGTCTAAAGATTTACAGAAAGCAGAAATGATTGGGCCAAGAGTGAGATGTCATTGGTTCAATTTAAACCGTATGTGGAGATTCTGCAGGATTAGAACTGATAAGTTTAAGGCACACACACAGGTAAAAAGAATATTCAATAGAAATATTTTAAACAGCATTTTATTACAGTGCGTGAAATGCGTGGAATGGGGGAGAAGAGCATTCAGAGACATTGAGCAATTGTCCGTGCGGGGAATCGAACCCACAGAGCTGAAGTCGGGCCACACAGAACCTGGCACAAGTGCTGCTGCTTTAACCACTCGATCACGTGACTGCACAACATTTTACAGACTTAATTACATTTATATGAAGGCTCTCAAGTGGAATTTGTAAATGTCATTCTTTGCGGTCGATTGGCGAACCATGTCAATATTTGTGCGGGAGAAGAAGAAAATGTCAAAGACGCTGATGCGACATTATGCAGCAAAATGAAGCGTATGTTTTTAATCAAACGGTGTCAGTGTGTAAAAGGCGGTTTAGTGGGCAGGACCCCCTCAGAGCAGAAGATCATTCAACTATGAGTGGTCTGCTTAATGTGGTCTGTGATGCTTTTCCTAACGCAAGCATTTTTGTAGACATCCAAGGGCATAAGCAAATGGATTTCTGCCTTTGAAAGTGGACATAATAAACACACACAACACAGCAAATGCTCTTTAGGTACAGAAGATTCAAAAAAGTATTCAAACATCCACCAGATAACTGCAATTTGAGCTATGTTTGCTACGCCGATGTCCGGACATGCTTCATACTTGTCGTTTTAGCAGACTCACTTTATTCATTTTGCCCAAATTGTGATTTGTTTGCCCAGACTTTTAAACTACCTTTCAGCACAGTTTAACAACAGCGAATACAAAAAGGCTTTTCATTCATTCAAGATGGAGCTTAACGACCGTCCCAGAGAGGAAACTAACAAAAGAAGCTGACAGCAAATTGGAAGATTTCATTTTTGTCTGGCTGGACTTGGTATTTATGTCCCGTGTTTTAAGAAAATCAGGAAAAAACCATCTCTTAGTTTGACCTGTCATAGTTTCTAAATACGTGTGTCGCCGCAATCTAATCTGTAAAGTTCATCTGGACGTGAACCACACAAACACTAATTGGAGTGAAGCGTGTAGCGAATTCCTCTGACATCTCCAGGGCCAATCGTTTCTACTGTCAGCTCACATCACACGACATATATCTGAGCACCTCTTATTTAATCCACTCGGTCATAGAGGCAGAATGAGAGATTTTTCACGTTCAGAAACCATTTGGCGGATTGGATCGTTGGCTCAGGACGACGTTTCGAACAACGGTAAATAGGTGCACCGCTTTACCACAATCCTAATCCGACAATAGCGCTCTCGACGTGATTAGACCAGCCCTCCTCCCATAACATTCTGCCCTAAATTGTATAAATAAACGCTCTGACATCCCATTGAACTCTTATTGAATTATTAAACTAAGGATTACCTGCAGGATTATGCCTTTCAGATTTGTTATAATAATGTCAACTGGAGCACACATTCTGTTCACGCTAACCATGTATTTTTGGGGGTCGTTGTAAATAGATATAAAATAAATTAAAAAAAAATAGTATATGTAGCACTGAAGCTTTCCATTGTAGGACGATTTTTAGACACAGCTCAAAATTTTAATTCAGGCCAATTTTCAGAGTGAATTGTAAACTAACATTGAACAAGTCCAAACAGTGAAAGGGAAAGAAAGCCCTTGGGTAAGTGAACTCCACATGAATGAAATGGAGACAGGGGAGTGCTGTGTGAAGTTGGTCTAAAGGGAGTCTATGCAAAGAAAGTCGGAGTGAAGCGTCTGTGCTTTCAAAACCTTTCAAAGTCTTTGGTCGCACACCCTTATAACAGGATTCTAGAGTGATGTTTATTTAGTTTTTTGCAAAGGTTTTATTAACAAATATGCCATGTAATATATTAATAAATAAAGATCTTTTATAACACGGCTCTTGTTTGGCTGGTTGACTGCATTTTACACACACAGGAGCGAGTCACATTAAAGGGGACGTCTCGTAAGATCAACTTTAATGAGCTTTTAGTAGCCTCATTAGTTTACGCAAAGCTGTATTTTGATTGATTCATGCATGTTTGAGTTTTGTTCTTTTGCTCGAAAAATTCCCGTTTTCACCTAAAACCTATCCCCGCCCACACCCCTGTATTTAGGAGATGATTTGAAAAATCAGACTATGAGTGATACATCCAGAGTTCTAAAATGTCACATAGAAACTCTTTAAAAACATGAAAAACATGTAAATGACAATATGCTGTTTTGAACAGGAAATCAGTGGACCTGTCTTTATCATTAAGCCGTTTTAGATCAATATTGCGGTTTACAATGAACAAAATGTAAAGAGATGATCTACTTATGATATAATTCAAAACCAAGTACCTAAAAAAGTGTATACAATATGTTCAAAATAGTTGCTAACCCCCATGCTTGAAGTTGAGGCCCAGACCAGTTGTCGATTCAGAGAAAATAGAAAGAGAGAAGTGTTTGACAGAGCCTACCTTTAATAAGGCATGGAATATCTTAGGTCTGCATTTTTTTTTATCATCTAGGCTGTATGGAATACTTAAATTTGCAGTAAATTATGGCCAGATTCAGCCAGACGGAAAAGAGAAACAAGAAGAATTGTATTTTTTGTTGTTGTCAAAATATGATTTGCGGACCTCTTCCCTCTAATCCTCATTACACGCTGCACCGTTCTGTCTAATAAAACCTTGGGGCCAAAGAAAGAAAGAAGAAAATTTGCTTCAGCACACTATATGTCTGTGTCATATGTCTGAATCTCAGGATTTTGTAATAATGGTTGTTTTATTCTGTCAGCTCAGGGCATTCCAAATTGAGCAATCTAGTTGAGCTAAAATTCAATTTGTGAATTACTCAAACTCAATTAATTACCTCAGTTTGTGTTTATTTTCAAGGCGCACTTGGCAATCCCTTAAAGCCCTATATTGTTTCCAGCCACACTAATTGAAAATCACACTGCTATACTGTATATTGCTGGGTCTCTGTTTTGTTAACCTAAAGCTGCGGCGAGTGATTTTCAAGCTGTGAAAAGAGAACAAAGGGTTTTATATCTGCTTTACTTGTTTCTAGCTCTCATTAACCCTTTGGTATATCACTATTCAGATATGACTTGTTCGGCCACTGGCAAAGCTTTCGAACCGCTTTTCCAGGCAGAAAAGTTAAGCAGGGAGGACCACCAACGCACAACCAATCAGCTCGCATCCTAAAGCATCATGAAGAGACGCACACTTCTCTTTCTTACAAGTAAACAACAGATAAAACCTTTAACAAATAGATACAGACATTGCACAGCTGCTTAATTTAGTCACAACAGAACAGAATGTACAAAGGTGGGTAATGCAGCTTCATGTTCATACCTTATCTAACGATGACCTTTTCACTTGGTCCAGAAACGAGTCTAGTCTGGCTATTCAGGGCATCTTACTTTAAAAGATTATAGACGAAAAAGTGTGATTATATATGCACATCTCAATGAAGAGGAGCACGAAATGACACGACATGAATTCTGTTGGAAACGTGTATCACAGCATGTCAAAATGTGCATTATTCACTGGGAAATATTGTGGCTGAGAGCTAATTGTGGTTGCCAGATACCATACATAAACGTCCCACGTGACTTTAAAACTATGTATCTTGGACATAAAACTCCTGCAATAGAAACAATAGATGGATACCTTTTGGAATGTACTTTTGAGAAAAAAAAGGAAAAAAAAAGGATGAGTGAAGAACTGGGCTTAAATATCAATGAACGTTTATACAGATTAAAATGGCCATATTTTTAATAATCAATGGAGAGACAAATTTGCCAAGTGACACATACATGATGCATTATACAAACAGAACACATTATTTAGATGACTTAGCTACACTTTTGTCTGTCCCTCTCTGCGTGACGTTTTTATTTGTTTTTTTTTGTAATTTTCTATTTAAAAAAAGAAAGAAAATCACATTAATGTCCTGTTGCAATCACAATGGATAATGTGTGTTGTGTAACTTTATTATGAGAAAAATAAGAGCTGACATTTCGGACACACACAGGGGTCTAATCAAAGCAATTATTTGTTGAATTCTGAAAAATGTAGCACAACACTTTAACCATGTTAAACTAATGCCACTTATGCTCACCTTTTGTCGTTTCAAATTGCTAAATTTTTGTTCAAATTGATGTAAGGGGTGAAAGGATTTTGGTGAAGTTGGTCAGTTGCTATGAGACAAGCATTTTTCTTTGGCGGAGTCCTGCAGAGACAGAAGTGGAACCGTGCCATGATTGTACACAACTAACTCAGAGAACACAGAGAAACGAGAGAGAGGAGTACATTTAGGACATCCTGTAATACTCTAAGATTAAGTAAATGGACTGACACATAGTCATTCTAGTTATCCAAATCTGCACTCGTAACAAATCTATTTTAGTATGTCTCTGTTGAACAATATGGGGGGAAATGAACATTAGTCTTCAAGACAAAGTGCTGGGAATACTTGAGACATGTGAGCAGGGCCGGCCCAAGCCTTCAGGGGGCCCTAAGCGAAAACATTTTTGGGGGCCCCTCACCACGTCATCAGAATCAGTTTTATTGCCATTGTCAGTAAACAATTCACATATGGGAACTTTCTTCAACGCAAACAAAGCACACCAAAACTCCAGGGCATCCGTTTGCCAGTTAGTTTATTCTCAACACCTCACAAGCTCAAATATTGATAACTTAAATCCCACAATGCAACTTGGTATTCCGCTGACATCACCTCTACTCCCTGTACAAATAACACACATCCCAGATATGTTTTTGGGTGTATTTGTGGGCGTTAAGGGTCGACAGCCACATTAGCAGTTTAAATTAATGAACAGGGGGGGGGGGGGATTTTCAGACTTTTTTGGGTCTTCTGGTGCATTTTAATGTGGTCCAGCCGGCTAAAGTACGAGTAAAATGTTGAGGTTGTAATGCTATAAAATGATGATGTGATGAAACTGGGCCAGGAGAAAATGATTAAAGCCAGTTATTAATACATTATTGTACTTAATTACTAAATACCATATTGGCTATGAAAAATAATTATGGTCAAATTGATTCATTTTAACTGAAAATGTAAAATGAATAGTTATCCTTACTAATTTATCTTTTACAGCTCCCAACTATTCCTTCTTGCCAAAGTGACAAAACAAGTTATATTAAATTAAACAAATGGCATAAGCATTGCTTGATTAACAATTAACACTGATAAAACAAACATGTTATTCCCAGAGAATGAACAGAACGAGAAGTGAAGGTCCAAACCTCGCTATAGTGAAGAGACTGTGTTTCTGCAACTTTGCCACTTTTGTATAAAAATATATAGTATTATTCTATAACAGACGTAATCATAATATGTCTGGTTATTTTTCACTATCAATTTAGTATAATTTATAACAAATAGTCTAATGATGCTTTTTAAATAAATTGAAATGTTTTATTGCTCTATTAAAAGTGAATTACAATATAAATGTTTGTTCTGATCAGAACATCACACACTGGACTCCTGCATGAAACAATGCTGCGATGTGATTGGCTGATGGACCTTACGTGCATAAACCTTTACGTTCCACTTATTGCACTTTAAGAAGTCAAAGTAAAACAGACATCACGAGTCACGATTGATCTCACACATGGTGATGTGAGAGAGAGGGGACCAAACTCAAACCCGCTCATCTCTAACTGAGGCTGCACAGGGGCCCGGGACTACGGGACAGGGGCCCTGCACAGGGGCCCGGGACAGGGCCGCACACTGTTCACTCCAAAGTCTCACGTCAGAGGTTCTGGACGAGACGGCGCTCGTCCGGACCGGATCTCCGCCTCTTAGTGACCGGGGGCATAGAGGCCCCTCACCGGCCTCACCTGCAGCTAACACGGGCTGGTGTAAATGTGAAGCTTATTATCTTTCATTCAGACATATTATTGTGCGCGGGGCAGAGCTCTCGTCGCCTCCAGCCTGAGCGAACTAACGTGACAGACTCGTGTTGTTTCAAACAGCAGCATTAACCGTCTCTTTGTAAGAGAAGTTCAATACCTGGAGAGTGTTGTTGAGTTTGCAGTTTCTTTACATCGTCAAGAAGTTTCTTCTTTCGTTTTTCGGCATCGGGGGGATATATTCCTCTGGACATGAGGACCACGCAGGGACCATGTTCTGTTGTGTTTATGTTTTGCTCTCGAGCTCCTCGCGCACAATGAAGTTGACCAATCAGCGCAGGTTTGGTGTCTTGGTTGCCAGATTGTCATCACAAATAAATGTGGTTTGTGCGTTATATGTTACCGCTGTGTGCGCTGTCGTGCCTGCAGCGCTACTACACTAGTGGCGCACGCTGCGCTTGCACTTCGCAAAAGACGGGTTGCCAGATTGGGGGCCCTATTAACGCCTCAGGGCCCTACGCGGCTGCTTAGTTCGCTTATAGGCTGGACCGGCCCTGCATGTGAGGAACCACTGCCATACATTGTTATCTTTGATGGATTGTTATATTGCAAGTTGGAGGAGTAAAGATCAAAAGAGAAGCACAATTTGAAACCTAATGTTAAAGTGATGAAAAGGACAAGTTTAAGAACATGCATTTTGCATTAAACTTAGCATTCTTAACTTAAAAAAAAATACAGTTGATTTATTTATCTTTTTACATTATGTAGTTTGAATAATTTGACATTTTCCATTAAAAACTAATATGAACTTATAATGCAAGCTTATTTGTAGAGCACAATTTGTACACAAGGCAATTCAAAGTGCTTCACACAACAGGAAAAAAATGTATTAAAATCACAACGACATGACAGAAATCACAAAAAAATGAACAACACTCGTCTGCTGTAGCTTCATTTCTGTTTTCGATTTGGCTTATGCAATCTACCAAATGTTATTTTGATCACTAAAAAATGAAAGCCAAAATGCCAAACCAATAAAATGGCTGCTTATGTCACTTTACAAAATGTGCTTTAGCCTTTTGAAAATATTTGCCCATCTGCTTAAGCGTCTGTACGCTCCATTTTCATCTTCATCTTTTTTTCTAAGATGCACTATATGTAGCTTTAATTGTCTTCACAGAGATTTCCCTTTGCCCTGATGAAGACGACAAAAGTGCCTTTCTTATCGAGATATGTCGGTGTAATCCCTCATTCGTCCAGGCGTGTTCCATAGTAGAAAAAGCTTCAGTTGTAGTCATCTGGACTCAGTTTGCAAAAATAGACGTTTCGACTCTCATCCAAGAGTCATTGTCAATAAAAGAATTTAGGTCGAGAACTCTGATATTAATACTGTTCTGTGGTAAGACCCGCCCATTGGGCGGAGCCTTCCTGAAGTAGAAAGAGTTGTTTGTTTCAACAGAAACTCCCCCCTTGTATCTACCGAGCTAGCCTATTCAGAATCTTAATGGGCTATTAGAAACCTCTTTGTCTTTGTGAGACCCTGGCTCAACCACCCTGAGTACCTGATTAGCATCTACATGTCCTGGTCCTGGTCCTCTACCTTTCCAGGGGTTCAGTATACCATTATAGATACCAGGAAGATTAAACCTTAGCCCTCCATTTATGTTTAAAGAAGGTCTTTCTTTTTTAACAAAAATAGCTTCCTTGAGGGAGAAAAGATGGTTTGAAAGAGGAGTCTTAAACGCTTTTGTGATTTCTGTTTTAAAAGCATTTTTGCTTGTTGTGTGCTCCCAAAGTCGGCCCAATGAAATGTGAGCGTAGCTGTCGTATTCCTGTTGTTATCTGAGTTTATCATCTACTTTATACATCATTAAGTATTAGTAATGAATATTTAACGTTAGAGTTTTAGACCTTTATATTTGTTGTTAGACTGTAGCAGCTCCATCACATTTTATTTGTGTTTTGAGCTCTTACAGGAGAAGATTACATTACTCACCATTGACTTTCATGCGTTTTTGCCACTCGCTGCTCAAATTCAGAATGCTGTGATGTCATCTGCATAACTTCTATTGTTTCTATAACATGTTCTGCCCCAAGGACCTCGATGAGCTCCTGCTTTTTCTCACACATTTGTTATCTGCTGTGATCAGCGTGAACACTCCCAGCATCTTATTCTCTTCACGGCAGTTTTCATCACTCAAAAATACCTTTAAAACTTGCTGCCTCTCCACAGATATGACCTGTAACTTGGCTTGGTGCCGTGTTCTACTTCTTTCCTTGCAGATAGATACGTTTTAACGCCATACTGTGGAAGATTCCAGGCAAAGCAGTAACACACCAGTAAACTTTTAACAAAACAGACAAATCATTTAAAAACACATGTTGTGATTGTGACTTTTATTCATTTTTTTGTAGATTTTGTTCTTGCCAAACATTTACAAATAAACAACACATTTCCAAACCAAACTGCGTACGTGAAGAACCCGGGCCTTATAATGTGATGTAATGAAACTGCTCTTAACAAATGAACCTGGTAAAAATACATATTTTTTTCATTTATGAGTGGGGCTTAAGCTGGTGATCGCTCCTGTTGCAATTGACCCCCAACATCCAGCACTCGATGCCTTCTCTGATTGGCTATTATGTTTTCTATGCTATATAGAAACTGTTGCGTTGTTTATAATAGCGCCTGCTCTGCACCTTGAAAAGGAGCAAATCAAACGGGACAATTGGTAATTACAGGACAAATTACTCCATTATTGCTTACTGGCAAAGCTTTAGAAAAACAAATTTGACCGCACCCCAAAACTATGAATAGTTTTCCCCTTCAGAACAATGATTACACTAAAAGAATATCACTAATATTTCAGTGAACAAAACAGCAGTGGATCTAGAAGGGTTTCGCAGTGTCAAAGTACAGTACAGAGAAACGGGGTGCTACCAGTCAGATGCAAAAAAGAGGCAAATTCATGAGATAGCATTACATCGACATACCATATATTTATATTATATTGAATAGAATTGATATCAACAACATTCAAATCAGCTTTCAGGAAAAGTATGCATTCAGAAATCAAGCAAAAAGTGACATCTAGGATTCATGTGCTGATCCGTGTGGAATGTATTCTTAGCGATATATTTAAAGTTGAACATTGTTTTGGTAAAAAGTCCTGTGCCGAAATGAAAAGCCCCCAATGTGATCTTATAGGCTTCGTGCCACAAAAAAACAACCCAAACAACTCAAAATGGCACAGGTAGATCACTCCGGGTTGGTGAAATTAAGGTGCTTCCCCGGACGCTTTAATAGTCCGGGATTCCATCAAGGCTTTTATATATATTTTTCATTGCTTTTGATACAATAAGAAAGGGCTGTCTGATTTGTCAGTATTTGTAAAAGAACTAATGTAGTCCCCTGGAACATCGTCTCCAGTGACCTATCCACTATAATAAAGTCATGCAAGTTCACCAGTTTGATCTACAAATCTGGTCATTTTACAATAAGATTAAACTATTATCAAATTACAAAAATGTTGGGACACAGCAAAGAAAGAACATAAAACAAAATGCCATCTTCTGCAGAAAGAATAGAAAATACAGTTTTTTTTTGTTTTTGTTTTTTTTCAACAAGAGACAACAAAAGACTGGCACGAATTAAAAGGTCGGAGCATTTCACAACTATAATAATGATACATTTTTGATAAGGTTACTTGCTATAACTGAAAAATGCATTAAATCATTGTTAGTCATAGTCACATATTGAGAGCAGATGTGATTTGATATAAGAACCACAGATTAAGTTGTAGGACGCAAATTAATACGTTTAGTTTTTAAACTATTGAAAACAATTCATTTTACCTCGTCCCTGACTTTTTATTTTTGATGTTTCAACACCTGCCGTAAATCAAAAACAAAACTAAAAACACGCATTCTTGTTTTCACTTTTTACAGTATCCCAACTTTTTCGAAATAGAGTTAAACTTTCTATCTTTTACAGCTAAAAAAGAAAGAAAGAAAGAAAGAAAGGATTTATTCTCAATCAGGAGGCTGACATTACCGCATCAGATTAAGCAAACCCAAATTAAGCACCCAGTAGAAAAAGTCCCATTGAAAGGTGCTCAGTACAAAAGATACCCAGAGGCTGACGAGCTTCTGTGTGGAGACGGAAGGTAGAAAAATGCTTTGACCTAAAGCTAAACATCGTGAAGAGCAATGACATCGTGTGAGTGCCCCATTCACGTCCACATAAGCGTGTCGTCCCTCTCCAAATGGGATTGTGTGGCCTCATTTGCCTTGCTTCCCCCCCCCTCCCGGCATCATCCAATTCAGACGCTGATAGCGAGTTAAAGCTTCAAAAAGATGCTATCCTTTTTAGACATCAGCAAATATAGTAACAAAATGTACAATTTGATATTCACAGATTTTTGACATTTGATCAAATCTGGATCAGAAATTGGGACTCCATACATTTATATATTTTTTCACATACAAAGAAGAAACATTGCAATCATAACATTATTATCCAATATTATCTATGATGCCGTTTCATTTGACAGTTTTCGCAATCAAGATTCTGATGGAAATAATGCTACATTTGTACAGAGAAAAAAAAAAGAAGAAGAAGAGCGTTTCAGTAGGCGCCGCACCCAACATTATAAATCAACGTACGAGTCATTTCTCTCTAAAGTACAGCAGATAGGCTTTGAGCGACTCGGGCAGCGGCAAGGTCATGATTTGGTCTCTCAAAACGTTGACTTGCTTGATGATCTCGATGTCGCCAATGTCCCTCTCCTCTTCCTCCTCCAGCTCTTTGTTGTGCTCCTCCTCGTTGTGCTCCTGCTCCTCCTCGCTCTCCATCGTCTGCGGGATGAGCTGGTTCCCCACGAAGACGTAGGTGTTGATGCGTCTCCTCCGGCAGCGTCTCCGTTTGCGCTTCTGGGGGACCCTCGGAGCGTTCTTCCCCGGGCCGTCGTCCGGGGCCAGGCTGCGCAGGGTCCGGCGGATGTAGATGCGGGAGAGGTCCTGGAGGCTGCGCACCGTCACCGGGGCTGGAGACGGGAGGGAGACATAAGGCTTTAGGGGCAGAGGCACAATAATAACAAAGATATAAGCCCGGCCATTGCGTAAACTAGGTCAGCAGTGGAGGAGCCTGGAGCCTTCAAAGCCCGGGCACTTGAAGGAAAGGGAAATTACAGAGGGTGTGGAGGGAGGCAGCTGTGGGGCCCGGCTCCTGCGTCACACAAAAAGCTGTCACATCACTTAGGATGCACTCTGGCTTCAGGAAATACAGACACTTTTCAGGCAAATTAAAACCCATTTTGCTTTGTTATAAATTAAATAAAATAAATTAAAAATAAACAAGTAATTTATTATAAAAGCATATTGCTAGCCGACTAGTATAACAAGAAGTTTTTTGGCCAAAAATTGAGTTTTGTCTAATTCTCCAGAAATAGCTGCTGTGGGCGTCATTGGTTCAGTCTTCGCCCAATCGGAAAGATTTTTACTGCCAAAAAACACAAACCGCCTTAAATATTAACTTTTATCTACAATTTGTGCTGCAAAATTAGTTCAGACTACTTCAGCCTTCTATCCTCTAAACATTGATTCAGTCTATTATTTGAAGTATTTGAACTGTGTCTTTGTTTCACCTTTTTTCATCAAATGTCGCTGTTAAAGTATAGGACACAATGCAAATGAAAGTGATGCCATGAATTATGACTTTGACAGTAAATTCTGATTAAAGACATCTCTGTAGGGTTGTTTTATCATCATCAATATCTAATGTGAACTTAATCTACACTCAGAAAATAATAAATATATGTGTGAATCTGTTTTTAAATCTGTTTAAATCTGTTTAAACATCAAAACAAAAATATTTTAAATTTCAAAGCAAAAATTGGTCTCATGGACAGGTTTAATATTCTATTAGACAAAGAGAATTACTAGTTTTTAAATCAACCTTGGTACAATTGTGACAGTGAAAAAAGAAAGTTGATGATTAAAAAATTACATCGTTTACCAATATTTATCAAAATGAAACTTGATTTGAGGACATTGTTTGTGCTCCCATCGATTTAAAATATCAAGTCAGCAACAGCTCCTCACCAGTGAGACAAAACAATAGATTTTTTTGCAAAAGATTTTGTAAATACGTAATAAAAAGTTTATTTTTTATTTTAAAAGTTTCAGATTCCACAGAGTTGTTTATTTGTTAGCGTAGATTTAAAACAAAAAACAAAAAATTACTTGCGACTAGCTTACAAGTCATAATGGTTCATTTTGATATTCTCATTTTTATGATTATTATTTGACATGTATTACTTTTTATTAATCCAGGAAAGAACAAACGAGCCCTTCCTGCAGCTGAGACTTGATTATAGACATATAGAATCGGCCCTTCTTACTGTGAGGAGAACAAGCCAAATCTTGTTTTGGCTCATTCTCCTCACCCTGTAACAGAAACATGACGGGGTTGAAAACTTACGGAGCTGGACGGTGTCGGCTTTGTCTCCGTCACCTCTGTTCTGCTGGGCCAGGGGAGCGAACGACACTGCCAAGATGTTTTTACTCTCCCAATTGCTCTGGCCTGTCCGCGTTATCTGGGTCAACTGCAAACAGTCATAACATCACATTACATCACATTTATACAATAGAAAGATCACAAAGTTGCATTTCAGGGTTATGATTATTATGAAAATATTATGAATTGAAATGGCAAAATCTGGTTAGTCATTTTAAGTCACAAAGCCAGTTCAAATATCTACGTGTTATGCAAGCTATATTAAATCAGAATCAGAATTGGGTTTATTGCCATTTGTCATGAACAAAATTCACAGACATAGGAACTTGTCCTGGTGATTTGGTGCAGCACAAACAACAAAACATTGAACACTGAATTCAAAACAACACAACCACAGAAATATTTAACACTGAATACTAAACGGCATGATATGTACATAATAAAATATAAAGTTATGTAATGCAATAGGAAGTGAACAGTGCAGTGAGTGCAAGGTGCTTAGGTAGTGTTCATGAGTTCAATGGCAGAGAGAAAGAAACTGTTCTTGTGACGGAAGGTTCTGGTCTGTATGGACTGCAGCCTCTTGCCTGAGGGGAGTGGCTCAACTAGTCCATGTCCAGGGTGAGAAGGGTCGGCTGTGATCCGACCTGCACATCCCAGAGGCCTGGAGACGTACAGGTCCTGCAGAGATGGGAGTTTGCGGCCGATCACCTTCTCAGCAGAGGGCACAATGCGCTGTAGTCTCTGTTTGTCCCTGGCTGTGGCTCCAGCGTACCACATGGTGATGGAGGAGGTGAGGATGGACTCCATGATGGCCGTGTAGAACTGCACCATCATCTCCGCTGGCAGCTTTGCTTTCCTCAGCTGCTCTTTCCCGGTGAGAGAGCTGATGGTGGGCCCCCATTTGAGGTCCCGGGTGCACCATCTAAAGGTGCACCATGTAACTTTTCTTGTAGGGGGTTGGAATGAAAATTATGTTCTTTTGCCTGGAATAGTCCACAGCGTGACATTCAACTTTTCTATTTTGCATTTATTCTATCACATGTGTGTTTATTAATGAAACAAAACATCTATTCATATTTTGAATGGAGTTGCCTCGCCACAGAACTGAACTGCTGGTCTCCATGGAGATACTAGATAAGTTTAATGAATAAATTCTAGACAAAATATTAACATCAATGGAGACAAGCAGGTCCATGGCCAACACTCCACCGGAAAAATGCACCTATAATCAACCTTTCCGCTATTAAAGATTCATATTTTCAATTTCTACTGAAACGATATACTAAAGTTGTTGACAGTTATTTTTAGTTGGTGCTTTTATTATAAACAATATATACCGTTCTTTCAGACATCCTTGTATACGGTTCAGTATCACGTTGCATAAAAATACTGAGAAAAATGGCTAAAACACTGTACTAATTGTACTTATTTGCATTTGTGTTCGCTTTCACAGGGACCTAATGATCGCCATTCAGTCTCCAGATGTTCATTACAGCAGACAGATGTTTAAGAGAGACAGACGTGTTGAGAGTGGGTCTGTACACAAACGGCTGCACAACCTCATTTACATAATCTAAACCACAACACGTGCGCGGGAGAGAAGGAAGAGGTTCTTTGGTCATCTACTTTTTGGGTTTAAAGGTGCACTTTCTGGGTTTAAAGGTACACTATTGAACCTTTCTGGTGTGGGTGTCCTCCAACTGCTTGTATACATGGAAATGTTATTGCTTTGCTTGGTATATTTCATGGCATTAAAGGTATACGTAATTTAATAAATGCAAGATAGAGGATTTGATTGCTAAGAAAAGCATTGAAACATGTATTTTCTTTGAGCTAACCTTATCATAGATCTGACCTGTAAGTTTAATTTCATAGTGTAGAACATTCCAGGCAAAGCAATTACATCTCCATGGAGACATGCAGGTGACCACCATAAAAGTTACATAGTGCACCTTTAAAGTATTATTCAACACTTTGTGTACAAATCGTGCTCTACAAATAAACCTGACTTGACTACTTCTAAAGCAGGATTATCACAGTAAACCCTTTTTAAATGTACAGTATTGTTTAAAAGGCAGGAACCGCAAGAGATAAATATCCGGATTAAACTGTAATTGGCCACAGAAATGTACATATTCCCAACCCTCTACAGCTCAAATCTCATCATATGACACAAATATAATAAAGATTCCCTACTATTGCAAAGAAAATACAAACGTGATCAATATTGTGCCCCCAAAAATATTGTTCCCTATCATTTATTGAACGATAAATCAACAGGCCTATTTGCTTCTCTTTTTGCTTTTGGTTTTAGATGTAGTGTTATTATACACCTAAATACCAAAGCAAGTTTCTAGTTTGTGAATTCTGTTCACTGACAATGGCAATAAACCCCTTTCTGAGTACGTAATTATAATGTGCTAGTAATTCATTGCAATTTTGGTGATCATAAAAAAAACAATGAACATTGTCAATATTCTCTGTGCGGAACTATATTTACAAATAGGTGTGCAGACACTATTTAGAATTTATAAAAGAGAAATAACTGCAGCAGAACAATGCTGCAGCAAAAGTGACTGTGATTTCAAACACATGTTTTATTCAGGTAAGTTTGGACTAAAATAAACCCTGTGTGGGTCGGGGGTACTTAAAGCGCCTCCAGTTTCTTAGAACACCTTGTCTTTATTTGTGCTGCTTTTTCCTGCAGACTTAGACTAGTCTAAAAGCACTGGCAAAGAATCTGACTTTTCAAAAAGGATTCATGTTGTGTTATGGGGCATTGGTTCACTTTGTATTTTAAATTGTAGTTTCAAATTAATTGGTTTCAGCTTCCTTCCTGTGTAAGAAAGTGAGGATTTTTCCCATATACATTTTTTAGAACATATAAAGAACACAAAACACAATTCCACAAATTAATTTTCCTCATTATGAAAACCCATGTATAGGCTATATATATTCCATAGTATAGCATTAACATATTTATCAAACATTTATTCAGTTACAAGTGTTCTAATGCGCAAAAGTACCTGGAAGAACATGCATTCTTAACTGCGAGTGTGGCCACCTCTCCACAGATCTGATCTATAACTTGGCCTGGTGGCGCTTGTCTCCATGGAGATACTGTAGATACGTTATATACCAAACTCTGGAACATTCTAGGAAAACCAATAACCAAAACGCTTTTAAGATAAACTCATAACCATCAAATTATAATCAAGACAGGGAATGCTCTATAAGAATTAGCAGTAAAATCATCATAATAAAAATAAAAGTAAGAGAAAGGTTGGCACATGTTCAGTGGGATGGCCTTTCGGGAGGCACTAAAATCCTAATGTAATTTCTTAATTAGACCTGTCAACTAATTACGGCAAAAAGTAATCATATTCTTATATTCACCTACTTTCGCATCTCGATTGCATTACTATTGCAGTCTATGATAGTTTTAAACACAATTGCTATGATCATGGCCTTGGAGTAAATACTGACAACTTGCAGGCTTTTTATGAGGACAAAATATAGTCATTTGGTTCTGGTCAATGGCTCCGTAACAAATAAAGTGCCGTTTGTGGCATGGATTATCAAAACACAATTAGACCACAATTGAGAGTCAAAATGAATAGTAATCGAAGTCAATTTGAAGCAGGAGAGGAGAAGATGAGTCTAATTCTGGATGTCTTAAATATTCCTCACTTTCCTATTGCACACCCAACACACTAAATATTCATCAATATTCAAAATACTTTCAATTATGCATTCTTACAGTGCACCTTTAAAGCCCTTCATTTTCCAATAAGCTCCTCATTCATACTATGCGCCCTTTGCTGCACAGTGATGTCTTTCATGAGTCATTGTTATAACGGGGACTTGCCAACCACAACTAACGCTAGTCCGAGACGCTTCTTTATGGGTGAGGTCACTGAACAGCGAGAGCATTCATAAAAGTCTGTGTGATTGAATTAGAATGACATATGGTGAGAGGGAGGATTGAATAATGGCTCAGAAATGGATCATTATGGCCGTATGAGAAATCACATCTTGCAAGACTGGTTCTGTTACAATAATGTTAGGGTCGCCCGTGTGAAAAATGTCGCTCTGAATTGCTTTTTCTTCCATTTCAGGACTATTTCACATGAGGCTGCTACGGTGAATCATAGCAGTTATATGCAGAAAATGTACTTTCTGATGCAACCTTGGGATTGTACAGAAGCTCGTCTTGGAAAACTTCTTACAGACTGAAAGTCTTGTCAATAGAAATACTGTAATTACCAGTATTATACGTTAAGGATCTTTTTTGTGTTTGGTTTTCATGACAAATTTTCTGCTGTTTATCTATTAATTCATAATTTTACAGTTTCTGATGAAACGTCCAGATTTTTTATTTGGATCATTTAGTTGTTCGTTAGTACTAGTATATCACTATTGCAATTATACACTCATGGTTGGTTTCAGATTTAGGCCATTTTTAAAAATCTAAATGTGAAATAAGCTGCATTCTCTATTGAAGGCGCTGTACATGATTCTTTTTACAAACAGTAAAAACAGAACAAGTACATTTTTAAACAGTTTTCGGCAGTCCAGAGTTAATCTTCATGTTCTTAAAAGCATCCCTATTATTCATCACGATCAGTTTAATTAATTCAAACTAGATACGTCGGTATAATCCCACATTCGTCAAGCAAGATAAGGTAAATGCTATACTGAGGAATATTCTTGTCAAAGCAATAAGATATTCATAAAGAAACGAAGGGGATGGACTTTGTAGCAGAGAAAGTACATAGCACAGAGATGGGTATTAGTACTTGGTCATATTTTAATAACACTCTTAAAAGAAAAGCTCTTATAAACAAAACTCTTAAAGACAAAAAACGCTTATATTCTTAATAAGGAATAGAATGAAAAAATAAAATAAGAAAAACAATAACTAGAAAATCTGCAATGGCTGAGGCCATTGCTGGAGTGTCTGCGTCTCTCCCTCTCCCCCCATCTCCCTCTCCTTCCCTCCCTCTCCCCCTCTCTCTCAGTCTCTCCCTCTCTCCCTCCCTCTCCCTCCCTCATATTGCATTGAGGACCAAACAAGAGGCCGTTTTTGAAATGTCCATAAAACACCTAGATCTCATGAAACGTTATGACCGATGCTTGATGGCAAATATGCGCAGTCTTGCTTATTTGCAGGAAGAACTTATCAAAGTTCAAAGGGACTTGGGAATAAATGTGCAAGGTATGTAATGTAATGTTTACAATATAAATGTGTATACATGTGGTAAAATGGTGTAATTATTCTGTCATTATTCTGTTTCACTTACTGTCCCAGATACTTCTCCAAAGAATGTGATACAAGAGGGAAAGATATGCTATAACACTATGTTAAGTCCAGGAGCTGCGAGTGTTGTTTGCATGTCAAAAAGCAGAAAATAAAACACATTGGGTGAAAACATGTTTGTGTCTGTTTCGAAAAATTGTAAAGGCAAAAGTAATGTACGTCCTCTGGACAAGTGCCGCTTAGAATTATTATTCTTTAGACTTTATTCTTTAGACTTTATTCTTGTAGTCTCACTCCATTTTTGTAGTTCCTCCTCTTTATTTTCCTGCCTCTGGGCAGGCGAAGAATAATGTCTCTTTATTTATAATCACGAATAGACGTGATTATTTTACATGATCACAATCCCAAACTACTAAAGGCAAGGCAAGGCAAGTTTATTTGTAGAGCACATTTCATACACAAGGCAATTCAAAGTGCTTCACACAGCAGGAAAAATGCATTCAAATCACAAAGAAATGACAGAAACAGAAATACAATAAAATTAACTAAATTAAAAATTATCAATCCAACTGATTTTCTAAACAAATAAAATCACAAACAAAAGAGAAGAGTGCAAAGATAAAAATTAACTACAATAAAATTAACTAAATTAAAAATTATCAATCCAACTGATTTTCTACACTAATAAAATCACAAACAAAAGAGAAGAGTGCAAAGAAAAAATCCTTTCAGTCATATGCGCAGCTAAACAAAACAGTTTTTAGCTTAGATTTGAACATTGTCAGAGTAGAAGCCTGTCTCACATCTTCAGGAAGACTGTTCCAGATTTTAGCTGCATAAAACTGAAACGCAGATTCCCCATGTTTTGTCCTGACTCTGGGCACCCGCAGGAGGCCGGTCCCTGAGGTCCTCAGAGTCCGAGATGGTTCATATGGCACTAACATATCCAAGATGTACTTTGGTGCTAGGCCATGGAGAGACTTGTACACAAGCAGAGCTGCTTTAAAGTCTATTCTCTGAGCCACAGGGAGCCAGTGCAGAGACCTGAGAACAGGACTAATGTGATCATACTTCCTGGTTCTGGTCAGGACCCGAGCAGCAGCGTTCTGGATGTACTGCCAGTGAGCAGGCCGTTACAGTAGTCTAATCTACTGGAGACAAACGCGTGGATAAGTCTCTCTAAATCTGGTTTTGACACTATATTTTTGATTTTGGCAATGTTTTTTAGATGGTAAAAAGCTGCTGATGTTATTGATTTGACGTGGCAATTAAAGTTCAAGTCTGAGTCCATTATTACCCCCAGATTTCTAATTTGGTTTGTAGGTTTTAGAGCGAGACCGCTAACACTTTCTCTTTGTTTCTGTGGGCCAAAAACAATTATTTCAGTCTTGTCTGAGTTCAGCTGGAGAAAGTTGTTTTGCATCTACACACTGATCTGTTGGATGCAGTGACAGAGTGAATCTACTGGTCCATAGTCACCTGCCGATAGTGAAACATAGATCTGAGTGTCGTCTGCATAATTGTGATAGGACACATTTTCACTGCGTATCAACTGACCCAACGGCAGCATGTAGAGGTTGAACAGAAGGGGACCCAGGACTGACCCTTGGGGCACTCCACAGGTCAGGGTCATGTGGTCTGAGACACAGCTACCAATTTCAACAAAGTACTTCCTGTCTTCCAGATAGGACCTTAACCAGTTTAGGGCAGTGCCAGTGATGCCTACCCAGTCCTCTAGTCTCTGTAAGAGGATCCCATGATCGACAGTGTCAAAAGCAGCACTCAGATCTAACAGAATTAAGACTGAGGCTTTGCCCGTGTCAGTGTTCAGGCGGATGTCATTTGTCACCTTGACAAGAGCAGTCTCAGTGCTGTGATGAGGTCTAAAACCTGACTGAAAAACATCAAATGAGTTGTTTATTAAGAGGAAATCTGTGAGCTGTTGGTAAACAACCTTTTCAAGGACTTTGCCCCAAAATGGCAGATTAGAGATAGGCCGGTAATGACTCAGTACTGCGGCATCAAGACTGCTCTTCTTTAGGAGAGGCTTTATGACCGCAGTTTTCAAAGACATTGGGAATGTTCCAGATTGAAGCGACATGTTAACTATGTGAGTGAATGGTGGTAACAAACTGTTCAGCACAGACTTTAGAAATTTGGTGGGTAACACATCAAGGCAGCATGTAGATGAACTCAGACTGGTGATGATCTCATGGACAGTTTTGTCAGTTACTGGTGCAAAGTGAGTTAGCTCTAATTGTCTTGGTGGTTTTAGGGTAATTTTTTGCATTGTGGGATTTCTAGCATTTTTAATGCCCTGAACTTTGTCATTAAAGAATAATGCAAACTCATTACACTTGGATGTGGAAATGAGTTCTAACGGCAGCTGAGCTGGAGGGTTTGTTAATCTGTTTACTGTGGCAAACAGGACACGCGAGTTGTTACTGCAGCTTCCAATTATTTCAGAAAAATATCTTTCCCTAGTTCTACATAAGATTAGGTTGTACATGTTCAGCTTTTCTTTGTAAATCTCTTTTTGAACCTGGAGCTTTGACTTGCGCCATTTCCGTTCGGCCCTGCGGCACTCCCTTTTCTGTGCCCTGACCGAATCATCATTTCTCCACGGCGCCTTCTGCTTATTTTTAACCATTTTAGCCTTTATAGGGGCGATGGTGTCCAGAACATTCAAAACACTAGATGTAACAGAGTTCAACAAATCATTTACATTAGAACATGAGACATTTTCAAAGTTTATCATTTCCATAAACAGTGCACCTGTGCCATCACTTATGTGTCTCCTCTGAACAACTGCAGGACCAACCGGAGGTTTGGGAGAAACAGACAGGTCAAAGAAGACACAGAAATGATCAGACAGAGCAACATCGATCACATTAACATTTGAAATATTTACCCCCTTTGTAATTATGAGATCTAGAGTGTGTCCTTTGCTGTGGGTGGGGCCTCTCACATGCTGAGTAAGACTGAAGGTTTCAAGGACAGCATCAAGCTCTTTAGCGTTTCTGTCACAAATATTATCAACTTGCACATTGAAATCACCTGTAATGACCAAACCATCAAAGTCTGTGCATATGACTGAAAGCATCTCAGTAAAATCATCAATAAAACTTTGGCAGTGCTGGGGAGGCTTGTATAAAACAATGAAGAGAATGGATGGAGACCGTTTTAGCTCCATTTTAAAGGATACATACTCAAATGATGAAAACACCCCAAAAGACAACCTGCGGGTAATTATTTCATCTCTAAAGACAGCACAGACTCCACCCCCTTTTTTGTTTTCTCGTGTTTCAGATTCAAACTTAAAGTTGGGTGGAGCAGATTCTATCAGAACTACATTTCCTGTGTTTTTGTCAAGCCATGTTTCAGTTAAAAACATAAAATCAAGATTATAAGAAGAAATAAAATTATTAATTAAGAGAGATTTGTTACATAAGGATCTGACATTTAGCACAGCAAGTTTCAGACTAGTTTCAGTGAGACTGGGCTTTATCTTTTCACAGGGAATATGAATCACATTTCTCAGATTGGGCCTGACTCGCATTTTGTTTTTCCATCTCTGTGATGATGTGACTACAGAAATAGCACTAGGGGGGGCTCTTTTTACATAGGGCCCCGGGTTTGTTTGATTTTTAATGTGACAATAAGTACCGGCAACGCTGAGACCCAGTGCATCCTAGCTATGGGAGATACCAGGTGAAAGGCGAGGTTGGATGGGTGGTGGGGCTTTTGCAGCCAAGGAGAGTTTGGGACCAGGTGAGAGGCGAGGGGGGATGGGTGGTGGGGCTTTTGTTGGTGTAGTCGGTACTGACATAGCCCTTGCTATATTGGGCGTGAGTGGAGCCATCTTAATGCCTGATTTGATCAGACTTTCAAAATGGCTGGGAAGGCCCATGGGTGAGAGTGGAGATGAGAAGGAGAATGATGAATCTTTAGTGGGAGTAGATGTTGCAGGGGGAACCCAGGGCTGGTGTGAAGGCAGGGGCGATGACAGGGATGTTGTTGGGCTTGTCACAGATGGGTCCAAGGCCTTTGAAGATTGTTCCTTTGCTGGAGGCGGTGGAGGTGAATGTGGAGCAGCTGGAGCTGAATCCTTTGCTGGTGGTGGTGGAGCAGCTGCTGATGAATCCTTTGGTGGAGGCTGAGGTTGTGGTGCTTTTGATGTTGAAACATTGGCTCGGTCTCTTCTCTCATTCCTCTCTTCTCTAACTATCTGCTCAGGACCCTGTCCAGGCCCAGTCCAATGCCTCAGAGCGTGGAGCAGGTTCTCTGTCAGCACCCTCACTCCACCTCTGCATAGGTGGGGGCCATTTCTCTTAAACAGGTCCTCTCGTTTCCAGAATAGATAGAAGTTCTCAATATAGTGTAGTCCTCTCGGGGAACACTCTTTGGACAGCCATGTGTTCAGCTGAAGAAGCCGGCTAAACTTGTTTATCCTCCTGTCGATGTTTGGAAGAGGTCCACTTATGAATGTTTTGATTTCCATTTTATCAAGCACGTCGAATAACTTCAAGAAGTCTTTTTTCAAAACTTCAGTCTGTTCCCGCCGCATGTCCACTGCACCCACGTGCACAATCAGCTGTTTAGCTCCTCCATGCTTAGCCATAATATTTGGAAGGAGTGACGTTATCTCAGAAACAGTGGCGCTTGGAAAAGAATGTGTGTTTATCTTTTCATGCGTCACGTGACTAAAGAATAAAGCCTAAAGAATAAAGTCTAAAGAATTCCGCAGACACTCAATGCCCAAATTCATTTAAATGGGGAAAACTAATACTTTTGAAAATTCGACAATTCTGCAAAAAGTACAAGTTGTTCAAATGTCAAAAGTAATAGCACATGTACTACTGCGAAAGCGATCGTAATGAGGTATAACATATTGAAATCGGTTGAAGCGTTAAGGAGTTGAAACTGGCTAAATGGAAAATCATGGAAAATATAATAATAAAAAATACGTGAAATACAAGAACATATAGTGCCTGCGTGACATCACGCAAACACTCAATAATAGTGGCAAAAGTAAACACTCTTATTTACAGCAGTTATATGTACAAAGAATATTGCACCAATATGATTGACATTATGTCAGAGTATTGCACATGAATATGACATTATTGGGTATGATTATGTCAGTATTGCACATGGGTATGATAGCATACACGTGTTCAGGGCTAACAGTGATTGTTAGCAATAAGTCTGACAGCAGCAGGAAGGAAAGACCTGCGTACAGGAGCTGATGCCACCACAGAGTCATAGAAGGTCTTCAGGAGTGGCCCTGTCACTCCAAAAGACCTGAGTCTCCTCAGGAGGTAGAGCCGACTCTGGCTCTTCCTGTACAGTGCGTCTGTGTTATGAGTCCAGTCCAGTTTGTGGTTCAGATGAACACCCAGGTACTTGTATGAGTCCACTCTCTCAATGTCCCGTCCCTGGATGTTCACTGGTGAGGGGGCAGTGGGGTGGCGTCTGCGGAAATCCACCACCATCTCCTTGGTCTTCCCCGCGTTGATGAGGAGGTGGTTCCGCTGACACCAGTCCACAAAGTCCTGTGCCAGTCCTCTGTACTCTGCGTCATCGTCGTCCGTGATGAGTCCGACGATGGCAGAGTCGTCAGAGAACTTCTACAGGACACAGCTGTCCGTGTCATGTCTGAAGTCTGCAATGTAAAGGGTGAAGAGAAGGGGCGCGAGGACAGTGCCCTGGGGCGCCCCCACACCGCAGGTCCGAGTGTCAGAGTCAGTGTCAGTGTCAGAGGGTGGTACCTGTGGTACCACCCTCTGGGACTGATGCCTCAGGTCCTGCTGCCTTCCTCACTTTAATCCTCTTCATCTCTCTTCTCACCTGTGCTCCTGTGACAGTCAGTGGATGGCAGGGGGACTGTGTGCTGGGGGGATGGGTGAGTCCGGGTGGAGTGGTGAGCTGATGGCCCGAAGCAGAGGTGTGAAGAGGAACGGATGCAGGGCATTGTCCAGCTGTGGAAGAGAGAGCATGCAGCTGTGCAGGGGGAAGGGTGGGTGATTGATCAATCTCAGGAAGTGAGAATTCAGTTCATTCACCCACTGTAGGTCCCCCTGCGTCTGGACAGGGGGGACTTTGAAGCCTGAGATGGTTTTCAGGCTCCTCCACACTCCCTGAATGTTCTGCTGCTGCTGCAGCTGCTCCTCCATCCTCCTCTTGTAGCCGGCCTCCTCCTGCCTGATCTTCCTCCTCAGCTTCTTCTGCACAGTCCTCAGCTCCTCCTTGTTCCCTGACCTGAAGGCTCTCTTCTTCTCCTTCAGCAGAGCCTTCAGTTCACGATTAGTCCACGTGTTTATGTTGACAATAACGATTGAACATCATTATCATTTGAAAATACCAGATTATGAACTCCGATATAGGCTAGCTCGGTAGATACAAGGGGGGAGTTTCTGTTGAAACAAACAACTCTTTCTACTTCAGGAAGGCTCCGCCCAATGGGCTGGTCTTACCACAGAACAGTATTAATATCGGAGTTCTCGATCTAAATTCTTTTATTGACAATGACTCTTGGATGAGAGTCGAAACGTCTTTTTTTTCAAACTGAGTCCAGATGACTACAACTGAAGCTTTTTCTACTATTCTACTTTACTAGTTGTTTGGACCATTACTTTGGACTTTTACTTGAGTAATATTATTTTTACACTTAGTTGAATAAAATGTTAGTTGGCTACTAAAATATCTAACCGGGAGAGAAGCTGCATGGAAAATAAAAAAACATTATATTTATTTCGGTTTGCCCACTCTGGTAGCATTCTGTATTGATCAGTTTTCTATGTTTCTTAAAAAAATCAAAACAAATAAAAATGAAATAGAAAACATATGGTAGATCTTAAATTCATTGTGATCTAAATTTCTTCAGTATTATAATGTTTTGTACATTAAGTTTGACGAGAGCATTGTGAAGGACAGTTTAGCTACAGTTCACCAAACAATGCCTTAAACCACAACTTTCTCCTCAAACCGTTTCCTTTTCAAAACGCCTGCTTAAGTAAGTGTGGTGATCTTTGGCCCTGCTGCTGAAGAGAGGCTTAGCTTTTGGCTTTTTTTTTTTTCTCTTACTTTCTCAAATACTGTGAATGCCCTGATGCCCGCCCCAGCCCGCTGACCAAATTTTAATAAAACATTGATTTCCATAGCTCCTCCTTACATGGTTGCACAAGTCCAAGGGTGGTCCTCGCTCAATAATGCATGGGCCAGCAGTTGTGTAACCAGCCTCGTAGGTCGAAACTGTTTCACCCCTCATTTCCGACGCATTACAATCCGAATAGCAATGCGAGCTTGATGAATTTTCCCTCGGATGGATGGCGGGTGGCGCTTACCTGGTCGTCAATAGGCATCACCAGAATCCCCCCAATTTTGAGCAGCACTTTCATGTAATTTTCATGGTCTTTCTGCACTCCTGCCCCGCAGTAAATTCGATCGTACTGGTGACTGTCTGTAGCGATTTCTAGGCAATTCCCCACCACAAAGACGGGCTCGCAGAACTCAAACCTGTAAGAGAAAAGACAGCGAGAGAGCGTGTTGTATTATGTTAAGCGTGTAAAGGACCGTCTGTTGTTGTTTTATTTTCATGCTCGTAATCTGAATGCTAAATGTCTGACATGTCTGGTACTCACTTGTCAAAACTGTCACTATTCTTAATAAAGTCGTCCAGTTTATCCCTGGCATAGTCCACCACGTCCCTGTGCAGCTCCACCCCGTGATTCACTCCAAAAGGCCCTGCAAATAAAACGGAAATTAATCCTTTTTCAATGGACACCATAGCAACGCCTATCTCAGATTTTGTCTACGCTTCTCTTTGTTTGGAAGTCTAAAAGTGACAAAAGCTTTTGGTTGACAAAAGGCCAGCAGCGAACCATTATTTCAGAAGTTTTCTCATTTTTAGATTGGTTGACTACTCAAACAATTATTTCTTGTGTACATTGAGACTTTAAAGGCTTCTAGATAGAGACTATTTACAAATCAAAATGCAAAACTAGTTTCATTGTTGTCATTGTTATAAATAGGGAATGTTTGTGTTTATCTGTATAGTCCAGATATTTATTACCTTAATCAATTAGCAAATTTCAAAATAATCAATTACTTCTGAAGAGTTGATTATTTTGAAATTTGCTTTACATGCAAGGTATGATTAGACTTGATCTTGTGGGCTATATTTTAGAATTTCAGTGCTTGAGTAGAATGTTCACTTTTTTACTTTTACTCTTCTACTTATCAGGCCTCTACTTTAGGTAAAATGATTTAACTTTAACAACATTCTTACTTGAATATAATTTCTGACTACTCTACCCACCTACATAGTCTCCCAAGTCAATAATTAAGCAGTATTTGGTTTAATTCAAATCTAATCAACAATTTGATGTAGAAAGAAAATAAATTGTTCTTCAAAAATAAAATATGTATGTTCTATAATCAATATTGCAATTCATTTGCTCTTGTGGGTAAGCTTTAGGCATGACTCAACAGCAACAGATGTGGAAGTGCCCCCCCTACCTGCCACTGGTTAAATAACACATTATAAAGCATTATTAGAGTAAATCTTCAGTGAAGGTTTAATTGTGTATAAACTAGACATATTTCATCTCAATATATCACCGTTTTAACTGGTCAAACATATCAATCATAATGGTAGTTCAGCACTGTGAAGAAAGACATATCTAATGGCAGATAACAGCTAATAAAGGGCCGTCTTTGGGGCCGTCTTAGTTAAACAAATGAGGTCTAATCTCCGTGAGCGCTTCATTGCAGAAGATTATGGTGACCTGTGACCTTCCAGGCCCACCACGGATTCTGATTGGACGTGTGAAATCTGACCATAATCAGCCTCTCTGCTCTGACCTGAGATGTCTTCAATCACAAGGTCACGCACTTTACATAACATGGAATAGTGATTATTTTTGGCAAGTTTCAATTGTTAAATATTAAAAACCTGCACTCTTGGTTGAATTGAGTGTTTGTTATTTGGTTGGTGCAAATCGGGAAAGGTCACAAATGCTACTATATTGTTTTATGTTTATATTATTCATATTATTGTCCTCCATTGCAGGTATGAATGTTTTCAAGTTTTTGCAGTACAACATTTGCTAAAACTTGAATGTAAATTAGGTAAATAATGCACAAATGTGAATTAAAAGTCAAATGCCACAAAACGTATGTCACTTAATTAAACCCCATTTTGCAAGATTGTAGTTAATGTTTCTTTTCTATTTATTTATTTACTTTTTGACTATGTGATCAAAACCACTACTTTGATGTTATCTTCCCACCCATCACAACAGAGCACTGAAAATACATATACACATTTTTTGGGTGATTGTGTTTTTTTAACTTAAGCTAAGGGCTGATTTTTCCAAAAAACGCCTGTCTGAATGTTGCCCTAATTCAAACTGAGGCTGTTTCTGAACCCTTTGGAGAACAAACAAATGCCTTGGCTCTTTGTGAAGCTGAGACATTGAAGTCATTTTTAAGTGGTAAAAAGTTATGTACAGAGGAAAATCTGATTTCAAACCCCACCTGGACTTTATGGGGTAAATCTAAGTACCAGTAAATTGAATTAAAGTAAAGTATTGGTTGATAGAAAATATATTGAGCATTTAGATTTGTTTTTTATTTGAGGATTTGGAGTGACCCCAGATGATCCCAGAAATATGTGGGTTAAAGCTTTCCCTTTCCAGGAGCTTCATAGTTCCCTTATACCAGATGGTTGACAAAAAGAAATACATCATGAAAAGTTGAGTTGCTGGGGCTTAACAAATGTACTATGTATCTTTTTGGATGCATTTAATCTATTTTAACTGTATGTTTACTGTACTCTACAGTGTGGTTTGTTTTGTATTCACAAGAAAATGTAGAAAGATTAGCAATAAAGAACCCACTCGTGCTTATTACATACCAATGATCAGGCCAACCATTGTGCTCAGGTATCCCGTTCCGCTACCCAGATTGAGGAAGGAGAGCCCCGGCTGCAGTTTGAGCGCCTCCATCACCTCCGAGTATATACAAGGCGCAGACAGGTGAATGTTCCCATGCTTCCACGCCAAATCTTTATAGGCACTGTCCCGGTACCCGTCCAGGTAGTAGTCCCCGCGGTCTATGGCTCGGAAGGCCTGCTCCACCTTCTCCGTGCGGATGTACTGGGCATCCTTCAGGTTATCTATGAGGTCGTCGTTGTCCTCCCCGGCGCTCACGGCTCCTCCCATGTCCGCGGGTTGCTACGGCTACAAGCAGAAGGGCAGGGCGGGACCCGGGATGTGTGCGGGGATGACGGATGCCCCCTCAAAGTGTCATAGAGAGGAATGGTGCAGGCGGCGGTTCAAGCAACAGTCATGTCCAGGCGTTAAATGACCTGTGAAGAATGGGGGAGAAAACAGAGTGACAATTTGCCTGGCAGCAGTGGCAATGGTGTCCGCTTCTATTTACGACGAGAAGGGTGATGTATGGGCTTATATGGGCGCAGATTTAGTCATAGTCAAATAATCAACTATGTAATGCATTAAGGACCAATAAGACAAGTTAATCAAGAGAAATATTAATGATACCTGCTACGTGATTTATGAGGAAAACCATAATAGTAAAAATTGCATTATTTATGGGAGTAGTTGCTTGGGCTTTCCAGAAACATATTCAAATTCAGTGTCATGTTACGTTTTCTCAATTAATCTAAAAGCAACTTTTTGGTAGTACCAGTAGTAACAACAGGAGTTGGGTCATAGATATTCTGAACACACATTGCCATCCCACACACTTTTAGAACTATGTACTTGGGCCTCAATACTTCTGCAATGGACACAATCGATGGATACCTTTGGAACGTACTTTTGGCAGCAGGAAAAAAGGCCATCACAAGAAAATGGATGACACAAACATCACAAACGTTCAAGGACTAGACTTACATAGTAACACATCAGAAAAAATTACAAAATTTGGACAAATTTGACAGTCTTTTTGACCAGGTGGGACTTCTATTTTCGTTTGAAGGATTTTGTTTCTTTGAATGATTAGTGCTACTTGAGTTGACATTATTGCCTACTTATTGTCTTTAAAGAATTGTTTTTAGCGCGTCCGTTTTATTTTGCTTTGGTAGTGATAGTTTGGGCCAGCCTGATTGGGAGATAGGCCTAATGGCTTAGCACATTTCTGTGCTGCGATGTCGCCTGTCACATTGCATTGCTTGTCAATTTTCCGTCTCATTTAATTTGATATTCATGATGATTTCTCTGTAAATATGAGGTTGTTTTTTGTAAAATAATCAGTCAATCAAATTTATTTATAGAGCACAATTCGTACAAAGCGCAATTCAAAGTGCTTTACAATGTTAAGACACATTTAATAAAGTGAAATAAAAACACAATGCCGTTTATAAGAATATAAAACAGCGTATGTTAAAATAAACTAGATTTTGCAATGGCTGAAGCCATTGCTTGAGTGTCTGCATTCTTGCTGAAAGTGTACATGTGTGTAAGTACAAATTTGTTGAAGTGTGAAGTTGTTTGAAGTTGTTTAATTGTGTTAAAGGTATTTTTTGTGTTAAAAGTTTTTTTTGTGTTAAAAGTACTTTTTGTGTTAAAAGTATTTTTTGTGTTAAAAGTTTTTTTTGTGTTAAAAGTACTTTTTTGTGTTAAAAGTACTTTTTGTGTTAAAAGTATTTTTTGTGTTAAAAGTATTTTTTGTGTTAAAAGTACTTTTTGTGAAAAAGTATTTTTTGTGTTAAAAGTATTTTTAGTGTTAAAAGTATTTTTGGTGTAAAAGTATTTTTTTTATGTAAAAGTACTTTTTTTGTAAAAGTACTGCATGTGTGTAAAAGTACTACATGTGTGTAAAAGTACTACATGTGTTTAAATACTAATGTGTTGAATTCTGGATGTGTTGAAAGTGTTTGGAAGTGTGGAAGTGTTAATATTTGTTGAAAACATGACTTGTGTTCAATGCCACATTTATTACAATGAGTACTTTTGTAAATACTGTAAAAAGTACAGGTAGTACAAATGTCAAAAGTAATAGCAAACGTACGACTGTGAAAGCGATCGTAATGAGGTATCACTTGTTGAAATCGGTGAAAGCGTCAAGGAGTTGAAACTTACCGAAGGTGGAAAAGTGTCAAAATACTTATACTTTTGTAAATACTGCAAAAAGTACAAGTATTACAAATGTTAAAAGTAATAGCAGTAATGAGACCGTGAAAGCGATCGTAATGAGGTATCACTTGTTGAAATCGGTGAAAGCGTTAAGGAGTTGAAACGCGCCAAAGGTTTTGACTGGAAAGGGTTAAATATTATACTTTTGCAAATACTGCAAAAAGTACAAGTAGTACCAATGTCAAAAGTAATAGCACACGTAATACTACGAAAGCGATCGTAATAAGGTATAACTTGTTGAAATCGGTTAAAGCGTTAAGGAGTTGAAACGCGCCGAATGGAAAATATAATAATAAAAAACACTAGAACATATAGTGTCTGCGAGACATCTCGCAGACACTCAATAAATAAAAACATTAAAACAACAATTAATGTGGTATTTAAAATATTAAAACCCAGGTAAAAGTCATAGGCGCGGCTAAACAATACAGTCTTTAGCTTAGATTTAAACACAGCCGGGGTGGGGGCCCATCTCACAACTTCGAGAAGGCTATTCCAGACCTTTACCCCATTGAACTGGGACGCAGATTGTCCATGTCTGGTCTTGGACATTCACAAGTATTTGGGAGTAACGGAATTCTACACTGTTCTCTACAGTTGGGTTTTTATGTGCTTAGTTTTAGTTTGTAGGGACATTAACCAATTTAGGAAAATACAGCTTATTAAAGATTTGCATATTTTTTCAAACTAAACCTTTTCTGCTCTGCTAATAGAGTGAGCCTTTAAGCTGGTAAAGAGCAAAAGGCCATTTTGTGCTATTAAAAAGATCACTCAAGATTAAGAAGCAAATCTCTATTTGTGAAAAGTGGGCCAAAGTAGACTATGCATTCAAAATAAATAAACCAACCAACCATCTTCTACCTATAGTCTTTTACATTAAAGCACATAACTCTATTAACCGTCTTCCAAGTTTTGCTGAAAATCTGATTAGGAGGTCACAATCCCAAGCCCCCAATTAAATACTTCAAATACTTTGGTGATGGTGACTAAACATTCCAAGCTGCCAGCATATTACTAAATAGAAGTCAGGATTCCAAAGACACATCTTGCCTCCTCAGCATCCCCATATCTGACTCAGCTAATAAAGATTTGATTAAGAGGTGACTTTGGGAGGGGGACCGCTAGGGTAATTTTCCATCGGCTTTGACTCTGTGCTACAAAGAAGTCATTGATTCGGTCACCGTCACTGACTGTATGGTGTGTTTCCAAACCTCTATCTGCCCTTCCCATAATGCAAGGACTTTCTCACATTTGAACAAAAAGTGAGGTAAATGGGTCAGGAGAAGATGTAAACTGTAGGCAAATTGCTTTCGGAAACAGTTAGAAGATTGGTGAGATTCTTTCACAGCCCTGAACAGGTCATTACCACACATAACTTTAGAGTGAAGGAAAGTGCAGTTTAACATTTTCACGATATGAGTTGAATTCTAATTGGTAAATGTTTTAGTTTAAAAGGTAGGGTATGGCTGGCACTCTTACTGGTTTCAAATAGGGTACACCGATGGGTCAGGCTTGTAAAAATTAAATGCACTGTACCTGATTTTTAAAAACAACTTGAAACTTTGCGATACATGGTCCACATGGAAAGAGTTTAAAATTAACTTATTCTGCTTTCATTTTCAAAACAGTGAAAAAAATTTAAACAAGAACAAACAAAATGGCTTCTCCGGGCTTAGTTAAAGGACAAATATTATGGATGTTTTGATATAATCTCTTTAATCCTTCCTAAACATGATTCAACAAACACATATAAATAAAACTAAATACAACTCCAGGTGTGTTTTAATAAGGGGACAATGTTATTACATTGTTAAAAGCTCAAGAAAGTAATTTGTTTTATAATATGTGTCCTTTAACTGAATTGCTGGTAATCACAA
Source organism: Eucyclogobius newberryi (assembly GCF_026437365.1). Classification (NCBI taxonomy): domain Eukaryota; kingdom Metazoa; phylum Chordata; class Actinopteri; order Gobiiformes; family Gobiidae; genus Eucyclogobius; species Eucyclogobius newberryi. The sequence continues at coordinate 25,510,936 of NW_027315746.1, forward strand.
GATATGTCAGGGAGCAATAAACAAGCTGCCAAGTCTGAATAAGAACGCTTTGGCTAAATGGCATGAAGATAAAACAATAACTGATGATAGTAAGATATAAACTATGAGATGACTATTGGGGCTTTACTAAAATAAAATAAAAACAGGCCTTGACTAAATACTTTGACTAATTATATACACAAAATGTAAAGTATTTGGTTTTATTGTACATTGTTAGGTCCAAACTTCTGAGTTGGTTGTGGGTAGTGAAGTGAAATGTAATAAAACAACCAATTTACCTAGTCACTTATTTTAGGAACTACAAAATATGTCTTAATTTATGATACTTATACCTTTCAAAATCTTTCACCTCTGTAAACTTCACGTCTTTTCTAAACACACGTAGGCTTATTGCAAACTAGTATTTTGAGGATTTAGAAAGTCAGCGCCAGAGAATACTGCATTTCCCAAGCAGGCATAATTAAATACAACTCAAGATATACTTTTCAAGTAAAAGTTGCAATAAAAAAGGTAAAAAATGCAAATGAATGCCATTTTCCTGTCAATGTTCTCACGTATACTGACCTAATTTGACCACTCGTTTACATCCAAAACTTTGCTATCTTTCCTGGAGGTCTATTACGACACTACAGCAGTTTCTAAATCCACGAAGCCCCTCTGGAAAAGATCTAAAATAAGACCCTGGTACAGTTTTGAATCCTGTCCTCAGTTTGAACTCCAGACTACTGCTTGGCTGCCATTTAGGTCACACCAGGCACTAGTGTAATCCATCCCTAAACTAACATCTATGCAACCAGACATAAACAACCTGGAAGTACATCTGTAGTAGTGGAAGTATTTAGTTAACAAGCTGTATTTCAAGCTAAAGTGGTCGCTGGCGCTGCATAATAATAATTGATCACTCTCTGAGCCCGTGTACAAACTACTGTTAGGAACTGTCACTCAGAAGCGACTTCCCAGATTGAAAACAGTTTGTGATTCCCTAAAAGCTGTAATTAATAAAGCACGAGTGAGGGGAAACATGCCGTCTAAACGCTTCAAATGTGTCGACAAATGCAAATGTTCGACTCCGAGCCGCAAAGACACCTGAACAGAATACATTACAGGCTTTGTTTACACCGGAGGATTCTTTTCTTCAGCGAGACCTAGGGTAGTGCAGCGTTTCTTCTCATGCACAACAGAGACAACGACGACTATTTATTTTTAATGCAAAGCAACAAAAACAAGTGTATAGAAGGAGGCATCACTTGGTATGGATTTGGAAGTCATGTCTATTCTGGGAGCAAGATTTGTTGTAGTTTGAGTAACTTTTGAGGTCATTTCCATTATGATTAAGTTCCGAAGCTGGGATCTTCAACAGCAAGAATCACTCCCCAGATTTAACCAAACTCCAAAGCCCTCGGTCATCTCTACAAAAATGAAAAGTGCCACATTAATTACATTTCTATTTGGATGATTTCCATTCATTCTGATCCGTCATGATGTGATCTCTGTGATCCAGTGACCTCCTCTCAGCCCCCCACACACACACAGAATAAAAACTGAATGATATCTAATTTACAGAGCACGCCAACTTAACTTAATTACACAAATTCCGGTTCCATTCTGTATTTTAAATGAGTTGATCTTGTGAGCTCATGACTTCTATTAGAAAGACTTTGGTGGGTCAGATCCAAGTCATGACTATGCTGATACAATAAAGAGATCATACATAAATATTCAAAAGGGACATCCACTGCCCTACACCCAAAGCTCTTCACTTAACTATGAAGTATAAATAGATTTGATTTGATATTACATGGGGCAATGTAATGCTCAGTAAGTTTGCATTATACAAGCAATTTAATGATAAATGTTTGTTCTGAATTTGTTTTTCTGATAAGCTATTGCATGTTATATGGTTATGGTTATGGTTATGGTTAAGGTACACCACAAATGATCTATGTCTACCCAGATCTATCAAGTTATCCAGTTTGTGTGGTAAATTGATAGACTTATAATAACTAAACACTCAAGGATTGGGTCAGACAAATGCTGACACGGGTGTGCAGTTTAGGTACAGGACACCCTCTTCTGGTGGTTTTAAGTTCTAATTTTGTTGTGTGTGCATGTGCATTTATAAAAATGTAGATCTAAAAGTCATTTCAAAAACAAATTTATTATTGTGGTCATGTTACAACTAGGGCAGTGAGTGGTTTTGAAACCTTGTAGTGTAATAGCCCTGTGAATAAACTCTACTGTAATGCACAATTCACAGTTTGCAACCCCCTTAGGCTACAAATCTTGTGATCCCTCAAAACTTTTCCCTCTTGCTTTTTGGCAGCACCATTACCTATTCTCAAATGTACTAAAAGTACTTGACAAACTGTTTAGAATTGTGACAGCTGTCCCATAAGCAGAAGCAGTCGGCAGAATCTCTCCATCTGCGAATGTAGTTTGTACTGTATCAAATGTTGCACTCAAACTGGTTTGGAAATGTAAAATGGTGCACAAATTTTATTTAATTTTTACTACACTAGAAATGTTTCAGTTTCAACTCAGTGTGTTTGTAGGAAAAAGGAGTCAAACTATTTTCATTCTATTTCACCAAAGTTGAAACCTACTGAAAACACCTAAATCCTGATCTTTAAATATGCACTGTGTAAGTTTTCTGGTAGCTGTATGCCATCTGCTTGTCTCCATAGAGATAACATTGCATTGCTGAAATCTTCCACAATATGGAACAAACTTCTCTACCTCACCTGCAGGCTCTATGGCAATAACAGGCATCACTTTGAGATTATGATTCACGCTTTTCGCACTAAACGCCTAGATTATTGCAAAGCACTTGATGTTGGTCTCAAACATCTCTCGCACGAACACAACTTGTGCAGAATGCAGCCGCTCGCCTTTTGAATGGTACAAAAAACTGGATCATATCACATCTGTTTTTATGTCTCTGCACCGGCTTCCTGTCTCTTAAATGCCTTCTCGGCCTCGCTTAATATCATCTGTCCGACCTGATTCAGCCCTTCGTGCTCTCTCGGGTCAGCAGATCATTCCTTGTTATTGGTCCCAAAAACAAGGAGGAAACTTAGAGGAAATTTAAAGTGCAAAATAAATAACGTTGGATTGGACTGGATAGAACAGTCAAGCAAGTCAAGTCCAAGCAAAGCAATAAGTCCCTCTGCCAGAAAGGTTACAGAGTAAAGGAGTGAATTGTATTGCATCATCACATCATCACAACTACATCTGACTTAAATTGAAAACTCATCTACAGTCACACCTTAGCCTGGGGAGCCATTAGCTGCCATAGAATCTATGAAATCGCTGTCAGATTTGAACTTGACAAGCAAAACAAAACATACAAATGCAAATCGTAAAAAAAAAAAAAAATACAAAAGCATTAAAATTGTTATGAGTAAAATCATACCTATGAGTTCAGTTCAGGACATAAAAATGTACTGAATGATGATTAAAGAAGTTTGTATCCTAGAATGAGTAGGACATAGGACACAATGTCGCCTTCTTTTGTAGAACAAGTTGTCCTTACTTAAGACAGCACCTTCCTTTAATGTTTTACAGCTTCATTCCTCAACAATAACAAAAGGGACCAGACTTGGATCTCAGAGGGCAAAAACAGATGGTTCCTTCTGTGATAAATGAGTCCTCCTTTAGTTTTTGGCGGCATAACGCATAGATCAGCTTCTGTGGACTATGTATTATCCAGTAGTTGTCGCAGATGTTTGTTTGGTCCCCACGACTGACACCTGCTGCAGCCAATGGGAGCGGCGCCTGGTCACGTGGTGCAGTTGCCACACAGACGCCGTCCTCTCAGCCAATCAGAGCGCAGCACACTTTCTTCACTGCGTGAGGCGAGGAGAGCAAAACAACAACAGCGTTTTCATCAAATGTTGTCAAGCGTTATTAATCACTGACATTTCCCGGCCCCGCGCGCCCGCACAGGTGACGGCTCCGTGGTTTATAGAGCCGTCTCCCTCGTGCTGACAACACGGCGTCACTGCGCGCTTTTGTTCCCACAGCCCACAAAACGCATTTGGCCACCGCGCTCTCTTTGCAGTGCGATTAACCTCAATCTTTAGCCGTGACCAGCTAAACCGGTTTGATAAAAGGCCGATCCAGTCGTGTTATGCAGGTGATGGAGAAGAATTACGGTTGATTGTGATTTAATAATCAAAGCTGTTGGCCGCTTGCCTTTAGGAAAACTTGCTCGAGTTCTTTTGTTCAACACGCGCCATGAAAATTGCTCAGAGAAACAGTGGGAAATGTGCTAACTTTGATAATACAGTGTCAGGTGGCGCACAAATGTAGAATAAGTGAAGGGATGAACGTGTCGAAGCACAAAGTGTCAATAGACCTTAGCTCCTGTTAGCTTTTGCGTGGGCCTGAGTGCGCCATCACCAAAACAATGGCTGGATAAGCCTGTCCTGCTCTAACACTCCGGGCTCTGAAAACAACTGTGGAAACACGGCGAACATAATCCACGGCATGACAGCGGTGCATCAAGCCAAAGATCAGATGACGAATACTCACAATGCCGTGTCGCATTCACTCTTTGCGGCACTTCTCCGGAGCAATGCGACGCACACGCACTTCGAGACGTCCACAGCGGCAGACAGAAGTGTGTCAGTGGTTCACGGGACCAAAAAGTGGCAGGTCCAGGTGAAGGTTCTGTGCGCTGTGGCAGTTCCTCTGTGGCTGGGGCCGAGTGCAAGAACAAGAACCGCCGAGGAGAGGATGTAAACACAGGTCACGTGGTGTGGAGACGTCGATACGGGGAAGAAGACGCTCTGTTGATCAATGGACTCTCACCTCATGCGGAGGAGATTTGGGGCTGTGACCCTGTCTGGAGCCCCCGCACTGCTATAATTAGGCCATTGCTTTCACCACAAAAACTGAAGAATATTTAGTGTGTAAAGGAAGACAACAATATGTAAAAAATGCAGGGGTACAGGCTAAACTAAAGGGAAATGTGTGTTAGAATCATGGTTTAGCTTGTACTCAGTGGTGAAGTAAATGTGGGATGTTTACCCTGTTGACAGACATAATCTGGGATTGACACGTGGCAGGAGAGCAGCAATACTCTCCCAGACTGTGTATCAGGGACATTGTGTATTCTGTAGCCTATTTTTTCCTCATTTGCTGACGAAGCTTTCTATACACTTATGATGTACCATGTTTCTTTTTCTTAGAACCCTGGACAGATCCTGGAAAAACCTTACCCATCTATAACCCCCACTGCTCCCCAAGGCAAGTCCTATATTTAGTGTACAGCTGGTTTCTGCACCCACTTTTGCAATCACAGGTGGCTTTAATAAGAAACGAGCACCACTGGTCAGCAGATATGGGCCACTCTCCCTTTCATTCATTCATTTTATTTATTTATTGATACAGGGAAAACCCAATGAAAAAATGTCTCTTTTTCATGGATCCCATGTTAAAACACAAACAATAAACAACAAACAAACACAGGATACTAATACAAAAATAAAACATTCAATAAAATTAACCAATACATAAAATACATTTATAAATACAATATGAGATACAATTATATAAAACAAGTGCATCAACACTAGTCCTTGACCAGTTGTTTAAAATCACTAAAAAGCATCCACAGGGAGGGGGCAAAGTTGTTGAAAGCCTTTTTCCAGTCTTTGTGTTGATACAATGGGATTGTATATTAAAAATGTGCTGAGACCTCAAACGGTGAATACTTGACCTGATGTGCAAAAAAACTTGATAAATTATCAGGCAAAATGCCAACTAGAGCCTTATATGCAAACAAAAGGCAGTGCTGTTCTCTTCTTGCATCCTACTTTAGAATATGATTCACAGTGGTGAGTTATAAAAAACAGTAGTATTCTTCCTTATCAATCAGAGGACACACTATAATGTTGTTTCTATGGATGGTAACTCTTCGTTTTACCCATACATTACTGCCACGTCACCCACAACATGTTAAACTCTCTGAACACAAGTCAGTGCAGTGGAGTTCACATATATCATTTAGTGGTGCAATCCTGAGATGTTCCTGTGCAGGCGTTTTTAACTTAAGCTTTGTTATGTAACACTGCAGTGTATTTACGTTTGTGTTTGGTCATAATATTTAGTGCCAACATTTGCATTTCAATGGCGTTGCTCAGTGCAGCGTTCCCGGGTACAATATATCACTCTGTGTATAGCTTTTGAAATAGGAAAAGGGGTCATGCTTGCTTATGTGGCCCTGAATAACCTCCACAATGCAATGTATAGGAGAAGAAACAAGTCAGTGAAGTTTTAGGAACATGACTTCTTTATACTTTGTTTTTTGAGGTTTGAATCCCCACAAGGATGCCTAGTTTCTCCACATTTTAACCAGAAATATCTCTCATTCAACAGATCTTCCACAGGAGACTACATTTAGATACATCTTTAGATTTCAAGTAGCTTATTTAATTTTCATAGCCTTGTAATATTGTAATTTCATATAAAACAGTAAAACATAGGGACAGTTTAGCTTCTTTAGGTACCTTGCTTGCATTTGTTTGGGCAAATAATTTCCTCAAAATTGCATTAATAAGGCGTGTTAATTATTATTTAAGTTCTAGGATGGAATTTGCTGTTTAAATGTCCGATGGCAGATTTGTTGACCTAGTTTATGATTAATATCTCTGTAATTACTGGGCCCATTCACATGAAACAAAAACTGGTACAAAGTTCAAAATTTTTTCTAAATAAACAAAAGGAATATTGTTTGTTCACATTAGCCTAAGAAGATTGTTAAATGTTTCAACTCCAAAGGTGTGATTGTCGTCAGTTGAAAGGACTATAATATGACATGAGATTAATATGACAAGTTTGAGTCAATTCTAGTTATTAATGGTAAGATTTAACATTTGAGTATTTATATGTTGGATATTCCTTTAAAAACAGTATATCGACATTGAAGATGTGCAAAATGTGAAGTATTAAACATTAGAAAAAGAGCTGATTAAAAATAAAAATGAATAAACTATAAAGTTATAATTATGCACTTTTTTCTTATAATTAAACCTTAACTAATATGTGTAAAGACAAATTTCAGCACATTTCTGTCAGACCTATAATTGTCTCATTGTTCATTGGCTCTTGTCCACCATCTGAGATTATGACATCATTAAATTTTCGAATGTGAAGGCAAAAGAAATATGGCAGCCAATATGTGTCATCGGTCTCTCACTTTTGTACAGGCAGCACACTAGTATTGGAGAATGATCTGGTCCTTTAGGTAAACTGATTTAACTTAAAGACTTACGTTATGGTTCTCAGCTGACAGAACCTTTAGATTTTCACGCTCTAAACTGATTTAAGTACAACAAGGTTAACATTTCGACAATGTCTTTTGCAGCAATAGATTTTCTGCTGCGGCTAATTGGCTGCTTGGAGGTTTATGTTCACAAGATGTTCAGAATGTGTACCTATTAAAGAGGCCAGGCATGGAGTTCTTCTTCATGGGGAAAAGACATATGCCAAATGACATTTGTTTTTAAATCAGAGTTGTGTGTTTTATGAATTATATAAATCAGTTAAATCTGGGCTATTTTGAATTAATTGGACATAAGGTTTCACTGGTATTTCAGAGGTAATTTAATTTTAGGATTCATTCTGGAGTTTTATTAGGAATACTGTGAACACATGGGTTGTTTGGGGCTGTGTCCTCATGGTGTAGTGCATACCCACTGCCTCTCTGTACGTACACTTGTACACTCAGCATAGAGTACAGGAATAGTGCAGACAGGATAGGACATGCTGGAGAATCTGTGAGATACTATAGCCCTTAAGGGACCTCAGTGCACTTGGATGACCCAGTCCTTACTTCACCTGTTTTCTTAAAGTATTTTAGGCCTGAAGGCTTTATTTGACACTTGCTGCATGAAATATGGGAGCGATATGATGATAATAACCATGTGTGCAATGTCCTTATCAACTGCACCTCCGGTGAGCATCAATTTGTTGATTTATTTTTTCAGTCATTGCATCCAACATATTCTAACTCTACTTTCCTATTAGGTTTCATTGATGTTTGGAGTTAACCCCAGCTAGGCCTTAAGTCTGTTGATTCGGTGGTTCTTTAAGAAGGTGTGTCATAAGACACTAAGATGATCTTATAACATTTTAAATGATGACACTGTATTTCATTAACTTTGTTCAAATTGAAAATAGTAGCCTACATTAGTGAAATTATGTGAAATGACAATCACATTTTGTGCAGTTGCAAGGTTATTTTGGGAGCACAAGCCTGAAAAGTTTGAGATTTTATTTAGCCTATTAAATGGGACAGTCCATACATGTTGCACATGCACATTTGCAACAAACAAGCAGTAGAAGATGGATGGAAAACTCTGAGAAGCCTAAAAGCTTCTAGGCTAAAAGCTTAGTGTAAATATGAATGTTTCTTGAAACATTCTTGAAATGGATGGCACATAAGATAATGGTCTTGTGTGCTGATTTTATTAGATAGTAAAATATAAATGGGCCAATGGAGCATGCAGTGTTTCATAAAATGATCAGACTCCAAAATGTGTGGAATGTTGATTGTCGATTGAACTCGCTGACCAGCTCCTGAATTGTGGTCTGTTGTGGTTATTCATTCGAGTGGTCACTAGATGTCGCTGTTGCTCTATGAAATCTGATGCGGTTTCACGCAGCGGGAGTTGTTCACAGAAACACAACAGACGCATTTGAAAAGTTTATTTCTACCATACACAAACTGTACAACACAGCGCATATCTGTTTATTATGAAATAGTAAAAGTAATAGGAAGTTTCAATTTACAAACTACCTAAACTCAAAAAGCATTACATTTCAATGTAAAAGAAAAGAAAAATTACAATACAATTTCATCTTACTAATATCGTTCCACAAAAGCATTTCACATTACAAAACATCAAATACTAACAGGGAAAAATAAATATTATTCACAAAACTTCCTGAGCAAACAATGTGGAATAAGAATTAAACCAAATAAATAATACATAATAGGTGATGAAATTTTCCTTTTTGACAAAATGTTTTTTTTCCTAGGATTTGGCCCCCCTGCTGTCTTCAAAAAGTGGCTACATGTTTTTGACTTCCCTTTGCAAAAATAAAGGCATATATTGCTCAAATGAATAATGCTTTCACATATTTTTTCTTCTTTTGGAAATGCAAAGGGCAGCGTGGCCAACTAAACGTACAAAGGTGCTATCATTTCAACGAGACACAACAGTTTAACCTAACATTATCTTGTATGATTTTTTCTTTTTATGATATTGATTGCAACTGAAATGCAAACCATAGGTGATTTGTGGTTAGGTTTATTTAAAAAGAGCTACTTCCATGTTTGCTCAGAGTATTCCAACTGGTCTAAATGTTAAGGCCCATAATGGAAATTTAAGTCAAACTTGATTTTGATATTAAATGAGTTTCTTGCAAGAAAATCTATGCAAGAATAAGAGAAGAAAAAAAAATCTCAGTTGTGAACTTGTGAGATAAGATATCGGGACAACATAAGTGAAACAGTCATCAAACATTTGCTCCTATGAAAATAATTGTACTGTATAATAAATTAGACACCATCCACATAATACTGTCCTACCACAAAACATAGTTATATTTTTTATGGATCATATACATTTAGGCACATACTATATGCACACGCCGCAGTGTGTGCACAAAAAGGCAGTTTAATATCTATATATGAAAAAAGACATCTTGACAAAGTGTGGATTTTTCATGTGTGATGCACTTCTCTCGTGGCACGCTTTGCAAAGCAGAACTGGACATTCAAGTTCACTGATGTTGCATGATTTTTTTGCTCAGTGTCACTTACTGTTTGCATTCAGCTGCTTTTTGGAAAAATACAGTACAGATGCATTTTTGATCTCACTTTGTCTTTTTTATACATTCAGTCTCCAATAAAGAGTAGAAAGCAAGCAATTCATAAAATATTTAGGCTTTTGGTCGTTTCTTTTAAGGGGAATCCAACTGAAGATCTAATAATAATAATATCAATATATGTTTTCAACACTAGATGGCGTAACTATGCCATAAAATTGGAACGTGCTTCTACAGTGTGCAGAACAAACTTTGATAATAGAAATTTACAATTGTCAAAATAAATAAAACTGGGAAATAAATACATAGATGGACAAATATAATAATAAATAGTGATAATATAAGAATGACATGATCACATACTGATTCAAATCAAGCAAACAATACAAAATAATTAAGTGCAAGAGGGGTAAAGGGTCTCACTGGATGAACATATCGTGTGAATGCAGAAACAGTAAAAGCATCTGGCTGGTAATGTTCTCAGTGCAGTATATTTCTGTGAAAATGTCGCACCCATTTCCAAAGCCTTGTCTTATACGTAGATGCAGCCAGGCCTGCACTCTGTGTAAAATAGAGCAATCTAGTGCCATTATCCCAAGTCAAAGAAACCTCTGGGTAGTACTGCTTAAACATGGATGCCCTTAATAGCCTGTTTGATATTATCCAAGAGGGTCTTGCACTCCGGAGAGTATTCATGCTCCGAGTTATTGTACATATCAGTTAATGTGTTCACATAGGCTTCGAAATTATGCTCACTGATGGGTCCCTGTAACAGAGTAAAACATGTTAGACTATTAGTGAACAGAGCCTTTTCACAAGTTTTTCCCTAGAGGACAAGGTAATGATAAGGGGTGGTGAGTTTGCGGCCGTACCATTTGAGGCAGTTGGATGTCTGTTAGGCTGTTAATGAGGGCTTGGCTAAGGCGTGCGAGCTCCTTCAAAAGGCTGTCGTTGTGCTGTTCGATAATCTTGTTCTCCTCCTCAATTGTCTTCAGGTTACATTCCATCGATGAAATCTGCTTTCGGGGTAAAATAATAAGGCACAGTTAAAATTTGGAAGCCTGAACACAGAAAACACCTGGTTGAAAGAGGAGCGTTGCCAGAGTAAATATTTACCTGGGTTTGGAGCTGCATCATGTCAGCTTCTATTTTCATGTTGGAATCGTTCAATTCCTTTATTTCATGATCCAAGTGTTGAATGTCATCCTTATTTTCCACACCTAAGTAACAAAAGACAATATTGATGGTGTGCATGCCAGTCACATCCGTGTTGTTCCATGAAGTATGCTCACCGCTGCTAGTTTTCACTTTGATAGTCATCTCTTCTTCTGGGTGCTTTTTCTTGATACTTTGTGCATTCAGCGGGCAACCTGATAAGCTGTGGTTCAGCAGGTCAAAAATGACATATCTTAGATAAGGAAAGAGCACATAGTGTAGAGTCAAAAGAACAATGCCACTGGTGCTATTGTAAATAGTGAAAAAGATAGCTGGAAATTAAATTGTGCTTATTTTGTAGTTTTTGTCTGGTAAATAAATAATCTTATATATTTAGTAAAAAGGTGCTTTTGTATTTTTTTAATATCTTTAGAAACCATACCAAACAAACTATATTTTTCCTCCTCAAGTATTTGAAACTCACAACACTAAAGTGAGCTACATTTAGAAAAATAGGGTGACGTCCCTTTCACTTTACTATGACTATGGGAAATAGTATTTTTCAAATGAGTAATTTATGCATGATATTATTGATTTAAGGTCATAACGGTCAGCCCTAGTAAAAACACAACATGTCGCCCTGCTGTATTGTTTCGAGATAAAATGGAGGACCAGTGGCCTCACCTTCTGTGAGTGGCAAACACATTATTGGCATGTCCAAGGCCATTGCAGCCAGGCAGGGGACAATGGGGCAGTTCCTGTTTATTGGCCTTCCAGGCAAAGGGCAGCCCATTGATGGACGACTCCTTCTGTCTTTTGGCAGCCAATGGACAACTGCTCGCGCTGCGGTGAGATGTGTATTTCCCCGATATATGGCCCTGTCCATCACATCCTATTACTGGACACCTACCAGGAACACACAAATGTTGTTAATCTGCATTCACACTGGGGAAAATCATTCAGTGTGAGTTGTATTCAATAATATCTCTGTGCTAAAACATGTGACTGCACTGAACAGATATGTAGAGCGGGAACAAATAAAAAATACTGGACAGCTATCTTCTGGGATCATTAAAAGAAAAATCACTTTTAATAACTAGACCGGAAGATTTGTTAACCATTAAGTTGATTAATCCAGCCAAATGCTGATTAAAAATAACCTCTCTAAAACTACAAATGGACTCCACTAATCGCATTACCCACAAGTTAGTAATCCTTGAGCGGAAAAAATAGTGTGTACGTTCTACCGTTTCTAATATTTGTGCCAAAAACATGACTCCTGCTGCACGCTCATTAAGAGTTTATCAGTTGCATTTCCAGCCCTGTTCCGTGCAGGTCGGTAATGGAGTGACATGAATTACACATAATTGTCATCTGTCCCCTCATGCGAAAGAATGTAATTTAGAGGTGGCTATAACCCTCTCCCTTATTGATAAAGGTGAAAGGTCATGTGAGATGATACAAATAGCAGGCATGCTGCAGAGTGCTGCCACAAAAAGCCTGTTTCAGCATTTTGTTCCTCAATGGCACAGGCAGAGCAGCACTTAGAGGACAAAACAACATAGGCCCAAGTACTTTCATGGACCACCACAGGTAGGTAGCTTTACACAGCACCCCAGGACAATGGAGACATGCCATATGGCCCACCATTTACAATAATCTAGGGACATTTGCTACCCTCCCCCTTTCTCTCTTATCATCTAATTCCTAAGCCCTTGCATTAGTAATTAAAAAGAAAAATCACTGTCCAGATGTATTAGTAAACAAGGGTTCATATATCAGACTTTGGGCTTAAACTGCAAATCAATTACATTATATCTTTCAATAACACATCAGAGTGAAAGTGATTAACTGCAAAGTGAGTGCACCGCGGAGGCCATCAGCACAGCACATTTTCTTAATAAACTGTAATTATACAAAAGCACTCGGTTACATTCGAGATATTCCATTCTCTAAAGACACGAACCCAGCAGATTCGCCCCATTGTTAATCCATTGGAGAAAAATAATAATGATTTGATAATGTTGGAAGAGTATTATTTTCTTTGTTTAACTTAATGGCCTCCAGGTATTATACCCGGCAAGCGTGACACATTTCCCACAATACTTTGCCTCGTATTTTTTTTTAATTTTCTGCACAAAGGGAATGACAGAATGGCGGGTGAAAAGATCTTACTTAAGCTCTTGCTCATCTTTCTCGTCCTTGTTTGGTGTGAGCCTCAAGCCTCCTTTCCTGGCGCGCGGACATCCCGACAAGCTGCGCGTGACAAGACGTGCTCAGGTTAGCGCCATGGTTAGCTCACACACACGCATTTTTAGCTCCAAATATTAACAAGAATTCAACCTGAGAGCCTTCATTACCGTGCCACAACTCCAATAAATGCGTCTGTTCGTTTGAATGTAATGAACTTGAAGATACAAGTGTCGAAAGTACTGCGTAAGTTGTATGTATTTACCAGGTAATTAACGTTAGCTCTGTAATTGAACTAGCATGATGACGCAGTGAGTTAGCATTGGTTTATATGGTAGTTGTAAAGTTTTTGTAAAATATTCTTATTATTGCTACCAGGTCCGGTCTGTAGTTTCGTCTGCACTGTGCTCAAATGTTCCACTGGAGTTTAGTCAGTTAAATGCCATGGTCACAATGTTGAGGAAAGCCTGCACTCCCGTCTGATGTTACAGTGGGTGTCATTAAGTTAAACAGAAAAACTAATATTGAACAAACATTGACTTTTCCACTTAAATGGCATTAACAGACAGTGTGAAATGCAGGCAGATGTGCAGACGTGGCCATCTGTGTCAATGATATGCATCTGAAAGCAGATTTCATGTTTAGTTATTTGAGCATTTTCTCCTCTACCTTCTGTGTGAAGCATAGTTCCCCGTCACGTGACCAGATCCATCACAACCAGGTGTTGGGCACCTGCAGGTGGAGAGACAGAGACAGGTGCATTTTACAGCAGACTGCAGCAGCAACGTTGTGTGAGGTAAATACACATCATGCATAATGTATAGTAAAGGGAAAGGTGAAGGAAGGCTGAAGTAGATGGACATGAAAAAAAAAAAAATTAAAAGTTGAAATCGTACTTTAGTTCCTGAGAGTTGGCTGCCATCAGTGATTTGAGTGTTTTGTCAGCCAGGGGACATCCAGACACACTGGGGATAAAGAGCTAACAGTCAGTTTAATACACTCTTTGATCACAGCTGAATTATGGCATCGTAACACAATGACAAAATGCATAATTATATAATAGTGAAAACACAATGTTGTGTTGCCTTTGTGACAAGGCTCTTCACTCCAGCTTTAATACAAATGACATAGCCAACTATCTGAGCGTACAAGCTGCTTCAAACAGTAATAATCAACATAATTAAACAATCAGCATTGTTTTCCTTATCTGTATATCTGCTGCTGCTAATGAGGTGTAATTAATTACTCTACCTCCGATGTGAAGCATAATTCCCCGTCACATGGCCACTGCCATCACAGCCTGGGGTTGGACAGCTGCATCAGAACAAATACACTTTAATACACAGATTATTCAACTCTGCACGCTTTTTAAGCTTTTACAGAATTGTTCATTTATTGCTGAACATGATCAGTGATTCGGAGTTAGTACAGCAGGAAGTTTAGTAATATATCCTTGTGCTGCGCACTTTCTCCTGCGATATTTTTTGAGGGTTTGCTGTGCTGTAGGAACTAGGCTTTTCTACTTGATGGTGTCATTCTGGAGAGGAGGTCCAGCAGAGCATGCACTCTAACTACAAGAGTCAAGATTTGTAAGCTTGTACAGGACATACAGGGAGAAAACTCACTTTTAAAAAGAAACAATTCTCCTCCACAAGAACCTGCAGACATATTAGTTACAATACGGGATACTTGAGTTCATTTTCACTTATACTATCTTAACATAGGTTTTTTTGTAAGAACACAGACCATCTGTCAAAAAAGCCTTCTCAAAAGCAAACTCATTATGTACAGCTGAGTGCATCCTGAAGCCTGTGTGGCCCTCCCCCCACCTCGCCCCCCCGCTCCCTCCCCCTCCCTGTGACCCCAGTGTTGGCCAGCCCTACCTCAGCAGCTCTTTCTTCATGTCTCTTAACAGCAGCTTGGCTTTGGCACTCATCAGTCCATCTCCCTGGTAGTGCTGCTCCTCCAGAGAGACATGATCAAAATCCTCCTGCAACAAAAACAAGAATGACTTTCACAACATTGCACCAAACCATTGACCTAAAAGTGAATAATTAATTAAAAGCCTTGTTTAATACTCTTAGCACACAAGGTTTAGGGTTAGAGAGTAAAGCACAGAGATTATGCTTAAGGAGACATACAGTTGTAAATCATACATGCATTTAAAGTCATGCTTAATCCACATGCATGGATTTCTTTTGTAACATTTGGAGATAATCTGATGCTGTTTTACAATCCAGTTCGAGTGGGTTAGAACTACACATCATTTTACTTAAACAACGAAAACTTAAAAACTGTCTAATTGGCTAATTTGACAAAACTTTATTGTGTTTAAACTAGATTAAGGTGACACACATTTTTAATTTACACACCCTCAAGAAAAACAATTACTCTCATCTAATCTTTCAAAGCCCAGTTAACAAAGGCACTGACAGTTATTTTTCTCACACATCCAGCACAACTGTTAACTTTTCACTGCATTTTAATAGCACGAGGGTGTCATACTTTCCTGTCATTGCATAAGGCATGGCATTTTATTATTTTTATCTCTCGTGCACCTCTTTTTCTTGCAGAATGTGAGGCTTGCTGAAGTTGACGGGAAAGTGGCTCTCCCAGCTGTCCCGCTCGCACAGCGGTTTGTAGAACGCCGGGCTGACGAGCACGCTGCCACTCTTGACCATAGCGGCCGCATCCAGAGGAGAGGGCAACTCTTCACAGGGCAACTTGGACGGGGCCTTGGGGTGCTCCTTGCTCTTTTTCATGCTCAAGTCCAGGGTGCCGTTCTCGTCCACCTCTATGGGCATGTCCTGGACGAAATGAGGCAGGTTTCAAGTTTATTTGTAGAGCTCATTTTGTTGACAAAGGAATCGAAAGTGCTTTATAGAACTGGAAAGTGTGTTGCAAAATGACAATACAAACAACATGAAAATATAAATCATTATTATAAGAGTCACATGAACATCTACACAAAAACATTTCAGCTTCACAGTCAAAAAGCTAAATATAAAGGTTTGATTAATTAGAACATTTTGATGTTTTTTTTTTCTTTTCTTGTTATTAGAGGAACTTTTAAAACAATTAATTTTGGGCGTTTGCGTGAATTTCTTTTGGCCCTTTTCTTTATTCAAATGAGATTCTTTTTAGAAAGTTTAAAATGCTTTTCAACAAATAAAAAAATCTATGGTGATGTATTGCTTCTATTACTTCTTTTCAACTGTTAACAAAGTTTCTTGAAGTGGATCTCAGCAGCGGAGATGAGGCGTGGCTCAAATTCCACAAAATGAATAAATAAAATAAATAAATCCGTACATATTTTTTACATCATAATTCAAGTAAAAGCCACACACAATAGCAAGTGAATATTATGATTATTGCCTTGTTTAGCCGTCTGATGGGAGTAAACGTGAATGCAGTTTGAAAATAAAATCTAGCTAAATTATGAAATGTTTCTCTACAATTGTTTTGATATTTTAAACTCCAAAAGATCTTGTCCCTCCCTGATTATAACTAAATAATCAAGGTTAAGGGACTGTACGGTACACAAGAATTTGGCAAAAGCAACTCCATTTAGTTAGTTTATCTAATTCCAGACAAAATACCTATATAAGTTAACTCTGAAAAAGATAATAATCACTGGTGTGTATTTTTCTTTTTCTGTGACAGCTGTGTTGTCTGTTTTCTAGGACACACAACCAAGATGGCAGCTGGGGGTGGCTTCTGCTGGTTTTAGGTCATCATTATTATAGCAAAAATTAAAAGCTTAACGTGGCATAAGTTTGCTTCTGATGAAAAACGTGTTTGTCCTTTAGTGCTGAAACGCAGCAGTGGAATTATGTGGACTTTTTTCGTTAATGCCCGAATACGACCCATCAATCAAATCAATTATTCAACGCATATGTTTTATTAGACTCTACACATTATTTTTGCAACAAAGGGCAGCGTTTCAAATTAATTAAAAGGTATAATTTTCATGGTTGTTGGATGTGGCTGTCCACTTTAATTACCCTGCTATTTGATGATGTGTCTACCTCATCAAAACAGGACAGAGGAAAACTAAAGGATGAGCTTTTTGATTTTAATTATGTTCCAAGGACAAAACAATGTAGTTATTAAAATTATATGGCTATTATTAATACTTGGTATGTTGGCGAACATTTGGGCCATTTGTAAAGTGTGTTTTTTAAAAGTTATGATACATGTGTAGATAAGTTACAACACGACAAAGATGGCCCCGCTTTTCAGACATGAAGCTGGTCTTTATTTTGTGCATCTTTCCAAGACAACTAAGCTGCAAATGAGAACAGATGATTAACTTGCTAACACTGTTTTATTCATTCAGTGGGCTGGTACCTGGGACAGGGCCACGTTCTCAGCTCAACAAGCTGGGAGACAACGATCTGTGCTGTGTAGGTGTGGAAACCTTGAATCATCTACAGTACAGTGTGTATGTGTATGTAAGCCACAAGGTGCACACAAGACTAATCAGGAAGAGACTTCAGGACAAGTTTAACAAGAGGAGCAGAAAAGCACAGATTGAACTTTAGGCGTCTCCTTTAAAAGACTGGCTGAATCTTCCAAAATGCTTGTAGACACACACACACACACACACACACACGCACACACATTATTCTGGCTCCTTTAACTAAGCAAAATATCCTCTGCCATCTGCAGTGTTTTTTAGTCAACAGTTCAGGCTTTTACATGCCAGATGATGTCGAAACAAAATACAATGCCACATGTTTAAAAGACAAGGAGATGTAATTAGGAAGTAAGGCTAATTGTTCTGCATCTTCAGATGTGATTACACAAATGTCGATTTGAGTATATTAAAGCTTTAAAGTCTGGAAACCTGCTTGTAATTCTGCCACCAGAGTGCCAGGTTCTCTTTGCCAAATTCAGTCTTTTGATGCCATCTCTTTTTATACACAAATCAGAGTTCCTTTAAAATGACCACATTAAATACATTTCCAAGTGGTCTAATTTGATTACCTTTGTGGAGGATGCCAAAGGCCGGTCAGTGACAACCTCCATGTTCTTCCTGTAGCGAGTGGAGAGGTTCAGGATAGCGGCTGTGGCAGCGGCGGTTTGGAGACTCTCTTCTTTTTTGAATTGACTTGGTGGGCTGTGCTGGCCAGAGCTGGGTAGATGTCCTGAAGCACCAAGGAAGCCAGTGAACTGCTGAGGGGCTAAAAGACAAATCATTAGCTTTCATTAGTTCCTGATACACTACCAGCGGCAGCCCATATGTGCCAGAAAAATGGTTTACATGTAATATATCTATTGTATCTTTATACAGTTGTAACCACAGGGAAGTTTCAAACTCACATTCAGGGAAATGTGTAATTTCCTGTTCTTGGTTGCTCCCCATCAGTGGCTGTTTGCCGAAGACCTGTGCATCAAAGCTGGCATAATCAAAGCGTATTCTGCTATACTTGTCCATTTCTTTCGTTAGGCTTGTTTGCAAGGCTGCTACTGGATGAGAGAGCCTGTAGTTTAGCTGGTTCATCTCAAACTTCCTTATCAAACCAATGGCTCTGGAAGAAAACAGCAAATAATTGTGTTAATTTATATGACATAATGAGCGCGCCAAGTTTAATGAAAGAGTTAAGTGCAAACATGTTTTTTAAAAGCGTTAAATCAGGCTTTTATACACATAGTCTGGGATCTGATGTGTGGTGTAGATCCACAGCCAGGTTGCCAGACTAATTAATATAGTAGGAGTGGGCATACTGCCCATGATATATCCACCGGGAACAAAGAGTTCTGCTCTTTTATCATCTCTAATAGAGAAACTCACAGGACAAGCAGCCATTGCTTGTGTCTACGGCACTTGGAAAGCTTGAAAAAGACTTTCTGTGGGGAATGAAAACAAATCCCATATTTGTTTTTTAAATAATTGTTTTTTGGTTTACTCTGTTTAAATAAAACTTTAGGCTGAATTGAATAGAACATGCTCCATACACATGACAGCAGTGTCAGAGGAAGTGCTTACCTGGGTGAACGGTCTGGTGTTTGTCTGTTTTTCAGACTTTCTTCTTGAGGTTTGGAGACTTTGACTGCGGCGGCGATGGGGCAGCCTGACAGACTAGAGGAGGAGGAATCACATTAGTCCAGAACTGTAAGTGTATGACCAATGCAGCAAATGGCTTTGTGCTAATACCATACCTCCGGTGGGTGCTACGATTGCTGTTGACATGGCCTCTGCCTGTACATCCGGGTGTAGGGCACTTGAGGACATTCTCGTGCATGGCCAGGACTGAAAGGACAAGGAGACATCAGATGAGCTCGAAGGAACATTTCCTAGTGAGTCAGTTAAGCATAAAAGCAAACACCAGTCATTCAAAAAGTAAAGTGTTGAATACAGTTTAATTGTGATTTATGTGACTAGTGGGCACATTAAGGCCTATAAAGCGCACAATCCTACATAGACAGAAGAAAAATCCTTTTTTCACTGTAAGATACACAGAAATGTGAAACGTAAATAGCTTAGTGCAAAGAGGAGCGTAACAAGACAGCTGATTATATTCTTCAAAACAGCGCGTCGTTAAAGGTCCGCGCTGTATCCTTTAGAAACTTCCCGTCTGTACATATTCTCCAATTAGTTTGTTAGAGTTGTCTATTTATTTTTGAATACTGCGTTGGCTAGCCCTTTGATTTGCAAATACTGCCGCCAGTCTGAGAGCATGCGCCTTTTTGAAAAAAAAAAAAGTTAATTACTTTTTCTGTTCCTTTTGTAACAGTACTGTTTAATGTTGGATGTTTGTTGAGTTATATTGAAATGACTTAACAATCACCAGAGTGAAAAAGAAGTCAGTCGGCACAAAATACAACACATTAGAACAGAAAGAGTATGAGAAAGTTTAGACACTTCAATTGAAGCCAATGTATAGTAGTGTGAAGCTTTTTGCTAAGAGGATTTAGTGCTGAGCTTGATTATAAATTCAGAAAGTGACAGTTTCTGAATATAAATAAGTGAGCAAAGACATGCGCTCTGTTCTAAACAGCTTACTTTCTGGTGGGACTCGGACTTTATGGGGACATCCGGACAGACTTCTGTGATGTGGGTACAGGCCAGTCACATGACCTGTGCCGTCGCAGCCTGGAGTTGGACACTTGATGTCCCTTTTTTCAGTTCTTGGAGAATCTGAAGAGAAAATTTGTTACATATACTTAAAACAAATATTTTCTATTATTATTATTATTATTATTATTATTTATATACATATTTTTCTTTGTAGCATTTGATGGCCTAAACAAAGTAGCCATGTACATTAAACATCTTTACATTAGTTAGTAGTTTGAAAATTAATACCGGATCTTTTTTTAAATATATTTTTTAATACTTTTAAAAATGCCTTTATCTGCTATTTTAGTTAAGCTGTACAACACAGCGCATTGACTTCTTTAATACGTATCTATTGAAAGATTACATCTAGGATTACACATTTAGCTGAAGTCATTTGAAAAGGTACTTTAGGAGGATTTAAGACTTATGGTTATGGTTAAATATCCTCATAACTCCTATAAAAATATAATATTTTGAGTAGAAGCAATCCATCAGTACATTTTGTTATTGTCGTTTCAGTCTTGTTTCGTTATTACTTGTTCCCAAAAGTGATTTAGAGTTTTCAGAGGATTTGTCCTCTAATTTAATTCTTTTATTTCTTTTAGCTTATTTGAGGGCACAATTGTTGACCTTTACAGATAGATTCCGAACTACCATTTTTCAATTGGATTCTTTACCTTCAAACTGTTTTATTGTATTTTATCTAAATTACTTTGTTGTGGAGGCTAATTTTCTCCCTAACCATTGTTATTTACGTTTTGTTTTGATGGTAACAGGTTGGTCCTGTTACCTTTGCCTGTGTGGTAGCCAAGTCTCTCCAGGTCCATCATTCTTTGGTGTCGTCTCTCATTGGTCATCTGCTCTAAGAGGAAGCGGTCCATCTCTCTGTAGGCGTGGTGCAGCGCGTGTCGTTGCTCTGTCTGCAGAGCTATAGCCTGTTCTAACAGGCTGAAGTTCACCCTGCCCCCTCTCATTTCCAGAGCTCTCTCCTGCAGACCCAGTGCCCAGCCGTCCAGCCGGCTCGGCCTGTCCGCCTCTGTCTCCCCCTCACTGTCCCCCTCCTCTGTGTCTTGAGGCCTGTACAAGCCGGGCTCTTCTCTCAGCAGGCCATTTCTCCGCAAAAGCTCCTCGGACGATCTTGATGGGCTGGAGCCGTTGAGTTTGGCGGACAGAGAATAAGGGTCCCACTCAGATTCCTGCATGTCTCTGTATGGGGAATGTGGTGAAGAAGTACCACTTATCCTATCTTGATTTTGGTCTTCATTTTTAAGACGTTCATCATCTTCATCCATCACTGCCTTTTCACTCAGGTCGACCTCACATTGGGGCGAGTCGTCAGAGCGCACCTCAGACCACTCGAGCGAATCTCCATTGTGACAGCCATTTCTTAAGTTTCCATCTGGAACAACAAGACAACATCATTGCAAAATATTACTTGCATATTACATATGGCCAAACATCCCTTTAAATAAAGATGTATGTAATCTTTTGATCCTTTTAAGGATTTAGAATGTGTTACTTTCATAATTCTTGATAAAAACATGTTTTGAAAAACATTTGGGTGATTTAGACATGTCAAAAAACACAATCATAAGAAAAGGCAGATGTAGTATTCATAAGCAGTTCTTTAAATATATTTTCCAGTAAACACACCTAAACGTTGTACTTGAACATAAAACCTCTAGATGAGAAACACATTTTTGACACTGTCATAGATGAGATTATGCAAGGATTTACATGGCTGTCGAACAACCCTTATGAGTTATTAAGTACTTTCAAGAAGAAACATCTTGTCATTTGCACAAAACATAATTATTGTTTCACTAAGTCGGAATACAATCTTCACAGTAAGATTAACAATTTTATATTACACATAAAATAATATTGTTTTTTGGTAGATTAGATTTTTAGCAATACAACTTTATATACAAGACACACATATACACACACACACACACACGCACACACACGCACACACACACAAATATATATGTGTGTGTGATATATATGTTCACAATAATTCTCTCCAACATTGGTATATTCTCTATACATTGCATCTCGTATATTAATCCATAAATTCAGGTCACATGTCGAGGAAGCTTTACAGTGAAAGTCTGGCTCATGTCCTGGCGTCTGGAATGGGCAGAACAGACAAAGAGGGTTACCGTGATCCCTCAAAACGCATCCGCGGCAACACTCTATTAACACCACTGATTATGGTAAGTCTTGGTCAGTGATTAACAATGGAAGCCAAGGCTATCATCTGGATTGATTCAACAAAATCTGCCTTGATCCTTCCAAACCAGTCAAACTTATGCTCTATTAAGGCTCTTTGGACTCAAGAGATTTTTACTTTTTGTGGGCTGGAGCTATTGGCCTCTATCCTCTTATGGTAAATAGCTGTTGTTAACAAAAGTAGGATCCAGCAGCTCTAAAGGACACAGAGATGGATTGTGAGCATTAGATTAAGTGATTTGCAGACAAACCACCGAACACTACTTTGACTAAAATATGTTGAATATTATTGGTTATCTTTTTTGTTTGTTTTTTTCAATCAGCCAAGTAAATTAGTGGGGAAAAAATTATTATGTTGCGACATCAGTAAAATACACCACAACATGACTAAAACTTGCCTGATGAAGTAAGAATATAAGCACTGAAATATTAAGTTTGCATGTAACATCGGTGTTTATTTTTGTTGTAAAAATATAAAAGGAAGTCTAAAGAATAGTGCTGAATGACAAATGACAAAAAGCCAGTTACAAATATTTACATTTATGAGCCCAGCAACAAGGGTTTTGTCTCTGGTCCAGATGGACTGCAGGCCTGACACCGCCGTGTACAGTCAGACTAACACACAGGCATATACTACATGCACACACAAGTGTAGTGAAAAGAGGAACGAGACGCAGGAGAGAAAAAAACTTGGATCCCTGCGGTGGTCTGCATGTTGGAACAGGTGAACAGTTTGTACTCCAGAATAGCCATTACCAGCACTCTGCAGCAGGCCTGGAGTTGGCTGGAGTTGAACACAGTGTGGCTCGACCAAACGAGAGGCTTATTTTTCTCCCTTTTTGTTAAAATGCCGATATGACTAGCTCCCCACCCGCTAAATCCTTACTGCCACCAGCCCACTTTCCCAATTGTTGGTGTTTTTACAGAAAATAACTCCCGCATCTGACAATGGCAGCAAATTGTTTGGAAAATGTTTAGCAATATCTGTGCTCATTTGACACTCCTCAGACTTTGTAAATACTGTTTTGTTTCAAAGCTGGTTTACAGAATTGTGTGAGCCTGAAGATATTCAGCCTATGTTGGGTGACAAAAATAAAAAATATTGGATGTATTACAACAAAAGAAAAGTAAATTATTTAGGTAATTGTAATGTAATATGAATAGACAAAACAAATAAATTCCATTTTGTACAAATCCACACAATTCAGTAAGCTGGACCATTTAACTACACACATGTGTACTATAATGAGCAGTAGACATTATGCCTAATTATGTATTAGACTGTGTTAGAGGGGCTAACAAAAGCTTTTGAAAGGGACAATTACGTTTGTTGCTTAGTTACATCGTTAAAAATATACCAAATCAGAGCAGATTATAGTGGGGTGAGAATGCACATGCACCCAGTAGCAGTGTTATCAAAATACACTAAATTTAATTCATGAAAAATGTATGTAAGAAATCAATACAAATGTACACATGTTTAATTAACCATAAATAAAAGAACCTTCTATAAACAAAAGCTTCATCTGGAATTGTTGGTTCATTTGATTTTGAAAAGGTAAGAAAAATTGTTGAAACAATTAATTAAAATAAACCGCCTCTGTTTAGCATTGTATGGATTCAATCGCTCTGGACTGGCAATTGAAAAGGGACAGATGAGGGGTCTAATAATCTGGCCTCATCAAAACAGGTTTGAACAACGCCAAAAATATCACGGTGGATCAGCTGTCAAAACTTCAATTTGCCGACGCGAGACACAACTAATGCAGACCCAGCAGTGTAGTCTTTCACTTCCACTGCACAATGACTGTGGCTGCTGGCTGATGGCAGAGGGAGGGAAATATGAATGCAACAGATGGGATTTTAAAATTCAGCGTCAATTGTTCATCAAAACAGACAAAACAACAGGACATCTGTTTACCTGCTGGAGTGTCAGTGTTCCTCAGCTCGTCTTTGTCCCGTGGTGCTGCCAGGTCCTCGCGCTCCTCTTCACAAGCCTCACTGGGGCTGTAGTGGCGAGGCTTCATCAGCAGGGACTTTCTCTTGTTGACGGGGGCACCCTGCACCCCTTCCTGAGCACTCCTCTTTCGAGCTGCTGGTCCATATGGGCTGCAGAGGGTAGAGGAGAGCGGGCAGAAAGTGCAACCGGGTCAAACTAAAGTGTCACTGGCTCTTTCTCGTGAAAGAAAGTTATAACATTTGCCTGTATAAACACATAAACATATTTTACCTTTGATTCTCAGAGGTGCTCTCCAATAGGCCTGGCAAAAGAAGAAACACAAATATTTGAATTGGAAAAAATGAAAGCAAATATAAAATGTTGAGCTTTTATACTTTCTATTGTTTAAGTTTGAGTTATATAAACATTATGGAAGACCTACAATTCAAATAGCCTGCCCGAGGAAATTCAACAATTGAATGAACTTGAATGAATAAACATATGTGGAAAAAATACAACAAACACCACTACAAAAAAGAAGAAACGAGGTAGATAATGCTTGGGTGTAACAGCTTATTCTTCATTTAGAATTTATTGTGTTGAAGTATAATAACTGCAAGGTCAATGAAGTGCTCTTATTATTGATACAAAAACATTCTGCTCCCTCATTCACTGGGAGCTTATTCTTTGATGGTAATATGATCCAAAAGGCTAAATCAATTTTCTCAATAGGTCTGTGCAAATCTCATTCACAAGTTCGGCCCTACTCCCATGAAGCAGTGAAGCACCAATAATCATAGTTTGTGTGATTTTCTCCCTATGCAGTAATTTGCCTGTGTGAGCAGACTAGGCCTGCATGGGGGACCCTTGCACACTTGCATAATGACAGACCCCGTATTGAGGTTTTTCAATCATACACTACCTATCTACACTGCTTAGATATTTCAAGTGTAATATTTCAACCTGTACTTACCTATGTTATTTGTACATGTGTTCAGAGTCTGCTCCTCATTGTCAGAAGAATCCATCTGGAAGAAAAAAATAAATAAATATAAAGATTATTATTATTATTATTATTATTATTATTTTAAATCAACCATATACATACTACTTTTCTTCAGACATATCAATATCTGTATCATATTCACGCTCATATTATATTTTAAGTGCATAAGCATATATTTAATGTGATTTCCCCCCCCCCCCTTACATTCACAATATAATTTTTTTTTTATTCCAGTTTAGGTTGGAAATAGATAATATGTTGTCAACATTATTATTTGATGCCATGGTGTCCTTCCAGTAAATAGTAGAAGCAAAACACCTTTGAGCACCACAATTTTTTGGTCCAATAACCCCGAAATTTGTTATATGTCAACATTACAAAGAGCTACTAAAAATCCAGTAATATGTAAACACATGGAGTATTATGTTTGGAAAAAAGTTTCAAAGGTGAGTGAAAACGTAATGACACTAAATAATGGTAGCAAAGTACTAACATCACCTCTGTGTGTGTTTAGACTAAAATAGTTGCTAAAATCCATCCACTCTCACTGGCTGTTGCTTGTGGCTCCCAAATAAAACCTATTAAACATAATTATTCCAGGCTGATGGTGGCGTATAGTGGTCACAGGCCAGTGAAATCTGTGAGTCATAGGATATGCTGTTACTTTTCCCTGGTAATGGGAAACATGACTCCTCTCTCTCGTTTGCTGTTGTGATTGAAGGCACTGACCTGTCATACATTTATAATAGGGGAGCAGGTGTGGCAGTGATGGACCTTAATTTCCTTTAATAAACCTTTTATGTGGCACACTCTTAATGCCACGCCGGGCCCTCAGAGGTCCTGCTCATAATAGGTTCATTACTTTTGATTACTACAGCCTATTGAGACAAACAACTCCCAAACACTATAGATTACAATCGGTACAAACCAATGTACCTCATTAGTTTTGAACACTTTTCTTTTTCCTCTTTCTTTTTTTATGGTATGGTGTGTTTTTTAGGCAGAATGTTGTTTTGACGTCAAACAACCAGTGACTGCAACATGGACATTAATCAAAGTTCAAATGATGTTATCGCTGTTGCTAAATATCAACATTGACTCACACGGAATTATTACCAAGACTTTTTTCTATTTGACATTTCAAACGCTCAAACACTTTTAAACTCTTTGCCACTCAAGTCAAATAAACAATTGCATCCAGTGAACAATTGTCTAATATTTTACTATGATAATGTTTTGAATCTGTTTTAAACAGACAAAAGACACCAAGGCCTAGCAGGTCGCCTGGCATAGCAACATGCACAAACATGTGACGCATAGTATTTACAAAGGAAGAACAAATAGACACATCTAGAGTCGAGTCACAAGGGGGTATTTCTGTAGCAGTAGCATTTACTCCATTACAGCTACTACAACCCTATACTTTACTCTTACACATTATGCTTCTAAAGAACAAAGGTTTTTTTATGTACTGTATTTTTGTTTCTCTGGTATGTATCTATATATTACTTATTATTTTATTATTTTACAAACCGATACAAAATATATCTTTCTGGTTATTATGCTACAAAAACTTGACTTGAAAATGGCAATAGAAAAGAGAAATAAGCTGAAAACCAGAGGCAATAATCTATTTAGAGTAAGCAAGCAACACATTTAAAAGCATGTATTATCTTCACGCCACCCACAGCTTTGCATAAGTCAAACCAATCTCAGTTTATGATCGGTCAAAGAAGCAGAAACACTACATCACTTAGCATGCTACTTATCCAAAACACTGTTACACAATCGTTTATCCTCAGAGAATCCTTACAGTAGTCCTATAGTTTTGAACTTTATGTAAAGCCTTGTGGTGACTGTTTACCTTCGGCTGTAGTTTCTCTAGCTCTCTGTCGGATGAGACGCCAGATCCCCCCTGTTCACGCTGGTTGATGCTTACACACTTTGGGTTTCCGGAGAGGTGCTCATGCAGTTTATTTTCTGGAGGAAAAAGAAGTTATTTTAAAAACATTGAAAAAGTATGTTTTAACATACATCTCCATACATCATTTTTCCTTAGCCATTTGATTGAGGAACCAGGGGATATAACATGATAACATTTTAGACCTATGTTATTACAACTTTTACAATTAAATTTTATTACTGCACATCAATCGTTTGAACCAAGTCACACGTTTTATCAAAAAATACACATTATCTATTTTAGGCCCCCCTATACTTTTGTCTGGTACTATATATCTATAAATATTTTTGTTTAAACTCTTGATGCTTAGTCAAATTGAGTTGACACTGTAAATGCATCGATTTGAGAGATAAAAGGGAAAAAAGATCCTTAGTCAGAATAGGTCACATAATGTAAATTGATTGCTTGACAGAGATTAAATTGCTTGCTTCTAATTAATACAGAACATCTAAAAGACAAACAAGGCCAGAGACAATGACTACATTAAGCCTCTTCACTTCATAGATATTATTATGGAATTACATATTTCTGTTTGCTTTGAAAAACAACATAATCTTAATTATAGCGCACAGTAGTTTTTCCCCCTGAAAAGCAAAACTAGGGGGGAAAGAGGAGGGGCACGGGGGGGGAGTTGTAGTAGGGAGGGCATTCACTCATTTCGATTAGCATATGAAAAAAGACTACTATTTGAGCTGGTTCGTCATCTGCTGAATCATATTTATGCATCTCCCCCTCCTCTTACGCACTAGTCCAAGACAAATAAGACTCTTTCGCCTCTTTCGTCTAGAGGGGAGATGTCTCTTGGGGAAGAAAAGCCTGACGTTGTGGCTCCATGAGATTTTAGTGTTAATCTGGCTGCTAGCTGTCCTTGAGCAAGCTCCGGTTTCCCCCTTAACCCCATCTGCTAGCATTCCCACCACAGTGCGCAGAGAATGGGCTGCCACTAAGGGGAGGGGTGGCCGCCTTCCCTAGTCCGGCAATCATGAATAACCATCGTCTAGTCACTATTATCACAAGGCTGGGTGCAGCAGAGATAAAAAGGGGAAAGAATATGTGTAAAATACCCTTCAGATAGAGCCACTCTGACTTGTAAGTGACGGCGGAGTTGTTATTATTTCTGGTAATAATGCCTTATTAATACAGTGCAGCTGCCTTGGATATTCATCACTGACCTTGAGGCTTTGTGTCCCCGAGTTGCCCGCTTATCCGTGCACTTGGGACGCTCCCGTGTAATTAACATAGACATAAACTCTCTCTGATACCTCATCTTCAAACCAATAAAGCAAGTCTGCCAGTAAGCAAAGTAAGTATTCTGGAGAGCATAAAATTAATTACATTATTTACATTTCCTTTTAGATAGGAGGGTAAAGGTGGTGGCGGTGGTGGAGGGGGTGGGGGTCCAGGCGAGATGATAGAGGCAAATGAGATTACACAAAATAAGATTTGAAAATGTCAGAGCTGCACACTCCAACCAACCAACTGTTATGATTAGATTACTCTTTTAATATAATTACCGTCTAAGGCTGTGTGTGGAAACAATGCGTACATAAAAACGCACTGATTTGCCATTCTTTTCCGAGCAAGCCGCTCTCTCTTAACCTTTCTTCAACAGTATCATTTTGAATTATAGGAAACGCATGGGTGCTTCGTGCAAGGTCACTGTCTGGTGTGTGTGTTGTATACTCGGCCCCCACCCATCCCGGACGCCCCCACTCGTCCGCCCCTTCTCTTGTTGTTGTTTTTTTTCCCTCCTCCTTCCAGAAGCGCACAGAGAGAAGGGGTTAAAACTGGAATGGATTTAATTATGGAATGAATGGAATTATAATGCGCCTGCAGCAAGTTTTCCTCCTTATTTATTAAAGCAGCTGATGGGCCAGGTTTGATGAGCCACTTCTGGCATAATTGAGTCATCACACAAAGAGGGTTCCTCGCATTCAGAGTGGTTTTATCAGCAGCAAACAGACCTGATTACTGGCAATTACACTCTGATCTAGGGGAAGGAGAAAAAAAGGGTAAATGTGCGGGGTAACTTCTGTGTTTATAGTTTACCCCGGGAATAATTTTCACATCAATTTTACATGCTAAGTGTTTTCTGTTTATGTATAATAAAAAGCAAACAGCCAGAGATAGCACCTTTGACTTTCATATCGCCTTGTAATGAAGGATATAGAAAGAGATCGAAATTTAGCCTATGGGGAAGTTTGCAGAATAAGCGTTGCAAGAAAAAAGAAAAAAGAAAAAAGCTAGATGTTGCAGCGAAAGGTGAGCTGGCAGAAACATACCTGCTTTTCTGTTAAAAAGTAGAAGGAAGATTGCTTTTGCCAAATGTTATTGAGATGCAAATGGATCCATGGTGAGCTAGACTCGCATTAAAATTAACTCAACAAAGTATTTCGATAAACAACTTTTCTTTCTCTGTTTTTGGGGAGTTTTTGTTAGTTTGCCAGGGAACCATCAAAAGCCTAAATTCCAGCTGGACCCAACTAAAATAGCTTTATTTCAGGAATTTGGAGGGAGCAGACGGAACTTTTTTTATCTGAAATTTTATCCATAGAGATTTCTAAGTTTGCCATCATAAGAACTGTTCACTAAAGTTAGATAATCGTTTTCTATATTAAGTAATGAGTCTCTTTCTAAGAATTATTTTTAATGCCAAATCCCAGTAAATGCCTGCCTTTAAATGGCGCAAATAGTTTGTTCACTCATACCATATGTTGTTATAAATATGGAGGAACGATGTATACAATGTCTGCTATGAGAAAAACTATGCATTTTCTGAGCATTCCTCCATCTGACAGTGGATCTGGTTTCACGCAGAGAGAGTCAAAAATCTTGAAGTCAACTGCGATTTCAGATATAACAGCCTCACAGCTACCCTGACGGCCAAGCAAAGTGTTTGTGCCTTTTGCCAAAGAGTACTCTTATAGAGGAGCCGTATTGGCATCGTATCACTTCTCCAAGACAGAGATGCTTCAATAAAAGAACACAGCTCACTGAATTCTTAACAGACAATTAGGAGCCTGGCTAGCCGCTCCCGCTTCAATGATTTGTTATGATGGCATAACTACAGGGGAAACTTGTTGTTGGAGGGAGTTCGCAAGAGTCCCATAAAACAGTCAGATGGTGACACCTTTGCCGAGGTGATTTATGAATCTTGTCATTGTGTTCCAAAGTCATCCCAAAGCCGTCCCTCTAAATTGAGTTCATCTGGAGCTAGACCACTCACACGCACCAAGTCCAGATTGTTTCTTCTAACATCAAAGGGACAATTTCGGTTTTTGACCAAATTTCTGGTGCTTTTAGTTCCTTTATCAAATGAAAGGCAGTCTGGATGCTTGCTATTTTATTCACAAATTTCAACCCAATTACGATCACCAAAATATTGAGATAAATAAAATTAGCATTGACTCTGACCGCACTATGCTTCAGTAGCATAACAAATGGAGTGGCAGACAATTCATGCTTTGGCCATGCATAAAGTGTTAGCTAGAAATTTTGAATGGTGTGGCGAAAATGCTTTCCCAAACCTGTCTAATTTAGGGACAGGTGTTTGGGGGGGAAAGAAGTTCTAGCCTTGGTGCAACAATGAGCAATGTAATCCTGCTTATTGTTCCAACCCAAGGAGAGGCCTTTTCATGGAAGAGGTTGGTTGAATGCAACCAGGTGGTCTGCAATTTGGAGAAACGTAGTAACCGTTCCAGATAATCCCCCTCCCGCACTGGCACAAAAGGCAGGTCTCCGGTGCGGCTCCGAGGGGCTCTCCGGGGCAAAGGCAAAAGTTGATGGCGAGCACACAGCGTCTGAAAGGAGTAGGGGGCTCGAGCAGTGATTCCTAATCAGATTGCGCCGAAGTGAACAGCCCGCATGGCAGCTGTAGTTTTCCCAGGGTTAATTACCTTTCACTGCTCTCTCTAAATGAGTCAGCTGTTCCTGTCATTAAACAAGTCCACTCTATCTCCTGTGTCCTCCACATGCACACGTTCACAGAGAAGCACACCTTTGTTTCATTGTTTACACGTGCGTTCAGATTAGTACGGACCATCAAAATAGTCATTATAACCTTTAGTGTAAGTTAGCAGTTATCGTTCAAGCATGAATGTGAAATAGCCTTGAAATAAAAAGTAGACAAATAAATGCACCGAAGAATAAGTCATTAAAAAAAATAAGCGGCACATACAAAATATATTTTTACAACTATATTATATTTTTTGGATTGAACCTTTTTGTGCGAATTAATGAAAGGTTTCTGAAAGTGTAAAGACATATTGATAAAGTGCTAATAAAACACAGAATATCCTATAAAACACCTGCTCCAACAAATGGCGTACAGAGACGTCCATCTAAATGACAATCTCTCTTAATTTGGATGTAAACAGCCTTAATGGCGTCTATATAAAAATACACATATGCGGGAACATAGGCATGAGCACGTACACAAATATGGATACGCATTCGTGGGTCCAGCTCGGATGTATTTGTCTTGTCATCGATTTTGAACAATCTGTCTGCTTACCGAGCTCAGTGGCTCAGGATGCAGAGAGGGAGTTTAAGTGATTTTTGCCACTGTATGGTGAAATCCCTCGGCCACCTGGATTACAAACTCTAGTCCTTTAACTCATGCCAGTATGAATCCGTGTTAACTCGGATTTACCTCTGGCATATGAATTCTCAATCTGCGTAAGCTTTGTTTGGAAGGACTCGAACATAAGTATTGTTTGCGGTAAGGATGCCCGCAGTTTAAGTCCTGTTTGAGGCAAAAGAAGCTGCTTCAAAGTCACTTATTAGACTCACTGGAACCAAGGTGCGTTCTAATTCTATTGAGAGAAAAGAGACCCCCGTCCACAGCCAGGTGGAAGTGCTCTGTGAAAGCAACGTAACCATGGCGACGCATATAAACTCTGTGGTCAAGAGTTTAATCAGATTCCTTACACCAAGATTTTCGCTTTGCTTATTGTCAGATGAACATTATTTGCTCAGTTGTTCAAACAAACGGCCCCGTCTGCTTCCAAAGCTAGTGATCATGATAAAATAAAATATGGCACAAGCAGCCTGGAGGATCTAAATTAAGCATTAGCCAATATCCATACAATCTCTCTCACACACACACTTCTGCGCTAGTCAAGTTAAGCCAGTCTATTTTGTTCTTAAAAGGTTAGCAGGGCTGGTTTGTGAGTTTGATCCGTGCCTGCCAAATCAGCAGATGGTCCATGAATATGATTATATGCACCAATAAAAGGAGTAATCTTTAACAAAATGTAAATTTGACTTAAGTCCAAGGTTTAATATACGCAATGGACTTTAACCCACTTTCCAGCCTGACACTGGCGCATGATAAGCTAATGCACTCACAAATTCTGTAGTACTGCAACCCCTGTGTACTCCAATTCAAATAGATGAAAAAGGTCGGGAGGAAAGAAGTGGCTATAAGTGTGCTGTGGAGAAGCCAAATCCATTCACTTTGGAGAGAGTAAACATCCCAGCAATCAATATGAACTAAGTATCTCTGCTTAACAATATGCTTTCTAGTACCTCTAATATTTGTCTGTTCTTTTTAGATAAATTCCACTCGCAGGATCAGCAACAATATAAAGCAGGTATTCTAAAAAAAACCTCCTTGAAGTCCTTGAGCAAATATTAAGTTCAAGTGCAAGACCGAAAAGTAGCAGCGCAAAAAGTTTTGGATTCAGCACCACGCATCTCGACTGCACTAGTGACCTATCTCTCCATGCTTACGGCAAATCATCAAACAGACACCAGCTAGCGCCTCTCCGCTAACATGTCCGTCAGGGCAGAACCGCCGGCTCCACTTACCATGCCCTTATTAGCCTTTGTTTTGCATCTCATG
The DNA here is from genome assembly GCF_026437365.1 of Eucyclogobius newberryi. Taxonomy (NCBI): domain Eukaryota; kingdom Metazoa; phylum Chordata; class Actinopteri; order Gobiiformes; family Gobiidae; genus Eucyclogobius; species Eucyclogobius newberryi. Next base: position 25,544,172 of record NW_027315746.1, read on the forward strand.
GTGACATCGGGGAGGAGACGGAGCAGAAGGATATCGAGGTGGCGTCCGAGCTAGTCCAAAGCCTCGCTGCTCATTCAGAGTGTGTGTGTGTATAAGCAGGGACACTCTAATTTTCACCCGAAACGCTCAGCTTTTTTTTTAGCCTTTGTGTCATTCACTTAACAACCAATCTCATTAGCTGCTGAGCTACAATGGGCTGAATTATTTTCTGTATAAATACATCACATGGTGAACCTCAAGGTAAGATCTCTGAAGGTCTTATTTAATTACAACAAAAACTGAAATTAAAAATAAAAGAATCAATTGCCAATGAGATGTACATGTGACTTGTATAAGGACTCAAATAAAATACCCATTAAGAAGGGTTTTAATTGAGAAATGAGATTTATATTCCTTGGGGGGTGCAATAAAGAGAGTGCAAACGCGCAATTATAGAGTGTCATTAATATATACATGTAGCCTTGACTTGATCATGATACTGTATGTAATTGGTAATTTGAGATTGAATAGGCTTCGTTCCAAATGAGACAAACTTTGAAAGTGAGTTATTAGTGCTTATACAAGAAATAATTTTTATATGTGATTGAAGATTTGCTCATTATCTCACAGCGGTGAGTCCCTGTAAATTGTAGCTATTGTAAGCACTTGAAGTCATGACAGCTGTCTATAAGCATCAGGGACATGTCTATTGGCCAACTTGACCCTTGTTAGAAAAACAAAACAAATAGAAAAAGGAGAATAGTGCAGCTTGGGACTAGCGAGCCGGGTCACTGGAGATTTTCCAGACAAACGCGGCTCGGGGGAGGGGAGGGGTAGAAGGGGGAAAGAATAAAAAGGACAGGCTCAGAATCTCATTTTAACAGACCGCACACAATCTGGGCTCCCACAGAACTATCTCTGCCTGACCGCTTTCTATTTAGCCCTTATCAGTGTTTACCAACCGCTAGTTTTCTTTCATTCATACTGTGAGGCAGTTCTCTTACTATCAGTCAACAGCTGACACCGTGGAACAGCCTCAAAGGCAAGAGGAAGGGATCAAAACTAAACCAAAGCTGTTTAAACAATACAACAGAGGAAATAAATTCATAAATCCTAATTCTTCCCAACCCACAAGGGTATAAGCAGATCCTTTATAGTTAGGCCAGCAAACAGAAGCGTAGCCAATGAGGTACACAGCAATCAAGGTAAATTCAGAAATATATTTAGAAAAAAGAAAGGTGGGAAAAAAATCCCATGTTATATTAATTGGGAGCGTTTCATAGTCGTGCCCTGTCAAGCTTACGTTACAGATTTAATAAAAGGCTTTTCAGAGAGGTTTTATGCTTAGCAAAATCCTACCTGAACATGTTTAAATCAAGCGAGAAATTAGAGATAATATACACATTTTTATATTAATTTATGTCATTTTTTGAATTTTGTATTTTGTGCTTTACTCAGTACTTATTGAATTTAAATATATTTTCAGTTAAGACATTTCACATGTGTGAAATACAGTTGTTCTATTTTTTTTTTTGTATTTATTATATTTTTGAATTTTGCAATTACAATGAAAAGGAATATTTATCAATTGCTACATAAAACATTGAATTGTTTAAGTTGAATTTGCATGAAATAAAGTGTAAAATCTGTGCCTGCAAAAATAATTATAATTTCTATGTTACACATAGTTTACCAGCACTTGTTTTATAGATTTTCGTTAATGATAAATGGACATTTTTACATATATAGTACATATTTCTCCTCTTACTGTAAAATATTTTTTATTCTGAAAAACACTACATTACACGCTGTTGCTTTAAAAAGAGATTATTTTATTTATTTTTTTGCTGTTCAAAAGTTAAGTAATTAATTACATTTATCCTTTGCCAGCTGTTTGACGGCAGATGGATAATTTGTGAAACCTTGCTGAATTAAATCCACATAATTCATTAACTAACTTTGCGTGGAGATGAAACAGGTAAAATAATCAGTGTTATTTTGTCTAAATTAAAGGGTTTAAGATAAATAGAAGTAAAATAGTAACGTAACTTAATTTGTGTTTTATCAGTCTAAACTCTGAACAGAGCGGCTAAGATTTTACAGCCTGTTATTTTTTCCGCTGTACTGGGCAGCAGTACCATGGACAGTTCCCAGGGCCAGGTTACATTTATGTGTTGTGTAGCAACTAACATCCCTTTGAACAGGAGGGCGGGGGTGGGGACGAACAAGAAATAATGTCTCTTACTTATCACTGCTCCAGCACACAGCCCTTAATGTAGAGACTGCTGCTTCTGTCGCTTAAACAAAGTCTAGCACTGCAACTTTACAGCGGCCAACATGCTCCTTATGTGTCTCAGAAAAGAGGAAAGGTTTGAGTTAGAGGTTGTTATATAAGGCTCAACACATACCTTTTATCACTAAGTTCTAAACTTTTTAGACTATTCTTTCTGATGCCTTTCCCACAAAGGAATAAACAATCTGAAAAGCATTACTTTAAATTAAACCAGATGAAAGAAAATAAACATTAACTATTCTCAATTAATAAAAATACACAGAAAGGAAACACATGAAAAGTGACTTGACACCTATAACGGCAATGTCTATAGCTTACTTTTCTAGTTTCTTCGCCAATCCTATAGTGTAATCCCTAGAAAGATTTTGATGATTTAGTGTCAGTTAGTGGTTAAAGAACTTTTTCCATCCTGCGTCTGAGCGCTTAAATCATTAGTTGCTTTGGAAACCACTTTTGACCTTACGCTTCTGCCCCTATATCATGTGTTCAAAGTTAAGCTTCCCCCCAAAACGAGAACAGTCTACAGTCCGTCTATTGTATTAGAATTTTGAGATTTTCACACTATATTGTTTCACCCCATGAAAGAGTAAAACTAAATAAATAACTGTAACGCCTGATATTTTGATATTTTCTAGCTCAACATTTCTAGTTAACTTTTTACAGAAAGTTCAATCAGAAAGCAATAAAAGACTTGTGCGACTGTTCAAATATTACTGGAACAGCGAGTCATAGTTTAAGTGCATTAGGCTCCGTGCACTTGTATGTACAGCTGTCACTGTCAAACCCACAGGCAACCTGACAACGCTTTGTCTCAGCACACAATGCAAACATGTGTTCTTCTAAGACAAGCTTAGACTGCACACAAATGCTGCAAATTTAATCTAGGTAGGCAGTGTCTCATGCTATCTGGATGATCAAAAATAGGTCATGCCTTTCACAAAACATTTTGAGCCTTTTAATCTCTTTTCAAGCTGTCTGGAACCTGGACAGAAGCTACAATCGCTACCCAGCAAACAGTTGAAAAACTGTAACGTAATAAATAAAGTACATAATAAATGTTGTCATATGTTTGCTTAATCTCAGTTAAAATCTTGTCTCAACTTTCACATCAAAGAAATCTTCTGTTAAATTAAACTTTTTACTACTTCACAATTTCAGCTCTTGTTTTGTAGCGTTAGGACATGGCCGCATCTAGTAGCATTAGCTGAAAGCCTTGTCATTCACGCGCGCGACACAGAGTATCAGTGGCGATAAACGCTGACCAAACTGACAGTGTATTAAATAAAAAGAACTTTGACACCAACCTAGTGCTGTGATCCAAAAGTTTGATTTTCCCCCAGTCGCTTGATAGCTGAGCTGGTGCTGTGGCTTTGAAAGGTAGTCCCCAGGAATATGACATACTGTGCCTTTGACAGCCTCGAGATAAGCACCTGCGTTCGGGTCCCTTTTTACGTCACACCTCCCCATTCACAGCCCTTCAACATGATGCACATTTGCACATCAACAGCCACCAACCCCCTCCTCGCTCCACTCCCACATCCGTAAAACACACAAACAGGCACACAAGGAGGCAGATGCGCACACTAGCCTGTACTCTGCTGCGCGTACACTTGTGCACTCTCCCTTGTGCACGCGCCACAGATTTGTGTAGTGGAGATACAGAATACATACGACCACAAATTACTGATTACAGATTTTTATTCTGCTTTTTTTTCAAGCTTATATGAATGATTATTTTGTGTATTACATAAAAACAAACTTTCACTTGCTTTGTCATAAGACCGGGGCATATGCCCTCCCAAGCTCCTCATACATCACTCATCATGCAAATGAGAGGGAATGTCACTCCTCAGCAGCAGATGGCCAGGGATGATAACAATGGCTCAACAGACCAGTTTCAATGTCTGCGACTTTATCGCTACGGCAACAACAAAAATAGACGATATGAAATCCTTGTCTGTTAATTTGATTTTGAATGTTTACCTGTCAGTCTGCTTTATTTCTCCTGTAAAAGCCAATTCTGTCACAGCAAGCCTGGCTATCAGTAAAAACCAGGGACCTGGAAGTAATATTTGGTGACTACTGAAGACACTTATTCAAGTAATTAGGTGTAATTCCTCCCCGCAGGCCATGTTAGCTTCCTGAGTTAGCGTGAGCGTTAATTCGACAGGCCTGGATAGATGCAGGGCAAGAATCAAAACTAGAATGAGAAGCTTCTATGATATGCCTACAATCTAAGTGATGTCACCCTCCATCCTGCCTTCTCCTGCCCATACCAACCCCTGTAGCAAAGAGTAAACAGTGGAAGCGTTGAGCAAACAGGGCCAGATTATAATGACAAAGGCGACCACACTTCTGGGTGGAGCCTGGGGCACATAAAGGGGGGCTTCAAAATAAGTGATACCCACAATGACCCCCTGCCCCCCCTATTCCCCTCCCCTTCTCTTAAGACCCTAACCCTGGTCTGTCCATGTGCAGCTGATGTAGGGGCCACCCAAACACGCTTAGCCCGCTTTCACCGTCCCCCGATACAAATGTGTGAACATAATATGTAATAATAATGTATTTTCTGTGTTTTTTCTGTTATTTGTGCTTTTGCTTATGCGAGGCTGGAGACTTGAGCATATCATTACTTAAGGTTTGGCAGTTGATCATCATCTTGTTTAATGCCTCATTTGAAAGTCTAATGTCTAACTGTCTTGGAGAGCCAATTCATGGTACACTGTGAAAGAGACATTACACAAAGACAGTCGAACTGCTCTGTTTTTTTCCCTCCTGTTTTTTTTATGCAACATTTGTGCCTTTCATATACACATCTGAAAGTAGAGCATCATCTCCTATCTAAGCATCTTATCAAAAAGGAACATGCTCTCAAATCACCGACACAGACAATCTTGCTTTCTTAGACAAACAACAAGCAACGGATGATTGTTTCATGTTTCAAAATACACAATAATATGAATCCTGTCTTAAGCCATCTTGACAAATGTGTAATGTGTAAAATACGCCGACATATTGGAGATTTAGCCCAATCGCCCAAATCAGATGGTTTTTTTTCATCTGAACAGTATCCATGTTTCAAAGTAGTTGTAAACAGCCTGAGAAGCTCACAGAAACGCTGTTGTCCAATCTGAATGAAGGAATGAAAAGTTACCACCTTTTTGTTTTATTTGATGTATTTCTTCAAACCTTTTGCATTACAAAAGCATAAATGGAGCGTTACAAAACCCAATGTTTTGAAAGGGCTTAAAAATCGTAGACAACGTCAAAGCAAAATAAAGACACAATTTTTCATGTCCAGCTACGAGAACAGGATTTTTAATAGATATTCTATGATTCAGTATTAAAATATGGTCTTAACAGAAAACTAATGAGAACACTAATATCAGGTTGTGTGGACTACATTGAGTGCAGTGCCATGTACCATTTTGTTTGGCCTTAACATCTGCTCATCTCTGAAAAAATAAAACAAGCAACAGAACATAGACTAGTGTTTTGTCAAGCTATTTCATCAGCTGAAAATGTGGGCATAACTGCAGAGAGCTGATGGAGAAATGAAAGGAGTGGGTTGGACAAAATTACATGTCAAACAAGGGTTCACATTTAAAAAGTCCTGCTCATATTTGTAGAAAGTGTTTGATTGCATTTAGAAAGGTATTACAATGGGTCACATCTGTGTCTAAAAGCTTTTTGCATTCTGCTGCAAATTATGTAAGCAAAGTGAAGTGTCACAGCACCCTGTTGTTTTGAGCACTATACCTTCGTCCTGCAAAACCTACACAAATATGGATTCTTCTAATGCACCGCGGGATCAAAATGTCACTGTGCAACTTCAACGGCCCCTCCACTCGCTCACTGCACCCCACCCCGTCATTTCAACAAAGCCACGCAACTAATTTCACATGGCAGCCTGAACACCCCACAACAATGAACCTTCACTTTGCACTATTGAACGTGATAGATGTGTAAAAATCTATATTAAAGTGTGGTTAATTTCAGCCATAATGCTTTAAGCTTGGCCCCACATGACAAAAAGGCTTCTTCTTGGTTGTTCTCAACCTGCATTGTGCTACCACTATATGCCGCTTGTTCATCAAGAGTAAATCACATAAAAGGACTGAATTAAATGTTTTAAATATTTGCATATGCAAATAGGAGCACACATAAGTACATGTTGTTGATATGGCTTCAGGATGTAGAACTATCTTTATGTTAATGTCAACAGACAGCGAATATTCTTTTGAAAATACAGTACATTTTTCATGGGGATCATTATCTACACTGCATGTCAGTGTGTTTCACTTAAAAGAAATGATTAGATTACTTCCCAGCAATCCCCTTTGGGGTGATTTGTGTGTGACCGTGGGCACACTTACAATATGTTTATTCTGTGTCCTTTGATGAGACTTCAATAACATTTCAAATGTTTTATGGACAAATATAGGATGTTCTATCTCTGCCTTTAACTGATGCCTTTGGTGCTGAGTAAATGCTATAGTTAGGTGGTGATGCAAACCTTACCACTTCTTTCTCATGTTTCTCAATGTATTCAGGTGATCCTTACAAACAAATTCAAAAAATTCAACCACAAAGGTGACAAATATTCACCACTGACGGCTGATCAAACGTGGTCCTTTTATGTAGTGTCATATTATCACACAGATCGAGATTTTGCAAATGTAACTGTTTTGTATGCATAATGACATTAGAATATCCACTTTCCTCACACGTGCAAATAAATCTGTAACTCACCAGGTTTCAAGTCATGTGGCTCTCACCCTGCTACAGTTTTGTTATTACCTAATTGATTTTGCACCATATATTTCAGCCACGTTATCTAAAACACTGATTTAGAGCACACTATTAAAATCACACTAAGGAAAATATGTAAAACAGCAGTTATTAGTGGCCACTCCACATGTGCTCTCACAACTGGCCCGGTCAGTTAAAGTGTGCCGTTTGTGCTCTGCAGGTCCTGCCGCCTTTGTGTGGTGTCATTGAGAGGTTGAGGAGGTCCAAAGCGCCTCAGTCTCAGGGGGTCCCTGCCCATCTCTTCCACTCAGACAGCAACACAATGAAGCAGACACGCCTCTAAATGACCAGAGAGGAGCTTGGGATGCGGAGCCAAAAACCAGCATCAAAACAATAGTAACAGGTGTGTATATTGCTGGCTTTGATAATGACCTTGGTGGCTGTAATAGTATGTCTAGACACAACTAAAACAGAGGACGGTTACGTTTGCTCCCAAAAAGTCCCTTGAGTGCAAATGTGAAACCCTAAAGAAGAACGTTTAGCAGCAAGAAAGAGGGTAAGTATAATGTGCTACATGGCCCACAGTATCCCAATGTCAAACAACAAATAATGCAAAGAAAAACTCTAAAGCAAAACCCCCAAAACAACATGAAAAGAAATGAAATCAATTAGAAATCGAATGACACATTTCATTGCCCATTTAGAACACAGAGAAACCAATGGCCCCGCCATACGACATAATCCTTCTTCCGGTTGTATTAGTGAACATAGGGCTGCCGACCTCGAGAGAAAATAATGATACGCAGACTAAAAAGCCGTTTTCCGGCAGACCAGGGAATCGGTGCATTGTTGACTTGTTGGTCACATGAACATTGTATTGTATTTTACACAAATTAATCTACTTTGTAGCATGTTGTAGCATGTTTTAGCTGGAAGACTTTTCCCTCGTTTTCCATTTAAGTGGAGATACGTGGGAAAAAGTAAAAAGTGGGCGGGGCGGAACGAGGTGTTTTCCCTCGTCACACAAAAATGTTCATAGAAGGCTATTGGCCTGTGCTGGTGAATTAAGGCCCAAGAGTGCAACTATCATCCCAAACTCTACAATACATAAGGTTGATCAAAATTGACAAAAGTGAATATCTCAAAAGTCTCTTATCCATCAGAAATGTGCAGAAATGTAAAGTCAGGTATCCCAAACGCACTAAACTAAATACAAAAAGTGCAGATACAGTATACTCTATACTCTTATTTGAAATATTACATTACAAGTTTCTTTGATTTTTTTTTTTAATCAGCTCATACTACAGCTTTTAGAGTATTTTTTTTTATTATGAACGATATACTTGATTTTCAAATGTTAACTTATTTAATAATGGTGTCATGATATTCAGATCTCTATACAATATTCTGGCAATATTCTCCCCTCAATTAAGTATAAATTGCAGTATTGTGGGGAGACTTGTGGTGTGTTCTGTAAAAATGCCCTGATGAGCCTTAGCTGTCAATACTGTCATGTTTGTGCTGCTGGTCCATCATGTGCTGGGCTCTGTACTGGCCTCAGCGTCAGATCCATTTCCAACTCTAATATTGACTCTCCCAACTCTTCACCCTCATTTCAAACTTACATCTATTCTGTCCAGTAAAGTCTACATGCTGAAGGAAATATTCAAAAATATAATTAAAATATTTTAAAAGCTGCAATATCTTCATGTTGGCTGTAGTTAAACAGAACAATGTTTCATGGACCATTGTTAAATCAACACCTTTAGGCATCGAGCTGTACATGCTAAAGACAATGATGATCACTTTTCCATCATCACAGTGTTGCAGATATAAATTTGATAAAAACCATTATGGAATCATATTTTAAAATGCAAATAAAACACAAAGAGCACACAATTTTAAAGCTATGAAAATAGCCTATCAAAAATAGCCTATCAAAGTCTGTAAAATAATTTAATCATTAATCATTATCAAGCTTTATCAACAAACTGCCCTACAGGTTTATTATGTATTAGAGAGAGACATCAACCAATAATGTTAAAAAAACACACATCTAACACTATGTTGAAACACATCAAATATTATTCCTCTCATGATTATTAAAAAAGAGCAGTCATGTTCAGCCATAAGTTGTGTTATCACAAGTGCAGCATGTAACAAGTTCCACTGCAATAACACTGTTCAGTTACAGTTTGAAAACAGTCTCTTTAAATGGTATTTTTCAGATATTACAATATTCATGGCGCTGTTTGCATAAGTTATAATCATCTTGAGTATTCAGAGATATGCACTTGAATAAAAAGGAAAAAACCCAACACAAAAACATTCACATTAATGTGGATGGCTTGCGATTTTTGATTGCGCCAGCGAGATACGGGAAGCTTGCTGACATGAACTAAAATGCAAATGCCCTTCGCGCAAAACAAAGAAATTGATTATGAAGTAAGTTTCTTCAGCACAAGTAGCCAGGCTTTGAGTGATTAATGGTCGGGTCATTGATTTCCTTTTGTTTAGATGTTGCTTAACTTTCTGGAGACACAATTATAATTTGTTGCCAAACAATAAATCCAATCTAGCTTGAGCAAATTAAGTTTCCCTATGGCCTCTTCTGTGTCACTTTACATCTGAAATGGATTGTTAAGACGCGGCATTGCATGTAAATGTCTCCTGTTCCTGTTTATATTTGGTACAGTTCTGATTAGCTATTGTCTTTCTCACCACATCGGTGCCCTCCTAGGATTGAACAAGCTGTTTACAAGATCCATGACTAGTCAGATACAAAGCCAAGGGTTAATCTTTTCCTATTATTTTCACTTGATAGGCTGTTTCGGGACAAATCTTTTGATAAGGCTTAAATTAGTATAACACTTTAGCCTGAGCAATCCAAATGCAATTCAGGGCAAGCTGTGATGGTGATTGGTACATGAGAAAACCACAAACTTTTGTACGTTAGTGAACTGTAGCCTCCTAAATCAATAAACATGTAAGCTTTAAGTTTTAAAACATAACAGTAGACTCCACTAATGAATGGAAAAGTGTTTGATTCATCGTAGATTAGATTAACATTTCATCGTGTATATACATTTATACTCCTCAGTCCTCAATAGGAGTTTTTGTTTATAAGAGTTCTTCTATTGAGAGTGTTTTTTAAACTTCCTATATTCTGTGATCTGTCCTTTTCCTCTGTATCTACTGCGTTGTATCAATGAAATTTCCCCATGTGTGGACAATAAAGGATTATCTTATCTTAACCTGCAGTACATAACGTAAGAGCTTCTAGTTTTAACTTTTAGTCCTGTTTCCCTGTTTGTAAGGGATCATACTATACTGACAAGGCATGGGACAAACTCTGGGTGCATTGTTTTTTTTGTCTTTTTGTACAATCGAAAGCACAGGAATTACATTGTTACTGATTGCAAAAATATGTAGCTATCGCTATAATGTCCATGCGATCAACAAATCAGCTTTGCATAAATCTATCAATATTAAGGCAAATGACCATAGCATAAGAAGTATGTATAGTTTAATGTCATCATTCTTTACATTAAAACTATCATCTTTGGATATTGGGTGGTGAGTATTTAATAGGATTATATTTATATTTTGCCGCCAAAGTTGTGAAAAGTGTTCATTAGCCTTGTACATTGATCCTACGACTGCATTTGTCTATTTGCAAGTCATTTCACAGTGTGTACTTTAAAGGAAGTCTTTTTCCACATTCTCAACTCTAAAACTTGGTCTGATGCAGGCATTTATACTTCCTGATTTCTCGCATCATCTCTCCAAGATAGTGATAATACGATTTCTGTGTTTTTCGCTGTTGAGAAACAAACTGGATTATGAACAGATCACTACATAAACAGCTTTCTAAAAGGAGGCAGCTATTTTAAAAAAGGCTGAAGAAATGCAAAGAGGGATTTAAATTTTAATTTGAATTTATTCCAGCAAGTGAAAGGTTCTTTTGAGAGGGGATTTCAGCAAAGATGATGGTATTTAAAAGTGATAAACAAGCATCTAAACCTCCAGTGGAAAACAGTCATTTTGCTTCTTTCTAGTCTAGCGGAGGAATTGGGCTGCTATGGTCACATCCAAAAAATAAGAATAAGTAATAGTCGTAATTAAAATGTAAATAAGCAAGATCCGTGGAGATATTTCAGCAGATTCCTCATAAATTGCGCAATTAACATTTTGTCTTGACATACCCAGTGACTTTGGATGTATAGCTATATGTCCTCAGGTGCAAATTCCCGTTCTGCACGGACTTGGCATAGCACACTTTCTACTGTACATGGGTGCTCGAAAAATCTTTCACACTTATCACATGCGATTTCTGTCCTGGAGGGGATCGCGGGCAAAGTTCAGAATTAAACGCCTCTCCAATGACGACTTGATTAAGAATAGTACACGATGTGCAGGTTGAATCTGGAGAATCTTTTTGGGGCATGATTCACACATCACACGAATGTCAGAAGGATGATTTACATGATTTTCCAAGCTTGTCATCTGTCATACAACTCCACTGTCATTCAAAAAGCCTGCCTGCACGGCTCCTCTTTGAGTTGACCACTTATAACTTCTAAAGCGGAGGAACCTGTGCCACACAAGAAAGACAAAGAGTTACATCATTTTGTCGAACAGTTAATCCGATCATGGACAGTGTTTGAGCATTTGCTATCTTAGGAAAATGCCAGCAAAGGCGCTAAGTAAACCTATTTTACAAGACTCCCTCACAAGGATACAGTGCCAGTATCGGGATAAAATTTCACACAGCGGCACGGCTCAGTCGCGTAACCTAAGCAGGCTTAACAAAATGGAGCACTACAAAGTATTGCACTTCCCCTCTCCATGTTGTTGCCTGTTTGGAGCTAACTAATGGCTGTAGACACTGTTGTTAATGTGGCGAGTTGTTTCAAATGGTTAGAATATGGAAGTGTGCACCTGGCATTCTGCGGTCGGGCCTGGCAACACTCCTCCCTTATAATTATAATGAACACGCAGTAATTCAGGGTTGAAGCTGAAATACGAATAGTGTCCTCCGAGACAGCTTGTTTTAATGGTTATGCAGAGGAGTTCCTAGAAGTGCAGATGGCAGATGCAATGCCTTTGAAGCTATTTACAGAACATACTCTACAAGGTATGGAAAGGCCCATAGTGTGCGGCCATATTGCTCTTTTGTGCTCCCAGATTAGACACTAGCAGCCTTACAAAGCTCTAATGAAGGCTTTAGACATGTTTGGACTGTTTATAGTAATATAGGGCTAATGGTAAATAATTATATACAAATGGTCAAGGTTTTGTTGAAATGGCACCTGTGGGCATGTGTGACAGCATTGAACAACTTAATAATAATTTAATTTTGAACATAATAATAATGAAATATTGATAATAAATTAAAAGACCTTGAATGATTAGAAATACCTTTTAACTTTAGGCTGTTATGTAGATAGATTAGGAATGTTTGACTGTCAAGTTTAAATTGAGGTGTTGCTTATATTTTTGTCATTTGGTTGTGATCAAATAATTTATATTTTTAATAAAGAAAAAACATAAAATGCACAGCATGATTTAAAGTATCCTAAAACAATTTTGATTTCACTTATATACTGTATAGTAAAATACACATGTATAAACCTATTACGTTTTCAAATGTTTTCAGGCCAAACAAAAGACTTATTATTATTAGTATTATTACATTGATTGTTTAAAATATATAAATCCTTTATTTATTTTAAAACACCCTTTGTCCTTCTGTACTTACTTTGTCCACAAAGGGGTGCATTTGTTCTCATTTTGAGTCTGCCGAGCACATGATGAACGTATCAAAATACATTATCTTGTACATTTCATAACATTGATTAACATTGACGTGCAACATTTCACCAAGAACCTGTGAGAACATTCATTCACAATATGGAGCCGACCTGGCTGTTGTATGTCTTCATACTGCCATACCATATGATTCAACAACAAGAAACAACGTGTCTAATTATAAGAATATGCTCAAATGATTAATAATGGGAATGAATAGTGTAGCTAAAACCAACCCTGCACTGAATTAACATCGCACACTGTCATTTCTTCACTATATACATACAGCCTATGTATTGTCTGCATCCCTGGCAGAGGCCCAAACTGGTTTAAAAAAGGGATAAGAGGCTTTGAATCAACTCACTACTGTGATACAAGAGCAGGTTTTGAAAAACAACAAAAAATGTGAACTGTAAAGAAAAGTTTTGCCGCATTAAAGTCGCACAGGAGCCGCATTAGCATGTGAAAAGAATAAACAGGCGCATTCTCAGTTACACACTCCACCTGGCTGCGCACCAGCATCCTTGTCAGAAGTCCACCCACCGCACTGGCTAACACTGAAAGACCTCCTGGGGACCGCACTGACCATTCACTCGCGTCTCTCTTTTTCCCATGCACCTGTGACTGTTTTTGTGTTTGCTATTTTTTGCTTTGTCTTTTTCTGGCAACACTGTATCATCGGAGACACACTTTCCCTCAAAAGGAATTCTCCTGTCCAACAATGTGGTTTGTTTGTTCACCGGATATGGCAGGCCACAGAGTCACAAATGCAAGAAAAAGAGAAAGAATAAAATATAAACAAGTCATGTTAGTAATAATTAAAATGGCCATATTGAGAGAAAGCATGGAGACAGGGGGACCTAAGGTGTTGCAAAGAAGTAGTGGACTTTTACCGACTGGTTTCATGCCGAGTTGGGGGGCTTCCTCCTGACTCTCCTCGGAAGGCTCATCCGGCTTCTCCATGGTACTGGACCTTAGAGAGCCGCTTTTCCATTTTCCAAAGGACTTTGCCACAATCGCTTTGTCCGCTCCTTTCATTGTTTTCTGTAAAACACATTTACAGCATGACTTCCCAGGTTTATCCCTCTTGTGAGCCATCTGCCCCCTTTTTTGGCTCTCAATAAACCTGGGCTCATCTTTGCGCGAGCCCAAAGTAAGAGAGAATTAGGGCATTGTCTGCATATGCATTCTCTTAAGCATTCCAGAAAATGTCCTGATTGCCCTGGCATTTTTTTTTTCTTATTTGGTTTTTGAGTGTGCTTGGACATTGTTTCGCTCCTGACATTTTACAATTCTATGTGCAAATAGTGCCACTGATTGAAACAGTAAAACAATAGTTTAACAAAGTACCCCCGCAGTAAACAGCCAGCAAAAAGGGGGGGAAACAGCCATGTTTTCACTTTTAATCCACGTTAAAGGAAATAAAAATAGCACATTATGCCCTAATTGAGTGCTGTACAGTCCGCAAATACTATTACAAGGCCGATCAGGATTAGCAGTGGAACGTACCTAGTTATCTATTTCAGAGTGCCAAGTCTCCTAGCAGTGGGCAACTAAATTTCAAAAGCTGGCAAATCCAGTTGTCTCCTAAATACAGAAAGTACTTAAATCCACAGCTAACAGAAGAAAAAGAGGGATAAAGGGTGCTCTGCATATCACCGAAAAGCTTGTGCACTTTTCAGAATCACTGGCTAGGTTAAACAAATATGCTAAGTAGAGATCAAAACAATCCTTTGATCTGCAGCCTAGTTTCCAGAGGAATGGCTTGGCTGTTGTTGAAAATAACTTGTATAAATCTATATACCATTTGCCTTCAGGTAATATCAAAAGTGCCAGGGATTCACAGGCAAATACCTTGTTGTTAGGAAATAGATCAGATAAAAGCATATAAATATTTCAGCAAGCCTGCACTCTGTCATTTTGTGTATTATAGCCATGGAGTTTTAGCTTCTATGATCATTTTCACTCCACGGCGTAAAAACATGAATGAATAATACGTGATAGCAAAAAGTGACACTCAAGCTTTTTTCTGTTATGTAAAATGGTTCTTACCGCCAGCCGCCAGTGCAGGTCGAACACTGCGTACCACATTGTGCCTAACTTCATACAAAAGAGGCTTGGAAGAATCAGAGAATGCAGAAGCTATGCAACTTGCTGACTAACTTTGGCCTCTGTCTGTTTTGATCGAGCAGACAATGGAAAACGCTGTCCATTCAAAACACATAGCTTTTCAGTGTGACACAAGGGGGGGTGCAAGCGGGGCCATGTCAGTTCCCCGTCCGGCCTGAGGGTCCACCGGGACTGGGGCGAGATGGCACCAAGCGCACAGAGTCACTGTTGTCCAGACTGAAACTTTTTTATCAGAGTTTTTAGGTTTGCATTGTGTTGACTAAGACAACTTCCCTTCTACTGTCAAAATGGAATATGTGAAAAATGCAATATTATAATTAATACAAAGTTACTTTTCTTTATCAGTATTATTTCCTTTGTATTGTTTATTTTTTCTTTAAAACATGCAGTGTTCCTAAACTATCCTTGGCTTCAGTCTTGTCTAAAGGTCACACAAAAATGTCACGTATCAATAACATGAAAAAGAAGGAAAAAAGCTTTGAATTGAATTTGCATTTTTGCTTTGAAACAGCCTTTAAGTTTTACTAGTATTGCTGCACGTATTAGAGGATCTATCCAATCCAGATTGTAGGGTTAGTATGTTTTGTTAAATATTAATTCAACTGCACACTAGGCAGCACATAATTGGCTTTGGCAACCCTGGTAATAGAAAGCTGAAAAGAAAGCATAAGGCCAATTCCCTTATTTTTATGTTACTCTCTTATATGGTTACATATAAAATACATGGTACTGTTATTTCTTAGTTTTTATTTTTGTAAATGCTCAGATGTAAATGTAAAGTAATCTTTATGCAAATTAAGGCATAATACCATCTTGCCTGAAAATAATAATTAAATAAATTGTCATGTAAGGTTACTTACATTTAACTTACTATTCTTGTGTGAACAGATTATTTTTACCAACATTTAAAAAAAAAAAAAACATAGTCATGACAAATGGGATTTTAGATTAATCCAGAATGGTACATGCTCTAATTAATTTTAATTAGTTACTACACTTTTACAACACCAGGCTCATGGTCTGCATTGAAATTAATTTATCTGTAATTCATTCATTTTATTTATTAATACAAGGAAAACCCAATAAGAAAAGTTCTCTTTTATGGGTGCCCTATTAAATAAAAGGCCTTTAAATGATGTGAAGAGGATGATGTTTGATCACTCATAAACTGCTAATAATACAACACAAAACGAAGCTGTTTATATTAACATTTATACATTATATTTATCCTGTTCTGTATCTATATTTTAGATGGGACTGGACTTAAGACACGACTAGAGCTTCGTGAGGATCCTGGAAAAGCGTTTTTGAGAGTGAACAGAATGTGCCATATTCTTGACCCGTCTGCCTGAGATGCTTGCTGTATATGGAAGCGAATACTGGACGTGAATTGTGTCGTTCTCTGTGTCAACTTGTTAGGTGGCAGTTGCTGTAGTGGAGTGGTGAGAGCGGCACATATGCATTATAGGAGAAAATTGTGAAATGACAGATTCCGGGTGTGATACTGAGGGAATGACTAACTAATAGGAGGGGTGCTCCAGGCTGTTAGCTTTGAAAAGCAGTTTGCACATTACTTTATCTTGTCAATCAGATTCCTGGAATGGAAGAGGTGACTGATAACGTGAATTAATTATTTTCTTATTGCATGCATGTGTTAATTCATGGTAATTTATGTCCCTTACAGGCCCAAGCCAGAATATCCAGAGTAAAGCGCCACCTCTGGCACGCAGATCACCACACCACTCTCTGTGCATATATTTATATCAAATGAAAGACTTTTTTTAATCCTGTTGGAACAAGGACCGACTGCCAAATTTGATTTTTAAATGTACTTTTAAGCTGTTCATGCTTTACGTTTGCATTTTTTACCCCTAACAACTAAACAACACTGAGCAGTGTTTACTGCTCTGATGGGATTTGAAAGTTACAGTTTTTTTTCTCGAGCTAATCCTCCCTCTTTAAAACATTCCCCCATTCCGGAAAAAAATAAATAATGCCGCAGAAGTTGAGTAGAACCAACAAGGCGTACCTCTCTCATTTGCAAATTATGCATGTGGTAATTTAATTTTATTGTAATTATATCACTCACAGAGAACATTCTTTTTGAGCCTTCCCACACAAAGCACAGAACAGCACTTTAAACAATTGCATTTGACTGAACATCTTTAAACATTTTGACAAATTTAACTTCCCCCCTGAACACAGAGGATAAAAGGAAAAACATTTCTCTGATGAGAACCGAAACAGCAAGAAGTTCTAACAAGGAAAAGGCTGCCAGGTGGCGAACTGGCTGCACCAACAGAACGCACAATCTGTCTGCTTCTCCTTCCAAAGCACTGACAGCTGCCATCACCAGCCTCGCACACTCGCACTCAGTGGCTCCGCAGCTCCGGCCCATCCCTCTTTAGTGTTTCCTGCTAACCTCCGAGACAGGGTCACCTGGCCCCCCAGTTGGCCGTCTGTGGGGCCCTGCTGGCCCCCTGGAGACCTGCCTGCGTGGAGACGCGCCGCTAACACGGGTCTAGCAACCGTTTAATATGCAAACCCAAGGGCTATTCCTCTGACCCAAGAGCATAGCTTTTCTAACAGCGCAATCCAAGTGCAAAGATTTGATAAGCAGCCATTTAGTTCGAACTACGCTGCTATAATCGCATTTAAAGGCGCATAATAATGCTTGATTACATGACAGTTGCTTCATCTTTCCTTCCAAACTAAGTACGTACATGCACAGAGGCTAAAATGAAGTGAGCTACACTAAGCAAGCATTGCAACCAGGCTAAAAATAAAATCTGGCAAAGTTGTTCTGATCCCTTATTGGTCACATAGTTTGATTTCACATTTAGCATTTGCATCCCCCCTCCGCATAAACATTTCATTCTTCCCCTCCCGCAGCACAATGAGACTTGAGTGACTTTGGCAGCAGATTTTGGATCGGCGCTCCTGAATCCACCAGTGTATGTTATCAGCAGGTAAACAAGCTTTCGAACAAAGCCATAATGGAACTGCAAGCGGCATAAAGAGGCTCATCTCAAAAGCTATACAACCCATCAAAGCCAGTGTCATTTCCTCAACACTGCTCTGCAGCTGGAAAATGCATGCCTGTTAGTTACAGTTTAAATCGCCTGTCTATTTTCAGACACTTCACAACTATTTGTATTGATTATTATTTACTTGTCAGCGAGCAGGCAGATTATCCAAATAAGACAACAGATTGTAATGTTTACTGGATTCTTACGCGTTTTTTGAAATCAAAAACTGTGTCATGCACTAAATTAATGGGATTTGCACTTATAGCGGTATTTGAATAATTATTTTCCTTTGAGAATGAAATAGTTCTGTCTATATTTGGAAGGATTACTGCTGTTAAAGTAGCTCAGAAGAATCACGAAGGGCTGTATCCCACACTTCGCTGATCAAATCTCAAACTTTTCACACATTTCCACACTAAGAGGCCTACACACTCTTTTTCCTCTCTGTTTCTTAATTGCACATAAAACTATGCCATCAGATGCGCAATGATTTCCAATATGAACCGATAAACGTGTTTAAATTTTGAATTATCATATTTATGTGTTACTAATAGTCATTATGTTTATCATGTGGGTAGAGAATCAAGCATCCTCCAGTGTTGCGCCTTCTCACATATTTCGCAGACATTTCATCACACGTTTAATCTGCCCCTGTCTAAGATTTTCCAGCGAAACCTGTAAGTCAAAATAGAGCAGGAGGACAATGCGGGATGAGATTATGAAGCATGTCTGTAAAGGCATGTCTGTTTGATCATCGCTCTGTTGAGGTAAAGTTCTCCACTTGGTCGCATCAGTGGCTGACAGCAGATATATAACCTAATCTCTTTGCCTAACCCTTTTTTCTTAGGCATGAATAGGTTGGGAATATGATGGCATTAAGTCGATTTTCTCCTTGGTTTGCAGTTTCCGCCGTAATGCTTCTTGGCTCTTCTTCAACAAACACACTTGTTCCATTTAGATTTCCAACAAATATAAATGTTAAAGCGGTTGCCGATTTATTTACCCATCATTTGAAGTTCATGCATATATTTAAAACGGCAAATAATGAATGTTTATTTGCATCCCTCTAGTACACTGTCAAGAGATATCAAATACAAGTTGTGTATTATCTTCAAATATGGGAGATGGCAGTGACAAAGAGATCTAAGAGTCGACTGCACGCTTTGTGCATCTTTGCTGACATTATTTTGATATTTCACATTTACCCGTCTAAACCTTCATTTAGTGGCAACAGAATGTGTTGACATGAGGAAAAAAGCCATTATAACCCCTCTTTGAAATTTCAAAAGATGCATTAATACAGCTATCATTTTACTATAACTAGAATGCGTTTCATATATGCTGTATTTACAGCCACAGGATTTAGAGTTGAGGATATTAGCATTCAGGTCATTATTGTGTCATTTTTTATTTTTTATTATTGGTTAAATAGAAATTTGTTTACAGGAAATTTAAAAGGAAGTCAAGTGCCTGTCATAACATCAATATAATCTTAGTAAATATTTGATTTAAAATGTGTTTAATCTTAATTGTGACCTTTTTGTTTATTTTTATTTTTTACATGTAAATTATGTGCCAGCACTGTTTTCCAACCAACTAAATAATACACTTTTTTGTCTATTCAATCTACTTAATTTTGTTAATTGCAGCAAATTAGTTGCTACTTTGAATAAGTGTTAATCTGATGTATAAAGAGCCTAAGCTGCAATACAAAAATGTAGTGTTAAAAGCACTTTTACATCAGTTTTTTGCTAGTACTCTCTGCTTATTGTTTGCTTACTTTGATATCTTAAAATGAGCATGTTTTATAAATATTGGTCTAAACTTAACTCTAAATTAATTACCGTTACAATCCAAATGAAACATTTTATAACGTAAATATGGAGCATATTCTCCAAAGATGATGATTAACTAGCGTTCCTAATTGTGACACTCTCAATCTGCACTATATTCAAAGGCATGGAAGGTGTGTGTGAAAGCATTGTGAATGGTGGAAGTAGCAGGAGACGGCACATGGCAGCGTTTGGTCCCATTCAGCCTGATGAGAGACTCCCAGCAGCACTGAGCTCAGCAGGGGGTTGTAAACATTTACACTAAGAGCCTGTCCAGTGCACATGGTTAGTGCTTGCCAGCCACCTCGGTATCAAATGTTGTGTTGCATATTTTGTCATTCAGGCCTGTCCCGAAATTGTAGGAATCACACCACCAATTTTTGAAGGAGCCATCCAAATGTGACAACAGGCTTATGCTAAATGGAGAAAATAGAGCTAAACATTGTTAAAACACCCCTAGACCCACATGGTAGGGAGCGCGCGGCGGAGAGCTGCTATGCACCCCGCTGTGAACTGGGAAAGTGGGCTTGGTGGGCTTCTTGCTCATGAGGGCCGCATCATTCTTGGGCCCCGATATGAAGCCTTTTTGAAGTCTGTTTGCTGCTGCCACATGCCAACATTAATGTCTCTGCAAAGACAAAACCCATTAAATCAAGTGAACACTAGAATGTGCCGTTCCACGTGGAACCTGATCCACAGCAACAATTCAAACGACCAAAACACTGTGTTGTACAATGTTGTTAGGAGTCAGCTTTACAGTTCTAGGATTAAAGAATCTGAAAACAGCTTTTTACTACAGTGAAAATAATTTTACCATTTGATAAAATACATAACTATTATAAACTACAATATGTAGTTGTAGAATGATTTAAAAATGAAATTTCCCCATGTGGGACAATAAAGGATTATCTTATCTTAAAATAAGTATCATGCTTTGTTTTTGCAATGCAATAATAGACAATGAAAGGTAAATAGACCTCGCTAACAAAATGTTTGCCCAAAAGATCTATAGATGAAGAAAATAAGATTTTATCACAGCCATTGATAATCCCAGATACACAAATCTAAAATCGTATAACATAGCAACAAATAAATAATATTAATAATAAAACAGTAAAACACAGAATGTTTTATATTTGATTGGGTTCAATCCTTTATTGTTTGAAAACTCTATCTTTTACAATACCATTGTTTCCGGTTTCTTGTGATTTTATGAATAATGTACAATGTCGTCCGTTAATGAAACACAGCCACATTTCTACATATCAATCTACAATAGAGAAGTTTGTGCAGATATATTTACTCAGTTCTGACAGCTCTTTTAACTTCCCTTTTCAAATCAACAAAAGCATTGTTCTGAAAGTGCATTTCAAGGATTGCAAAGATGACTGTCACCAGTCAGCTATAATGTACATCAGTATTAACAGAGGCCATACTGCTTTGTGACAAACAACTTTAACTACATTTCAAACTACAACATTTATCTTGATAAATCAAAGAAAAATATCAATATGCATGCCATGAACATTCCTCCATAAACATTTATAATAAATGCATTTTATTATTTAAGTTATGTTGAAAATGACAGTATTTTCTACAAACGGACAAATTCTGAAAAAGAAAATGACATATTTAACATCCAAATGTTCTTAGTTTTACACACAGGTTGCATGGCATAATGCCAGTGTATAGGGCCATGCCCTAACACAGTTGATAGCATTTGGTCCACAATAGCATCCGTTTAAAATAAAAGCATGTTGCAGTAGGATTTGAAATTTAAAATTAAAACTGATTTATTTTAAGGTCTTTCAGTCTGTAAGTTATGAATTATAATGTGATGCTTCAGTTTAAAAGAGTAAGCAATATAAATATACATATACATTTATCTCAGTCTGTGGCTTTTAAACTTTTCTGTTCCAAGGAACAGCCTTCACTCTGTAGAACTTTGTTCCTAAAGGAACTTTGAATCTGTTCTGTGCCTAAAAGAAAGAGAAAATACCATTAACATTTAGGCTTGTGCACACAAAACTACAAGGGTCCTAAAAAGTAGATTTTTACTATTTTGCATTTTACCTTTTTGGCTTGACAATATTCCTTTTCCATCACCTTTCCAAGCACCCATGGTCGTCTTGAAGTCCCTGATGCTTAAAAACAAAACAAAAACATATGAATAATGAGGATATTATTGCACATTTCTAAAAGTAACTTGATGCCATAAGAAGAGATATGCTTTATGCAGCTTTGAATGCTTTGAATGTGGTGAATGCAGTGGATGCTTACCTGGTTTAAGGTCCAGAGCTGTGAGAGACTCCGAGTGGAGGAAATACAAGGTTGGGCCCACAGTGAACAGCACATAGTTGTCATGCCTTTCATCCAAAATGATCAGAACCAGATCTCCAACCTGGAAACTGGTGCAGAGCATAGACAGGGCTCAATGAAGCAGTTCAGCAATAGGCTACTGAGAATAATGATACCATGTGTAGTGCCATAACAGACACGGCAACACTTACTCTCTGATGGCAATCTTGTCGGAATGCCTTGAAGACACAGATGACATGCTTTGAGACATCTAAAAAATAAAATTAACTTAATATTTGGACTGCTTATCATATTGAAGTCTTTTTAAACGTATAACCGACCAAGATTAAAAAAAGTAAATCAAATGGAAACAACAATGTAAACAATGTAAGTTAATTTTGCATTAAGAGTTTGAATGTTCATTTTATTAACTATTAAAGCTATTTGAATTTTAACAACATACCAAACATTTTATTTGTCTCCTGTTTTGACAGGTTCACTGCTTCTTTTCTGAGATGACAGTGCCACCCAGTGGGCAAATGGACACATAGCAGAATTGAGGTTTTATTTTGCACGTTGGGCAATCTTCTGCCCAATATTAAAACATATTTTTTAATACATCATCGGAGTCATAATACAAATGAACTTTTTAGCCTTCAGCCATTTTAAGTTTCCTTTTTTAGCCACAAAATGAACTAAAAGGAGATTGGGGAGGACGGTCTAGATCAGGATGGCTTTTTCAGGTTGGCTTTTTTGTAACACTGAGGGCTTCTGACAGATGCAAGGTACATTTGACTGAGCCACTGTACCTTTAACAAGGTTTGAAATATTAATTTTAAGTCTGTATCACAATGCAATGAGATGTAGAGGTAGAGATGCTTAAAATTGTATATGATTTTGTCCAATTCAGCCAAAGGTCTGATTACCAACAAATATTGATCTGAGGGACGCATTTGTGTCTAGATCAAATCAAATGAGCATATGACATGTTTAAACTACTAATTTCACTCAATTAAAATCGAAATATTTTACAAACAAAATCTTGCCTGTTATTTTAATATTTTAAAAGATCTATTATTTTAATACTTTGTTGGAAATGGACAACAGATATGAAATATGTAGAGGTAATTCCATAACTGTTACCTAGCAACCATATTGTTAACAAGCCTCAAACCTTAATTATGATTAGACTACTAGAAGAAAATGGAGAACACCTTTATTTTGCTAAAAGAATGTTCAACTTGACAGAAAAATATGCTCATTGAATAAATTACCTCTGTATTTTAGATATTTGAATTTAGATCAAATTGATGACACGGGAATTCAGTTTAAGAACTTAACGCTACTTCCTGTATTACACCATTTTTCTTTTCAACTTTTTTCCATAAACTGTCACTTGACTCATGTAAAACTGTAATCTTTACCACAAGTATTATCCTACCAAAACCAAGTAATAATTAGAAAAGCCTGGAAACCATAGGAAGTCATATGCGTTTTTAAGTATCAGTAGATGGAAACTTTCTGTACTGGTCCTTTTTGTCTGTATTCATCATTATCTACTAGAACAAAACAGAATATAATTGCTCATGAATTCAAAACACTATTTTTTAAAATAAAATGTTTTTGTCATTCATTTGCGGTGACACTGCCAACTAACTTTTTACAGTGACCAACCAAAACCCACCTGGCATCAAAATCTTTTCCAGTACCAGTTTTTGATGCCATTTCTTTGTTTTACACTATAGGTAGTACTTGTAAATGTTTGGACCATAGTGGTACATTTTAACAATACCCTGCCCTAATGAGAACTGCATAATAACTTTATAATTATACATCAACTATTTATTTACTAACCAATCTTTGACTGAGGCGCTTGTTTTCTTCTTCCTTCATATGTAGTGTCTATAACCAAATAAAATGATTTTAAATATAATCCAGCATACGACTGTAAACTTAAAATGGTAAACTTTGTGTATGAACAATCTTACCCGCTCAAGTAGAAGTATTCTTTGTTTTTCCTCTGAGATCATAACGTCACTGGGAGAAAAGGAAAATAGGTTTAACAAATAGTTTACATATCCTCTCTAGTACTGTAACCACATGTATCACATGTTAATGTACCCCACTTAATAGATCCATACACTTCTAGTTTACTTCTAGTTTACTTCTAGTCACCCTCTCCATTTCTATCACACTTGTTCTCTTTCCATGCATCCTATTTTACATAAAATCTGCAACAAAGGCGCTTTCAGCAAACATGCATATTATTACAACAAAGAGCTCTGTTCAGCCATTTGTGCACTTCCTACAGTAACATACTGGGATGTTCTGAAGTAATGCAGCTCTGTACTATTACATGGTTCAATCATTCTTTGTATCTTGACAGCATTTTGGAGGGACGCCTGTATTATGTAAATGCATGTAAATCCACAAGAAACACAGTGACATATTCTATGTGGTGTAAATGTCTTCCCTGCACTCGCCAGTGTTTTCAGTTATGTAAACCAAGTACAGGGAATGTCGTTGAATCTTAAAGTTCAACGTTAACGTTGACACTGTATTCTGTGATGTGGTCTGTTTCACATTTTTACGTACATTTACCATGGTCACTATTTGCTAGTGATGGGCCAAACGAGTCGATGCATTGACACGTGTCGAGCTCTGAAAGTGACAGCTGAAGCTGCAGGCTCAAAGTCTTTTGCTGTGTGGCTTTGTTTTGTGGTTCTTCTGTGATAAATATTGTCCGGTTCCTCATAGAGGAATGATTGTGAATTACCTCTGCAAGCCCCATATTTTACAATTGTTTTCACATAAATTCACTTCTTGAGTCAGTTGTTATATTACAGCCTACTTTCTTGTACAATAGACTGTTATTTGCGTACTAAGATTGAGTTTCCTTCTCACTAAGTCAACTCTTATTGGTTGATCAGAACGCATTCTGATTCAGTGTTCGCATCAACAAACGCAGTGTTGTGTTAACGTCTGCTTAAGAGGCAGTAGGCCTATCTTTAATAGACCACCAGATGGCGCAATAGAGTGCACCAACACAGTATGGGTAATATATAAAAAACACCTCGACTCATCATCTACCCATCATCATTATTATTTGCAACTCAATTTTCCCATTGAAAACCTCCGATTACGATGTGAATCAAGTTTATTGAAGATGCTTACTGGACTGTGACCATGCTCGCCTCCACGGCCGATTCCACTTGTTCTTCATCTTGAAATACTGCTACTGAGAGCAGTCTCTCTGCTTCTCCCATGGACACAGAGGAACAGGCCCCAGCAAAGGGCAGAGCAGCACCTCCTACTGCCCCAGTCTCACTGGACTCCTGCACTGAAGTTGAAGGTACGAAGAAGGCAGATGAGACTAGAGCTGTGCTGCGCATGCGGTTCAGCTCCTCCTCTAGTTGCTTTTTCTCCTGCATCAGGCTCGCCCGATCCTCAGACAGGGTCTCTATTAGACCTATGGCAAAGATATAAGGAGTGAGGTTAGTGATGATTAATAACATTTTCACTGGCATACTTGAATCAAACCTCTAACTAGAACAATATAACTATCTTTCCCATTTGTATGTCACTAAATTAACTAAATACTGAACTTAAATCATATCTCAAAGATTGTGACTTAAGCCGCACTTGTAAGTCATTATTACACTTTACTTTTCCTTACTCAATAGCCCACCTTTGTCTTTCTCCTGCTGTTGGGTAACAGTCTTCAGTTTGTCAGAAAGCTCATTGATGATCTGCTCCTTCCGTAGCTTCTCTCGCGTGAGGACTGTGTTGAAGTTGGTCTAAAGAGCAGAAACAGTCATTTATATATGCTTTATATAGGCTTACTTTCTTTAAAATATACCAACCTGCTGCTCTGCAATGAGGGATGTCTTGAGGTTCTGGAATTCCTCATTCTTCTTCTTTTCCAAAAGCTCTATCTGGCTCTGTAAAGAGTCTCTCTCCTGCTGCAGCCTCTCATGTAGTGGTGAATCCAGAGACAGCAGCGCTTCAGCAGTGGCGCACTCCTCACTATACAATGGCAAACTTTCATCACTGAAAAGATAATTTGTTTTTAAAAAGTAATATTTACAGTAACAATTTTAATAATAACATTATTTTACCTCTTTAGAGACTGCATTTCACTGAGCTCTGTTTCAAGTTGTCGAATTTTATCTAACAGTCTTTTCTCCATGTCATTCTTTTCCTGCTCCAGTTCATTAAAGGCTTCTGGTGATTTGACAGTGCAGGCCTCGTTCTCCACCATTAGTCTATTTTGCTGTATATTTTGTGCAAACAGGTCATTTTCAGCCTGTAAATTGCTGATAACAGTCGTTAACTCCTGCTTGCGTTCTTTAAAGTCCATTAGCTGTGTTTGATGTGCTTCATTTAGAGCAACTAGTTGTTGGTCTAGCTCTTGTTGAAGTTTGTCCCGCTGCTCATGGTGGTTTCTATCAGTATCCAGGGCTTTCTGCTGCAGCAATGATATTTCCCTCCGCAATAACTGCATCTCCTCTTCGTGGCGATCTACCAGTTCTGAGATGCAGTTATCCTTCTCAGCTCTCATGAGGCTCCTCAGTTCAGCCAGACCCACTTCATGCTCTTCATTTTTGGCTTGAAGTTGTCCTTTTAATTCTTCTACCTCTTTGCTTAGGACCTTGGTCTCAGCTTCAACTTGTGACTTTACAGAGTCGGCATGCTGCGTCTTCGTTTCATTTAGTAAGAGTTTTACCTCTTCGGTCTCAGACTCTTTAAAGGCCAGCTCCACTTCTAATTTGCAGCGAAGTTCTGCCAGTTCTGCATTACGAGCTTCTAAGTCCTTAATTTGATTTTCTTTTTCTTTAACAAGAGTGGAATGCTCGTCGTTTGCATCACTTAATTTGGATCTATTATCTGCCTCAATTTTCTTTATGGCCTCTTGGTTGTCTTTGGTAAGAGTCTCAATTTTGGCGCAGTGTACTTTCTCTAGTTTCTCTTCTAGTTCTTTTAATAGGGACTGCTCTTTTACTTCAAACTCCTGAGAAATCTTCTGCTGGCTACATTCAATCTCAGTATGCAGATTCTCAACCTGGTTAGACAGAGAGTCTTTTGCCTCAGACAGAGTTTTAATCTCTTCCGTTTGGCCAGTCGTTATCTGCTCTAGGTTTGTGATTTTATCAAAATAGCTGCCCTCTTTCTTTATCCACTGCTGCTTTTCGGTCTCAATTTGAGTCAGTTCCTTCTCTTTGCGTTCCATTAGTCCCTCTAAATCCAACATGGCTCGCTGGACATCTTTTACTATGTTTTGATTTGTATGGTTTTCTTCTGTTAGTGTTTGAATCTGCTTTTCGTGCTCCTCCCGTAGTGTCAGAAGTTCGTTTTGATGGTGTGTGCTCAGCTCCTGCTCTTGTGTTTGGCAAGTGTCTGCTATTCTGTGTATTTCCAATGACATGCTCTGTACAGCTGCACTGAAGTCATGCTTTTCTTTTATAACTTGACTTTGGAGATGATGCAAGTCATCCTTTACACTTCTTAATTTGCACTGGGTTTCCTGTGCTGTGGACCTGTACTTCTCTATAGCCTCTTGAAGAGCAGTCATTTCAGCGTTCTCCCTCTCCAGTATAGTGGTGTCCTGCATGCGCCTGTTATCAATGGCATTAATGACAGAGGAATAGAGTGACTCCACCATCATTTCAGGGCTGGTGGGGTCACTTATGGGGTTGGGTGAGAGTAGGTTTCCTTCTATTACAAACTCATTGACAGCCGACATAAAGTCAGATTCAGGACTTTCAGCAAGAGAGTCCAGATCAAGAGAACCCTGCTGCAAAACTGGATCCATATTTGGGTGACCAATTGTTTCAAAGTCAAATGTTTGCGCGTCAATGCTGTCTGGGGATAGATCCTCCAAAGGAGCAGGGACAGGAACATAAAGCGGTTGACAGTTTGGGACCTGAAGGTTTAGAGAGGGTGGGGTTTTGGATGACACTGGTGTTGTGGTTCCTGTAAAGTTTTCGGATTGTGGCGTTATTGGAGTGGATCTATGAGCACTCTGACTAAAGGATGCCTGAAAAACACAACACAACACTTTCTTATTATTATTGTTCAAACAAAGTCAACATTTGCTATTAAAAAAATTAAATAAAAAACACATACTCTTTGGGGCTGTAAGCTTTTGGTCGCTTAGTCAATTCATCTTGTCTAGAACTAGTATTTTTATTGGGATTGTATGGATTTATATAGTGAGTAAGCTTAGGTTTTGGGGATCTTTGTTGTTGTTGCTTACCCTTTGTTCACTTAGGAGGTCAGTTATAGTCCTAGACATTTCATCCACACTCTGTGCAGCTTGAACCAAGTGGCGGAGCGTCAGTATATGTTGAATGAGGGGCTCAAAATCACACATAATGGGAACCCTGCAACATGTAAACATTTGAATTTTCAAAGACAATAGCTCAATGCAAAAATACTATACTAAAGCTATTTTAGCAATTTGTAAAGTACCTGGTGAAGAGACTTTATGTAAAATAAATAAATGTGTTTTTATACTTACATGAGGAAAGGTTGAACCTCAACTGGACAGCAGGTTTTCAAGTACTGCAGGTCATCAAGTGAGATGTCTGGAAGTTCATCATCAAATCTCCTGGGCTTTCGTGTCTATGAAAAGACAATAAGTTACATCAAACAATCCAAATCATACAGTCAATTATTTGCTTTGCTTCATCTGTGGCTTACACAAAAGGAAGATGGAGGCCATGAATCAAGTCCTCTAAATAATCTATTTCTGAGAAAAGACTTCCCTGAAAGAGTAAACAAAGAACAATGTATTAACAAGACTCTGATAATAGTTTGAGCACAAATAATACATAGGACTGATTATTAGAATAAATGTAATCCTCAGGGGTCACTTACTGAAGAGTTTTCCAAAGGTTTCCCTTTTGAACTTCTCTGCCTCATACAGTTGTTTCCCATCCTTTACAAGTGCATATGCCCACTAAAAAAAATAAGATATATATACAGAGATTAATTTGTTTCAATTTGAACTAACTTGAACTGTCTAGCATTTGTAGAGCAAGTACAAGTCATTTTTTCTAAACCTATAACATGAACCTTGCCTTCTCTTGTAAAATATGCAGACAAATGCCTACACTCTCATCTCTGATTGTGCTTTTCCCTAATAGTTCTTCAGAAGCTTGCACCGCTGATCAGTTCTAAAATGTTTAATTTGTTACTATGTAATTGACCGCTGACAAAAAAGATCTCGCTGCAGCAAACCTTTTTTCATAAGGGCTTACTCAACTTACTTTTGCTGCGGCCAAATTATTTTGGCATAGTTCGGCCTGACGCTGCAGCAGGCATAGGTGGTATCCACTCAACCACGAGGTCCACTGTGCAGCCTTATTTTTTTTTAACCTTTAAAAAGGTTTTTACTTTATAGAGTATACAATATACTGATATTTTATGAAATGTCTTTCTACATCTCCTGCCACAGTGCTAATGGGAAAAACAGATTCCATCCCACCCTTTGTTTCTCTGATAAGTTAGTCATTTTAGTCATTTTAATATTCCGCCTTCTTGGAATGACACAGAGGAGGTTTAACACAAAGTTCTGCTCATGCTTCTTGCATTCAATGAGTGTAAGACTAGAAATACGACAAATATCCAGAACATTGTGCTTAGACAAAATGTACATGCTGTTGTAACAGGACTTTAATAGCAAGTATGCATAACAAACCCTAGTTTTTGTGATTACATGCATATTTTGTTGTAAAGTCTGAAAAGTCTTACTGACCTCTTTATAGTGGCGCATAAACATTTTCCTCCTAACAACTTCAACCACAGCCAAGCAGTACATCTGGGGCACACTACTGAGGGCTTCTACCACTCTCACTCGTTCCATCAACTCTGTCAAAAGTCTGAGGAGAGCCTGGAGCTTCTCCCCATCCTGGTCTGCATGAAGCATAACATAGCAGCACCATCTAGAACAGAAAAACAGGGTTAACTTACATTGTTTTTGTATTTTGAACACCAAAACAAATAAGTAGAAATGCTATGAAGGAAATAATCATAATCTGCATTACTTGAGTCTGACTTGAAGGTTGTTTGCAAGTTCTTGTTTGGCAGTGGTGCACTTCTTTTTGATGTCGAGCAGCTTCCTGTGGTTGTTAAGCATGATCATCAGCTGGTTAGTGTGACTCAGACACAAGTCAGGCAGAACTGATGTATCCTTCAGGTTTTCAGCCCTCTTTTGATTGGCCAAAAATCCCTGTTAAAAGAAGAGATCCTAGTACCATTGCCTATTTTGAGAAGCGTTTTGTCGTTTGTCCCATACTCACCTGAGCAAGTTCTTTCTGTTCATTCACCAGTTTCTTACAACTTGCAATCATTTGATCTAGTGCATACAACCTGTCTTCGAGCCCCTTGATAGCTTTCATGTTTTGATTATCTAGCTTTGCAATTGTGTCACGACAATCTGCCAAGAAGGGTTGAATGATTCGTGGATCAAGCTGAAAGACAGACAACATTATTAACCATTGTTTTTCACATATTGGCTTTTCAAGGCTGGCCACTCACCCTATTTATAGAGTCAAAGCATTTCCTCACAACAGATTCTACATCATTGGGTCGGTCTTGCACATTGATCCAATCTAGTAGTGTAACATTAAAAGCACATATGTTGGTCAGCTCTAGGTGGTCATCATCTAGTAACGCAGCTCTTAGGCCCCCACTGTCAGTCATTTCATGTGTTTCCTGATCTCCAGTGGTCTCACTTCCAGTTCCAGAAGCAGAAACTGAACTGGACAACTTGGCATGCTTCTTTGCACCAGCAGTGCCAAGTACAGATTCAGTAGATCTTTCATCTTCCGTCTCTTCTGAATATTTTTCTGGCGTAGAACTGGATTTTTCGATGCTCTCTCTATAACTGTTACGTGTCAAACATTCCAACAGCGGTATCCTGGCCATCACTGCAACTGCTGTCCCAAGCCTGCAAGCATACCACCGTTACAACATTTCCACACTAGTTCCCAACTTTAAGCTATTAATTAGTAAAAAAGTGTCAAAAAAGTCACACAAGTTATAAAAGGTACTCCCAATACTAAGCATGCTACCCATTTCTATCTTGCACTTACTTTGTTAGTTTAAATTTGATTTCCTCCAAAGCCTGTTGATAATTTATATATGAAGTTTCAAATTTCATGAGCAACTTTTGATATGATAGAGTGCAGTCATCCAGATTAGCCATAATTGCAGCCCAGCCTTGGTGTTGAAGATGTTCATCATGAACCAGCCGCTCACAGAAAGAGGAAAGTTTCTTGGCAACTTCAAACATTTCCTGTTAATGTAAATATTATAACATCATTAATAAAGCCAAACATAGGACACAGTACATTATTGTCCAAAAATGTATTTACTAGAGCAAGTTGTGTTCGTGAGGCAACAGTGTGAAAGACAGCTGGCATCAACAAAGACTCCTCCACCTTGACTTGAATCTCACTCTCTATCGAGAATGTTGTCTTGGAAATTGTTGGATCCCTGTCACTCAGAATCATTTCTTTGTTGAACAGAAATATGGGATTGGTTTCCTAGTAAAAAGAAGCACATGAGAACTTTGAAAGTGTAATCTTTAAACCAATAGTTATGCACATGGACATTGTATTATACATTTTCTCTATATAATGTAT
The DNA here is from genome assembly GCF_026437365.1 of Eucyclogobius newberryi. Lineage (NCBI taxonomy): Eukaryota > Metazoa > Chordata > Actinopteri > Gobiiformes > Gobiidae > Eucyclogobius > Eucyclogobius newberryi. The sequence continues at coordinate 25,575,946 of NW_027315746.1, forward strand.
GTATAATAATATATTATAATTTAATTTAATTAAAGTGCATTGGTTCAGTCTACTATTATAGTATACTACACTACTTACAGTGCCAGCACTGTAGCTGCAGACCCGTCTGTCTCCAGCCATACATTCCCCTCCATTGACGACAAGGACTTGATGTTGAATGGCAATCTTATATTTTGCGTGGATGGCATGTTTAAGCTCTAGCACACTGAAAAAAATAAATAAAGTATTTTAACAAAACATCAAATAATAACCCATTACATAATGCCAGTGCCTCACGTTTGGACAGCAAGATCAGTGTCAAATGTCAAAGTGCTGCCATTGTTGACCTGGAACACATACAACTTCATGTTGGATCGCCCAGAGTTTTGCTCATTAAGTCCGGCAGGGCCACCCTTATAAGAAAATATAAGCACATACATTAGACAAATGGTATTGTTTCCAGGCACAAACACAATATTTAATATGTTTTAAGTTTTCTTCTGCCACACAGACAAAGACAATACTGACATTTCCTTGACATAAAAGTCAGCTACTGTACACGGTTCTTTAAAACAATCAACAGTCAATAATGTTCTTAACTATGTCAATAATGTTGTCAACTTAGTATTTTGCTAATCCAAACTGGTAGTTAGTTTTATCATGTTAAGTTTAATATGATCAAGAAAGCAGCTGAGTCACCCAGTCTCCATGTGGTTATGGTGGCTATTGTTGTTAATTACAAGTTAACATCCAATAACAGACCTAACGTTAATTCTTTCTTTGTCACTTCAGGTTTTATTCAAGGTATGAATTAAGCAGCGGAAATTGGGCAAATCTCAGTAAAAAATTAGTATACAGTGCTCTTTTGAGTTTCTACATATTATGGACACTGGAGTTGCTATGACAGTAAGAGGGTTGTTGACATGTTACAGTGATAATAGTTAATAAGAAGTGAGATGACTCCATTTGTTTTATAACTAGCCGTTAGTCGTCTGCGCACAAGTGTGTGTTTAGGAATGGCGCAAGTCCTAGGTAACCTTGGTCTTTGGTTATTTGTGAATGCAATGCCAGAGAAAGGGCTATGAGCCACAGCTAAACTAAGCTAACAGCTGTGAGGCTAGCGCTGTTTTGTTTAGCTATTTCTAACGTCAATAAAAATGACAGGTGTCACAGAATAGACCAAATTGTCTCCAAATGTCATATATTCAAAACAATATAAAGAAATTTCAAATTGAGTTTAAACAACAGCAGAAACAATACCGTTGGCCTTACCTCACTTTACTCGCATCTCCCTGCTGCTGGTCTCCGCCTTGGTTTAGCGAGTTGGCTAGCTATCAAGCTAGCACCTAAGCTAGCTAGCTCCTTTGCTTAGCTTGGCATACATCAGCTATCTTAGCCACAGCCAATGCTACCCTGTCTAAGCTATACTGGACGTGCGGAAATACATTATTATGTAAGCTACGCGCTCCGCCACGGTCACATAAACAGATTAAATGTAAAACATAAGGTGTAGCTATGAGCTACACGAGCCAAATCACTATACGCTATTTGTTTATCTCCTGCAGCTAACTATGCTAACAGCCTCTCTCGGTGGCTGTTTGTTGTTGTCATCTGTGTGCGATTCGTCAGTGGTCTGCTCTGTTCAACTACACGCCTCCAAAGCCGCACTTCATTAAAGTTCTCACGCTGAATGGATTTAATGGAATATAAGTATATTCATTATTAAAAATGTGGACTAGAATTTGGGCATTGAAATAACATTTTATTTATGATTTGGCGAATTCGCATTTAGCAAGACTTTAACCTGGTCTTTGTTTGAACACAATCTGATTTTAGTTGATATTGCTGCAGGCTAGTTGATTTGTTCTTTTAAACAAATCACTCTTAAAACAACTTAAACACATGTTTAACTACAAACTAGCTTGCATTGGCCAACGGTTTTTCAGTTCATCACATTCGCCTCCCCCCTCTGTTTTGTGGCCATCTCAAACTTGCGGCTGTGTTTGCTCATAGACATTCAAATTATACCATTGACGAATGAGGGATTACATCAAACAAAAACAAATAAATAAACATACCTGTATGCACACACACACACACACTCACACTCACACTCACACTCACACTCACACTCACACTCACACTCACACTCACACACTCACACTCACACTCACACACACACACACACACACACACACACACACACACACACACACACACACACCCTGCATGCGAAGACTTAAACTGAAAGTTAAAGGCAAAATACATTAACTTAAATATAAAACAGACAAACTTGATCTAAATAAATATGTTTAGGAAGATTATAGCCTGAAATGGCTTTTGTCTGAATATGTTGATGCCTATACATTCCTTCTGCTTCTTCTTCTTTAGTGTTTTATGACGGTTGGTATCCAAGTGTTACATTACCGCCACCTACTGAAGTTGTACGTGTTACAATATATTGTCATGTAACTTTTATATTGTCTTGTAACTTATCAGGTAGGCTATGTCACTGACTCACATCCAGCAGGACTGTGCACCATACACTAATTCTCCAACCTGCTTTCTTTTTCCTACGCAAGTCCAATAGACAAAGTAGCTTGCGTTTATCATGTTTAGATCATATTTTTAATCTTGGCCTATTTAATGACTGTTAACAGTTTACTCTTGACCAATGATGTAACTTCAACTTTGAAGTAGCCCTGAGACAAAACAAGGAAGCAGTCCTCAATAAAGTCTGTGTCAGTCAGAGCCGTTATTATTTACCCTCACCATTTTCATTACCTCTATTAAGCTGAGAAGGGGCTTCTGTGTTCATAAAGCACTTTACACCTTGTTACATATGCACTCAGGTAAGTTTCAGGTGAACCTTAGACAGTGCAAACAAAATAGATTAACAAAACAGGTTATTATCAGAAGGTTCCACCCAGTGGGCAGGGCTTACGCAGCCCAGGTTTGGATAAAAAGTTCTTAGACTAGGTCCGCATATTGAGAATTACTTTTGAATGAAGTAAAAATGTCTTGTGTCTGGATAACTACAGCTGAATCTTTTCCTAAGGTGTGCCGTGGCAATTGCTCAGATCGTTTCCTCCATCAGTCACTCTTGTGCTGAAGATAGAGCAGTCTGAGATGTGTGCTCAATGTTGTCACCTGTGATGCTGTATAAAGACCCAGGGAGTGAAGGAGGGAGTCCTATCCTCAATGAATGAACTCAAGCGTGAAAGTTCGGTGTAGGGTGTCTTAAATACCAAAAAGTGCACACCCAGAATAAAATTAAGTTATCTAAGTGCTTCCTCCGGCGCAAGGCGTACCACCCCAAATATTTTAGGGGTATGCAGTTGTGGACAACTGTGGGCAACTTACTTAACTTTTACCCCTGACAGAGGGTGAAAAAAGAGCCGCTTTGATGGACAGCCAGAGCAACCAGTCATGTTCACTGCATGGAAAAGCACAGAGGAGAGAGGGCTGTGAGCACAGCAGTTGCTTTCTACCTCTGACTCACCTTAGGTTTAGGAGTCAGAGGTAGAAACAAACTTTCCATTTGTGGCTAGACATAACGGATTGTTTGAGAAAACAAAAATCTTGGCAACTTGCTAAGTATTGAGATTGAAATTAGATTTACTATATGTTTTAATAATTCTAGTATTAGTTCAGGTTGCACGTTCCTTGCAACAACTCCAGGAGCATTACCCTTTGAGATAAGACTGACATGTACTGATAAACTAATACAAGAATCCCATGCGTTTAAGAACATTTTGTGAACGTCAGAATACTTTGAAATTAATGCAAATTTTAGTAATTGAATTACTTAAATTAATTTTAGAAAATTGACTACCGGTAATTAACTAACTGAAAATGTTCTGAGATGTGATGACAATTATAATTTTTTTGTAATGCTACTTACTGTATGTACACTGTTTTGGCAGCAGCTATATTCTGGGAAGAGTGCTGGGTCTGTTGGTGCAACATGAGCGAACGGGTGTGGTTGAGTAGTGATGGTTCTGCTATTTCTTGTTACTACAGGTGAGGGCTGTACAGGCATATTATTTTAACATGTTATCATATACCATATGTAATTGTTTTATATAATTTAGTTTATTTTATTTAATTAATTAGTGCTGTGCACCATGTGAGAAGTGCCCAGCCCACATGGCCTTATAAGACACAAAAACAAACAATATGCAGACTTCACAGTGTTCACAGTACTACATCAAACATACAGTGTCCTCTTACGGCAGTCCCAGGTGACAAAGTTTTACAGCTTAAATACAACTTTTAAACAGAGGTGCCAATCTCTTCATCTGACTTGGCAAATACATAAAAATCTTAAAATAATTCACTATGCAAGTCATGGTTCAAGGGAGAGTAATATAAAATATAGCCGCAAGCGGCAATGATCGGCCCTCGCCACGCTGCCGCCACACCGCCGCCACGCCGCAAGAGGAGGGGGCGCTAACGCGCCCCAATTGTCCTTTTATTACGCCTACTGCTGAATCTGTGACGCTGTCACATCTTCTCCCCTTTGTTTTACCATCAAAAAGCTATTTTATTTTGAATTCTTGGCAAAATGTGCGGCTTTGCCGCACAGACACCGTGACTCTTTGAATGAAAATGTGGATAACTTTTGATGGTCCTGAAGATGAGTCTCACCAAATTTCAGGTTAATATGTCTAACGCCCTGGGAGGAGTTTGTGAAAGTCTAAAGTGTAAACATGTTCTGGCGATTTCCCCATTGGAATAACATGAAAGGTTTCGGTCATCGTTACGGCAACGCCATAACAATTATGACATGGGTCTCATTGACTTTTTTGATGGGGATGCCAAAATTGAGTTGTGTGTCAAATTTCATATAATTTCGGAAAACTAAACATTTAACCTCCATATAAAATCTGTAGGGGGCGCTGTGGCGCCAAATGAATTTATTTCACTTCAAGTAGGTTTAGGGCAAAGAGTTTAACAACTGATTCTAATTTGACGCAATTCGGACTTTATCTGCGCAAACGGCAGAAATTTTAAATATGGGAGATTTCTGAAATTCTAGCTACAGTTTGCGGCTTCGCCGCACAGAGACCGTGAGAGGTATCAATGTAATTTGGATAACTTTTGATGTCCCACTCCTCAGTAGCATTTTCACCAAATTTCAGCTTTTTAGGGCCAACGCCGAAGAAGAGGAAGAAGAAGAAGAAGAAGAAGAAGAAGAAGAAGAAGAAGAAGAAAGAATAATATTCCGATGCGAAAACAATGTTTCCCATTTTTCAAATATCATAAACTATACATTTTCGGAAAGCGCTCGCGCTTTCCTACCTCATGGTGTGGGTCCCTGGTCACTGACGGGTACTTTCGTTAATTTTGAGTGGGCTCCGCCCACTTTGTGTTTTTGGCCCTTTATACAGTAATAATGTTCAATTTTTGCATTACATGCTTATATGCACGGAACATGCAAGAGATGGGGAACGTATTCGTGAGGTACTTAGCGCAAATGAGTGCTTTATATGGGGATGACGACCGCTTCGCGGTCGTCATCTCAATGTAAAGTGCTCGTTTAGTGCGCACTTTTGCACGGGCTTCGCCCGTTTACAACGGTAATGTTCCATTTTCCTACTACTAATTAGTATGCACGGGGCGTGCATGAGTGAAGGAGTGCGTTAGTGAGTGTTTGGAAGTGGGCGAGCGCTTCGCGCTCGATTTCGTGTGCACTACGTGCGCACTTTTGCAGCCGTGCTTTGCACGGCCTTACGAGATTAATAGGCCTCTCGCCAGCTTGTGGCGCTCGGGCCTAATAATATTTTTAACAAAAACAATATAGCCGTTTCCACTATAACAACAAAATATACATCGTTTGAAAGCTCTAAGCCTTCCCGATGCCGTCATGGGGTGGAATCATCATTACGAGCGCTTACGCGCTCGTCACTCCCTATTCCGTCGGGATGCCCCGCCCACTCCCCATAGACTTCCATTGATTTGAGCAGATACAAGCATGACCCATGCCTGCGGCATGGATTTTTGCGTACGGGACGATGCCAAGAGGGTTTTTGGAGGAATGCAAAAACCCTCATTGTCAACAATGAGTGAATGGGCTACGCCCATTCACTCATTGTTGACTATTTCTGTCATAGCAGGAGTAAGTATGCATGATCCATGCCTTCGGCATGGGCTAGTTCACTGTACTTGCCAGGGGCGACGGGGTACCAAACATGCGGGCTGCGCCCGCATGTTTGGTCAGACAGTTGCAACGCTGCCTTCGGCAGCGTTGCAACTGTCAGTTTTCAAATATCATAAACTATACATTTTCGGAAAGCGCGAGCGCTTTCCTACCTCATGGTGTGGGTCCCTGGTCACTGACGGGTACTTTCGTTAATTTTGAGTGGGCTCCGCCCACTTTGTGTTTTTGGCCCTCTAAACAGTAATAATGTTCAATTTTTGCATTACATGCTTATATGCACGGAACATGCAAGAGATGGGGAACGTATTCGTGAGGTACTTAGCGCAAATGAGTGCTTTATATGGGGATGACGACCGCTTCGCGGTCGTCATCTCAATGTAAAGTGCTCGTTTAGTGCGCACTTTTGCACGGTGGAGGGGTGCGTTAGTGAGTGTTTGGAAGTGGGCGAGCGCTTCGCGCTCGATTTCGTGCGCACTACGTGCGCACTTTCGCAGCCGTGCTTTGCACGGCCTTACGAGATTAATAGGCCTCTCGCCAGCTTGTGGCGCTCGGGCGTAATTAATGCATAAAATGCATTTTCTTTTCAATATATTTCAAGTCACACAGAGTGCATATACACTCTTCTTCTGGGCCTGAGTGGAAATGTCCAGTCTCCAAAGCCAGAGGCAGAGTACCACACCTCAGCTGGGCACACACTGACCTCTGGTCAGTGGTTCTGTGGTTCAGGAACAAAACTACCTTCTGCCTTTGATTATATCTTCTCAGTTTTGGATTACATAATATTTCACTGTCCCATTTCTGTTTGTACTGTAGGTTTCAAAGCTTTTTGTATTTTGCTGCTATTGCAGATCAATGCTTTTATTTTTTCCATCTTTATTGTAAGATTTGTAAATGCTAAACATGAATAGCACTGACAACAAGAGCAGTAGAAGACACACAACAACACTAACAGACATTAGACCATAGCAGAACAACAGTCAAACAAATTTCCGAAGTGGAGGAGCGGTTGTGTGAGTGTATGGCTGCACAGGCATTCAAACATAGTAAAAATGTATTATATTAATATCACTGTTATATATCACTATATATTGTCTTTGTGTAGTCAGGTTCTTTCTTATTCATTGTCACCATTTTAATCAATTAAGACAGTAGTTGGATAAATTGCATAATTTCTGCCCTTACTTTTGTTGTTGTTGTCACATGTAGTGCCTAAGTGTGTTAAAGAAGGAGAGCATTTTGCGTTTGTCTAGACTTGAAACAGATGCTGTCACAGATATGACTTGTTCACATGGTTCATGAAGCAAGTTTAGGGGCCTTTTTGTTTATACGTTAGAGCTCTGCACTGAACTCAATGATAATAAATACCTGATATTTGTGGGTTAGGGTTATGTGTTTATTACAGGTTAGTTATATTTTGGCAATTATATATATTATTTACTCATTTTGTCACAGTATTTTCCAATGACTACAAAATTACTTGATTTTTATTTTAAGGTTCAATCATAATTCTTCAATTCATGTCTATTTTGGACCTCATTTCTAAAAAATAAAAAACTGGGTTTGGGATATCTTTGTTATGGTTTAGTTTTGTGTTCCCTCTCCCCTTTGTTTCAGCAGAGCATGTGTGTGGCAGGGGGACGGTGAAGAGGAACTGGGACAGCTCTGGGAGGCTATAGTCAATGCACCCACATGAGCCTATGTGTGCTAACTATTGACCTAAGGCTACATTGAAGTATGACATCTGAAGGTGCATTATGTTAAACAGTGCATCTTATGCATCTGGCATATCCTCCTCCTGCTGCCCCTCGGGCAATGCCGCCCTGGGCAGCTGCCCACATCACCTACTCCGAAAACCAACACTGCTCACCACTGCTCACTACTGCTCACCATCGCTCAGTGCTCACCACTGCTCACTGCTCACCACCACTCACCACTGCTCAACACTAATAATATAATAATAATAACTTTTATTTATATAGCGCTTTTCAGTGACCCAAAAACGCTGAACATATATATAAAAAGGGGGGGGGTATTTACAGACAGGGGGGACAGCACGTACAATACACATTAATATACAGATAAAATGAACAAGACAGAAGAAGTAGAGAGAAAAAGATGGGGATGTAACACTCACTGCTCACCACTGCTCACCACTCACTGCTCACCACTGCTCACCACTGCTCACCACTCACTGCTCACCATTGCTCACCGCTCACCACCACTCACTGCTCACCACTGCTCACCACTGCTCACCACTGCTCACCACTCACTGCTCACCATTGCTCACCGCTCACCACCACTCACTGCTCACCACTGCTCACCACTGCTCACCACTCACTGCTCACCACTGCTCACCACTCACTGCTCACCATTGCTCACCGCTCACCACCACTCACTGCTCACCACTGCTCACCACTGCTCACCACTCACTGCTCACCACTGCTCACCACTCACTGCTCACCATTGCTCACCGCTCACCACCACTCACTGCTCACCATTGCTCACCACTGCTCACCATTGCTCACCGCTCACCACCACTCACTGCTCACCATTGCTCACCACTCACTGCTCACCACTGCTCACCACTGCTCACCACTCACTGCTCACCATTGCTCACCACTCACTGCTCACCACTGCTCACCGCTGCTCACCACTCACTGCTCACCATTGCTCACCACTCACCACCACTCACTGCTCACCACTGCTCACCATTGCTCACCACTCACTGCTCACCATTGCTCACCACTGCTCACTGCTCACCATTGCTCACCACTCACTGCTCACCACTGCTCACCACCGCTCACCCCCGCTCTGCCAGATAATTACATCACGTTCAGCTCTTTGTGTGTTTCCTTTGTGCTCCAGTTAAGTTGGACTGCTCCATGCCTCCACTGCCTGCAACATTTCCTTTTGTAAAATAAACCTGTCTCTTGACTCTGCTTTGAAGTTCAACCTGTAAATTAATACACTCTTAAGACTTTTTGAGGATCCAAATTTGAGCGCTAAGTTTTTTTTTTTAATAAATCCAGTACACTAATTTACTTGTACAAAATATTACAAAATAAACATTTATATTTGTAAGAAGGTATTTAAAATAGTAGTTGTAGAAAACTGTCGTATCATTGAGCTTAGACAAGTTATTATTCTTAAATTAATGTATTTGTAATTTGAGGTACAAACTTTAAAGTGTAGTACATATTTGCAGCCACTTGAGGGCAACCTGGTACCAAATGTGGTCAGCAGGTGGTAAGAACTTTTTAAAAAATATATATAATTCAAATATTGACTACAGTTTTTACACACAAAAAAACGGTGAGAAGTAAAATCATTCTTCATTTATTCATTCATAACTTTGGGAGATTCGATTACCGTGTTCAGCAAGACACTTGACTCACCTTGCATAGTATGAATGTAGTGTGCAAATGAGTGTTTGTGGTGGTCAGAGGGACCGATGGGGTAGATTGGCAGCCATCACAATTAATGTTATTATTACAATCATAATCATATAGGTTTATTGCTATTGTCAGTGAACAAAATTCACAAACAAGGAACTTTCTTCAGAAATATGGTGAAACAATGAATGAAGAATAATAGTAAAATGGAAAATATGAAAGGAGTTTACCAAATTTAATAAAATAGACTTAATACTTTGACTGAGTACAGTATATGCTATTACCACAATATGACACAATTCAATACTACAGTAATTTAACAGTGCGCTTTTTCAGGTCTAGATTTTAGCCAATAGACAACATTTTCTACACTAAATAGTACTTTCTTTATGTTCCCATATGGTCTTGTTGTACTTTTGCTAAAGCTCAAGATCATTCTACAACTGTGAAAAGGTCATGTTTATAGGATTAAGTATGAATAATTGCTTAAATGAGCATCTAGTTTTAATACTAGTTTTAGTGTAGATTATTATCTGATTTTCAGCCCTACATACAGCATTCCTTTTCTCCTTCCACACTTTTATTGTTGCCGTGCTGGGTTCTTTCAAAAGTGTTTTGAGGAGATGGTCACTAGTCCTGTACAATTATTCTATAAATAGGTTTGTTCAAATGTTGTAGCTCAGGACAAAGTTCACGAGATTTTTGTTGAACACAAATTACCACCCCCCCAAAAAAGAAATGTTAATAAGGCCACAGACAGAACCAACTTTGTCTGTTTGAGATGGTTCCATAATTGTGTAATATATCAATATAAATCAAAAGTCTCACAATGCTTGTGTGTCTGCACTGTATCAAAATGCATGATCTTTGCTTAACTGTTGAGCAGCTTTGTTAAATTTTTACGCTTAAATAGGACAATTTTATTAGTATTTAATATCTATGGTCTTAACAGTAGTATGTTTTTCTGGCAAACATTCTGAAAGCAATAGTTTGATGATAATAATAAACTTTCATGATAACTAAGTAAAAAAAAAAAATGAAATCCAGGTACAAATTGATGGGTTAATGCTAGATAAAGTAACTTAACAGAAATTTCTTGGTACAATAAAGCTAGGAACCTCACATTAGAAACAACTTTACAGCAGAAACTCAACCCTGGCAAAAGCAAAGCATGTTCTGAAGAAACACACTAAAAGTGCATTACAACCACTGCGTAAATTACAAAAACAAGCTGCCTGTTTTTAGGAACATTCTCATCAATTATTCTTGCATTCAAAAATTCTCAAACGAGATGAAAAAAGTGCACAGAATATGTCCAAAACAAGTAGTAATTACAGAGACAAATACAGTCTATGTTCCAAGTACTGGAGTGGACATAACTTCAGGAAAATAGAAACAGAAAAATATGCACAGTGAGTTTTAGTATTCCCATGTGTGGCATAAAATTGTAGGGCTGTGTTCAAAATATCGATACGGCGATATGTTGTCACGGACTCCGTATCGATACGCATATATATATTTTTTATTACATTTTTTTTTTAACTAGACTATAGTATAGTATTATTCCACGAGGTGGAATAGTACTTTTGATCTGCTGTTTGTGCTGCTCCTCTGGGCCGAGGTGAGAAGAAGCTGTGGACCTGACCAGAAGCTGATCTGTGCAGAAGATGTTGCTGCAGCATGTTCAGACCATGAAACATGCAATACTTTACTAGAATGTGTTCCTTATATTTCTATTTGGATCAGTTGGTTGGATGTATGAAGTTATTAGAGCATAATGGATTTATAGATAAGTACTTTGTGGATAAACATGAAATTTCATACATTTTCTTATTCAGAGTAAAAACATTACACATTTGGTAAATTTTTAAGACCCTTTGTTCAAAAATGTATCGGGATACGTATTGTAATGAGGGAATTGTATCAGAATATACAAGTATCGGGATACGTATCGTATCGCGAGGGTCTTGGCAAAACCCAGCCATATAAAATTGTGTATTGAGCTTAAACTAAGTCAAAGATGCAAGATGACGGGTGAAAATGAGACTGTGGGTGTATGCATACATGATGTGATTGGGTAGTGCAGTTTTATTCATTTAGGACAAGGTATAAACCATCTACTGAAAAATATTGTTTTGTACCATTTTTTTAAAATGAGTATACTTTACAAAAAGGGTAGGGATCAGTACAATGACATTTTAAACTCTTATCGACCAAAACATATTATAAATATTCATACCATGTTTTTCTCATTTCTACTATCAATATATGAATGCTTTCTTGTAACTGATGACAAAAATATAAAATAAAATAGTAGGTACTTCTGGACAGACATCAGCAGGTGGCGCTGTCTCCCAATGTTTCTCCTCAGTGTTGTATTGCAACGTGAGCTACAACATTTTAGTTTGGCCCCTCATCATTAGTAAAACATTTTAGGCATGTGGACCTGAGTTATAATTTGGACATGTCGGGCAAATGTGTAGAGCTGTAATGACGGTCTAAGTTTTAGCCATTTTGCTTGTTTCTCCTCCGTGTTAGGCCCCGTATTTGCATGAGTAGACTGTGTTTATCAGGGCTCACCTTATGCAAAGAAACTGCAGTATGAAACGCGACTTATTTTGCTGCATCTGACACTATTTCCAAGGTATATACGTTAAAAACAGAACGGTGTAGAACGTTACTGATGCAAACTCTGAATTCATAATCAAAACACTATCAGATTGATCAAAGTATCGTATCATAACTACCAACTGTGCCCGATATTCGATTCCTAATAATAACTTGTCATGAAGTTAGACCACCACTGGAGAGTCTTTCATTAATTGAACTACTACACATCATGGTCCAGTAAAAAATAACAACAACAAAAATAACCAAACGACCCGTATAGACTGCAGCAAGCACAAAAGTACGTTGCATAACTGTCAGGTAGGTTATTATAATGATGTGCACGTTGCGATTTCTCTTCCCCCCCTCGACCAAATCCAATCACACCCTCCCCCATCTCAAGTACAATTACGTGATGGGTGACGTTCGAGCATGCGGAGGAGGAGGAGGAGGAGGAGGAGGGCGCTGGGCAGGGACCACTCGGACCGAGGAAGACTGTTTGATTTGAGCGCAGAGACAACGGCAGTGGCGGCAGAGGACCAGGGAGCCGTGCAGCTGAAGCCGAGCCCCATTGTCTCTCCCACAAACAGCAGCAGCAGGAGCAGCAGGAGGAGCAGCAGGAGGAGCAGGAGGAGCAGGAGCAGGGACACACGGCTGTGGAAGGAGGAGTGAGCGCAGAGTGGGAGGCAACACGGCCGCCGTTTGTAAAGCCACACAAGAGAAACCGGCCCTGGACACATCATCTGACCAATAACGGAAAATGAATCACAGTCAAGTTGTAGTGATGTGAGCAGAAGCTGCGTGTTATTGCAACGGGCGTCTCAACCACCACCGATCGGCTCTCCACTCTCCTCTGGCACATCGCGCGGACTTCTTTTGTTCGCATCGCTTCAAAACCTCCCCAAAAAAAAACAAAAAACATACTCGCTCTTAACTCTTCCTTCAACAGAAAGAAACAAAAACGCCGAGATGAATTTCCAGGCGGGCGCAGTGTCCGGTATCTCGCAGCAGTCTCAGCCGGCCATGTCCTCTCCGGGCTCGGTCCAGGCGCCCGTGCAGGTCCCGCAGTCCATCCCGTCCCAGTTCGGCTCCGGCTCGTCCGGGGGATCCGGGGCCGGTCAGTTCGGCTCCGGGACAGTTTCCGGACAGGGTGCTGGCCAGTCTGGGTCGGCGTCCTCGCAGTTTGTTTTGTCCAACTCCGCGGCCATCAGAGCGGAGATCCACCGGTTTGAGTCGGTCCATCCGAACATTTACGCCATCTACGACCTGATCGAGCGCATCGATGACCTGGCCCTGCAGAACCAGATCCGGGAGCACGTTATCTCGATTGAAGGTGAGCGCGATCGTCACACAGGGGGGGTTCATGTGCCTCCCATTCATTCATTCACAATCAACTCGCATGGGGGTGTCTGTTTTGAAGGGGGTCCCGTTGCCTTCAGCTCTAAGGACACAGCACACATGGTGTCAGCAGTGTCAACAGTCACACTTGGCGTTTAGGGGGTGTCTCTTACCCCCATTTAGTTCCCACATGCTCAGAAGCAATGGTCAAATGTCCCACCGTTAATGACAACAAATCACACCAGCTCAGGGGGGGCCATGTGGTCTGCCTGGCGGTCCAAGAATGGCTGCATAGATGTTGATTGCAACTTAATTTGATTTATTTATTTCATTTCTTTTTTTCTTTCTTTTTTTTTTTTCTTTTTTTATTTCATACATAGACTGATAAACAGGTAAACTATCTGCAAAGCTGCATGAGATTCCACTATTATTAGAATTGGCGCCTCTGGTTTTGTAGACCTGATCATTGATAAGTTCACTGCACCTCGGTTATTGTGGTACTGGTTTATGTTTATGGGTTGTCCACCAACAACAATTCAATCCGTTTGATTTATTCCTTGCGCACAAAGCAGGAGTTCCAGTGAAGCAAAGGCAGCAGTCAAAAGTGATCTCACATGCTCCTATTTAATTGACCTACCAACCCGCTGACCGTAGCTGACTCGTTAGACCGTGAGCTAGAGGTAACGATGCACTGTGACTGAGGTGAAAGATATAACTTGGGCAGTCCATAGACCTGTTTAAAAAGTGATACGACCTGCGATGCTATTGCTGCCTGTCGGGAATCACCTGGAAGATGATGTGTGTGCATTATGGTAGCACTTTCCTATGTCCAATCAGTGCTTGTGTTGACACAGGGTCACTGTACTGCCTGTCAAAGTCTGCTGTCAGCGAGCTTGAAGGCAGCGTAATGTAATATGGGACTGTGCCGTACCCATACTGGAGCTTTCATTTTCAATAGAGCTGAGGAACAAGTGCGTTCAGATGGAGGCTTTTGTATAGAATGTATTGCTGCATTGTGATGTTTGAATGATATCACGTGATGAGGTCCACCTTAAACACACAACTAGGTAAGCTTTATTATGCAAACTAGTGCATTCATGTATTCCACAAAAAGTATTATTGTTGAAAAATGATATATAAGCCTGTTGCGGTCATATTTAACATCTCATTATTTTGAAAACCTTTATTATAGGGAATCGGTATTATCAGCAAATTGGCATAATGTATTGGTATTTTCGACATTCAAGTTGTATTCAAAGATTCTTCCTTAAAATCACAGTTATTCTGATTGTAACTCCACATTGCCTTGTGCGTGATCTGGTGCTTAGTTGACATGTGCAGGATGTTGGGTGTGTAGCTCTCAGCCAATCAGAGTCCTAACAGAAAACTGAGTGGGAGCCAGTCCAACACAGCAGTGGGAGCACAATGGTGGACCAGGTGCTTAGGAAAATGCAGTAAATTTAAATGACAAGAGGACAAAAGTCATTCACAAGATCAAGTTACTTTGAGAGGGCATTGCCATGGAGTTACTTCTCATTTTGCTGGTATTTGTGTCTTTCTTTTTGATGTTCCCAAGATTTATATTTGATTTTTTTCGGCTGGAACCTTGTACAGTAATTATGTTTCTGATGTTTTGCCTTATCAATTAACCAGTCAATGTTTATTTCATCATTTTATTACAATTATAAGGTGGTTTAATATGGACAACATCAGAAAAGACACTGTATGGAGTATTTGGAAAGCGATCATGTGGTTATGCAAGCCTGTTCAATATGTTTTACTGTTGAATGTTCTTTGATTGAAATTACCTTGCCATTATATGCATAAGAAAAACATGGTTTTCTCTCTTATTGCTTGATCACTTTTTTTTTCAATAAAATGTAGTTTCTCACAAAAAACTAATACATATTACTTTTAATTAGGTTTTATTCCTCCAAAACCTTCTCCAGACCACAGACTTAAGTAACATAATCTCCTCTGCAAACAATGCAGCGATTAGTTTGAAATACTTGTGACTAATCAACTACCTACTAAAATAATTGCTGACTATTTTAATTATCACTATCTGGACGATCTTTTACCACAAAGACGGTGCCACTATTATATCAAAGCGGCAATAACACTTTTTTTGGTAAATATTCTCCATCTTGAAGCCTTCAGTGAGCATTTTATTACCCAAATGTTGCTTTACATGCATTTAAATAACTAAATTTACAATCAAAATAATCTGACGAGACAAGTCGACTAATGCACAAAAAATACTGCCTTGTTAACTACTAAAATAATCATTAGTTGCAGTCTGTATAAGTCGGCTCCAACTTGAGCTTCTTAAGTTGCAGACGGCATGTTAGCTGACGCACTAGCTTACTGTTTCGTGTGATCCAAGAAACTTCTCAGAGGCAGTGCCACGTTTATGGCTTCCTTTATTCATTTCAAAGTATTAAAACCAGTCCAAGTTGTGCTTCATTTTATATCAATCATAAAATCCATAATCACCATAGTTCTCTCACTACATAAACCGATCTGGTCATCAATTTGTGTCCATCTCGCCACCTGTCTCCTGCACCAAAGTTCTCACCTAAACACACATTTGCTCCTGAGCCCACTGCGACACCCCGAGGCCCCTCCAAACACAACATCTCTATCAGGGGCTTTGGCACGTACACACCCTCCCCATAATTGTTCACACCTTTGAACAATTCTTCAAACTATTACTTGAAGGAGCCACAGTTCAAATGTAATCAATAATCATACAGAGTTTTGTGATTGGTCTGCAAGTGTATGGATCGCACCAGTTCATCTTTATTTAGGAGAACATCTTACACACGTCCCAATGGCCAAGAGCATCGTGGTGCAGTTTGTTCCATTAAAATCACAATGTCTCAGTGTCAGATTTTTCTTGCAAATTGGTCAGTTGCGCACAGAGCTCATCATTGTCCCTCAGCATGGAATCTAAATCAAGGACCTCATCAATTTTAGTTTTTTGTTTCTAAACTATTTTTTGTAGTTGTCTATTCATTTCTATTAAGTGGTTTATTGAGTCTTTCTGCATTAACCTGAGTGAAGTCATCCTCAAGATTATTTTTCTCAGTGACTAATTGGTCTGTGAGATCGATTGTCAGTGTAAGCTTAGTCTCCATCTTTTCATGTTCTACTTTGATCCCGTAAGTTCACTCTGCAGTTCAGCTACAGCTTCCTCCAGCTGTTTTCGCTGGGCAGATTCTTCCTCTTGTCTTGTTATCTCACAGTTCCGGTCCATCAGCTCCTCTCTGGCTGTGACGTTCTGAGCCTCAAGCAAAGTATTTTGAGCCTGAACGTCTTCTAACCGGGTCTCCATCTCACACATTTGAGCATTACTGTAAGCGAGCTGAGCCTCTAGTGACTCTGGTTCCCTTCAGTTCTTCCATCTGATTCATCATGGTCTCATTATCCTCCAGGTCCATTTGGAGCATCTCCAGTTGCACTTTTATTTTGTCCATCTTCTCCTTCACGAGTTCTGCAGATTTATATTTCTCTGCTTCTACCTTCTTCCGTTTCTCATTCAGGGTCGTTATCGTGTTGTCCACCTTATTTTAACCACTGGAAGCAGCAGATATCGTCGCCGTCATGGTCTTGATTTTTGTCGACGAGACCTTAGCTCTTTTTTAGTGTAAATTGACGATCTTTTATTTTTCTTTCTTCGTCGAGGACCTGTTCAATCACCTAATCATGTTTCTCAGATTGGGTTTTCAGTTTCTCTGTGTCAACTGCTGAAGAAATCTCATTCCCGAGACTATTGTCGCCTTGAAGAGGGCCATTAACTACCCAGCCCAAAGCAGTTTTTATTGCATAAGGTCCATTGTCTTGGCTGTTTATTACCTCTTAGAGTTCCAATACTTTGGGAGCATTGCTGCCGATCAATAAGTCCACATTTGACTGTATGCTTTTGAGACACATGTCCATCTTGTCAAATCCTATATACTGGCTCCTACACAGTCCTAGATTCTTGTATTAGTTATCAGCATTTTATAGTAAGTTTTTGTTCAAATGTTAATGTTCCTGGAGAAGGTGTGAAAATAAATAACGAATTGGTTATTGCAGACAGAGGAACTGAGTCTGTCCAAAAGGGCTGCTGTCGCTTGACTTCAGAACTTCCCCATCTACTTTAAAATATTTGTATTGGTTACCTAAATATGACCGCAATGATGTGACATTTCACTTCAACCTTTGTATGGGGGCTGACTAAACTTGGCTCTCACATATTTTATGTTTTAACCCTCACTCAAATTTAAATTGAAACCCATTTGCAATATTCAGCCATAGAATTTAATATTGTTCTTGGACCATAGATGAACATTAAATGAACCAAAACACCCATCAGTCACACATTAGTGCCTACAGTGATGTATATTATAGATAAGATTTCTCATGCGTGCTTCTATTTGGCTTGAAATTACAGAAGTATGTGTCAATCTGTGGGCAGCTTAAAACATCTCACCTTATATGGCAGCATGGAAGCACAAGCTTGTTACAGGGAATGTAAAACCCCACAAAACTCTTACATCCACATACATAATAATGTCCTCACAAGACACACGCCCTGTTGAGTGTCACTTCTGACCTGAAAGTGGTACTTGTGGTGAGCATCATGTGAGTTCAACACCACGTCGTCTGTGTAAGTGGTTGTGCTTGGACAAGTGAGTAGTGAAGACAGACAGATGCATAGTCTTATAGCAGTATGTTTAGACTATCAAATCAGTTTAATTAAGTTACATGTAGGTACTAGAGCATGTCATTTTGTTACCAGAGCTTGTTTTCTGTTTAACATTGCAGTTGTTCAAATTTCCCCTTTCCTGCTTGAATATGTGTGAGCTGCAACAGTTTTCTACTATTTGAGATCTGATCGAAATGCAGGGGATAGTTTCAGAAGCCTCTCAGCACTAGACCCAATGTGAGCTTTGAACATCGTGTTAAGAGACTTTGAAACAAGCCCGCATGCCAGAGTTGATTACGTTAAAATGCACTAACAAGCACAGCGCGGAGGTGCAGCGACAAACGAAATAGCCAGACTCCTCTTCACCTGTGCGTGGACTGCAGATTTGTTCCTCCTCAATCTTGCATCATTGCAGAGACTGTTGCTAAGGAACCGGTGGCTCATGCATTTGGCTGGAACTGCTGAAGAAAGAGTGAGTGGAAATTACAGCTTTTACAAGATGAATTCCTATTACTTGGATCCCCAGATATGTTCTTGATTAGTGGGACCCTGTGTTCACAAGTCTCAAGTCTGAGGCTATGGCCAGAATTGTTTCCATGGCTGCTGTAAATTCTCCAGTTGTTGTTATGAGTTTTGTGTCATGGGCTGCCAGTGGCTCTCTGCTTACAACACTGCATTGCTATATCCAAGGAATTCAGAGCATGTGTCCTCATCAGTCTATTAGCGCCCAGAATACAGTATCCGCATTGATGAGTTGTTTTCAGTGCAAGTGCTTTGACACACTGCTTTCTCCAGTGTGAGGATTCTTCCACACCAATGGTAGTAATTTTCTATAATATCACAGATAAAGCAAATACTTAAGAATCAACTTGATTAACTCGGCATTCAGCAAAACAAATGTGATATTTATGTGGATTCTTGTAACTAAGGATACTATAACAATAGTGATAATAGGCTTTAGAGAGTTGTTGGTTAAACTAAAGCTTAAATGCTTAACTCTGCTACCGTCCGGCAGAATTGTAATTGATAAAACCAATCAATCACAATTATCTTCTATTACTCTTCCGGTTCTTAAAGGAGACCTATCGAGTAAAATTTACTTTTCTGAGTTTTTAAACCATGTTTTGGTATGTTTAACCATCTCATTTAATCACTCAAAGTTGCATTTTGAGAGTTTAAGTTTAAGTCATCTTTATTCTCATGGAAAACTAGAGGCAATTGCTCCGACAATCCCAGCTTCACCACTCTCCAAATTCCCCACGATACACGCCTGAGCTTACTTTGTCCTGCAGTTTAATCAGCTGCTGGCTATTGTGTATAGTCGGGCGACGGCATGCGACACTTTGTAGTGATGACGTTTACAGTCTCATACCGTAAAGGGACAGACAGAAAATAGCACCACAGCTTTCAACACAGAAGAAAGCAAACTTGTTTTAGATCAAAATTTAGATTTAACATGTGAAAAAACATACCATGATGATCCACGAGTGTCGTAGATTATAACAGTAGCAGACCAAATCACAATAGGTCTTCTTTAAGACTAGCAGGTATAAGCTATTTTAAGTTCAAATCAAAGCACACTAAATGTTGCACCTGCTTGCAGAAGTAACATAATGAATACTTTTCAGGCTTTGTTAATTAGTTATTTTCAGTTATTCTCTTTTAAGGCTTCAAAATGTCCCTTGCCATAGAACTGAGGGCAACTACTCTGGCGTAGGATGGATTTCTCTGATCAATAATGCCACTATCAATTATTAATATACCTCTAAATATGATAAAATACAAGATTGGGCTTGTCATGTGGATTCATACAGTCACATAAAAGTAATAAAGCAATAAATCCATAATGGATTGGAGACCGACATGTAAAATGATGCCAAACTGCAGCGTGGCACTGCATAGTTTCAGTCTGCACTTGTTTACAGTCAAGCTTAAAATGAAACGCTTTGTCTTCCTTACTGCCAGTCCAGTGTTCACCTCTGTCATTCGTCTCAATCATGACGCCCGTCTCGCTGCCAGTGGCCATCTTGAAGCACCAGTATCAAGTAGCACTGATGATGCAGCAGAATGCGAAAGTTTGTTGCAGACATTTAGCAATGAACATAGAGCACTGCACCACTTGACTAATCCTGATGGCAGTTTACTTTCCCCAACTATGAGTCATAAACACCAGGGGAATGCAGAACAAGTTTGTCATTGGCTAAAGCTTACATGCTTATTTGCTAAACATCTATTAATTATTGTCACTTTTTCCATAAACATTCTTAATCCAAATTTGTTGAGTAAAAGTAGTAATTACCTACTTACTAGTCTTAAAGAAAGACTGCTAAAGGGCCAAATGGCATATTAAGTGACATAGATGCACTGACTTGTGTTTGTTTTACATATTGCACAATATTTATTTAGCATCAACCATACCATTTATAGACTCGTTTGAGCACAGATTTATTTCCAATATATCATCCGAATACTACACTCTCATTATAAGAAACATACAATTTGTGCTGTATGATGTCATTGTTTACACAACGATTTCTGGTGCTTTTTAATTCAACAGCCAATCCTCTGTCAGTTCAGTTTGGAGTTGTGTTCGATGAGTAAAACTCCTTTATTGTTTATGTCCAGGAAAATTAATAGAGAGACATTTTTTCAATTAAATAAAAAAGCTTGATACATACTGCCCAGCGTTCTAACCATAATAAAACAAATAAGTATTATTAATAATACTACTAATAATAATGATAATAATAAGTAAACATTTTTAAATGGTTAAAAATGAATTTCACTTCCTTGATGGGAAAGCTGCTGGTACGGGATTAGTGAATTCAGTCAGTTATATTTTTAGCTTTTTATTTCAATCTTGAGTGTTCCATTAACAAGAGCAATCTCTGGGAATCTTTTGTAACTGTTATCAATGGGAGCTATGATTTCTACCCTCCATTTGCTCATTGGATTTTAAACCTTCCAACAATTCCAAGTTCACGTCTAACTTGTAACCTTTATTACAATGACGTTTCCTCAGTATAATCTAGTCATTCAAGTATTTTAATTGATTTCGGCATGTGTGAGTAATCCTGTATTGTCCCTCAGAAAATTCCTGTTTTCACCTTACCCCCTCCCACATCTCAGTGCATAGGTTGTCAAAATAAAATAAAAAACATACATAAAAATCAGCTGCTTTTTGCTGTGAAATGTCACTGTGAAGAGCTGTTCTGAACAGGACCTGCTTGTGAGCCGTTTTTGATCAATATTGCGGTTTCCAATTTACATAAAAAATCATGATCTACCTATGTTTTAGTTCAATAAAAAGTGCCTTAAAAAATATGATCTTCTTTAAACAATGCTTTCGCTAAAAGTTACAGTACTTGCCTGTGAGAGAGTTAATTCTACACAGAAGTTAGACATTTTAAGGATTTTCTTTCAAGTGAGCATTTTGTTGTTATCTCGAGTAATAACTGAATTTTTTTTTAACTGTCTCAATATACACTTTTGTCACGCTACAGTTTGTACTTTTTGTACTCTTCAATAGTCTGTCCGATGTCAGACCCAGGGTTGTACACTGAATTCGATTATAAGTTCCTTGAAATTCAGGACAAAGGAGACTACAAGATACTGGATCAAATATAATGGCACACCGCCACACCGCAATTCCTGTCTCAAGGTTTATTTGTCATTCCGACAAGCAAAAACCAACATTGCACTGTGCACTGTGGCAGTATGTTTTGTGCAGATACATTTACCGCATGTGAGAAAGTGAAATTATTGTTCTAAAAATATTGCTGGTTTGGTTGTAATTTGTAGAACCTACAGTAACCATTCATGGACCCATCATCATCATTGGACATTTTGAATTAACACCACTCTTATTGAAAATGCTGCACAGCACTTGTCCTGTCTAATCTGGCTCTTGTCCTTTAACTCATTGAATAACATGTGTGGTTGTTTTTTGATTATGTGCTGTAGACTCTTGAGTGGCAGACTAAGGTCACAGAGGTTTTTCACTGAGCAAGTGTTTTTGAAACTGTGCTTCCATACTTCCCTGTGGGCCGTTTGTGTCACAGAGATGCTGCTGCTTCATTTTGCAAGTGCAGGCCACACTATGTGCCCATTATATTTCCAAATTATGTCTTTGAATATGGATGAGGACCTGTTTTGGAGTTTGAAATGTCAGTCAATATCACCAGCTGCATTGCACGTTTGTGTCGATGTAGATGCGCTCTAATTTGGAATGCCAGTGTTTAGACGAGCTCAGTAAGTATTTACTAGTTGTAGATCTTGAATCTAAATAAAGCTCCAAGCATAAATACATCTGTGAGGCACAAATTCTACCCAACTTAAGCTTGTTTTACACTCTTGTACCTCTCACTGGAAAAATATAATTGTATTGAATTAATATCAATGAAAAAATAAATGTATTGTTTTATATTATATTATGTTTTTTATATATATATATATGTCTCTCTAGATCTAGATAATTCAATGTTTTCTTTAACTTCCAGATGTTGTTTTTTACTTAATGCCATAATTGTTTTCTTATTGGGGGTCTAGACTTAAAATAAACTTTTTCAAAAATGTATACCAGATTCCTCTGTGTCTTTTGTGTGAGTCAGGAAGGTGCCCCGTCCGATTGATTCATTCACATTCCACCAACATAAAGTGAGTGTGATTATTCTGGTCACTGGTGGCTGAAGAAGGTCTTCTGCCCTGTACCGTCAGCTTTTAGAGCGTGAAGCTCTGGTGTCTATCACCCAGCAGGGATTTACAAAGTCGTTTGATGTTGTACTCAGTGAGACATTGTAAAACTCAGAGTAGCATCTGGAGCTGCTGACCATGCTCTCAAGTTTCAGACATGTTAAAAAGACAATTCAACACATCACTTCGGTCCAACAGTAACTGATTTTACAGTCCATTTGTGATGCAGTATTTTATAGTCTGAGTGTCATTCTCAGATTTCTATTGCCGACATCCAAATACAGAGCGTAGTCAACCATTGTGCACAGCTCTATAATACCTTCTAAAAACTGCAATACTTAATGTGTGACTGCAAGTTAATCAAGCAGAAGTCTGCCTGGATCACTTTTATGCCAGAGACCAAAGGTTTTGTTCTCATAACTTATGAAATAGATTATTATTGTGCAGAATTCCTGGCTATTATGGATTTGTTAATGACTCACATATATTCCAATGATGTAATAGAAAACCAAAAATTACCAAAAACAAACAACATTTCAAATGTCTCAGAATGACCTAAAATATCACAAAATGACCCTTCCACCTGTCAGTTATAGGTAATATTGCACTGTGTCTGACAAACTATAAATTGTATGTATATATTCAGTAAAAATATTTAGTATAAGTCTATTTTTATTTTGTTCTGTAACACTTTACAGCTCAGTGTGCTTGACCAGCCAAGACCACTCGCTTTGACAATACTTTACAAAGATGACATTTTTGGTCTGGAATCATATCCTGTCTCCCTGATTTCCAAAGGGCGTCATCGACAGGCGGATTAACCAATCATGTCTACCCAAACCCTGGGGGCTTTTGAGGAAAACATAAAATTATAACAAACGGAAGACTGAGAAACGGCGCCGATTTCTGCAGAGTCAACAAGCAAAGCACTAAACTCTGCAAATCTGAGGTAAATTAACTTATATATTTAGTTCTGAATGTTACAAGGATATTCGAGAGGAGACGTCGTCCGCATTTGAGAGACACATTTATTCTAAACCTGCACATATTGTTTACATGAATCAGCGGCTTTACTCCCCCTATTCCAGACCCTTCTGCATTTGAACAGAATATAGAAGGGACTGGCTGGTCAGTCAAATAAAACCCCACCTTCACCGGACAGAGGCTAAACATAACTACCAGACTAGACTCCTGATTCCTGAGCCTTGTTGGTGGTCAGTGACGACGTCCACAGGGTCACTGTGTCAGGCCTGCTGTCCTTTGCAGCGCCACTATTGAATGAGACACTATCCTCCACAACAGAATGTCCTCCATTGTGCCATTAGACAAAGATGTCCTCTCTCCTCATTGATGTACAGCTAATTTCCCCCCTTTGTGTTGAAGGCAGAAAGGCAGGGGTGAACCGGTCAGGTGGTTGTGATGAGAAAACTGTGAGGATACACGGCATCTCAAGAGGGCCAAGTATAGTGCTTTCTGTCCTCGTGCTATGATAGGTATTGTTTGTCTACATTGATTTTGTGGGAATGAAAAAGTAACTTTGAAACAAATAATAAAAACTCAAACAGCAGATGAAATACAGACACTAGATCTGATGCTCCAACTTGTTTGTGCTTTTGAGAGCTGTGAAGGTTTTTGTTCTTTATTTCTTATTATAGACAGACAAAAATGGCTTTCAATGTGAATTTTCTGAACATAAGACTTTAAATAATTGCTATTACACAAACCTACCGCAATTTCTTCTTCCAAAGTCTGAAATTGGCTACAAATCACATGCTTTTACTGACAGTAGACCTTGATTAAAAAGACCCAAGCTGATCATTGATGTTTCGACACGATGATCAATTGCCAAGCCCAGCAGAGATGTTTATAATTTTTCGGCCTTTTTATGAAGGGCAATTGGAGTTTCATTTTTATGCTTTAAGACTGCCCAGACCGACAAGCAAATTTGATTGCATCAGTTGAATGTTGCCATCTCTCTGTAGATGACAACAGTTTTGGCATGTGATTTGTCCTTTGATTGAGAATGACTGTTAAAAGTGCATGTGTAAAAGTTTTTTACGCTTTAAACAAAATGGGATTCTTTTTTCCATATTTGTTTCCCCTTCCATCACCTCAATTGTGATATAAGACTTCACCTGTTTATTATTCTACCGGGACAGTGGTCACCTAGAATTGCCCTAGGCACTGAGCCTGTCCTCGGTGGAAGTGCTCATGTTTCCTGCCAGTGGGGTAGGGTTGGAAACAGATGGCCGCTGACAGAGGAAGGGGTTTGGAAAGCAGTGAGTGAGCAACAGATGGAACGGCGCATATGCCTCCAAGTCCCTTAGCCTGCCAGCAGTCCCGTGACGAACTGTGGGAAGATATCGCTCTCGTCCAGGTTGGGGATGGATCATTGTGAAGTGTCCTCAGAATAGCAACTCCTCTTTCAGAACTAATACTGTGTCTTATACTTACAGATCTTCAGAGTAATCCTTGAAGTGATTTTTGTTTTGTTTATCCTGTGGTGGAGTAAAGAAACCCACGTTGTCTTCTTGTATTTGCAAAAAAATAAAACCGTGGGACTCGTGTGAACCCTTGGGGGAACATGAGAGGAATGGCTGGGGAAAGGAGGAGTGTGCAGCTTGTGTGATGCATACGCCATGCTACTTCCAGCTTTCCTGTTAGAAGTCACTAGGAGAACCATGTAATTGAGAACACAGAGACTATTTAAAGGTTCACACTGCTGTGGAAATTCAACGTTATTCCCTTAATAGCTCAGGGGCATGTCACACTTTTCCCCTCATCAGTCAATCTTCCAAGGACACACGTTTGCTTTGTTTGTTTCCAATAGCTTTGAG
Source organism: Eucyclogobius newberryi (assembly GCF_026437365.1). NCBI lineage: Eukaryota > Metazoa > Chordata > Actinopteri > Gobiiformes > Gobiidae > Eucyclogobius > Eucyclogobius newberryi. The sequence goes on from NW_027315746.1 coordinate 25,601,647, forward strand.
AAGAATGATCCTGCTGGAACAACAAACCAACAAAACAACAAAGACACTCATATTCTTATATTCTTAGAAACAGTCATGGGACTCTATTGTAACCAGGGGACACTAAATAACCTTAAAATATAATATTGAATGCAAAATTCACCTTGTACAAAACATATGGAAAGACGAACCTAGCCTTTCAGCTTCAGCTCGTGTGGACAATTAAGTCAAGCAAAAGATGAATTGGCAGTGCTGAAAGTATTATTCAATGGCAGGTAGCTAACACAGTGATTTCATGTAGGGCTGGAATTAACAGTTCATTTAGTAGTCTACTTTTCTTTTCTTTTTTTACATTTAAAAATATGATCTATACATTTTAGTTATCTTAAGATGACTGAATTCCCACAAATATTCCTTTTTAGCTCTTTTGATTGTAGGGTGACTTGTATAGTCAGTTATTGATTAACTGAAAAACCTTACAATCCCTAATCACACATTTTTATCATGAGTTTATTGTAGCAAAGTCTAGAATCTATGTATTTGACGTTTTTTATACCTTTTTTTTCATCATTCATAATGTTGAAGTTATGTCACTATTTACTTTTTAAGCACCTTAAGCTGAAATCACATGGCCCATTTGTTGTCTATACATTTTGTAGTTTGACATTGTCTCCAAAAATAGAAGCCCTCTCCTCCTGTCGGTGCCTTTTGTTTGAGCAGAGAACAGTTATCATGTTGTTAGCGCTGCACTGAGGTTAGTCCCCCTCTGACAGTTCAGTTGTTTAACATGTGCCAGTAGAGTTTTATCACCCGGGTCCTACATTCCTTTTGTGGATGTCACTGTTTTGAAGGTGTTTCGGCTTGTCCACTTGTGCTCGTGTTGGCTGGCTTAAAAGGCTTCACTTTGGCATTCAGCCAGCTTGTGTTAGTGCATTGGATAGTATAACATGATGGAATTCTACAAGCTTACCACATAACTAAAAATAGACTGCTTTGGTATATGTGTATAATGTTTACAGAATGTCGTGAACTATTTATTGTTGTTTTGTTGTTAAGTGATCATAAGGTAGTGCCTATGGTTGGCTTTTATCATTTTTTTTTTGGTGTATTTATACCTATTCTAAATATTACTTATAGTTTTACAACAATCTGGCAATTTGTGGAGAAAATCTGTAGAAAATAACAAGTGAAAATAACACTAGGGATACTCATTCCAGCCAAAGTGTATGCATAATTTGCACCCCTAAACAATGAATCAATTAAATAAAGGTGCTCTTATATTTTTTTTATTTGTTCAAATATTGACACTATACAGGTTTAGTGGTTGCAGACTAATTAACTAGTGTGTCATCAATACAAAAAGGAAGTACAATTATCCTAAAACCTTTTATATATTTTTTTAGCAAACTTTTAAATATATTTATTTTTACTCCATTTTAGTTTAATGTCATAGGTTGAAGGACATTAATTATGCAATTGCAATTTTTTTTAGCTTTAGACCATGTTGTAACAGTTAACTTGTCAAAAACACATCTTAAGTTGTAATTAGCTTAATTTATTCTAGTTAGATCAATCTTGTTTTAAAAGTCCTTTCCCCACCAAGACTCAACTTCCTAGATTTGTGATGTCATAGGTAGAGCTCTGGGATCTTCAGTGCAGTTTTGAAGTTGATAAATCATCGCCAGACTCATCCCAGCTTTTCTGATGTCAGAATTTATGTTTCATTACAACGGCGTGCCTGCATTAGCATCTCGGAGGAAAGCTAGCGTTTGTTTACCTCACCGATCCAATTCCCTTTGCAGCCTGTAGATGGAGCCAAAAGGCAATTCTTGGCGTGGGAAATGCCAGTGTGACATAAAGTAATGTTGTTTTTTATTGATATTATGAGATGTCAAAGTAAAGGTACCCAAAAGGCCAAACACAATAAAAAATAATATTGGTCCCTTTTTAAAAGGATGGCATACAATTCTGTGCTCAATATTCAACCTAAAATACAACAACACAAATACTTACAACAACAACAAAGTTGTGGCCTGAGAGACATTAATCACGATAATGTCCCCACAGGAACATAGTTTAACAAATGTATTTGTGTTCAGACTATAAAGATTTAAAATTACTTCCTGGTGGTAATTGAACTGTGTTAATTTCATAAACATTCTCCTGATGACTATATTTAAAACATTTTCTACTCTACTCAGACTTTTTTCAAAATACACAACACAATAAATAAGCTTCATTCTTTCTTTCTTTTTTTTTTCTTATCAGTGCAAAAAATATGGATTTCTACTCAACAAATGCAATGTATTCCATAGTTGTAACCAAATTGCCACTGATTAACATTCTAATGGAATGTTTATATAGATCTATAACAGGTTAAAAATAGAAATACACTACATAACATGCCCTTCCATACCAGCTGGTCCAGATATTAATCTCTACAGGGTTTATTTTGGGATTGGTTTATTCTATGGGAATCCTACAAGAGGAAGTGTAATGCGACCCCCATTACTGTTTATGCTCCACTTCCCATTTCCCCCCACTTGAATAAGCCAAGACCAGTTCCATGGTTCAATCCCCCTGGCTTTGACCCAGGCCTGGTGTCATGTGGTGGGCTATGTGAACTGCATGCTCTACATCTCCTCTGGAAGCACACAGTTTCCATGAAGGGCCCGACATCTGTGGACGGCCCCTGTTGGCTCGGAGCAGCACAAATTTACTTCCTGTGACATTCAGGTTGTTTACTTGGTTGTTAGTGTTTCCTGCCTTTTTTGTGGGAAACGTCAGGGCTCCATTGACCAAAGTTTTTTAAGTATCGGACATGACTCAAGGGGCCACAAACATCCTTTTAAATATTTTGTCTGAAAATGTGTTTGTATGTAATCAGCAAAGGCTTGCCTCCTTGTTGAGGGTTTGAATCCCACTCAAGCACATGCACTTAGGGTTAGGCAAAAAGGCAAAAGGACTAAAAGTTAGGGTTAGACAAAAAGCAGTCTCTCACGATTGTTTTTAAGCATCCCGATAACGATAGTCAGATCATGACAATCCAACAAAACAATGTTAAAACATGTCTTTAAACGTATTAGTTGTTTTTAACTTGAAAGTATACTCTTTTCTTTTTTCATTGTTATTTTTGATCGACTATATATGATATACTGGATATTCAACATATTCAAACCAACATTCACAGGATATATTGTTTACGCAGTACAAGTCTTTCTGTCCCTTTCTATTTTGTCACCATCGTTGATACATAAAAATACATCAGTCTCTCCATACTACATGTTACTGAATCACTGAATGTATTCATCTTCTACACAATAGGGAAATTAGATTTTGTTATGGTGAGCTTCAACCTTCTGACTGTCTGACAATCTGAATAAGAATAAGGGCACTGACGACTCCATTGCTGCAATATCTTGTATACATGTAGAAATCAGACTATTCAAAGGACTGAACATTTATCTTCAGGCAAACCAAAATTATTCTTGGTCTAAAAACGGAAGCACACGCAGAAGACGAACGTGACCAAAGAGGGGTGTTTTATAAAGGGCTGCAGTTTAGGAGCAATGTTACTATGGAGATTTGGAAGGAAAAAGGTTACCAGAATGCTCGAGTGTTTGTCAAACACCATTTGGTTTGTCATTCTCTCCCTTTCCCCCCCAAATACAAAATGCAGTGTTTCCGAAAAGCCAGTTCGGCACAATTCTGTCTTCGCCTATTGTGAGAGGGGCACACTGTCCATTTGATATGAGCAGCTATAAGCATTTGGCTCAGAGCTGTGTCAGTGCAGCTTTTCAGCCACGATGTTTTCAGGATGATGAGATTTTCCCCATTGAAGAGTCTGGCGTGAAAAGTGCACCGTTCAGCAGCCTGACATCGTTCTTCAGAAGACAAGCAATGCCTCTTTCTTTTTGGAAAGTAGTGCTGGCCTCATATGAAATACCAAGCAGTTAAAAAGCAAGAATTATGACACTGGCATTGCCACATAGTACATCTCGGTTCCCGCTGTGCTCTTGGGCTCATTCTGTTGTGAAATTGGACCAACTGGTGTCAAGAGATGCACCCTGCTGCTGCATTAAAGAATAGAGAGGCCATTTGTATTAATTTTGCTGGACATTAGGACACTTATTAACACGGTGAGTTGTTTTCTTTGCTATACCACATTGTAAACCTTGTAGTATGTAGAAAATTATGTTACTATCCAATATAATTTTGTCTTATGCGTTATATAAATTAAATGATTTACATTATATGAAGCATAAGACACATTTCAGTTAGCCTGCTTAATTTTCACACCATACAAATTAGTCTGGTCCCTGTTGAGTTTGATCTCCGGGGTTATAATAATTTTTATTTGCAAACGTGTGGCTGGTGCACGGTGGCAAAGGCGGTTAGCGCTCTTGCCTCCCAAGAAGGAGATCATCCAAAAGCTTAATTTGAGCTTAATTCCTTCGTCCTGTTTACAAGCTCGTATTCTCTCCTCTGTTTCACATTTCCCAATTTTGTGATGTCATTGGAAGACATGCTGAGGTGACCGGCGCTGTAAGTCCATAAATCATTGCCAGACTCGTTCGGAGCATTTCTGCCGTCAAATCATTCATTCATTACAACTGTGTGCTTGTATTAGTATTTTAGGGCAGGTTACTAAAGGCTAGCTCTTGTTTGTTTCACCATGGTATTTACCTTTGCTGCGAGTTGATGTTGATGTGTGAAGTGCTAAGACCAATCCTGATGAGGAAACGCCTGATAGACTCATAGAAAGGCATGTGTGGCCAGTAAGTAACACTAAATAATATATTACTTGTGTCCTTTAATGTCAATCTGACTTCTGCCATTGCGTTTAAACTGAAACCCTTTGGCCCTTCTCATCCTCATGGATCTGGAGATGTCACGTTTCAGGAGAGTCAGAGAAATCTGCTTAAACTGCAGGGGGGGTAAGCTGCAGGTTAGCGTTCTCTTTTCTCGTGCCTTTGAATGAGTTATTAGGCTTGGATTCTCCACAGTGTAAATAGTCGGCGGTGGATGGGTAGGCGATGTGGTTATGTAACAGTTGTGGGTGGCAGGAGTACTTCTACACGACTGTGCCGATTGTGTCATTCTTTTTGGCAGTTCCCCACACAGGCCTCTGCCCCTGACCTGGTGGCTGGCTGGCTGGGATACAATGCCCCGAGGAGGTCATTTTAATAGGTTTGGAGTTGGCAGTGATGAGCAGTGGGTTGTGTAGCGGCACAAGATTACAAATTTAGATTTTTATAGTTCTTAAGAAGTTTTCATTTTGTTACATTTATTTATTTTGACTGTAGACGGTAGACTTCATTTTTCACATAATACATTTACCAGAATGTCACAAAGAACTATCTCCAAATCCAATTTTAAACTTTTGAATTGTGTATTGGGTTTCATAGCTGTGGTTTTGAAATGTATTTGATTTTACAAATATGTGAAGTTAGGGTTTCAACAATTAATCGACTATTAAAATAAATCGTAGCTGTGTTTTAATCATCGTTATCTGCATCTACCCTAAAACGCAGACGAAAATACCTTTTTATACTTTTTTTACACAATATGAAATTTTAAAATTTTTGTGAGGAAAAAAAACAACAAATTAATTATTATTCATTTGAGAACTTTACTTTTCTTTCATTCCTTTAGTCTTAAACACTACTATTCATCAATTTTGCAACCAATTTTATTAATTTTTTTTTTTTTAATGACAAAATAAAGTTATTGTGACAAAAACAGCCGGATAAAAAAGTAGTTTACTCTTGGCTGTGTTTGGACTATAGATCGAAATAAAAATCATACATTTTGCTTTTAAAATTGTCTTATGATTATATTTTCACTTGAATAATCATCAATTAACAGAATAATCATCCCTATTTATAACAAAGACAGTGTCATTGTCCATGTGGGACAATAAAGGAATATCTTATCTTAATAAACAAGTCTTATTTTCATCAATAATACACTTCATTTGTAATCATTCTCTACAAATCCTATCACCAATCATCAATCACCCTATGCCAACATTTATTTGGTTCAAACTGGATTTAAAAAGAGTTGGTGTACAATAATCAAACAAATTATCACTGACTAGTCGACTACTAAAATACTTGTTGCAGGCCTATTAAAAAGTGAGTTTAAATATATAGATATAATGACAACCCAAAATGTACTTTCTATATAAACAAACAAATTCAGCACAGTCAAAATAAACTGCACACACCTAATAACTGTCCAATTAATGCAATTTTCGTGTGCTCCTGGGGTTACGCTTGTTCTGCTCATCCCTCTCCATATCTTATCTATGTTCAGATAATTGCCCTGTGTTGCTGTGATCCCTTTTGTTTGCAGCCACTCTTGGCCTCCACATTCTTATCCCTGACAAAGAGTGGATCACATCTCATCAGATAGAGTGCTCTGAGGGCAGGTTGCCTTGTTTTGTCTGAGCTAGTGGGACTGGTCAGAGCCTGTATTGGGATACGGTACATGAGATTAGATCATCCAACATTTCACTGGAGGTATTGTACTTTTTTAACCTTGTGCTCACCCATTCATGTTCCTCATCCGCTTAGTCGTGATCACAAATAAAGCTCAAACAGAACATCCTCCTGCATGTCCAAGATGGAAGAATGTGACGGCAATGAAAACCTTCAGAAACTCAGCACAATTGTCAATGCACTGAAGGACCCGAAAAGAAAATGTGTTTACTGAACCCATGAACAACATCCTGGCATTCTTTGATTCAAATCATTCTCAAACTATAATGGAAGACAAACTGCATTTTACAGCTACATTTCACTTGCCTCTTGCGGCTTGTTTTCATTTAACTTCTAATGGGTTTCATTGTTCAGATTGTCTCCTAATGTGCTGGAAGCGCAAGCGAAATGTGTGAAACGACTAGTGCACTTATGACTCACTGCACATTCTTCAAGCTGCATATGACCCTTCAATGAGCAATGCACCATCCCCTAGTCTGCGCTGACTCAAGGACGGGGTTAGCTGCTCGCAAACCAAACATGGAGTGCCTCTAGACGGTCTCAGTTGGACTTACAGTCTGGCAAAGAAGCTCTCCTGTAGTTTTTCTTCAGCACAGAGGCAGGCAAAACTACACACAAGATGCTACTTTATAATGTTGTTTGGACTTTAAAAGTAGGTTCATTTGAGAGGAGAGCCGGAAAGTGCAGTTTGGACAACATTTTTGTTTTGTATGCCGTATTGTTTAGCATCTGCAGAAAATGACTCACAATACAAGTGCGGTGACATAATGAGCAGGCAAGGTCAAACAGAAGGGCTCACGTAGACGGAATAATCTGCTTTGTTTATGCCACAGCAGGTGAATGTACCCATCACCAGCACAGAGCCATAATTAAAAAGTAATTGAACGTGACAGATAATAATACAACATGGCTGTTACACGATCAACTCAAGATCTGTTAATGCAAATAAGATAACAACCCAAGTGTGCACTAGACATATGAAGTCAAGATGATATCCGAATCCAATGTACGTGCAGTTTCATTATGTTATAAACTCCTCAGTGCAATCATTATTGTTATATTCCGTTTCGTAAAAATAAGTAGGTTTTTTTAGCATCTAGCCCACTCCTATAAAATCATAGCGAGTTCTTCATGTTGACTGCACTGAAACTGCAGAAAGTGTAGGAAAAAGCACTAAAAATCCCTACTTTACTAAAGTCTTTCCAGTTCCTGCGACACAATGTTTTTTCCCCCTATACATACACACAGAATATCCTGCAAGCACAGAAGAGGTGAAGTACATTTTGAAAGTAAAACACAAATGCAAGCTTGAGACCCTCATTGTGCCAACCAATAGACCCATGGTAAAAAATGTAAGCGGAGGAAATAAGGCACCATTCAATGTAGTTTTCAACACCGGATTACCTCAACGCTATATGATTAGAATTCATAGAACATAACTAGATTTCTGTGAAGTCATATCACCGAGCGGGAATGTCACGGGAATGTCAGAGCTGACATTTTAGCATTCATTATAGTCCCACGAAAGCGGCCGGTGCCTCCACAGAGAGGATTCTCCCGGCACATTCTATCACAGAGCACCATGACGGATGACATCTTTTCACTGGCGTCGTTCACATCCGAAAAATGACCACTTTCGCAATCGCTAAAGCAATACTGTCTTATGCGGTTACTCCAGTGCAAAGCGGCACCTACACCGAGGCAAGCATTCCAGGTGGTTGGTTTATAACTTGCTAAGAAATGCCAACTCATACCAGCCAGCGGTACTAACAGGAAATCAATAACATTAGCTGAAATTAAATTGTTTTTGCCTTCCCTCATTATGACCTGCATGAGTGTGTTGAATCGCTGCCTATGACTAATAACATAGAAAATTGGTTAAAGAGCTTGGCATGGGGTGTGTCAGTAAATAAATCTAATTGATTCCTAATGGAAGACGCTGCATTATTGAGTCCCCCGCTACGGTCTAAAGTGATTTATTTTCATCTTGACATCTATTGAACTGCATATTGATTTTTGCTGTTTTCTCTCTTTCTTTCATGCGCTTGCTGCCTTGGAATCACTCCCGTCAATTTCTGACAACGTGCCACTCTTCAGGTATGTCCAATACTTTTATATAACAAATATATACCGGTATTAATACATTCAGCTCACTTGACCGGGGTTGACATCTAAGTAAATAAGCATGACCTTCTATAATCTAATTCATGTTTTAACATCGTTCATCAGTATAAAAAAAAGACTAATAGGAGTAGCATTGTTTTATTAAAAATGATTTAGTCCCTGATAGAGGTGGGCGTATATAGAAAAATGGATGATATTGCGATTGTTGTTTTGGAGGCATGTCATCTAGTATTAAAACTATAATAATTACCTCAAAAAGAAACATTTCTAGTTTAATCTTCAAAACAAGCAAGTGTTTTTGCACTTTTATAGTTAATTTTATGGCCCATTCATGTTTTGTGAATACTTCAATCTCAACAAGACATTTACAGGCACATTTTAGCATATTTTAATAAAGCATCCCGATGCTTTATTAAAATATCTTCTGAATATCGTTCTCAAGATGGTGACAACAATATAAAGATATTCATTTTTGTCAATATCACCCACCCGTACAGATATACAGCGGTCTGATCGGTCTCAGACATAAGCTGACCGACTGAAAAGGAGTCTATAGCCCAGGGCAGGGCTTAAGCAGGGCAAAGACCATGTGTCGTGGCACTGCAGACCAATAGGATTTGTGGAGCCACTGATTGTTGTTCTCTATGGGGATCGCTCATAGTCATATCCTTTCAGCTGGCCTACTTCTTTAGCCTCATAACACTTGCAATTTTTCCAATCTGCCACCGCCTCCTCTCCTGCTAAGTCGGCCATGTAATTACTGTGTAGACACTGAAGACTCTCCTAAGATAAACTTATACATGTTATGTAACTAAACCAGTAGTGAGGGTCTATTCCATCCTAAAGAACATAACACTTTGGTGACAAGGGCTGCACAAGTGGATGGGAATCACAATTTTAGTTGTCAAGTGGCAAAGACTGCAATTATTTTGATAATAGAATGTCCTCGACAACAAGCAAAATATCCCATCTTCAACAGAAAAATCCTGACTTCACTAAACATTCTCTGAAATGCATGAGGTTTTTGTATTAGTTTATCAATTCAGATTTCAGCTCTTGGTTTGGTTTACAATGAACACTTTGCTATTTGTTTTGATATATTTGATTATTATTATTATTATTTTTTACTGGTGACCTTTTCTTACCCCTCAATAAACATTTTACAACTACTACCGCAAGTAAATTAAACAGAATAAATGTGTATATTTTACATACATGAAAATACATTACATCTCCATTTGTTCTGATAGATCAAACGGCAAGGAATGATCTTTTTATATGTTTCTTTTTTTTATACCATCGATTTTATTTGATTATGGCCAAGTCATTTTGTGGCATTAAGTCGGCTACCCCATCTTTGGCCCCATACAGCTACTAGCTTGACTCAATGTGAGAAAACTATTATGGTTTTGATGAGTCAATAAATTATTTTGCGTAAGCCCAAAGAGAGTAGTTAAAAAGAAAACAAAGAAAGAACGTTAACAAGTCATTTTCTCCTGGCTGTTGTTCTGGCATCATTTACCTGCACAAATCTGGCGCAGCCCCCACCAGAATGGAGTAGGCGATACACGAATTATAGTTTTACAAAACAAGAGCTGATGTTGTTATTTGTTAAAACAAAGTGTGAACAGCCATGTAGGAGTGGAACCCACCATCTCTTCAGACCTTGCATGTTTCACTAATGCTCCCAGATCGAGCGTAGCAACTCCCCAAATGCTGATTTCTTTTGACTCAGCCGTGGGACCACATGTTGCGAGCCAAACTGATGGCAGAGACACAAGCGGCCCACAATATTGCAGGTTGGCGCTGGTCTCCCTGCTGTGAGGGCACATTTGAAATGAATATCATCACGACTCGGCACACTGTTCTGAGACGCTGAATTCTGAGTCAGTAGAGGGTCCTCCAAACTTGAAAGGGGAACCCTCTGCGTGGCATGGATTTGAAGTCCTAATATGACCTGCAGCTTGTGAATTATGCAATCAAGTATATTTTATGTTGTAAGTTGCCATTCTTGAGTCGTTTTTCTTAGAATGGAAATTGTATGCTGCAGTAAAGGCTACATTATTTTATGGAGGACAATTTCTGGTGCTTGTATTTTTAAACATTTTTATCTTTATTTTCATCTAGAAAGGTTTCTTTCATAGATTTTTTAAAATTATTTTTTAATTGATTTTTCTTGCTGATATTTGCAGGTACAGATATCAAGATTTGCTGTTAATTATTAACACTTTTGAAATATGGTAATCACAATTTCTGTGATTTCTGTAATAATCTCATTCTGTGCTCATTTTTATGTAATAGATATAATATAAAACCTTTTGCACATTTTCTGAAAATAACAGTATTTCTTTGTCTCACAAATCTTGATAGATATTTAAAAGCTCAACTAGATGTGATTTAAGTCTAAAGACATTATATTTCCTAATGAATCAGCATGGCCACACTTTTTCAGGTTAGTATATGACCACACAACAGGTTAACTGGGGTCAAGGCATTTTTTATTTTTACGCTAGTCGCTCATCCCAATAGTTTATGTAACCATTACTGATATATACTGGTAATTGTCACATATTTTTACTCATGGTTGAAGATATCACTTCAATCTACACCTCCTCCTACATCCCATCTACTCTCACAATATCAAACCAAACCATTGTCAGTGATGGGAGTGTATAGTCCGCACTCACTGTCTGTTGGAGACTTTCTATTTGCTGGCTTTAATTGCGTGTTGTCCACACTTTGATAGACAATGCAGCAGCTCCCAAATGTCCAAACAGAAGCAGCTCGACAGGATGTGCTGGCCTGGAACCTGCACGGCAAGCTTGTAATGCCACTTAAATAGTGTGGATCATACTTTTGATTAGACCTTTTAATTAATTGTGGTTTTACTCACATGGCAATGTGACACATGAGAAGCATTAAATATAATGAAAAGCATGCTGGTGGGTAGAGTGATTGGCCCTATGATTGTAAATTACTTCTTTACTTGACTTTTACAGTACGATTTGTTAAGCCTGCATCGTAAAATTGCATAATTATTGTGTAATATTTCTAAGATCAGGAAGTCTTAAGAGTTTTTGTCCATTGACAATGGCAATTAAACTTTTCTAACTTTTCCAACATCTCACAACATCTTAAATTCATCTCACTTTAAAAATGAAGAAGACACATACTAGTTGAAAGCCTAATAATTGTGTGCATATTTTCTTTACAATAGTGTCCATTTATTTTTTTCTATTTATGGATAATTACAGTTCCATTCGATTATATGTTTTTTGCAGCTCATACCTTTTTTAAAATAGTGTAAATTTAGAAATAGTTTACTGGGGTTAATAAAGCAGTTTCAACATTGCTGTTTTGCATAATATTTTCGGTAGTAATAATTTGTGCTTCAGAATGTGTTATTGTGAGTGCGTTTTATTCAAATTTCCATTCATGACTGGATTTTTGGACGCTCAAAGCTCCTGTAATCACCATTTTAAATCCAGCTCTCTAAGATCTGCCTTTTTTTAAACACTGCTCCTCATGACACCCCAGACGTCCTTTATCAAAGATTTAAAAAATCTACGTTTTTTGGCCTCCATTTGCAATCACACATAATTCTATTTGTCCTAATTGGCTTTTATCATCCTGCCTTCTTCTCCATTCTTGCATTGCCCCTTTCAGCCCTAATGGCCCTTGATGGAAAGGAATATAGGCACATATACAGCAGAGAGCACTTACAACCAGCGGCACTCGTTGTAGCCCTTCTGAGCCAACAAATTACACGAAAGACCAGAACCTCTACAGCTAACTGGGAAACTCATACATCATCCTGTCAGCGCAACACAAAAAAACTTTTACCAAACTTTTAGGGGACCGTTCACAGCCCTGTTTGTGCCATTTTTCTTCTTGGATCAATGCTAATGTGCAATGCAATTCCTGTAATCTTTCCTTACAAAAATGGGGATGCCTCTAGTCCTTTTGTTCTGGAGGAGGAGAAACTTGGCGTAAGCATCCCTCTGAAAGTCTTCCAAACACTTGCGAGCTGATGCAACTCTTTCCACGCATTTTGAGTTTAGCGGGTTCCCGGGGACTGCTTTGCCAGTTTTGGGAGTGTGAAATTTGCTATGGCACTTTTCACCGGCACATTTCTCTACCCCATTCTTCCCTCTCAAATTGCAGCTTATTACTTGTTCCTTCCACACAGCAGCAAACATAACTTTCTCGCACTTACTGGTTTTCTTCATATTGATTCTCATTCTTAGACTTTTCGTTTTCACTTAACCATAATTGCGTTTCTTGCCCTGGATGAGCTTTGATAGAAAAAAAACAAGGTTCTTACTGCTACACTTGGTATGCTGCTTGATGCTTGGTAAGGTTCTTATGAGCACTTTCCTTTCCACAAAAATATCAAAATGTCATTTATTCTTTTAATATTTTTGAATACATTTCTCTGCCAATACTGCTAAAGTCAGTTTATACTCTGCCAAAGAGTATTGAACAGCCCTTTAAATATTGACACCAATTTAAGTCTTGTAAATGCAAGACACAGCTAACCTCTGCAGATCTTCAGCAGTGATTCATGGAACATTTGTGGCATACATGCATTTCTCAAAGTGTTTTTAGAACTGTACTTGTTTCACTTTGTTTTATCCCAATGATGAACATATGCTCTACATTTTAAAACTATTTTAAAATGCCCTCGTCCCAATCTAAATGCAGATCTGGGGTCTGGAGTCTAGTAATTTAGCATCAGTACCTAAACTTGTAACAGCTAGCATACATACAGCCACACTTTTGACAGACGTAGATAAGTGGAAACTCTAATGGAGCATTTGAGTTTCAGATCAGGAACTGCAGCGCTAATAAACACATTGAAGCTCCGGTAGTTTTTACTTTCACTTTAACACAAAGGAGGGGCCGACGTTGGTCATCTTATTCTCCACTGAATATTGTTACAAAGTTTGTTATAACTAGTTTGTTATCTTCAACCTCAACCACAAGCTCAACTCTTCAAGTTAAGTTCGAAGATGGAGCCGTTCCCTTCAAACGTATCTTGAATGAGTTGGCATAACCTGTCACCTGCCTACTAATAAACTACTTCACACCCAGACTGAACACAAATGGTGTCAGATCCGCTTTGGACACATGCGACGGCAGGAGGCTGAGGCTGGGCTGCGTTCACCGGAAATACAGTATGTAGCCACGAACCAGTCATCGCTCATGTCTGAATCTTCCCCATTCACCATCTGGAGGGAGTGACGGAGCCTGCTCATGGCACCAGCAGCTCTGCTAATATCCAGAGAGTACTATCCTGGACCATGAAAGCCTTTTTGTACCATCATGCTCAGGCCGTCCATTACCAATCACTATGGAGACAGAGCCGACATGTAAGCATTTGATCTCTCGACAAGACTTTCAGCTGTCATCTGAAGTCAATCTTTTATGTAACGCGATGATTGAAGTTGTAAACATTTTGGAAAACTGATCACGCATGTTTACTTTAGTACTTGTATTTGCAGTTAAGTTGTGCCAGTAATACATTTTTTTCTGCTTGTTGTTTTTCAATGGCAGGGGTACACCCAATTCTCAGTCAGTAAAAGCTTGTTGTTTAGAGCAGAATTCAGTCTTTAGAGGACTGTTTTGTTGTGTTTGACCGCACTGATTAAAAGTCTTGTTTGTTAATCAATATTGAAAGCAGTTTAATCAAGATTCATCACCAAAAAAGGTTTATGCCGTATCTTACTGAGTCACAGCCCTACTTAGTGGAATAACTTAACCACCTTTTTAGAAAAAGCTTCAGTTGTAGTCATCTGGACTCAGTTTGAAAAAATAGACGTTTCGACTCTCATCCAAGAGTCATTGTCAATAACAGAATGACAAGAATGACAATGACTCTTGGATGAGAGTCGAAACGTCTATTTTTTCAAACTGAGTCCAGATGACTACAACTGAAGCTTTTTCTACTATGGAACACGCCTGGACGAATGAGGGATTACACCGACTTAACCACCTTTTGATAATTATGTTAAAAATATCTTATTTGTTAGATATATTACATTTTCATTTTTCACTGTATTTTAGCGGCCACACATTGGAGCTTGTTTTCTCTTGGGATCTTTTTCATTAGTGTTTAAATTGTGGTTTTAATTTGTTATTATTCGTATGGTGAAAACTGATTAGCACTCATTAGAAGGTAATCAGAGTCAGATGCATACGCTACACGTGAGGCTTTTCAGCTAATTTTTGTTGTAAACCGCCGATTTCTTTGAAGCCTGCATGTTTTGCTGCATGAGAACTCAACAGTAGTGGTTCTTTTGAATCTTAATCTTAAACTTATCACCAAGCTTAAGCCGCGGTACGCCTTTTTAATCATTTTCCTTTTTCCTTTTAATCGCTCTCCCCTTTTTGCGATAACACCTTTAAGCATTAAGGTCAGGCCTCGTCCAGTGATGCAGAGTCCATTTCTAAGCTCCCAAACCCCGTGAGCGTCTTAAACTGCACAGCGCCGTCTATCTCCAAGTAATGAGAACTCAAGATACCTATTACTCGGCTGCAATATTTAATGAGCCCAACAATGCCACCCTGTATGTTTTATCTATAATACGCCACACTTTTCTTTTTCTATCTGCCGCGTGCAAAGTCTTTAATAATAACTCTGGTCCTGCTGCCGATAATGACTTACAGAAAACATAGGCAGATTGACCCTCTTGTCTCCTGATTCAATAGCAGTTGGCTAATTGGCGATGGGAGAGGGAAGTTACTCCTCTCCATGGTTACCTCGGGCTCATGATGCGTCTGTCGGCTGAAGTAAAGAACATTTCGTCTTCGACACCACGATTGTTTTGCCAGATGGAATTCGGTGAAGTATTGCGAACGAACTGGATTGAGCTGAACTGCTAGAATATTTGTAATACTCGCAACTTACTCAGTTTTCTGTCCATGTAACTTTGCACAGAAATTAGATGAAGAAATAACAACGCGTCTGCTGATTGTTGGACACTGAATGATTGCTGGTGTTGAAATGAAAATGACGGGGCATTTTCCAAAAGCTTGTATTTATTCTTGGGATTGTGTGCAACACCTGCAAGTGATAAAGAAATGTATGCAAAGTGGCTATGTTTTTAAGTAAACAACATAATGGATGACTCATGTCCACAGCTGGTTTCCCCAAACACTGCACAGTTACACATTCAAAATACTGCCCAAATACATGTACATGATAAGGCTGTAATGTGTGAGCTTCATGCATGTTCCTTTATTATCATACTAACAAAGAAACAAGCTTATTTTCTTTGTTGAGTCATTTCAATCGATCACATTTTATAATATAGTGTTTTGTCATTAAGTGTCCGCAGGGAAGTTGTCTGAATTTAGGGCTGGAGCGATATGCCTGAGTATTAATTACGATTTTCATCTTATCACAAGTCATTGTATCTTCCTTTATATTGCCTTGAAGGGGTTTCTAAAGTCATCTGCTTCTAATGAAAGTGTAAACTTCATTGCATGCTCGTCACTCACTCTTCCAGAATATGATGGTGTCATAATCGCAGATGGAGTTTTCGAAATAAATTCCCAAAATAGAAATCCACAAATGTTGAAACTTTTAATTATTTGTGTGGGATTGGCTCCGCAAACCTGCAATATTAATCTCATGGTTTAAACTCATGGCAACAATCACAGCAGTTTTTATTTTTTATTTTTGCACCACTTTCTGAGGCTATTGTGAAATAAAACTATTTAAATGTTGTTCAGTTATGTTGACAGAGAAGACATTGAGTTTTGTGCCAGTTTTTGTCCAGTTATTTTAAAGTTATTAATCATAAACCATGTCAACAAATATGCAATCTGACAGTCCACCACACAAGTCGGACCGGTCTCCAGCTCAATTTTAAATTATAGAAGGGTGTGGGTAGGTGTCTTTATTTAAACATAGAGCTGCATTCAAGAGAACATTACAGAATCACAATACGGTGATTTAGCAAAATAACATACGGTCACAGAAATGAGATCCTGATTAGATTTTTATCACCTTACTGCCCAGCCCTCGTCTGAATGCAATGTCATAATGGTCACTGCTTGCACTGCTATTATAATGCCGAGTCACCCTTACTTCAAATCAAACCCTTTTGTGAAAATTAGCCTACAGATTGCAATCTCATATTAACATATAATATGAGATCGCAATCATCATAATTCAATATGACACCTCATCCAAAGGGTTTAAAAAAAGGGTCAAAATTTATTGTCATTTAGATAACCAAATTATCCCTTGATGTTGAGGAGGATTCTTTTTACTGCCTTTTTCCCAGCCGAGTGTCAAAGTGAGCGCCGTAAAGTTAAATGGTGGCATCAATAGTCCAATATAGCGCTCCAACTCGTCTATGTTTACGTAGCTGTCCACTACAATTGCCAACGTGAGTCAGCAGTTGCTTATCCGACGATTGTTTATTGTACCCTTTTGTGGAAATGAGACTACAGTTGATTATTTCCGTCCCGCACCACCTTCTTAAACCCTGTAAGTGCAAACAGAGCTAGCGGCTGCTTTGCTCTGTCCTCTTCATATCCTGTCTGCCTTGTGGTCTGCAGGGACAGGAGAGGCGGACATAGGAAGTCATAACGGTCCGGTCAGGGCAGAGAGCCAGGCTGTGTGTGCGTGTGTGTGTGTTCATAAATGAATGGCCTTGAATGGGAGCCACAGGTCTGATCTCAGGACAGCAGCTCA
Organism: Eucyclogobius newberryi; assembly: GCF_026437365.1. NCBI lineage: Eukaryota > Metazoa > Chordata > Actinopteri > Gobiiformes > Gobiidae > Eucyclogobius > Eucyclogobius newberryi. The sequence goes on from NW_027315746.1 coordinate 25,618,960, forward strand.
TCCTCTCTGAAGATTGTGCCCCCTGCTCTGATGTGGGTCACGGTCAGGGGGATTTCCGATGATAGCTCTGACCACTCAAGTCCGAAGCAATTCCCAATTTAGTCCATCGGCAGCCGAACACGACACTTCATTTCGTTTCATCATAATCTCTTCAAAGCCACTGCAACTTTTGGTAACGCTAGAGAACCTGATGTTTATAATGTGTAAAGGAACATAGTTTTCAAGTCTGTGTTTGTTTGCTTTGGCAGGAAGGTGTTATATTTGTTCAGAGTGATTTGGAATGCACCTTGGAAGCAATTACCTGAAAAGATGAACAATTTGAGTTTTGCTTTCAAAAATATATTTTACAAGAATCGAGTGTCCTCCTCAACATTTCTTTTGCATTCTGGCACTGCAATTTTTGGGCTCTACTATATAATTTTTTTGAAGGATCTTTTGGCCCGTAGGCTTTATTAGACAGGACAGCTTAGTGTGAAATGGGGATGACAGAGAAGGGAGGACATGCAGTAAATTGTCAGAGCCGGGATTCAAACTCTGGACACTGCGGCCAGCTGCATATGGAGCCTGGCATATGTGCAGCCGCCTTAACCACTCGACCACCTGGCAGCACTTGTTCAAATGGTTATGTAAACTTGTACTGAATCTGAGACTAAAATCAAAGAACGTCAGCCATTTTGAACTTGGACTTTTATATTTTAGGCATAGACTGTGAAGCCGCTCATTATGAGAAGTTGCCTTAGTAACATTCAGTTGTATTACTTCTGCTGCACACTGTGAAAAATCTGCTGTTTTTAGGAGACAACGAAACGAAGGATAAACTAACCAAATACACAATGCATCACTTGTGTAATAATTACTGATTCTATGCAACCAAGTCTGCATTTCAACTTGTCTCAACAGAAAACAAGCCGATCCTGTATAGGCTTAGACAACAGATTGATATGTGATGGAGGCACTTTTCCCACATAAAAAATCAATGCAACTGTGACCCGAGGGATAAACAAGCCCAGACTCCACTGACACGGCTGTTAGTGAAGAAAAAAAAAAAAAAGACTTTCAATTTACCTGAAATTGCTAAAGCGTAGGAATGATAAACAAGCTGTGTATAGAAGGACATCCTGCTGGCATTAGCTGCACCACATAATCCTTGTCCTTTGGCTCTATTCAGACCTATAGCGGTCAAAGGGGGCTTGGCACGGTGCCCCGGTCTGTACAGTACATGCACTTTGTTTGGTGAAGTAGTGGTGGTTTCTAATGGGAACAGCATGGGGCAATATGTTTGGTCCTTCCATAATGTATCTCTGCTCTGGCGCGGTGAAAAGCAAGGTTTTTGTGCTCTACCTCCCACCCACTCTCGTCCTCTCTCTCTCTTTGGCTTTCTCTCACTGGCGGCGAGGGCGAACGTGGGCGGCTGTACAGAGCATGTCAGCAGCACGCCGCTGAATGCAGAAATGAGGGAATAAAGAAAGGCAACAGCCAGGGAAGCATTCATCATAAACGCCATGCTTTGTCTTGTTTACCATTGTCGGGTCGGTCTGCTGCTGAGTATAGCTATAGTGCAGAAACATATCAGTGCTGTGTGCAGACTGAAATGAAAAATTATATGTAGATTCAAGGCTATGTTGATGGAGTTGATCCATGGTATAGTTGTTCAGGTGGAAACGAAACGATGGATCAAGCATGGGTTCCGAAAGTACCAGCCTTTATTTAGTCTTTACATTTTCAGTGAAGTGGGTCCAATTGTAAGTTTTCTTTCAGTCCCTTTTCTATTTCAAACACATCATTCTGAAGCTTGCGGTTAGATTTTTATCCAAGGGAGAAATGGTCAGAAAATAACTGAAACGATGTCCAATGTCCAGAACTTTGGTAGGTTATTAATCACCATTAAAAACAATATGTAAAATATAAGAAACATGATATGATGATGGCATTTTTGCACAGTTACAGAAAACAGCCTGGTGTATTCAGCTATTTGCCTCAGATGGGAAACTTTCGGTCTTTTACCTTCTCAAGCTAAGGTACGCGGCTAACGCTAGCATCTTAAACTTCTGAGAATTCACTGATTGATTGGTCAAGTTTACATGTCACTTACTCGGAGCATGGTTGGATGGGGAAAAAATGCCTGCCTCTGAGGCTGTTGGCTACGGCAAACAGAGAAGCACTGAATCATAATGTCGATGGCTAGAAAATGAAATATTGTCACAGGGATAGTACCGTATACTACTATGGCTGCGTTCCACTCGTCCTCAGAGGTCGGAACCTTGAACCTCAGAGAGACATGTTACATTGAATGGACTGTAGCGACTCAAATCTAACAATGAAAACCCAAGTAAGGTGTTCAAATCAACCCAGACACTGTTATCACATCAACATTTGAGTGTGAATTTTTGCTTTTGTTGTCATTAGCTCCCTGTCGACGTTAGCAACATTACCACAACAATGCATTTCTAACTGCAGAGGCTCCACGGCAGCACAGGAGCAGATTCACAGATTCAGGGCAACTAAAGTGAAAATCCCACCAGTCGGATCCAAACGCAAGCTTAGCCATGTTGGTTTGGCTAACTCGGATAAACTCTGGGTTCTGAAATGTTGAGTTTCCAAGTAAGTAGTCCGAGATGTGAGTGTTTTCCATTGGGAATTTACATGTCGGAACTCGAAAAATCTGACCTCCGAGGACAACTGGAAGGCAACATGTTTTTTTTTTTTTTGTTTTTTTTTACCCCAGCTAATGTACTTTTCAGTGTTTCCTGACAGACTTTCAATCAACAAAGTTATTTTCAGATCTATACGTACCGGTACATATTCCCTGGCAGTTGTATACGTCGTCTAATGCGTCGTTCGGCCGCTGTCCCACTGTGATTTGTGCTGAAAGGTGCTCGGCTGCAGTGACATTGATGAGCGCGGCTTCCATCGGTTGTGCGCGCCCTTGTTTGTGAATCATGCCCCTTGACATGCCATCGGCGAAGATGAATTGGTTTAACAGAACACTACTTTCACTTCTGTCTTCTGCCATTTGTATTTTCTCCCCCCATTTTCCGTACCTGGGTTACATTTCAATAGCCGGATGAAAATGGACTTTGTTAACAAGATGTCTTCCAAACTGGATGTGGATTGGAGGGTGATATAGCCTGCTGGGTGAAGGATGACTGTGCAAAATCACTGCGAAAATCGAGACTTGGAATAGATTACTAGATGCTGGGCCTGTTTATATAAAGGACACTCAAAATAAATTAATATTGTAATGTTCAACCATAAATCAACCGACAGAATTTTGTCTAATTTTTAGCATTATAAAATAAAATCAGTGCTGAATCTTGTCAAAAGAAGGGTTAATATTGAACAATTGAAAATGGTTAAAACATTATTGATCCCATCACAGTCATACGGTAAATTTGACAGATTAGACTTTTAGATGATCAAAAACGAGATTACAGTGGCAAAGATTCTTCTAAATGTTGTCATTTGTTTGTTATCTCACGCTTTTGATCATAATATGTTCAAAATTAATCCAAAACGTCATTTTATTGCTTCATCCACTTGTAGATCCTCTGTATTTTCTTTGGCAGCACATCCACCATTTTTCTAACTCCTCTGCCTTCCAAAAACGTGCCATTCATGTCAAATACTGAAATGATGAACTGCAGACAGAGTAAAGTGTGCACATCCAGCACATACTTTTAGAACCTCGTAGTTGAGGAAAAAGGGGAATTTCCGTTGTTGTATTGGAATATATTATTCCTTTAAGCAACAGGAAGATTAAACTTTAGTGGAATAGTGTCCATGATACAACAAAATGATATCTTGCATTAAGCTTGTGCAACATAATTGCTTTTGTGCATTTTCCGGCTTCATTAATTTCCATACTGATTGTTTTCTGGGCATGCAGTGCCTTTGAGTTAATAATAGATGAAATCTGAGTGTTTCTTTCATCCAGTGGCTTGGAATCTCTTTAACCCCGATTCAGCTTAAAAGTACAATTAAGTTAAGCGTATTTAGCCATCTTTAAACAATACCCAGCAGGAACTTGGCTTTCATGACATAGCGTTCTAAGTGCTGTTTTAGATGTGTGTATTCACAATTAAATAGAAACGTTGGTTACAGAGCTACGTCATCAAGGGACAATACCATTTGCTCTTGTTATTTTCTGTTTGGGGTCAATTGAACCTACAAAAAAGTATTTCCTTTGTTCAAATACTTTTATATGCGATCGTGTGTGTAATCTCCTTTTGATTGTTTTCACAAGAAAGATAATGAAATATTACACTTGCAGATAACTGCTTTGATGCTAGCTAAATGGTAACTAAATGACAGAAACTACTGAAGAAACCATTGCTTGGAACTATTCTAACCAATTATACATAGAACTGTTTTTTATTATCAGAACAATTCAAAAGATTGTTTTAGTTTTAAGGTTGTGTGGTAAGTACTACATATACTGAAGGACGTAGCAGGGTTTTTGCAGATGACACATTTCAATGTGGCTTTACATTGATGAACGAATAAGAAATAAACTGTAATGCAAGTAAAATGTGAAATGTAATTTGAGTTGACAAAAACAGACGTGAGGGCTTTGGGGTTGCCTAGGCAACTGTTGCCTGTGCAGTGGATGGGCCGGTGGGCGGGTGCTGCACGGGGAGTGGTGGCAGCTGATTGGCCCACAGCAGTGTGTTACAGGAGCAGGCTTTCTAACAGCAGTGTGACCCCACACCATCTGCTGTGAACCAGGGGGGCACTGGGACCAGGCCTCCGCTCACACAATAGGCTGGATAGGAACAATCACAGGTCACTGTTGGGCTAGTAAAGTCTCATTTTAGAAATTCTGTCTGGGTTACTTTCCTGTAAAGTTCCCATTCAATTGTCAAGCTGTTGCTGCTGCTGTTCAATGAAATTATTGCAGACTATTGTGTTTTTATCAGAGTGGTTATTAGCCATTGTAATTCTGTTCTATTTCTTACAAAGAATCAGTCTGGTCTCTGTGAATTCAATTTGTACTTGGCTGTGCTGACATTAAATGGCTTCAGGAACCCAGATAAACAGTATTACTCTCAAAGAATTGCCAAAATCAAGTTATTGTATGTGTATATAATATTCTTGATACTACACTATGGACTCAATGTTTTTCAAGCAAGTGAATATTTAGTCATACTAATGTGTTTGTCTGCCAGGTTAGCTATGCTCCATTCTCCAAATGCAATACTGCCCTGTATAGACCAATACGGAGTGGCACTTGTTTCTCAGATTGTTTCATGTCTTATATCAGGGCAACAGTGCTTTAACCTCCAGTGGCCTTTAGCTTAATGCCATATCATAATTTAATAATTTGGTATTATACTTTTAGAAATTTAAAATCAATTTTGTCTGCTTTATTTTGAATATGTTTATTTTATTGCTAAAGGTTAAAAAAAATTGTGAATGAAGAATTCTGTAATTTATAGAATGCAAGTTCCCCCATGCAAGGGAAGTGCTGAGCCGTGGTAAAAGAGGCAAACACGTCATCTTTAACTCTTAACATAAAGTTCATCTATGCTGGTAACAAAAGTAAAGCTATCTCACGTTTATTGTTCACCAGGGATGTTGTGCTGAAGTAGTCACACCTCCGGGTCAGCAACACTCATACTTGTATGCGTGTTCTGTTAGCCAAATGCAGGACACTTTATTCCCGTACAGTTAATTTAAACCCCAAAAGAGTATCTTTCATGCTTAACAAATTGAGCAATATGAAATGTCTGACTCAATAAAATAGAACAACAAGAGGTCATATTGGAAATGACGTGGTTGGCCCACTCTGTTTTCTCTTGACATTTTCTTCAGTATCCAATGGCATTCAGCCACTGTATCTACAAGGACACACTATAACCCATTCAGAAATAATTTTGTGATGAACTGGCCTTGCTGTAGCGCATTTGCCTTCGGAGTAATAAATTAGGAAAATAAATTTGCACGACTTTCTCAGCTTCATTACTACTCGACAAATTTACAGCAATAAGTACTGATGATATTATTTAAATACTATCCGACTTTGGCAAATCAGGATTTATGTAAGAATTATGAAGGTGGATGGTTTGGAGATTGGAGATGATGAATTGCTTTCTCATTATGTAAAAGCTAAATGATGACAAGTTATTAAGGAAAAGTTGTTGTTGGCAATGGGCAATGTTGTTAAAAGTTGATGAGCGTGACTGTAAAATTGTACCTGTTACGCTTTTGATTGTTGTACAAATCCACAAATTACTATGATCTTCACACAGTTGTTTATTCAGTAGTACTATCTGTGGCGTAGTCGTTTGTAGTAGTTTTAGCTGCAGTGGTAGTTGTTGTATTGGGAAGAGAAGTATTGTTTTAGTAAGAATAGAACTGGAATTATATCTAGCCTTTTTATGACGTTACAGTTAAATGATTACATATGCATATTCTATTTTAAACATGGGAACGCATAACCTCATCTTCATTTCGTGGACTTAAAAGCTCTCCTAAAGTGATGTCCAACCTTACACTAATCCTACACGCTCCCAAAAAGCCTTCCTAAGCTTATGTACATTAAATTTCAAGTCTTGACAACTTTCTCCAAAATGTTAAGCGCATCCAGAACAGGAGCGTGCCAGATTGTGTGCCCATGCACCATCAGCAGCGTGCAGTGAGAGGCTGGAAGAAGACTGATATTACATAAGAGGCTCATCAGTGGGGTAGTGGCCCACGCACGCCGCATTCTCGTCGGAAAATCGCACTCAAAAAATATTGGAACAAAATGGCTGAGGTGACTTGCAGACAGGGCGGGGGTCGGAATTTAAATATGAAATACTAATGAGCTTTATGGATCCATCTCTGAAATTATAGTTATTTACGAGTGTATTAGTAAATAGACCTGCTATTATCTATGTTTAATTACCCATCTTGAATACTCCTCAGCGTCATTTACTTTCTTAAACAAGCGAGGAATGAATAGCGGTGGTGTTAATTGTAGCATTTCTGCGTGTTATAGAAAACAATAGAGTTTGATTAATGGAGCTGCGTTTCAGAGCACTTTCACTACTTTTTCCAGTTCCTCTTTGTGGAGTCTACTTGGAATTGTCTGTAAACTTGTGTTGTTTCAATATTGTCAAATTGGAGATCTCTTTGAGAATGCAGAGTTGGATTACTGCCACGGTGTGCACATTTCTTTTTCGTATTTGCCGTCACAGAATATCTTACGTATTTCATAAAAAAAACATTTGTTAAGCAAACAAAAAAATTAATCAAAAGGAGTTAAAAGAAGAGCAATATTGTGTTATCTGTCCTTTTTTCAACACTGAAGTTTAAAACATTACACTATACATTTGCATATAAATAACATACATAAATTAAATGCATGCCAATATTGGATATTTTAACCCCCAAAAACGAGTTTTCTGTCTCATACTTACTTAATGTCTTAGTTTTGATGATTTGTTTTTACCACTATTGTTCTTAATTCATTGACTCCTTTGTTCAAATCATTCCATATAAGCCAACTTCACAGTAAAGCTTCATTCCATTTCCTTGGATAGGTTTTTGGGTTTTTGATCAAATTCTTTTTACATGACCAAAAATATGAATACTCTCCCAAAATGTAATGAATATACATCCCTCATACCAATCACCCTTGTTTGGCCATTTCTCACCCATTCATACACAGCAACAGTGACCCCATGTGGTGATTCCATCCCACTACATTTAAAATCCTGACACCCCAGCTTGCTTGCATTGCCTTTTACAACTTGCACAACCACCAAAGTGCTCAGCGGCCTGTTATAACCCTGATGTCCTGTCTTTACCGTACAGATTCTCCGGGGGCAGCAGAGAGGGCGTGTCATCTCTGCACCGCACACAGCAGCTTATGTTGGGATTTAGGCGAAGCCTCTCCGTTTATTGTGTCACGGCAACACTAAAGCCAGATCAGCCATTTGTCTGTGATCTCCACTATCCTTTCCCCTGCTCAGATAATACCATGTTTATGATTGTCACATAGGATAGCGCTTTCTTCATCTAACTGGAGTATCCTCTGGTTTGTTGGCCAATGGCTAAAGCTTGTTGTGGCAGAAGAAAATCAATTAAAATGACATTATCAAGAATGTAATCTAATGTCCCAGCACTAATGGCTTTTACATAGCCCTATCTCGCCCTTGACAAATATGACTGCTTTCCCCACTCAAGTTCAGAATATATTTAAAAATTGCTAACAGAAGAGAAAAGTTTGACCTTTCTCAGTTGCTGTTAAAAGAACGCAATTTTGTTGTCAGTGGGTTAAATAAATTTACAAGAAAACTGATAAGAAAACCGGCAATGCAAGTGTGAACAGTTTATAAATGCATAAAACACGATTAAAACACATTGATCATGGCAAGTGCATTGGATTTATATAATTGGAAATGACCTCGCACAATTCTGATGGATGTGACCAAATGTGTGCATTCATATTTCGTAATTACTTTGTGAAAGGGTCATAAAAAAGATTGAGCAGATTTTTTGTCATTACTAAACATTTAATTAGCCCATTAATTAAATATGAATACAATCTCCTGCTTCGTGCGCCAGACTACTTTGACCTTTTTGAAAATTAAACTATAAATCCCCCGCTTCCATCTTCCATGCCAAAAAAAATGAAGTTACTATTACCCATTTTATGCATTTGTAAGCACTTACGTATTGCTTAATTGCTGTAAAACATTCTATATATGTATCATATTTTAGCTTCTGTTTTGATTACGTTGAGGTAAGGCTCATGCCAGTTGTCTCTTTATTCCTTTTGCTTAGGTAATATTAGTTTTGCATAAGCATTAACTTCACTAGCATCTGTTGCACCACAACACAGCCACACTAATGCACTTATTTGTTCTGGTTCAAAGGAAAGCCTTGTCTAGCCTTGGCTGACATTTCTCTGTGCAAATAATTAGTCTGGGCTGATTAATAATTATAATTCAAAACATCCTGCTTATACAATGGGTTATCAATTCATGTATAGCTATTTTGAACCGCTAATGAACTATTGATTTACTTTCAATAGCCAACTACTGGCATGCTTTCAGCCTTCAAACCTATAGTACACAATGACATAGTTTAGGGCAGGGCGGAATGGCAACAAAAAATCAACCAATCTCACTGCTTGTTTGATTTTATGATTTGTTATGAAAAGCCAAAAATTGACAATACAGAAGTTAATCTAGAGTGCCAATTAACACGCACAATTATAGACCCTTTAAAGACATCAAAATGTGCAACATTCTGAAGGCGATTGGGGGCAAAGTGAACTGACATCCGATCGACATTCCAATAAAGTCTTTATAACACAAAATAAGCAACAATTTGACATTTCAACAAATAATGCACAACCTTAAATGGGTTTTCATTTGCTGAAACCACCTTGATTTGTTATATTTTGTGATATTCTGAGGCTAATCCCAGTTTTTCCATTGAAATCACATTACCGTGTGTTCCACTGGATTTTGAATGGAAGTGTTTACATTGTCTGATCTCTGCTCCAAATCACAAGCCTTTACTAACAAGATAAGATGTAGAGCATGTTGATGAAAAAACACCAAACCAATGATTGCGATTTGGAAAATTGAACACATTTTCCCAAATAGCATAGTTTAAGCTTGGCTTTTATGTGAACACTGTCAAAAGTAGTAAGTAATTGGAGTTAACTTTATAGTTAACAGTTTTAACAAAGACGGAAAAAAACTGTCTGGCTCTGTTGATGCTACTAGCTGACTGAAATGGGGCTTCTGAGTAATTTAGCCGTCTGAAAAGCACTTGGATCTGTATTTCTCCTGGTTTTAGCTCTATTACTGTCTGCCTCACCATCGGACTTCTAGATGAGGCAGAATTTCTGTGGACTGAACTGCTGTTTGTACCTGGAGAAGACAATTATCAATGCATTCATTGCACATTCCACATGCGCTTTATTTTACGTCCAGACCTTGCAAATGTCAGGGGAGGTTCTTCACAGCAGGCTTGGTAGCGCAGGTAATGTGCCTCCTCAGCATTGTTTGTTTTTCCACCCGGTGCGTATGTGTCATGACTTTCTGTGCCGCTTATGCCGGGAGCTCCTTGAATTACAAAAGACGACTTAACTTTAGAGCCACAAAAAGCCATCTTCAAATGCGGCCCGATTCAGAGAGCAGCTGCTTATCCGTCAAGCACGTCTCCAGCAAACATGTATTTAGTCAGTTTACACAGCATGTTAATTTGCCATTGGAGTGGCAAGAAATTAGCAGCCTGAGCGGGTATGTACAATCACGTGTTCGCCTGAATATTTTCCATGTCGGGTACTGCTTGGTCTGGAATATAAGAGCTTGGAAATGTACACCCAAGGCACGGAAACAATGTTATACTTTGCCAGATGATATAAAAAGCTAAAACAAGATCGTCTATTCCTATTTGAAACAGATTTGTGTTGAGTATTGGTTGTCAAGACTACCAGATTTGCTGCAAAATGTTTTAGACCATTTGTCGATTACCTCATTCCTCTTATTCTTAACACTGCTGAAAAGTCTTATCACATCATTCATTGCAAATTGATTGGTTTATTTGATGGTTCCTTCTATAGGATGTGCCCTACTTGTGATAGTCCATACGTGCTTCAGGTTGTAATGAAGAGGAGTCTCAGCTGTAAAGGGTCATGCCCAAGGACTCATGAGAAGAATGCCATATCCTGTTAGCCGTAAATCCCTCAATCTCCTCTTAAGTGAATTGCTTTTGTCTTCAGAAGGCATTGGGCAGGTCTGTTTATACTACCTCAATGTGATGTAAATATGTCTGACTTGAGGAATAATAATTAAAATCAGTCAATGTGTTCATTCAACCAAATTCCTACACATTCTAGCCTTGAGCAATGCATCAAATTAAATAATCTGCATAGCTGTATGTGTAATAGACAGCACCATTTTGCTCCTTGACACGCAGTCTAATCTTCTGCACAGCCTTTTAAAGCTGTATTTTCTCTCTGTGTTTGCCATGGTTCAACGACTAAAATAATGTGTTTCATCCTGTCTAATAGGGCAGAATGCAGTCAGTGGTCTATCCTGCGTTCTACTCAAAGGCGGACATCAAAGACCCTTGTTTGCCACACAGGCCTAAGGAAAAAACCCATCACTGATTTAAGTCAAGTCGGCAGTCGTGTTTCGTAATGGCCTTTTCTGTTGCATCACACTTATTTATTAGCAAAGTTTTCATCAGTGCTCAAAGAAACCATTAATACTGTGCCTTTTCATAAAATACTCAAGCATTTATTTAATTTTAATCAAATCCATATTTTTCTTTTGAAAGTTTGGCATCGGAAAATGTTAATTAAAATATTTGTCTTTATTATATTTTATTAAATAAGTAACATTCTGTAAAAGCCACACTTTGTCAAAAGATGAAATCACTTTTAATCATTTTTTGAGATTATGCGTCATAGTGTCTGCATTGATAAAGGTACCAATTTATGTCCTTATTTTGCGGATAAAAACACAATTACATTTTGTATCTTTGCCATACATTATTAAGATTAATTAATAACGATAAATATAAGATTTTTCGATGGCCGGTATAGTTTTATATAGAATTAAATATTGAGCAGAGAACTGTATTAAACCAGGGTAGAAATGATTGGGTTTGCTGTCTGGCAGTTTGCCCAGCCCCTCTTTTTCCCTATAATTTTCTTTTGAAAGTACATTTTAAATTGTACCCTGTTTTTAAAGACTTTTGCGTACATAGTTGTCTCGACTTGAGATTTCTACTTTGACTCCCAGTGGTACAGTTGGTAAAATGTTAACCTCCAACCAGAAAAAAAGTCTGGTCAAATCTCACCCAATCCATGCATAACAAATCATCTCCACACCAGAAAAGTTACATAGTGCACCACTAAAACTACAGGAGGCAAATTCACCGTGACTCTTACCTTTGCTCTGATTTTGCGCATTTAAATTACTTTCCCCATTTTTGCATCATCCTCTGACTACAGCAGCCATTTCTCCATACGCACTTAACTTCTGCGACACCATTTGCGACATGACTCCTGCCACCTCACGGCTGTCACAGGGACGAGACGTTAAACTGACAGGCTCGCTGCTCTCATTGGCATGCATCCGGAGCCTCACAGCAGCTGGAGCACTACTTCCCAGACAAATGTCCCTTCAGTGGAAAAAATGATTACGACACACCACCGCTTTTACCTCCTGATCCCTCGCTGTTGACCTTGACTTTGTTTATGCCGATGTCTTTTCACCGTCTCACCTCTTCAGCAGGTTTTCCTCTCCACCGGCGCTCACACCTGTCCCTTCCAGCCAGCAGGCCAGAAATAGTGCTCTCCTATTAGATTTGCACGCAGCGCTTAGTAGGTAGTGCTAATCAATTATTCCCTCTATCTGGCTTTGTTTACACAGACAGGTCAACTAGAAATAAAGGACATAGACTAGGCACAGTACATGACGGTGTCTTTGTCGTGCAACTAAACTAAACACTTTCCCAGACGCTCACAGTCGCTTTACTTTTTGTCCATTATTCATTCCCTCCACACTCTGCGGTGGTAAGTTACTATTGTAGCCACGGCTTCCCGGGGGCTCACGGACGGAAGTGAGACTGCTATTCTGCGCCATCGACCGCTCCGCCCCGCACCGATCACTCATGCGTACGTACATTCATTCTATGCCTGGCGGGTGAAGTGTTTTGCCTAACAACGATTTGCACTAATGCAGATTGGGCATTGACAAGGTGGCATCGCTTCCAACAATGTTTTCAGGCTGGGGTTTAGTGCAATAAGAATACGAACGACAGCTAGATTGGAATCACCACCACTTATGCAAACATTTTTGAGGGATGTTTGTTCATTAAAAAATTAAACATGCCATTATTTACTGAGTATACGTGATCCTTTACAGTACATTATCCAGATTTTTCTTTCTTTTTTAAACTTAACATTCTTTGTTTTGCCACCATTTCAAATGCCCCTATACTTGCTTGACACCACCTGACTGTTTACCTTGCACTAGTCAGACAAGAGCGACTATTTTCTCCTCCATTTCATCCACCATCTCGCCTGGAGCTACATCTTCTCAGCAGGTTTCTCTCTCCACGGGCCTTCGCACCTGTCTGTTCTTGCCAGCGACCTCAAAATAGTTGCACACTGCAGCACAGTGCGCCTCGCAAACGGGCGGGGAACCATGTGACCTCACAAACTACAACCTATGGAGATGCCCGGGTAAAAATAAACTCCTCTTCCTTCTTCTCCTCTGCTCCACGGAGGAGGGGAGGACTTCCCTTGCATCGCATTCGTCTCGGAGTCTCTGCAGTTATCTGTCATGCTTGCCGACTTACGTAAGAGGCTAGTTGAAGAATAGGGCTCCCTTCTCGTGGGATTGTTGCCGATGCGGGGTGGATGGTGAACGTGGGCGGATGGAGTTGAGGATGAAGAGGCGCAGAGTGGAGGAGTTTATGAGGAGGAGGAGGGAGGAAACTGGAGGATTTGGCATTCTTTTATTCTAACCATGTCCACAGCAGACAGCATTTGTAGTTATATGGACAGTTTGCTCTGGGATTTGCTGGCCATTTCTTTCAACCTTTTGACAATCCTGGCGCGGACATCTAGCTTGACTTGTCAAGGCAATTCACTTTGTTTATCTTGAGTTATCTCTTGACCAAGCAGAAGGTATATGGGCTTACAGTGCAATATGAACAATTTTTGGTTGCACATTCATCACGTGGAATGTCAAGATTATTCTGTTAAATGGTTAATGGTGCTTTTCTACCTTCGAGGCACTCAAAGCGCTTTACATCAAGGAACCAGTCACCCATTCACACACACATTCACACACCAGTTGTTCGCAGACACTGGGGGCGAGGCGAGTTAAGTGTCTTGCCCAAGGACACAACGGCAGTATTCACCAAGACGGGGCACAGTATTCAGGGCACAGTTTTTTGGTCGCATATCTTTTTTTGTGTGACAATATCATAACTTCTTCTGAATTGTAAAAACAGAATTGGAATTGTAAAATGTTTTCTTCTCAATAACCGTTACTATAAAATTTTATATGGTGACATCCCTATTCGTCACATCGTTGTATTGCTTGTGATTTATTCAACAGCAAGATAAGAGAAATTACAGTGTTGCAACAGAACTGCAGCAATAACAGAACAAAGAGTATGATGTACTTCATTTCGGATTTAAAAAGAATCCTGTTATTAAGATGATGTTAAGCTAAAAGATCAAGATAAACAAAGAGGTACAAAATCGGACGCCTTTCTACTTACAAAAGATATAACTCATGAATAGCTGCTTTCTCTCTTCTGTGGAAAGAGATCTTATTCAAAAATGCAATTAGCTAATGCTTTCCCATTTTTTATTAATTCATACTGTAGGTACTTAACAGTTTGATGACAATAAAAAGCACATTATTTTCTATTTAGCTTAAAAGCATAAAAAGTAACTGACTTTCAAAAGCCTGAGTGGCAAGAGGGCCATCAATTGGTGAAAAGTTAGAGCAGAAGTGTGGGAGGCCATAACACTCGAGCTAAATGGGGCTGGAACAGTGAATGATAATGTACAGTGCCGACTGAAGACACTCACCGTAAGTGCAGTCAAGAGGCCAATGCACTTTGCCGCCGAACATAGCTAAATATTTGGAATAGTAGCACCTTTTGACTCGCATTTAATGTTGGTTATGACAGTAAATTGATGCCTCTCTGATTAAAATGTATGGCGTGTTTGGTAAGCACAAGGTCTGATGGGTAATCACTTGATTGTGGTCATTCCGGGCTCAAAGAGTCTTTCTGATTAGATTCACTGATTCATTTTGGTCCAATTCATCGTGTTCACATTTCTTTGCCAGAGTTGAACATCCTCATTATTGTAGCTGCATGATTGGGTAATTTAGTTTATTTCTTATTTATTTATCTAAACATCTTCTAAGTGCCTTGTTTTTACTTAATGCTCATTATATTCCTATTTTCTCTAAATGTATTTTAACTTATTTTTAGCTAAAGCGCTTTGTGCAGACCATGTTTGGTGACCCCACATTGTGAGTAGTTGCTTGTACATAGCAAATAAAAATGACTGCCACCATTTGTATCCCCTTATCAAATATCTAAATAAATTGGTCTAAATATGGATATTTTTAGTGCAAGAAATACAAGTGTACGCTTGAGTACATTTTGTATTCGTAAATATTACGGAATTGCTGTAATAAAGGTGGAGATGAAGTAACACTATTCTAAGACTATTTAGTCCCAGTAAACTTCCCGAAGTCTGATATTTCAAAGTGATTGCAGGCCAATGAGTGAAGCCATTCCCAGTGAAACCTCGGTTAAGTCTTAACTGGCAGCTGTCTAGGTAACTTCCTCCACTGAGAGTTACCAAAGAGATATTAAACAAATCTCTTTGGCACGTCAGATATATGGTTCAATTAAATTGACTGGTTTCTGACAGTCCAACCCAAAGGGAGAACTCCTCTTGTCTAATAAAGAAAGCTTGTCAGCGTTTGGAAGAATTCACTCTCCAGGCCCTACTTAAAATAGGAACAAGGCAAGCTGATCTTTTGTGGCAATTCTTTGGAGGGGAAAAAAAATCTGTGTTCAGATGTGTATCAGTTGATATAAATGCCAAGTGAGTGTGATTTCTCTTCCCCTGCAGATTGAGACCCAAGCGCTTGTCTGGTCATATGATAGCTCTCACACAGAAATGCTTTGTGAGGTTTGTAAAAGACCATTTTGGCGCCACTAATTCTCAGCAGAGTTTTTGGGCATATTTTGTCTGTGACACTGAAAAGATGAATCTAAAATATTGAATCTACCTTGAAATAGAAATAGTGAATTCTTCTGAGAATTCTTAACTGACAGAACTGTCAATTCTATTTTTCCACTTACTGTAGTCCCATCTTAACTTAAGTTGGGTGGCACGGTAGCCAATTGGCCAGCATTCTCGCTCTCAAATTTGACTCCCAGAATTTGTTTTTTCCCAGTGTCTGTATGGGTTTCCAGTGGGAACAGTGGTTTCACCAACCTAAAACATGCAGAATAGGTCAAATCCTCCAGCTAAACTCAGTTTAGTCAGATTTTAAATCAGAATATCCAGTTGTTTCACAATATTTGCCATTGTAATGTGTTGAGTCCACAATAGAAGAGCAGTCAAAAAGCAGGCCACTTTTCTCCCATTGCTAAATTACAGCACATTGTCGTTGTCCCCCATTAGTCATTGTCTCACATTCAACTTAATTACATTGAGTTTTGGGTTTCCCTTCCCAGTATGATTTGAAGACAAATGAGGCACATGTGTGCATATAGCAATGACAAGATGGTCATTAAGTAAAATATAAAACTGCTTGATCTAAGTCAGGAACTCAAAACGGCATGAAACATTACCTCCTGACACATGGATTGCTCTAAAACATGACCAATAAGGATGGATATGTTTTGTATGCTCTGAATCATGTTGGCGAGGAATAATACTGAACTAAGCCACGTTGCCCCAATGTCAGACTGACTGCGAACATTCACAATTCTCCCCTAGAATACTGATTTTGTCTTCCCTCTTGCCGCTCCTTTATAAATCATTTTAAACCTACTCAATTTCATGCTTTAAGCCAGACTTTTCAAACCTGCTGCGTGCTTCCTCCTAGGCCTTTAGAAATAAACCTTCCATACCTCCTGCTGATATTACCTGACCTCCCTGTGTTCATTTTCTTTGCTTATTGTTTGCCTGTTGTGGCGAAAGTGCCCGTCAACGTGAGCGCCATTTAACTTCAGCTGATGGAGTGTAATCGTAAAGTCACCTGTAGAAGCACATCTCCTCGATGCGCTTTCACTGAGGATTCGCGTCAGTCACAGTCACGGCAGTTACATTGAACCGACAATTAATCCTTGGGTTTGAATGTCGAATCAATGGCGCCTCACTATCCGGGAGCTATTACTTAATGAAACTGGATTGCGTCACGGCTTTAGTACTGTAAGAATATTGAAGGTTTTCACGTTGGCTACAGGTTTTTGCTCTCAATCAGCTTGAAGGTATTAGCCATAGAAAGCGGTTAAAGAGAAATATGCTTGTTGGGGGTTTTGACACTTGCAGTATTTGTAGTTGTATTTATTATATGCTTTTATTAAAACATTTACAACTATTAACGTGTCACAATCATCATAATCAACTTGTGATTTGTTTAAAAAGTACAGGTGAACAGATTTCCAATTTTAAAGCTCTTGTCATAATCACACTGCTCTCCTGAAAAATCACAATTGCAAATAACCTAGACGACACTTGAGCCCTTTACAAATGGCGCACTGTGATGGTCTTTGGGGACTGTCCCCGTCTCTTCTCCTGCTTTGTGCAGTACGTCCATGTCTATAAAGTCTGCTGTACTTTTGTATTTTTCATTTGCATACAGCAGGAGCGAGTCCGTGTGCTGCGGGGGAGTGGGGGATGAAGGCTTATCTGTGCGGAGGCTAACAACTCAAAGCCAACAGAGATGCTGCGTAGTCACGGCGAATAAAACCGTGGTTGTCGTGTCCACGTTCTAAAATGCACCTGAAATATATAAAGAAAAGCAAAAAACAATGATATGGTGTTGTAGGGCTCCACGAATTGTGAAGGACCTTCAATTTTGTTGTTTCAACATTAGGATTCTGTTCATTGTTCTTATTTAAAATGGACAAAAAGACTAAAATAGGCCTGAACTGACAAACTAATAAAATAATCACATTTATTTCAGAACATGTTTGTGCACATCTAAACTAAAAGGGTAGCATTAGCACAATATTTAGTTGTTTGTGGAAGTACTTACAGCCTTTGCTAGTTGTGACCATTGAAATTTCAATTTGAAATTCCGATCAATCCCCACTGGAGCATACAGAGCGTTACACACAGTCTGCGCTAGTTTCCTGCAAGAGGTGCTTACCTATATTCCCTGGTACCTATGTTCCCCATTTTCAATACTAGTATAGGCTACTAGTTCAGGTTCCACATCCCCAATAGCAGAAATGTATGGTTTTACAGCATAAAATATAGTAGCATATAACCCTAACCAAAACCCTAACCCAGGTCATCATAGGGGATCATAGGGCCCTTGCAAGTGGGCGTGGTTGCGTAAAACTAGCCTAGCGCTTCAAATCTGAGCAGCCTGTCATCCCTGTGAGGTGTTTGCAATAACTTTGAATTTGTGCCTGCGCCCTCTGCTGGTGAAAGTAGATTGAACCATTTGCATGTAACCAAACCACAATATTGTAGTTCTAAGGAGTGAGGACATTCGCTATTGTTCTCTGGTGTTGACAGCAAGCCCCAAGTTTATTGTCAAAGTGTGCATGAACGTGCATGGATGGCACATAAGCAGAGACAAAGAAGTAGGAAATTACATGGGAGCTTGGGCACTAACACAACGCTATTCTTGGCCCTTGGTTGGAACAACAAAGCATAAAAATCCTCAGAAGACAAGACAATGGGAGCGTAGTGTCAATGTATGTTTTTTTAACCCCAAACATTGACTAGAGGGAAAATTGTGGTTCTGGAAGAAGATGCAAAATGCTAATCACAGGCTTACATAAGGATAAAAGCTTATGGGTTAAAACAACAGATGATTTGTTTGAAAAGAAAAAAGAGCTTGGTAGATACTGTAAAACATGTAAACACTAGCCACGCGGCAACATTTTTCTCATTTACTTAATGTAAACTTCAAATGACTATCTAGCTATACACTTACATCAATGACCCTCTTCATACTGCATGGCATTTTATGGCATGCATTGCATTCATTTATTGTCCAGGGCTAGCACTGACTGAAATTTTGTGTCCTTCCAAATGTGCACCAGTACATAACCTTTCTAGTGGAAGATGCGCCAAATACTTAGTTAGCCTTGTAGTGCATATCCCTTCATTAATCTACATTTTTTGTTTTAAAATTTGACCAACATTTTGAGAAAATGTTCTATTCACAGTTACGCTTACTGCCACCTTCAGTGTTCAGTGAAGTGAATGCCCTTCAAGGTTATCATGTTGCAACTTGACATCATTGATACATGGTTGAACAATTTTTTGATTGACAACCTCATTTTCCTCAACAACTCCTCCATTGTTTCCTTTAGAAGATACAAGAACAAACTGCAGATGGTGCATGACAGATTACATTTAGCCTTTGGCAGGTATGTTTAATGTGTTGTATGTTGTGAAAATGGCTTGAGGGTTTCACTGCACATATGGAACAAGACAATGAAGCTTGAATCATTAAACTAATTACACGACCGAGTGTTTGAAATGAGCTTGCTCAATGGCTGATGCTTTTATCTTTGTTGTTTTCCACGATGAGATTTTGCTGTGGTGGCTTTGGTTGATGCTTCCTGTTGCTAAAAGACATGAAACGTAATGGTCAGATTCTAATCAATATTCTCTGCAATGTCAGGAAATGTCACTTGTGGTTT
Organism: Eucyclogobius newberryi; assembly: GCF_026437365.1. NCBI lineage: Eukaryota > Metazoa > Chordata > Actinopteri > Gobiiformes > Gobiidae > Eucyclogobius > Eucyclogobius newberryi. The sequence goes on from NW_027315746.1 coordinate 25,638,352, forward strand.
AATAGATATTGAGCATTTACCCCAGAACTACATGGTTTTAGGAAAAGGGGAAAAGAATCTGCGAAATATAAGTGTACTGTTTTACAGTGTGGTAAGCCTTTTTTTTCTCCAGGGACATTATCATATTTAAATTTTCTTGATAGACATTTTTTGTAAAGTTTTTTTTTTTCTTAGAGACGTTATTCCTCTATCCTCTCTGCCTTGTAGTTCTAAATCACCATTTTGCAATCCTCTACCACAGGTCGATTTAATTCCCTCTAGTTTTCTCAGCCAGCTCCTTGGCTCATTATCCCAAATTTCTATTATGTAATGCTGCTACTAATTTCCACAATTACATGGATGCGGTGTACAACATCAAAGCTATTGCATAAAAGAATGAGCATAAGGCCTCGTTTGATAAGATACCAGCAGTGAGTGGAGGTTTGCAAACTAATGTAGTGGCGTAGGAAGACCGGGAGCCCACCAGCCCACACAGAGCTGCCCATACTAGCACACAAAACCTGTTTCTCTGCACTCCGCCTACACCATTTCATTTTGTCATCAAATGCAAGTCCATAAAAGTCTTTGTGTTTCCCTAAGATTCGCACTGACCTTTTTTGTTATTCCGCTGCGAAGGGGCTGGAATTGAATCTTCTGGCAGTAAACAAATGGCGACACAACGTAAAGGCTGCTGCTGGCGATGGGTACATGAAGGAAAAGTCAAGACTCCTGCTGAAAATTCATCAGTGCTTCTACAAACAGGAAATTCCCATTTGTATGGGTGGTGGTATCTGCTAAAGAGATAATAACATTAACATTTAGTGACTTGAATGTTAAGCAGGTGCTCTGTCACGAACTCTAATGTGTTTTTTTAACAAATATCACGCACATTGTGAAAGTAATTCTTCTAGCTGATCTTGGGTCCACAGTGAATCATAATCTTTCATTGTACTAACTATCCATTTATAATTGACAACGTGGAACAGTGTTTCTCAAACTGTGGTTACGCGAGCTCTCGTTTGGGGGTACAGATTCCTCAGCAGTTCTAACTTTTGCATAATTTGGTCATTTTGTATCAAATTTTTGTCTTTTATTGGGTCAAGTTCTTTGTTAGAACTACGGTGGCAATTGTGTACTAAGGAAAAGGCTTGATACACTCATCTCTTCTATAGATCAAGATTATTCAGGAATGGAATTTTTTTTCCTTTTAAAGGTTGAATGGACGATTTTTTTGGCCCAAATCTGAGTCTCATTTCCTCGTGGCGTGGACTGCCGATTAGTCCTGCCACGTGTCAATCATAAAACGCACCTACCGCTCACCTGCACCTTCGAGCTGACTCAGAAGAAGAAGGAAATCTATGGGAGACGAGAGATGTGATCCGTTTTTGACCGCGCCGGGTTAAGGTTAGGGTTACGGTTAGCCATGAGGCTATAACGGGCTATAAGGGAAATGCCGCGGTCCCTGAAACTGTGCGGCCATTTGAATTCAGATTGCTTCCCCCGAACTTAGGTTTGCCTCACTTGGGGAAATATCTTGTTAATTTGCTCTTGAAAATGTAACTCCGAAACTTGGATGGCAAATCAAATTTCTACCTTCAAATAAAACTCAGCTAGAAACTCAATTTAAGGAGGCTAGTGCTGAGGGGTAAGAAAAGTCAAGGTTCCCGCTAGGGATGCGTCAACACTCTCACGCGGCACACAAGCCCCCATTTTTTGCGTAGTATTATCCGTCAAAGACACACGGGAAATTAGCAACAAGTGTCTGGGCTGTCAACCGCTTTAATGAGAGGCTACATTGTGCCTATCCAGCAGCATACAACTCACTCCTCCCTCGTTCCTCGCTCTCCCACACGTGCCAACTAAACAAATACACTACATACACGCTCAGCCCTTCTACAAAAAACAGAAATTTTAGAGACATAAGCGTCTGGAGTTTTCCCCCCCCCACTTTCACAGCCTCCCACAGATGTCCTCGAACCTATCATTTTCTCTGCAGTGGAGCAACGGTGACGTATGCTAGTCGATAGTGCAGCTGAATTTTAAAAAGCTCCAACGCCCACACTCGATGCCACTGCCGCAAGCGTAATTATCATAAAGTTTTTTTTTCTTCCCTGCTGTCTGTAAGCCCCTGTCTCTGTGTACTATTCTGCGCTTTATTCATTTATCCACATTGATGCAGTGTTGATCCACACAAGGGAATGGGGAGGGGCTATTGTGTAAGCAACTATACATTTCCTGTTGGCATGCAGCGTAAGGATGTGATTATGACTTTGTTCTGACTATTTCTGTCACCATTTCCCAATTAAAACATTCCTTTTCTGTTTCCAAAACTTTGCCAAATTCCTATTTCTTGTTAATTACATGTTAGTATTTACCTAAGCCTCTGCACAAGCTTATTAAGAAGATAAGATATGAGCCTCTTTGTTATTAATTTCTTTCAGTATCTTGAGTTTTTCTTTTGCTACATAAAGAAAGTGATAAAGCAACACAGATCATAACAAACATTAATTTTGCGCAATAAATGATTACATACACAAATGATGCACACCCTATTGTCCAGTATTCTGAATTATAAATGTAAAAAACATTTAAAAGTCAAATCCTGGCTTGGCGCTGCTGCTATCAAGATAAAAATATATGTAATTTTGTATTGTCTCATATTAATATTGTGGCTGTCATTAATTCTTTGCTTAAATGCATTGTGTTGTTGCAGCAACTGCTAAAGAAACAAGATAGACCATGATTCTTTGCTCCATTTCAACGCAGACGACTGAAGACATGACCTTTTTTATTCTTTGAAACATGATAATTCGCATTAAAGGCTTGTCAGAGCATTTAAAAAAGAAAACAATTCGGTTAGCCTCACCACAATTTTTTAATAACTACCCATAACAGTTCCCTATTGCAAGGAGACAGATAAATAAGAGAGACCTTGGTTGTTTGAAGGTTGAGTGTGTGGCTCAGGTTTTTCAGGTCTGAACTCAGTGACACAAAACCTCTAAAATAAGGAGCAGCACCATGAATTACACCCATACAAAACCATTGCATCTCATTTGCAGTGTAAGTGCATCGTCTGTAGGTCCAAGAAGGTCTGCATGATTAAAGATGGATCACATTGAGCCATGCAACAAAAGGGTTTTTATTTGTGACACACTTAAAACTCCACTGCAACTAAAAGCATACAAATGAGAGGATAAAACAAAGTACTTGTTCCTTGAGATCACACTCTTGGCTACATTTGGCTTTCATATCTCCCTCATGACACTTGGAATTGATATTGCTAATGCATTCTCCCATCTTATTTTTAAGAATGCCTTTTAAATTCTATCATTCTGCTTCATTGTTTTATTTATTTTTACAATATACTATATGGATAGTTTATTTCTGTAAATCAAGGAATGCAGATGGAAGCTATAGCTCTTGAGCTATAATCTGGTGCAGAGCATCTGTTTTTTTGTGTGTTTTGTTTTTTATAAGCTCAATGACTTAACACATTCTCCTTTTAAATAAAAAACAAACTAAACTAAAAGGCATTTACTGAACTAGAATAAAAATTCAGGAACGTAAATGCACACTTTGGATGGTCGTATATTATCTTTGCATGAAAATTGACAAAGATTTAACTCACCAAATTTATTTTCAAATTATTTTATCGAGATAAGTTTTATAATATATTGCGTATGTCATTGGCAAAGGCTACTTGCAATTAACCGGCAAATGTGTATCTTGCTGCCTAATATTGTAATAGTCTGTTTATGAGTAGATTGGTTTTCCAGGTTCCCATTGAATGTCCCGCTATAAGCCAGTGTGTTCTTAACACAGTGCCTGCCTGCTAATTCTTGTTTGAATTATTTAGCAAATTAGAAACATCAATTTCTCTTTGTTCCTCGCTTGAGCAGTATCTTCATAATTGCTCCCCTTGCTTGTTAGTATTTGGTCCGCGTAACCCCCCTAATCATTAAAAATCTAAAAGCTGCTGTCAGGAGCTAGTCATTTTTTATGAATATCGCCCCAGGCACAGTTCGGCGCGTGGAAAATTTGCAATACAAAGCTCATCTTTCCGCTCTGTGATTGCGCTAAAGAGTGTCCTGACTTTGTCTACCGAGGTCGCATAAGTCGCACCAGTACATTTTCCAGATTTGATTTCCTCAACATCCAATCTTATCTCACAGGAGGCGGTTCAATTTAAGTCTGTGACACCAGAACCTCGCAGAAGTCCAAGGTGTTTTTCCTTAGCTAGTGTTACCGCTGGTTTTAACACTGATGCGTCACGTGAAGCTCGCACCTGTCAAAATTAGCCGTAGCACGTGTGGTGTAGTGCCATCACGGAAAAGCGTCAGGTTTGGTTTTCTGATTGGAGCAATGTCGGATACAGCACCTTGTCATAGATGAGTCGTGCAGCAAGATCCAAGATGTGTCACTGAGGTACAACTATGACAATCAATGTGTTAATTATATGGAAAATATGCATGCATTGCCTTTTAGAATGTGGACTGGCTTATTAGCATATTATAATAGGAATCCTTTGTGGGGAAAATATTTGAACAATACATTTCAGAGTCTTAATTAGCTTGTAATGTACCTTGACCTTGATTAAACCCGTGTTCATCTCTGAGTATATCTTGAACAACAAAAACATTATGGAGCATTTTGCATCTCAGGACATGTTTTCACCAATCACTAATTAGTAGTTGCCAATAATAGATGGAACAATTGCACAGCTTATGGTAAACAAAGCAAAACAAGAAAGTATATAATTCAGCAAAAGTTCATCATTGTTGAAGTTAAAATTGTGATTCTGATCTCGTGCGCACAGATTTCTTTACCGGATGGGGAAATTGTCTTCATGCCTGAGACTACATACGTGAAGCTGACTCATGTTCTAATACTGGATGTGGCTGGGTATAAGCTGGGCCCATGCGGTACAAATGCATCACACAATCTGCCAGACAACACTAGTCTGTCATGCTGGAGTCTTTTTGTCAACATACTGTTTGTCCTGTCTGGTGTGCCGATGGAAAGAACCCAAATCATTTACTCTACAAACGCAGTCATGATGGACATAAACTGATTTGCTTCTTCCTTAAATTAAATATTTATAGTTCCTTCAACTGTTTAATTGTATTTGTGGCAGGAGATTGAAATGTAACAAATGACACAAAATGTCCCTTTAAATACTATACTGTAACTGTTTTCAATCATGTCATGCAAGCTCCATGTGAAGCTTTGTTTTTAGTTGTTGTTGTTGTTTTATGGGGGTTGGCATCCAATTGTTACATTACCGCCAGACTTTGTTTTTAGTGGACATGATTACAACTTAAAAAGGCATTTTTTTTAATGTAATTCAGGAAAAAAAATGATTGTGAATAATGTATTTACCTTCTAGATCACATTAAAATTAGCTTAGATCTGAAAGTCTAAGCTTTGAAAACAGCTGCGTATGCTAGAATGTTGAAGCATTGTATTCCGCTCTGGAAATGCAAAATAGAACTGACTTTCTTTGAACACAGTGAGAGATGAATAATGAGTATACAGACCTCTATTACGTGGCTATTTTGGCTCTCTGTTGAAGTTTGCTTGCAAGGCAGCTCAGCCCTAGGGTACTATAGGACAATCTGGTTCAGAGTTATGTGCTTGCAAAACAACACAACACAGACAACCTCACTGACGCATACAGATATTAGATAAAACTCCAAACGTCCTTTCACAAACTCTCATTGCACACAAACACACACACACACACATTAAGCACGCATGGGGAATTCAGGAACTTCAAAACATGTCCGTCCAGTTTTTTTCTCCTCCAGCCTTTCCTGCTACCATCAAGATATAGTTACAAGAAGCAAAAAGATTTAGCCGTGGGGAGACAAGGAGAACTCTTGTTACCCGGTCAGCACTTCCTCGGATTTACGACGCCGTAGGTCCCCGCTGGATTCAACCATAACGTAGACAATGGGATTAACTTTAATGCTATTAGCTGCATCTCACGTAAAGCCCCGCTAAAACTACACCTGCATTTGCAATTACCAAGAGGAAATGACTCGGAGTGAACTTTACCCAAGGAGGACTAACCGATGTTAACTACATTTGGAGAAGCGCAGCAAGGAGCATCACGCAAAACAAACAAAGGGATGCAACGGACTATGGTGGCTTTCTTGTAATCTATTAGTGACTGGGAGATGGAGGGGTCATATAGGAATGAAACGGGAAATTTGCCGCTTAGAGGAGTTTTTTAAAGTATGGAAAAGGCACTCTAACTCTGGATTTGACCATGCTGCTTTGCTTCGGAAGGAGGAGAACTCAACACCCTATTCAGTGGAGCGAAAGGGACTGCTTACTCTCAGACGAGCAACAAATTATTCCAAATCCCTGCTTTCTCGACACAGGTAAAGGTCATTTGACTTTTGTATTGTAACAGCGTGTAGACTCAAGTGATTCAGATAGAAATGGAGGGCAGACTGCATATCTAAACGTATATTGAACAGATTTGATTGAAATCCTGAACTGTCTTAGACTACCTGGGAAATAAATGCCAAAGTTTACAGGAGGAACACTAGAAATAATCCCATTGAGGCGTTTCTTCAAACATAATATGTTTCCTCAATGGGATTTGCTAAAAATTATACAAAAGTTCAACAGATTTAGTATTTGGTTTTTTGTACAGTTTTTTTTTTTTTTTTATTGTTGTTGTTGTTGTTGTTGTTGTTGTTGTTTTATGGCGGTTGGCATCCAATTGTTGCATTACCGCCAGACTTTATTCCTCAGACATTCTACACCAGAGATATGCAGAGACATATCAATAGCCATGTCATAAAGGCCAATATATGCACGCAACCTGCCATGGGTCATATGATGCAGTTGTCGGATAAGACTTCAACTGAAAGAAGAAAAATTTCAGTCAAAGATCTAAATTCATACTTCTAAGGCATTTGTATCCATGTGTAATGCTTGATCAGAGGGTATACTCTCCTTACAACTTATATTGTTTAATTTGTAGTTGTAGTATTATTTTATAGTATTTTATATATTTGTGGCTGTTCCATACATTTGTTTGGGCAGGGGCATTGTAGACTTACAGCCACATTCTAATGGGCCATTCTTTATCAAATCTTGATTGAAATGAGCATGTCCCTTCTTGACCACAATGGGGCAGTGTTTAGAACAAAACTCATGTGTGTTTTTGAGCGAACCAAAACTATTCTATTCTCAATGGAACCAACCCGAGAAGATTCACTCAGCTTTCTTTTACATGATATGGATAAAAAATAAATTAATTGAATCTGTTATTCTTAGTGGAACTATGCAGAAAAGTTCAGCCATGAACCACTTTTTAGTAGTTGTCTCCATGAAACACAGACTCTCGCTCTATGTTATCTTTACCAGTATTTTTAAATCTAGCATTCCTTAATATAATGTTGGTTATGGATGGATTATTTAACCTCACCATTAAATTGGATCTTTATTTTTTCTCACTACCTCATGCCCCCTGGATCCTTGAAAAGCCTGACCTATAGACTTGCGTCTGTTTTTGGTGTAATGGGTTATGATAGTCTATTTGAAGACAAAGGTAGTCAATTGTTTTTGTCTCACAATAATTGCAATGGCAGAATTTGACAATTTAACATTCCTAATCATGTTAGGAAGTTTTCCTGATAATGAAAATTTACATTTCTTTCTTCTTCAACTAAACACTGCTTACTTTCCCAGATGTTGACTTAAATGTGTTCAAGTCTGTTTCATTTTGCATTTGTCTGGTGGTTTCTATCGGGGCTGCCCCTTTCTCTGGAGAAATGGGCAGAATGTGCTTGGAGTCTGTGGGATCCACTCCATGTTTTCCATGTTTCCCTGGAGTAGAAGGCAGCTGAAAGTTCAAACAGACACACACTCCCTCATGCTCAGCATGGCAAGAGCTCAGAGATGAAGGGGTTTGTCTGCTCCACCAACAACAAGGATTGTGCACTGTTTGTAACTTGCCATAAAAGCTTTTTTCTTCTTTTTTTAACTTGTATACTCTTTGTAGTCTTTACATTGGGTATGCAACGCGAGTTGGATATGGAGTGTTTCTTTTGTTCAGCTGCGTGTGCGGGACAGGTAGCAGAAATGTGGTGAGAAAGTGTCTAACTTTACGCTTGTGAGAGAGTCCCTTGTGATGAGGACACAGGATGCAGACTTGGTCCAACTTGAAGTTTTTTCCATGTCAAAGGTCTGGTTTTGCAATCCGGTCTTCAAACGAAGGACTTTATTAGGTGAATTATATGAAGTCATAGGCAGTGACTTGGAATTGACCTCAGTGTTTTGAATGAACCTGTGTGTGAAACTGCGGGAGTGAAGTGCAATGCTCTTTCTTAGCAGTGGGACAGTGGATACAATCCTGAGGACTACAACTTTTTGGCAGCAGCAGCAGGAGCAGCAGCAGCAGCAGCAGCAGCAGCAGCAGCAGCAAACAAAACCAGTGTACAACCTCTCTGTCATTTTGAAGGATTCCCAAAGAGATGAGCTGGTGTCAGAGGGAATGGGCCAGGACACCCACACCCAGGCTGAGCAGCGTCAGCCAAGAGGAGATATAATGAGTGTACCTCTTATGGAGAACAGCCCCAGGCCGGGCAGGGCAAGACATGAGCTCAACAGGTCACCCTCCCTGCGCTGTGCAGGTACAGCTGGGAGGCAGAGTGTGGAACTGGAGGCGGAGAGGGGAAAAACTAAGATCGACTGGTTTTTGGAGCAGCCTCGTAGGAACTATTCCATGTTGGACGCAAACGTGGCACAGGCTGCTGCTCAGACAGACAGCCACAAGCACTATATCCACAGCTCGGTCACACTCCCTGCACCGGGCCTGGTCTGCAGAGATCATGGCCCTGTGGGGGGGCACAGCTCTCTGCCTCGGGCTGTGCTCCGGAGACCGTGCCAGGGTCAAGGCACTCTGGACAGGAGGACACTGAGCATGTATGGAGAACCAGCCAAGCAAAAACAGGATACAAAACCACTTGAACCACAGCCGAGGCTGCGGCGACCCAGGAGTGTGTGCATGCTGGCTCCAGGACCTTTACAGCCTGAGGTCTGCCAACCCTCCAAAAGGCAGAGCACTGCAGAGGCTGTTCAGTTTAGGAGCAGAAGAGCAGAGCTGAGGGCAGTGGATGGCCTTGGCACATTTCCTGCTCTACGACCACTTATCCCACCTGAGGTGACCCCCAGGGTCCACAGCAGGAGCTGGAGGCCCAGACCTGTTAGTATGACTGTGCTAGAGCTGAGGAAAAAGGGTTCTGAAGATGACTTTGACAGCCACAGAGGAGCTGGTAGAGATGGTGTGGGCTTTTTCAAAGGGGGCTTCAGGAGGCTGTTTGGTAAAGCACAAGACAAGAACAAAGACGGGGAAAGTGAAGATTTTGTGAGGTTGAACAAGTCTGACACTCCAAGGGGTACTCTAAATTCATTAAAACGCAGTCTGAGTCTGCGAATACGAAGGTCTCGACCTCGTGATGTGGATTCAAAGGACTCTGTGCGGATTAAAAATACCACAGAAGAGACAACAGTGCCCTTGCGACCTTTCTCATACCTCACAGGAAGGACCCTTCCCATGCCTAAAGAGAAGGTGGATGAGAGGACTATGCAGTATAATACATACCACAGCATGGGGAAGGTCAAGGTTATGGAGGTACCCTTCTGCCCCTCAAAACTTTCAAAACCTACTCCGGAAGAGCGCAGTTTATGGCAGCTCATAGCCAGTCGTTTTAGGAGGAAAGAGCAGACATACAGTGGCAAATGTGAAGTGCAGCACTCCCAAAGTAAAAGCAGCAGCCAGTTTTACCCGGGCAGCAATAATAGCCCCCAGTCAGTCACCATAGAGACTCTGGCAGACATCAGCTCCTACAAAGGTCAAGGTAAGCTCTCCAGAGTGCTCAGTTTGTTACTGAGTTTCATTCTCCCACCAATACTACCCCCATTTACTTCATAGAAAGTTATTGGCCGTGTGAAACGCGGAAGTGTGCTTTTTTTTTAAGGGGGGCAGGCAAACGAGAACCACATGGGGAAATGCAAGCCTGGATGACTTTCAAATACAAAGTTTTTTTTACAGTCTACTTGGAATGTCTATTTTGGGGTAATGCACTCTGCCAGAGTTTTTCATGTGTGAGCTGGGTTTGTATGCACTAACACAGCATTACTTGGCCTTGCACACAATTTTTTAAGTTAATGAAACGACTGTGGTCCAGTGGCTGTTGTGTGTAGACCCAGACTAGTACTGCTGACGGCTGTGGCTTAAAGCATTAGAGCAGTGGTAGTGGAGCCGTTAGTGGCTGTAGTGGGGATATGGCTGGCAGAGAGCAGGGCTAAATGAATAGGATTACATGTCTAATAATGGAGGGAGAAGCTCTGTGTTCAATGGTTAACCCTGACAGTATACTACTGTATCCTAACAGTTGCCTGGAAAGGATGAAATGGAAATATTTCTAACTAATGTGATTTAATTGCTGTCATTTGGTATTTTTTCAGCCTCTGATTTCACACCTTTCCCTGAATCTCATTAGTTGTCCCTGACAGCCAAATGACTGCATTTATCCTCATTAGGACACCCTTTGAACCATGAGGACACAAGTTCAATTTCTACTGCCACATTGTGCTTTTAATAGTTTCGTAGATAGACTTTTTTGCTCCTTGGTTTTGTTTGTGTTCACACGTGTCAGGTTGTCAAGGAAACCTGTCTCGTCAGGCCACTGTGCTAAGTGCTATTTGTCCATGCTCTCTGCTGCGTTGACTCACTCAGCATTAGGAATGTAGGTGTGCCAATGGGCCTGAGTGCAGCAAGGTGCTCTGTGCCCTGGGCGGGACTCTGTGCCTGTCACTACCTGCCTAAGTGTTTGCTGCTAAATTAACTCTACAAAGTTAGTAGTCAGCTCTGAATACACAATCTTCAGTGTATGGATGATGTAATTGTCCTACTTTCTCAAATGTATACTTTTGCTTATGCTTCTTTAGTGTAGCCTTTGGACAAGGACAAGACCGATGCGTGGCAGCTATGCCACTTAAAGTTGCAGCAGACATGAAATGTGTCCTTTGTGCATTTTTGGCATTTTCATTGTTCATAAATACCTTTAAAAACTGCACTTTTACTGTAAGCGGGCTCCTGCTGACTTTCACCAACTGCAAGTGTTAACAATCCACTGACAAGAATCAATTAAGACCTAAAACTGCCCAATAAGCCTACCTTTACAAGCTAGCTCCAGACAAAATTCCTCAAACTATTGCCTATTCTAAGAGAGTAACTCCAGATCACCTTTTATACCCAGCACCTCAGGCTGTTTCAAATGAGTAGCCACAGAATACATGTCCACACTCTGCCTGCAAGGTCCAACATTCTCTTGTGCTAGAAAGCTTAAATTTTGTAAGAGGAAGTTGTGGATGAATTTGAGGTACTATGCGCTGCAGACGTAGCCGACCCTGCCCCCACCTGTAGATCAGTCATGCTCAGAGATCCGTGAGGGGTCAGTGGGCCGCAGGCTGCTGTGGGTTGGGGGATTCCTGGAGATTCCTGCAGACGGTGGAGGAGGGGCATAAAGTCAGGAGATGTCTTTCGGCTAATAAAGTCATGGGAACAGGGGTGCATGAAGAATTTAGTAAGCATCAAGAAATGGTGAGGACATGTATTTTTAAAGCTGAAGCCTGGAATGAATCCTTATCCAGTTTTTTTTTTTTTTACAATAGTCTCTTGTATTACTTGCACAGACCAACGGATTTTTCTTGACGCCATTGTTTTCCTTACATTTACAAAACTAGCTCCTCTCAATAAGTATATTGGGCTTATGAAAATTAACAGCAGCAACATTATTCAACAAATAACCTGAGACCAGTCAAATGGAAATAATGTGTTCTAGAGCTGAACAATATCTTACTGCAATCTTTCAGAACATAATTGCAATTTAGTTTGGATTCAGGATTTGATAATCACATCTTGTTTAAATTTACAAATGTTTAAAAATCCTGTGTTCAGGAGAATTGATGAGGAGACTAAAACATGAACTGTCAAGCTATGTATTTCAGAACATGTTTGCACAACTCTAAACTACAGGTTTAGCAGCTTTAATGCAGAATAAGGCATTGTATGTTGTTTGTGGAAAGAATTATGGTAGAATTGTGACCCTTGCTTATAGTGTTGATTAAAATTTTGATTTGATTGTGATTAATCTTGCAGCCATACTGAACTTGTAAGGTTGCACTATACTTTTTTCTGATGGAGCATGCTCTACTTTCATACCTCATGAAGATAATTATTTTTCCAATGTTCGACTGTTGGCATTGAGACATGCAAGTGGCACCACCAAGCCTAGTTACAGGTCAGATCTGTGAGAGGCTAGCCCGCTAACATTAAGAATGTTTTCTTGAAATTAATTCAGGGACTGCTAGCTTAGTTGGTGCCATTATTGTTTTTTAAGCCAACTATATTGTTCATCAGTGTGCTTCATATACAGCATGGTGCGTATGACAGATTATGTATTTTCACATTTTATTTGGTGTGTTAATACCTGTAAATACAAATGTTTTACAGAAATCAAGTGGAGTTTTATGAAGAAAAGTTGAAACATGTTGAAAATTAGAGTAGAAATACATTGTCAGATCCGTTTTTATTTATTTATAGGAGATCTTCTACTGAAAGTGTTTTTCAGACTTCCTATAAGTGATCTGTTCTTCTGTATCTACCTCTGTATCTACCTGCGTTGCACCAATGAAATTTCCCCATGTGGGACAATAAAGGATTATCTTATCTTATCTTAAAATACTAAGTAACTAAGATAGAGCTCCCCCTGCAGGTCCCTTGTGAAAATACATTGTCAGAAAATAAACATCTATCATAAAAAGACAGTACAATAGCATGCAAAAACATTTTTCATTGCTGAATATAAAAAAAGAGCCATGGTTTCTTGGTTGTCTTTGGTTTGATGTCGACAAATGTTGCAAGGCTAGTTTTCCGCCCAGAGACACCAGACGGATAGGCTGGACACTTCAAACTCTTTGAATATTTATATTTAACCATTACAGGGGCTTACAAAGACATTCAACAAGGTTAACGTTTTTAGTTAGTTCTGCTTCAAACGTGCATTTAACAAATGTGTTTTCATGTCTTTTTATTTGTCAGGAGATTTGGCCCGGTGTAAAACAAAAAAAATGCCAAAAATGTTAAAATATGATTATCATAACTTCTTTTTAGTGAAATGAGTAGTCTAACCTGTAAAATGTACATTAAATTACACATTCTTTCTATTCTATTATCGACTCTTTGAGCTTATGCAAATGTAGGTAGCTTGTTTCCTTCCCACTTGCTACAAATTGCATGTAGTCTGTATGTAAATTAATGAATGATTGACAAAACAACATAGCAGTACCATATGTTTAGTCTTTCACCTTATCATCACCTGCTAATAGGGGCCCACCACACCGTCACTAAACCAACACGGTGTAAGGTATCACAGCTCTACAGCAGACAGGAAGCAGCCCAGTGATGCGCGCTTATCCTAACTCGCTCTGACTCGCCTATATCTATTAAAGAGTTTACGCAAAATTCCACCGTGTGATCTTTCCATCCTTTAACTCCAGACTGACAGAAAATATATTCACAGTGATTTGAATTCCCTTTTTACTTCCGTTTCTTTGCATTTTATTAGCCACAAACCACTGCCAAATTTATTTCTCAGTCAAAGTTGAACTCGGGCTGCTTAAGAAACAGGCTATTTGAAAAAGATATGAATTATGCATTTGACCTGCATCTTCAGAGCAGCCGTGTTGAATTTTGAAAGATAGATGGGTTACCAAAAAATGGCTCTGTGATGATGTCGTCTTAATGTACAGTATTGGGCCGTAAATGCACCTAACTTTGAAAAGTCTTACAATATACAATCATGGTATCTGTCATTGCAACAAAGTTATTGGATTATACCTCATTTGCTCTACAAGGTGATGCTTTTAAAGTTGCCTCAAGGTTAGGTTTGACTTCCCTTGTTTTATGGTGTCATTTTATGGTAGTTATTGGCAATTTTAACAATTTTATAACTTTTATGGCTGTGGACCTTTAGGATTAATGTTCTTTTTCTACTTTTTGACTTGAATGCGTTTCTTGTTTAGTGTCATTTCATGAAATGAATGTGAATAAAAAGGATAATTATCTCTGTATTCCTTTCACAATTTTGAATGTACTTAATTGCAGTCGTTTGTTTACATTTTAATGGGGTTTGTTGGCAGGCTTTGGGTAGTTTTAATGTTCACCCCTCAGCTAATCAGAACTTGGAAAAACATTTTTAAGGAGTCGATTCCAAACAGGAAAATAAGATACTCCAAATCCAAACAAGATAAAGCTCTTTCCAAATATTCAAAATAAATGAAGATGGGCTAAGCTTACTCCCATCGCCCCGTAAAACATCTACAGTAAACCGTTTTTTCCATGTAAAAAAAAATCCCTGAAATCAATTACATTTTCACAGCATTGAATACATGTTAATGAAAATAAATGCTTATAAACACTCAACTAACACATTGGTGAAGGAAAAATAATAGTGTGGATAAAGATTTCAATTTGTATTTTAAATGCATGATTGTTAAATTTGATTAAATCTGTCACTTACAACACCCGCTGATGACATGTTTTAATCTTGTTTGGATTGTAGCTATTTTTCTTTGTATTAATGATGCTTGTCAGAAAGTCAGACATGAAAAACTAACCCATGGTTTTGAGCTCCCCATGATCGCATTATATGCTTTATCATTAGCTAGTATAACACAATCAAAGCAACTTGTGTTCCAAGAGTCAATGCGTGTTTGTAGATAAACTAAGGCTTTCAGGGTGCCATGGAGCAGCACCGAAATTAGATTTTCGTTCCCTTGTTTGTTGCTGAAGGGATTTGTCACTTTGTCAGTCTTGACAGATGTAAGACATTAGTATTCCGAAGCCTGACAAAATATGATTCTAAAACTTTCGTTCTTTGTAATTGGGCTGTACAAAAACCCAAAAAGTTATTTTCAATAAGGGTTTAGTGTTGCGATGACAATTTAGAGAAAGTAAATTAATACAAAAAAGCCTAATTTAATTGTCAAAATAAATACTCCATGATCAAAACAAAGCTCAATTGCGACAAAAAATTTAGACCTTCACCCTAAAAAGTCAGCTGGAGAACCTTGATCTCTCCTCAGTTCAGATGGGTGATTGACACGTGGTTTAGCCAATCAGGGACACGCCCATCTTTTCAACATGCCTGGTTACAAAGAAAAAAAGAAAGAGGGGGAAAATCCTTGGTGACTGAAAAACATTGTGAATTTGGCTCCAGGCACTGGGACTGGAGTGTGTATTCTGGATCCCATAGTAGCACATAGCCATGCAACTGTCTGAATACTGTCCTTTGATAATAAAAATAGAAGAAGGATATTAAGTGTTGTCAATATATCCCACTTCTATCTGCGTCCCATCTTTGTAAACAGCTCCCGAGAGGATGCCGTACGTCTGGATGTTAAAAGTAGTCTGAGGAATGTCGGTCGGCTGTGAGGTTGGCAAATGAGGGGGGGTAAAAGTACTAATTGCAAGCTTATTCTCACCCTGTAATTTACGGCGATGGGAAAGCCTTGGTCAGGAGGCAAGTCAGAGCCAGAGCGCTTGGTTGAGACCTCAAAGTTTTCCTCTTGCCATTTCAGAAACCACTGTCTACTTACTATAGGCACTAGGATTCAGCTCACATTGTACTCCCACACTGTACTCAGTTCCTTCACACTGAATAGACAATTTTCTGTAAGCGGACATGGGCAGTGAAGTGAAAGACCTGACAAACAAGCTAGCAACTCAAAATGTTCCCCCCCGTCAAAGAGACAAAGGGGCTGGTGTCCTCTTCTGGACATCCCGGTCGCAAGGGCTCTCTGTTTCCATAGGCATTCTGGGACAGTAACATGGGGCGGCTCATATTTAAAGAATGACGCAAAACGGGCACATGGATTCAATTAGGGGGTTGCTTTTTGGAGCCGGTGGACTGGCTCGCACTGTGGCACAGAGTTGGGTAATGTAATTTTCAGACCAGAATAAATCCAATTTTCCATGTGGACCCCAGCACAAAATGTATAATAACATTTCTGTTACTATGGCAGAGCAAGACACAGAAAAGAATGGCTCAAATCATGTGTTGACTTCAGTGCGTACTCTGGCAGTTTAAAGGGACAGTCCGATCTACTAACAATACATTTACAACTGATTATAATTATAGAGTTGTATTTTATGAGGCAATAATCGAACTTTGCATTGTATTTAACTTTTTATGGAAGCTTTAACATGCATATTTTGACATTGAAGCTGCACCCATGACTTACAAATGTTTTCAAACCATCCACGGACAACACAAATCAACAACTATAGTACGCGTCAAACTCTTAAAAGTACATTGTGGAATACGTGACGAGCGTGCACAGTAGTCCTGTCACCTTTTGTGTCTCTGCCCTTCTGGATGGATAAATGATGCGCTTATGGTCAATGTTACTGTTCCAAAGGTGTTTCATGTGTCACTGGGCAAAATGTCCATTCAGTTGTTGGCCTGTGGTGACATTTTATGTTGGTGCGCGGTAATCAGTGCACTGGCCTTTGTTCGAATGTATCCTGAAGAAGAAGAGTGAAAGTTTGGACCGCTATGAAATCAGAAATATGATGTGCCAAGCAACTAACATTTAAGCTTGTTAGAGAAAAGGTTATATGTCAAACCTTGTGAAAGTGCAATGGGATGTCAAGGCTCTTGGCATGACTAATCTACTGAGGCAGAAGTGATGATCGGATTGGTAAATGTCTCAAAAATTACTCGTCATATAGAGTAAAATTTACACAATTAGTCAAGAGGGATAAGACAATAGCCCTGAACTTACAAGAATATGTGTTGTCAGTACATGAGTGTAGAAGGTTGGCCAAAAAGCTTTATTTTTCCTTTGATTATTTGACAAAATTGTATGCAATTGGCAAATAACGCATTAAATCCTCAACTTCTATTTTTTCATATTTGTACTTCAACTGAGAAACGGCAACATTTAAAACTAACAGCAGTTGGCGCGAAGACCTTAAATGTGAAAAACAGAACTAGTTTGTTTTCTATTGTTTGCTGCAGTCCGATGTTATTCCTCACTTTTCCACATATTCCTAGCGTTCTAATGATTCACCGCAATGAGTTTATTAGTGTTTTACACAACTTTCAGAAGCCTCATTGAGTTCTGTCATCACGGTAATGCAAACAACAACTAGCATGCTAACTTCCTGGTTTTCTGGGAATTAAACGCCCCATAATTAGACGCGTCTCGGACTTTGTGATCTCATTTTGACTCGCCTTGCTGCTTTTACAACATATTCGTACTGGAGCAAAACTCAACAACTTGGGGAAAACAAGGCTCTTTGTTCTACATCTACATGTTGTTTTTGTTCTTCTTTATATTTCTGTGTTAATAACCATTGTGACTAGTTCTAATTCTACTACTAGTGATAAAATTCAGCTGGGTCATTGTCGGGTTGGTTTTAAACACTTTAACTTGCCCAAAGCCATTGTAGATAAGCACTTCTTGTGGTAAAAAGAAAGCTTCTGGTAAGAATAGCTCTTATGTTGGAAACCCCCTGGGAGAATGATCGAATAACTTTATCGGAAATGTTGTCAAAGAGCCGTGTGCACTGAAATACGGCATTGTCCCACGTGTTGGGACATGTCTTTGAGCGCGTTGCCCTCGCTAAATAAAAGGCTTCTCTGTTTTCGAGAGGCTCCAGTGCTCTCCACCACAACAAGTGAGTCGCCCCGAGCGGCACAAGCCTCATTGTAAATAGGGGTCAGAAATAAGTAAATATCTATGTGCGGGCTCTATTTGACTCTAATTGCAGTGGGTTAAAAGGGATTTTGGCTGGCCCCTTTCCCATTGTGAGTCATTCTACAGTTTGAAAGTGCTTTCGGGAGTAAAATAGTGGTGCAAGTTTGAATAGTTTATACTGTCATTCTTCAAGCATGGCCTGCAGCGCTTAAGGAAATACTGTTGTTGCAACTCTCGGGGCTTTACTGCAATAATGAGCAAGCATTAACACTTTTAATTCTATGGTTCTGACAGCGTTAGCCTTGTGTTACACACCTACTTGTCTGAAGACTAGTTTTCAAAATGTTTAGTAGTTTGAAGTGCTGATCCAAGGCAGGAAGGGAGTCTTTATTCTAATTGTTGTTGTGACCTAGTCCTGTGGGAAAGAAGTACAGCTTGTGGAAGTTGAGGAGTTTCTTCTGGTCTTTTCCACAGTGATCTTTACCTAAATACCACTGGTAAAGTCGACAAGTTGGATCAAGTCTCGTGAAATGTGTCTGTTGAAAAGGATTAGCTTAATCCCTTTTTAGAGTCCACCCCATGTAGAAACCCCAATATTGGAACAGATACTCGGCCCAGTTGAATTTTCACCTGAATACATCATCTGTGGTAGAAAATGGGGACAAGCTTATTGTATCGTTGACCTTGGTTTCATTTTAGAATTATTTGAGAAGGGAACAAAACAAATGACTTGTGACAAATGTGTCGCTTAGTTTATTGGCTTTGAACGAAATTACTTTGAATGATTCATACACTTATTATTGTGTGCTGCAATTAAAGGAAATAGCTTTGCACAATTTGAATGATGATTTGAACAGTGATTTGTTTTTGGTTTGTTCTTATTACACTTTTTTTTAATATATATGTACCGTAGATGTGCTTAGCATGAATAACATTGGGGTAATGTTATGTACCAAATCAAACGTGACCATAGCAACAGAAGAACAGTAGATATAAATAGCATGCTTTAATGATCTTTCCGGCTACAAGCTGTGACTCCAGTGTTTAAGCACGTGTGGCAAACTGTCACAACATCCACTGGTGTGTGTGTGGCGTGGGTAGGGAACATTAGCAAGAGTGCACTTTTTGTTTTATCATTCAAAAGGACTCGCAATAAAGAAAAAGAAAGACATTAAAATCTAAATCCATCCTTAGGGAACACTATAGCTGTCATCAACTTCCTTTTGTGCTTTTGAAAATGCCGTACGTATTCATGTGCGCTTATAGTTCCACTGATTGCATTGTTCAAAGAAGGTACATTGATGGATTTAGCTGCCTGTATGACACTCTCCACGCAGTAACGTAACCATCATCACTGTCACATAATCCGTGAATGTACTTTTCATCATCATCCTTTGTCTTCTTGCAGACTCTTTCGTCAACAGCCAAGAATGGACATTGAGTCGATCTGTGCCAGAACTCAAAGTGGTGAGTAACATTTTTGTTCTCTTTTATTTTTTTTTACTTGTATATAGTGCGCTTTTCTAATGATGCTGTGTCGTCATGGAGACGCATGGAGGCTTGAAGCGGGATGTTCAATGACTGACAGTTTTGGGCTAGACTGGTGGCACCTCTTGGGTCTCATCCCCACTGACAACGCCGCTACTGCCAAAAAGCACAAACGCAGCTCTCGTATGAGTTTTCCACCATTGTGCCCACTGATGTGTTAGTTCCATCTTCAGGTAGAGATGCAGGGATTGAACGCTCGAGGACTTTAACCGGCATTCTTGCCTCAAACACTGTTCTTTTTTAAGTTTGGAGGGTGTTAATTGGCAGCTTCAGTTTAAGACTTGAGGTCATGAAAATCTAATCTAAGTGCTCTGATGAACACTGTTTTACAAACTTAAAAGAAAACGGTTCAGTCAAAGTCACGCTCATCCTAACTTAGTTCTAAGAAGCTATTTGCCGTAAATCGGTAGGTTCCTTCTTGATTCACGGTGGGGTCAAATGGATTGGTGAAAGTTGAACTGAAAAGGAAACTTGTGATGTGAGAATGTAGTATTGTGTGATGGGAAATGGGGGGAAACAGAATTAGTGTTCTCAAATACTAACTCTCATGTTCGATACTAAGGAAAAGGCTCGTTAGCAATTATACTCCAGTGATAATTAAAGAAAGAAAAATATTAATTTTACAACATTGTCAAATATAGATGATGTTTTTTGTTTTTAAATAGTGTCAATACTTGTTCAAATGAGTATCTAGTTTCAAGCTAGTTTTAATACTATCAATAATTCAGAATCTGAAAAAAGTCCTCCTATTTTAAGATGATATTCATACCTGAGACTTATTTAGGAATGCACTGATCCATCTTTTTCAGCTTTGAGACAAATATTGATCGTTTGGTCTTGAGTAGCAATCAACTGATACCAGTGCAGAGACGATTTCATCAAAACATAATAACTTATGACTAAATGGATCCAATTATGTTATGCAAATAACGGCAGAAAGCATTTTATTAATAACAGTTCAAACCATATGAGACTTTCTGGACAGCTGCCAGTCAATAGTCTTAAAGCATCAAGTCAGAGACCAAACAGGATGTCTGCTGAATCAATATCTTGAAACAGACACTCAATAAAGCATGTTTTCCTGCATCTCTAAAATAAATTGTACTTAAACATGCCAATTACTGTAGATACACGCACTCTCATTTATCCCTGCGCATGTTTATTTTGTCTAGGAAGTAACACTATAAGACATCTCTCAAACAGCTTTTTTACATTGTTAATAAGTCTGATAGTATATTCATCCTCTATGTAATTGTCAATTTTGGATTAATTAAAATATATTCAATCAATCTCCTATGTCCGGGATTTGAACTCCTGGCATGCTTGCTGCTGCCTTCACCACTCAACCACCAGGCTGCACTGATATTATTCTTTTAAAAGTAACTTAAAGTGTGCAGTCATCCTTACAAGTACAAGTTTCAGAATAGAATATGACAATTCACTGACTTCTAGAGACATCTAAAACTGAAGACCAGCAAGTGTGCAGCTTATTAGAATCCATTATTCGGTCTCTGCTGCTCCAGGTCAGAGTGCTGAGCCAATATTTCACACAGATAAGCTTTCTTTTTACATATTAAACTTGTAATTTCAACCATTAATGTCGGGAAATTTAATATATATAATATAACATAAATGCAGGCATGAGTACAATCCTAAATGGTTCACAGGTTTATTTGCCGGATATGATGTAGTCAGGGTTTGGAACTGGTTTAGTTTCAGAAAAGTTCTGTTTTAGTCCTGTAGTCTTAGTTAGTCAATAACTGGTTAAGTCTTGATTCTGTTAATTGTGTATCAACCTGGTATAGTTATAGTTTAGACCTGGTGTAGTCTTTTTTCCCCCCCCTAATTTAGTCCTGGATATTTGGCTAATTCATGTAAGTTGTTGCCCAGAAACATATGTAATTCAAGATAATTAATTTGTGCAAAGTTTGACAATCACAACACTTAAATTTAAAACAACCTTTACCTCTTCCGCTCCTCAAAACATCCATGCCAGGTCTTTCAACTCCCAGTTGAAAGTAAGAGTGCTGATACAACATTTCATTTGATGTTCGACTACAAAACGCCGACCCGCAAAGCTTAACATTTAAAACAGCGGGGCACCCCAAGTCTGCGGTACAGTTCAAGACCGTTTTTGTCAACTCCAATGTTTCCGAGTGCGCAGCCTACCAACTTTTTCTTAACCTCAACCTCTTCCATTCTGCTGCTTCTGCGATACCTCATGATTCAACTGCAGCGAGGGGGTTGGGGGTTGGTAAAGGCCTGTTCTCCGGAGTCTTAAACCTCCCTATAATTAGGACCATACCTGCCGCGAACACCCACTAATGATGCAGCGACGATAGGGCCGCGGTGGGTACGAAAGGAGGGTTTTTCTTTCTTCGCAGACGCACTGTATCGCGGGCCCACCCTCCATCAGCCCGCTGCCCCCCAGAGACACAGCTACACAAGTGTTTGGTTTGATCTGGAGACGCTGGGGATAGGAAGCAGGAAAAACATAACAGTCAAAGCGATTACATTTAAACCCTCTTGTGTATGAGCTTCACACAGTCGGCAACAAGGCGCAAACTCATCATTCATCAATCATTTTGATAAGCTTTTGGTTGTATTTAAAAGGCCTATAGATTTCCATAAGTTCATAATTTGGGTGTGCAGATGATAAAGTTAAAACTATGTTTGTGTTGAGAGGAACTGAACAAGATACTTGGAAACGTTCACACTCTTAAAACCATTTGACACCATTACATTTTTTTGGTTAAGTTTGTAAAAGCTTAGGTACCTGACTTTTTACTTTGTTAAATTACTGCATTTTGTGTTTCTCCCAAAAGAGTCTGTTGTAAAAGTAGCACTATGAGACCGCTGCACCCTGTCTGCAGCTAATAATGTCCACAAGCAGCTCTTGATTGGCTGTGCTTAGGTGGAAAAAGCTATTCTAAAGCAGCAAGTCGCCTGCAAATGAATGCATGTGAATACAAAGGGTTTGTGAGAGCTTTGGATGAGTTGGATGGACTTCCTCCTTTCGCGGTTTGAAAATCAGGTACCTCTGCTTTAAATTAAGGATTATAAAATCTTAAGAGAGATTTGGAGTCTATTAATTTAGTACATTTTACTGAATGGTGAAATAATGGGCAAAACAATATAAGAAGTGATGCCTTCATCCTGTACTAGAGATGTCACAAACTCTGTTATGATTACAATAATTGGTAGAAAAACAACAATTTAACGAGTATTAACAATTACAAAGAATTATGAGACCATAGCCAAACAACAATGACAGGTTTAATTATCTTTCATTCCCTTAGTTTAACACGTTATTATTACCTATGGCCATACTCGCTTGCCGAAGACCGAGCTCGTCAGCTCTAGGAAGCTAAGCAGGACAGGGCCTGGTTAGTACTTGAGTGGTAGACCGCTGGAACACCAGGTGCCACAGTGGGGCGCTAGAGCAAATGTCTTTGTGGCCTTAGGCAAGACACTTCACCCACAAGCAAAGTGTTTCGTGAGTTTGAATTCCAACTCCGACAATTAACTGCATGTCTTCCCCTCGCTCTCATTCCCCATTTCACCCTGTCCTATCCTGTCTAATAAAGCCTACAGGAAACAAAATCATAAAAAATGAGTAATAATTACTCAAGTTTGTGACCTGCTTTTACAAAATCATTTCTTAATCACAAATAAAGTCAATGACAAAAACAGCCAGATAATGTGGTTTGTATTTAGATGCATTGTCTTGGCTATGGAGTGAAGTAAAAAGACTTAATTTTGCTTCTACATAGTTCTTATATTCAGGTCTTACTATATATTTTGACCTGAATAATCACAATTATCAATAAACTTAATTAGCTTTGACATCCCTATTCAGTAAATTCATTGATATTGCTTTATTCCTTAGCTCTATGCTCTATGTTGTTTTAGGTTACATTTATTCTGCTTTCTTTTATTCGGCTTCATTCAAGTTACTTCAAGACCACCGAGACCAAACATATAACTGATTTATAATTAGAAACTAATGGTCTGGCAGAATTATGCTCTCATCTAACAAAAATAACAAGGACCTGCAGCTGATTAATTTGCAATATAATACTTTCACACCTTTTGACTTTGGAAAGCTGCATTGTCACGAACTGCTCGTTTTTTTTTTAACAATGTTGTGCTATAACCAAAACACCCAGAGAAGAACAACTCCCATCTATCATGTCTCCAATTAAGGTCTTGCTATTTTAGGGTACCAGTGTTTTTCATCACTTCTGTCCCTAATAACTGTGTTCTGTTTTGGCCTTCACAGGGGATTGTGGGTAATCTATCCAGTGGAAAGTCTGCCTTGGTCCACCGATACTTGACGGGGACATATGTACAGGAAGAGTCTCCAGAAGGTAAGTACTCCACTCGTCTGCTACCCTTTTAACGCAGCCTGTTTACTGCGCCTTTCAAGGCCATAAATATCAGGTTATGCAACACCTATAGACGGGGAGTCGTTATATAAGTTTGACTTAGTCTTTTCTTCCCAACGCGTCAAAGCAGAAGTCTGACTGTCTGACGCCGGGCTGTTTATAACTCAAAAGGAAGTATTGAGTGCATGGAAATCTGGTTAGTGATTGACAAGGTTTTTGACTATTTGAATCAAACTACATAAGAGTGTTTTTAAACTTCCTATAAGTTATCTGTCCTTTTCCTCTGTATCTACCAGCGTTGCAACAATGAAATTTCCCCATGTGTGGACCATAAAGGAATATCTTATCTTATCTTATAAAGCAGGTGAGTTACAAAGCAGTTCTGGGTAATGTCTCTTTGACTTTGTACGTACTTAAGTGTACTTACTAAGTTTTTATTGGACATTTTAAAACAAAAGCCTCCTGTCCAGTAGGTCAGATCAGTTTTCCCCCTGGTTCAAGAGTCTTCAACTTAGTTAGGTCTGTCACTTAACGCAGTTCATTAAGAAGTGAAGACGCCACCGTGATGACAGTCTAGTATTTCTTCTTTTCTTTTGCGCTCCAGCATGCACTTACAGGCCACCCCACCCCACGTGCAAGAACCTTGATATTTTGTTGTTTTCTTTGCAGCAGAGTACACTGGGCTTGTGTACATCTTCTAAATGCTCCAGGGTGAAAGGCAACGGATGCTTTTTTTTTGCTCAGGATAAGCCTGCTGCTGTTTTCCTCTTTCATTACAAACAGCTCACTGACTTGAATAGATCTACAATATTGACTCCTTTAGATAGACAGACAAGTGTTTTCACCACACCAGAATGGGTTTATTTATCCCTCAAAAATTATCAGCAGCATAGTAGGATGGACTAAAGAAAATTACAACGATTAATCATGTTCAATTCATTGCCAGCACTCACTTCAAAGCGAGAAGGTTCTAGGTTTGACTTCCAAAAGGCAACAGAGGGTTTCTATGTCACATTTGCATATTTCTCCTGGCGTTTGTGTAGATTTCCTTGGGCTTTCCGGTTTCCAACATCCAAAACATGCAGATCAGGCAGAATCCTCCTGACCAAGCCCAGTTCAATACCTAAAGACGGTCTCCAGGCGCTGCATTTTGTTTCTGCGTCATTGAAGGATGAGTCGAAACGCTAGTTCTCATTTTCCTACAGGGATCAATAAAGTATCGCTTACCTTGTTCATTTCCAAGGTTTTTTCAATCACCTCTAGCCTAAAGATATAATATAATTGTCTTGATAAATTATGAAAACGCTAAAACTTTATTTTCTCAATGTATCACAAAAATCATGACAGAAACATTCCCTGGTGGACTTGATCGCACTCTGAATCCGCTCAGTCGTGATATTTATTGAAGTTTCTCATTTTGGTGCAATTATAGCAAGGACTCAGACATAGAGCGCATAATTAGTTTCTGGCGTTTTGTTGCGCTGAGGGAGCAGGAAAAAAATCTTCCTAGCTTAATTAGTCCTTCAGAAATCAATGGTAGAAACTGGTGCAAAACAGAACAAGTGCTGTTTTCTGTAATCAAGCCAACATGTCCACTCAAACTTGCATCCGTCAACAACTTGGTCTGCAACGTGCACCTGTTCCAAAAGAGGCATCTGTTGAATTCGTTGTTTTGGTGCTGCATCTTCTGAAATCGAAAAATGCACTGTGCGGGATCAGAGAAACGTCTGTTACAGCCGCGGTTGTTGTCTTCGCCGTTTTGTTCCCGGGCTTTCGGTGTGGTGGTCTGAAAAAAGGTACTGGGGTGTGTTGCTATGGAAACGCAGGATGGTGCTCAGTTGCATTGTGGCGCCATGTCAAGGTCTGCGCCTCCGTGTAACAGAGAATGCAGGCTGCGTGTTAACCATGCTGTTGGTAGACTATGTAGTAAATGCTAATTTGAATGCATGTTTACTAGTGGAGAAGATGTAATGTTTTGTTCAGTCTTGAAAGCTCTATTCTAATTAGTGTTGTTTCTATTACATTTGTGAGAACTGCAAATGCCTGGTATCAAAGCATCCTTTTGCCCTAAAATGTTCTACTTGTACTCTACCCATATAAGATCAGCAATGTAATGTTTAGAGGTGCACCTTGCACCTGGGGCTGCAAGAACTAAAACGTTAGTTTCGGCTCTGGTGTTTTATACTTCAAGAGAAGTATCTGCTAGAGTAACTGCTTTAGGCTCCTCCTCCCATGAACCCCCAACTGTTGCCATGAGAGAAGTGAGGCTTTGAACATCTCCTCTCCATGTCGGCTGTATAACATATTTTTAAAGCCCACAATAATACACTATTTATTTCACTTAAAGTATTAAGTAAAGTCACTGCTCAGGGCCTAAACACACTGCCATGCCTGCTTGTTTATTTACTACATGCGCTTCCATTGACTCTGGCAGTGTGTCGCTTCCCATAAATTCAGTGCATTGCTCTTTGTCCGACCTATAAGGCCCTTCCAGCAGCATGAACAAATAGACATAATTTTCTTCATGCAGCTTCAGGTGCAAGAACAAACTTCTGAAGTATGAGTTGGACTTAACTATGAGCAGGCTCGCCTCTCCTAAGATCTGACCTGTAACTCCACCATGGACTCATTTAATGCCATACTGTGGGACAGTTAAGGCAAAGCGATAATATGCTTGTGGCAAACTGTGCGAGTTACATTTACTTGAATACTTTACTTGAGTAAAAGTTTTGGGTCCCACTGTAAATGTCATTCACATAAAGCTTTTGTCTTTATACATTAATAGGTTAAATCGTCCTTTAATCGTTCTTTAACATCATACTGTATACAGTATGATGTTAACGAACGATTTAACCTATTATATTATGATCAGTTTTTTAAAATGTATTGTGTATATTGGAAAATGCTGGAGTCTGGGCCTGAATTAATGTTTTGTCCAATTACATTAACTCTGTAATTATAATTCAAAATATATATAGATTTTACCTTCAAACGCTTGGTAACAAACGCTTACTAACAGTAGTTTCTCCCAACTACTTTTTTACTCTTACTTCAGTCATTATTTGAGCAACTACTTTTTATTTGAGTAACAATATTTTAAAGAAACACTACTCTTACATCAATTCAATTTATTTTTGTAACGCCCAAAATCACAACAGCAGTTGCCTCGGTGGGCGACCAATGAAATAACAGAGAAGCTGATTAAACAATGTTCACAGAAAATGGATAACTGTCCCAAAGCATCCCCTGTCCTTAGACCCCCCTTCTCATTAAGGACAAACTACAAAAACCCTGTGTGAAAAAGTAGAAACCTCGGGGAGAACCACAGTGATGGAGAGATCCTTCCCCCACGGACAGAAAGGCTGCAGCAGCAGGCAGATGAGGAGCAGTTCATCTAGAGTAGAGCGAGTTCCTCCAGGCAGTTAACTATCATCTAAGGTACCCTATCTCATGCTATTTCAAAGAGGGTTTTAAGCCTTAAATGAAGAGACTGTGTTGGCCTCTTTCACATGGACAGGGAGCTGATTCCATAACACATGAACTTGGTAGTTAAACGCTCCGTCTCCTACTGTGCTTTTAGAGACGACAGAAGTCCAGCAGAGCAAAGTGCATTGTCTGGATGAAATGAGACTATAGCCTCTTTGAGGCAGAATGGGGCCATGTCATTTATGGCTTCATTAGTCAGAAGGAGAATTTTAATCCATACTTGTATATTACTGTCTGTCTAAACTTGCATATGTCAGTGTAGTACAGTATACAAAGGTTTGTGAATGGAAGCCAGTACATGCAATATGTCTTGTCTTATGTCTTGTAACTGTATCCATAATTTTGCACATAGCATTGTAAACAAGTGTTAACTTACTGTTAATGACTCGGGTTTCAGAGGTTAGTGGTTCAAATACCACTGGAGCTAATGCATATAGCAATTTTGTCCTTGTGCAAAACATTGTGTGAGTGAGTGACAATGACTGTGGAAGAGCTGTAAAATGAAAATGGGGAAATATATTTAATATAGGAGCTCTGATCAATCGGCCGCTGTGATTGGTGATCTGCAAAATGGGCTGATCAGATGCACCAATCACACTTTACATGCATCGATCACATCTACCTTGAGGTAGATGATTTGTAAGTTATTGCAGTAATGTTATTTAAGCCCCGTATGAACCCTCTTTGGTAAAACGCTCTAAAGTGGTCCTTAAGTCCACAATGTATCCACCACCTGATCCCTCTCGCACCTCGCCTGCTCCCAGAGCGGACAACAACTCGGAGCAGCCATGTGTCTCTGTAAACACAGACGGAACTATGAGCTCTCCCGCTTGTCTTTTAGTCAAAAGCATAATAGAGGCTTGGAGCCAAATGTGTCGTCTATCAGCCATGTGAAGTAACGTGCTCAGACTGTGCCAAATGGTTTCCCATTGCATCCACAGAACGCACAGACTTCACTGGTTTGCAGGTACACGCTGGTGATTTACTCATTAAAAAGCATTTCATTTCATGCGTGCCGTAAATGTAAAAAGATCCATGGGCCTCTGAAAGCTGTCATGTCTTATTTTGTTGAGAAAATGTGCTTTTTGAAGCAGTACAGTTACCAGAGTTCCCTACGTATAAAGCGAAAATGCAAAGCGCATCATAGTTTTGTCAAAGTCGCGTTTAAAAGAGGCACATCATAGACGTCCTCGCTGCTCTCTTCTGCACAATTTCCTTCCTCAAATTGTCCAAACTGCTCAGAGGATGAAAGCCTGCTCCTATATATATACTCCGTATGGCTGTGACAGATGCGCACCGCTGCATGACATGAACGGCACAAGTATTCAAACCACGCAGATGATTGATGGACAGAAGCACATTAGTGGCTTAAATTGCTAAGGAAATTCTGTTTATCTTATAAACTAGATATTCATATTAGCAAAAGCCTTTTTTCTAATGAATTATGCCCAGTATATTTAATACAAACATTTATTATAATTAGAAAAAAGTTTTTTTGAAACAAAGTCAATGTGATCGGTTTCAGCAGATAACATTTCTGAGGATTGGTATCGGTGATTGGCCTCAAATATCCAGATCGGAGCAACACTAGTATTTAAAAATGATGTTTGGGGGAATATGCAAGATTAGAGTATAGCGTAGACTGTCCATAATGTGTGTGTTGTGTGTGCCTGTGTGTAAATAAATATATATATACATACATATACACATTTCGAGATAAAATGTTTGTCAAAATATGCGTTTTTGTGTGATTGAGTCTTAGAGAGCACAACACCCAAATGAAGTGATTTCGACTGTCTAGTATTTTATGTAAACGCTACACAAACAAATGCATTACTAACGTATTACTAAATGATCTTGCAAGAACATCAATTTTAACTAAGTTAAAATGGGCAATTACAGGTAAACCTAGTTCAAATCTAATACATATTTGTCATTTTACAGCAGGATAATGTAATGCCCTTCTAATAGAATTACACTTTGTGCGTGACTATTTCACTTGCCATTTTCTTTTCAGGTCCTCATTAGCGCTGAAGCCGTGTGTGTACACAACTAACTCTGCTAATATGCTCTGCTATTTATAATATCCAAATATAATGGGATGTTCTCAGTTTAGCACAAAGTCTGGCATATCTTTTTTGATTTGGTTTTGTTCAGATCCCTTTGTTCTCTCGGTGTAAAGATGTCCGTTTCATCCTTTGGGCTTTTCAAACTTGGATTGAGAGACGTGCTGAGGAATAGTTTCTCTGTCTTTCTGAGGATCCGTAAAGCTCCGTGACTTCAGTGCAGGGGGAGAAAGTGCTGGCTCTGTGGATCCGTCTCGGGGAGTGTCACACCCGCAGCATCTGTCAGGGCTTCAGAGGCTGTGCAGAGCCATGGGGGAATTTCCTGTTTGCCATGGGGGCTAAAGTGGACTTAAGAAGATGGGAGTGTGACTGGAGGCTAGCATTTCAAAATACAGTAATATTGGCCCAGTAACATGTCTGAAATATGTTATTGCTGTGCAGTCAATCGAGATTAAATTCCTAACATTCACTGTTTGCTAAGTGTCTAATAGAGATCAGGAGGATGCATCATTAAACTTTGAGTTAAATCTGCTATTTTCTGGTAAGAAGATAGCAACATTCTTAAATATACATTTGCAAAGTGAGATAAAAGTATTAAGAGAAGTGCTATGAACTCTTTTGACTCCTATTGAATACTAACTCGACATAGAGCCAGCATATTTTTGTCTAAACTCTAAGCTAAATAACTCTCATTGTTTTCAAATTAGTGTCTGTGATATTAACTGGCCACGTGCTTTGGTTCATCCGATGTAGGGAAGAGTAAAATTTGTTTAATCGATCTGTCCCTGTGAAATTAATTAGTATCCAACAATACTCACATTATTTTTCAATTTCCCATTTCACTAGTAAATGTGCTAAGTGTCTCCTAGTTCAGCTCTGCCTATTAAATTTAGTTGTTGTTTTAAAAGGCTGCCTCACATTAGGCGTCTCAAAATGATTGAAACATGCTGATGTTAATCTTGCATGCTGGGGAGCAAATCATACATTTTAAAGTGGCGTTTCCGTCAGTGTTATCTAATAATGAACAGACCTTGACTCAGGCGTGTGTTACGAAACAGAAAAATCAGAGCAAATATGTGACGCACCGTCCTCCGTGCACAGGTCTCAAACTATTCATGATCGTTCCTGGACCTTTTTCAAATGTGTGCATTATTCAATTTGGCCCAATTGCTCTCTGCATAAATTTCTGTATTCATAAGGCAGTGTTTTCACTCCCAGGGACATCTGTAGCCTCACGACTTTCTCATTTGAATGTTTTTAATCTTTGCTGGATCGCAAACCATTCAAATGATATGCAAAATCAAATTTAATGTCTGCTTCTCCCATCGGGTTCTGCTTTATCCGCTTGGCTAGAGGCAAGGAACAAGCACTGGATCATGGCGATGAGTGAACGAAAGGAGGAGACGGCATGGGCTCTAAACTGGCCCTCACTCTGTCCTTTGGATGTGCCTACAAGATATTCTGACATTCTTAATTAAATTTCTTATACTGTCTGTTCTTATATATTTCCTTTGGTTTTTGAAATGTGGAAAAGTGAGTGCTTTTTAATGTGACAGGCGACATCTTTTTCTTAGAGTTCTATATACTTATGTATATAAGTGAATAGTCATAGTGAAGTGACATTTAAACAGTCTATAGTGTTATATAGGAGCTCTTTAATAGGAAACTGTCCAGATGTAATGCACTTATATTCCAAAACTACAAAGAGCATGTTAGTAATGATGATACAGTTGTTCACGCTTTAAAATTTAATAACCAGATCAAAAATAATATAATAAGTGACATTATATAGCATCAGTGAATACAGCAGTGGCATGAGGTCAGGGCAATGTAATCTAAAACTAGGCAAGGCAAGGCAAGGCAAATTTATTTGTAGAGCACATTTCATACACAAGGCAATTCAAAGTGCTTCACAGCAGGAAAAATGCATTCAATCACAAAGAAATTACAGAAACAGAAATACAATAAAATTAACTAAATTAAAAATTATCAATCCAACTGATTGTCTAAACTAATAAAATCACAAACAAAAGAGAAGAGTGCAAAGAAAAAATCCTTTCAGTCATAAGCGCAGCTAAACAAAACTGTTTTTAGCTTAGATTTGAACATTGTCAGAGTAGAAGCCTGTCTCACATCTTCAGGAAGAATGTTCCAGATTTTAGCTACATAAAACTGAAACGCAGATTCCCCATGTTTTGTCCTGACTCTGGGCACTACTGTGAGTCACAACTATATATGAATTGTTCTAAAATATATCAAAATAAGCCTGTTTTCTGCTGCTGAAGCTTGGCTGAAGTCGGTGTCTTTTAGTGGCGCTACAGGCCGCTGGGCATTACTGTGCAGGAAGCATGGATCTGCTTTTACCACAGCGGCTCAGTCTGTGACCGTGTTCAGGGCCCGTTCATGCTCCGCTCTCAAACATGAGCTTTTAGAACCAGAGCTTCTTCTAGAGCTCTGCACATGCTCTCTGAGGACCACACAGCCTCAAACCCATGGATCTATGCTCAAGCCACGCTGAATAAACCTGCATGTGCAGAGGAGAAGCTAAACAACAGCAGCGCCAAGTTTCAACAAACTGACTTAAAAACTATCTTTTAGAGACAAGTTTGTGTCTGTAGCTAAAGCTCTGTTCATGTTTCCAATGACTAGATGTTAGTTAGAAATACAGGCAGTCATTTAACAACATAGAAAGCTAATTTGTGTAATCAATTGAAGTCAGTTTATTTATCCATTTTGCATACATAAAAGCCACGTAACTTTAGAATAGAGAGCTGTAGTCAAGTGCATCTTAAAGGTTATTGGTCTCCACTCATCCCTCATTTCTTATGACCTTATGAGTGAATTTTCTTCATCTAATAGTTTGATTGCTGTGGACAAAGAGTCCTCGTGCACATTGCACCTGCTCGCCCTCCTCCAGTGAGCAGTGCATGTCCCCAGGACACGTGACAGCCGCACCACTGAACTGTTTCCCTCAGCAGCTGTGCATTAGATGCGCTAAATGGCATTCTCTCGCCCCTGTAATTGGCTCCAAAGAGACCTGCTTTTCCTGTTGACATACATCGTGCTGACAACCCTTTGGGAACCCTAAGCTGAGAAAGCCTACTTTACCTTTTTCTCCCCTTGCAAACTTTTACGAGCCACGTCAAGTTGTATTTTAACTTGAAATGTAGGCTTAAAGAAATGTATGATTTCATAATGTGATTTTTTTACTGCCCCAGAACCAGCTGGTGGGGCACTAATATTATTCTCAGCAGTTGGATCCGGTCCACAGGAGACATGTTCTCATCCAGAAGTCTAAATCAAATAAATAATAAAAATGAAATGTCTTTTTCCACAGGCGGGCGATTCAAGAAAGAAATAGTCGTGGATGGACAGAGCTATCTTCTTCTGATCAGAGATGAAGGAGGGCCTCCGGAATTACAGGTACAAATGCTGTAAAAGGCAATATTTCCTTTATACATTTATTTACTTACTGGAGTACAGTAGAGTATTAATATTAAAAAGTACCTTGAAATACATGCATTTCTAATAAATTGCCACAGAGAAGTTACATAAATAAATAAATAAGCATGGCAAACAAAAAAGCAAAAAAACATGAATGAAAAGTGACAGAAAAGCTTGTATCACAGCAGGATGAAGGATGGGAACAGATGAGGAATGAGTAGATCAGAGGGACGACTCATGTTAGATGTTTTGCAGATAAAGTCCGACAAACCAGACTGAGACGGGTTGGTCGAGTACAGGAGGAGAGCTGGAGTCATCTTTAAAGGGAGTTGCCAGACATGAGTCCTAGTGCTGAACCAAAGGAGAGATTTATGGACACATTGGAAGATAAATAAGCTTGTAGAAAAGATGCTGCGAATATGGTTAGATATGGCGGTTTTAAGATAATACAGCTAGCTTTCCCCCCCTTCTCATTTTGTCTTGCAGCTTAGCTAAATCTGATATTATGAATGCGTAAGCCTCCTGCTAATGCTGTGATAGGAATCATAATTAAGTTGAAGTTACAAAACAAAAGAAAAGTAAAGCAAGAAGTGGAGATAAGGCTTCTGCATTATACAACAAACTGTATTTTAGCCACATTGACCTTGATGTGTAGGGGAAGTCAAATGTAGTTCATTTCTGATTGGGGCCTTGTGACATATATTGTAGTTTTATGTAATTTTGTCAAAGAGCATGATAGATACAACCTTGCTGCTGCTGTTTAGCTAAAACATGAATAAAGTACATGTGAAGTTTTAAAATTGCCTATAAAAAATAATGAAGCACGTCTAATTTGTCCAATATCTTTCCAATGTGTACTTTCAGATGAGCAGAAGTTGGGAAGAATATTAAATAACGCAGATTGCAAAGTTTAAATGTATTAGTTTTCTCCATTTAGAATATGAATCTCAAATTGTTGTAGCGCTGTCATTTTTGTTTCATAAAGCTTATGCCATCCATTGCAATGACTGCAAGGTGTCAAGGAGGTGGAAGTGAAACAAGGCCTTTAGGAAAAGATATATAGCAGAACAAAATATGCCATTGACTCAAGCTTAAACAAACTGTAGTTGCATTTCGAGCACTTTCCAACTTTGATGATGTATTGAAGCAAAGCCAGTCTGGAGCTTACTTGAACTGAGCTGCCAACAAAGAGTAAAATGGACTGAAAGTATACTGTTACAATTATTATATGAGGTTATACTAATATTATTATAATACTTAGCTCATCGGCTTTATTTTGAAATGAAAACGACACACAGCATATGATGTGATATGAGTGGATTGTAGTTTCATTCATTCATAATCGTGGGAGCTTGCGGTGCAGTTTTGGCAAATACATACTACTCATTTTTCGATGCCTGACTTTGCGTTGATTTAAGGTAACTTCGCATTTACTTAGATTGGGGAATACATATGCATTTGGCTCTGTTGTCAGCAGCTCGGATAATTAGCAGTATAATTAAAGGCCTCCATTATGTTCCCACTCACAGGAGCAAGCCGAGCCGAGTTGTGGCTTGCAGGCTTGATTTACCATTCATCTCTATGGGGGGGGGGGGGAGGAGAGGAAAACATCCAGAATATAGTCAGCAGTTGCCAGTCTTTTTAGCACGCGGCGCTCCAGTAGTTATGGTGCGTGTTATTGATGGTGATTAGAATTGATGT
This sequence comes from Eucyclogobius newberryi, assembly GCF_026437365.1. Lineage (NCBI taxonomy): Eukaryota > Metazoa > Chordata > Actinopteri > Gobiiformes > Gobiidae > Eucyclogobius > Eucyclogobius newberryi. Next base: position 25,672,754 of record NW_027315746.1, read on the forward strand.
CCTTTGCTCTGGGGAGTCCTCCGCGCACTTAATCATAAAGTTTTTGGGGATTAATAATCACTGGTTGTTTCTGTGACGCAGCAAATGCAGAAATGATGATCGCAATGGGGATAGAGCCAAGCAGATATTATTTTAGCTGTAGTGGAATCATTCATTGTCATTCCACCCTGTGTGCAGACTGTGAACTGAAGCTGCTGTAGCTGCTGCTGCACTGCCCCCCTCTGGCATAGCAGAGAAGTGCAGGGTTTACATATGGATGGAAGTGAAACCGATCGCCACAGTGCATTGAAAATTATCTATTGTAGTCCAAAAGTGAGGATAATTTTGTAGAATCACAGCAGTAGAAGGAGAAGAAGAAAAAAACAGCTCGGGCTTCAACGATTAATTGAGCTCTTTCATAACTAAGACAGTGACAATTTTAAATCAAAATGTCCAAAAATAATAAACTATGGTATATAGTATTTTCATCAATAATACACTTAATATGTAAGCAGTCCATCTAAAAGCCTTTAGTGGCCATATTTCAAACTTTATTTGGTTGATAATCTATTTAAAAAGGGTCAATGTACAACAGAAATAATCATTTGACTAGTCAACTAATTAAAACATAAATAGCTGACTAGTCGACTACTAAATATATTAGTTAGTTGCAGCCTTAATAACAGCATCATGTGCACTTGTTGGCCTTGCAAAATATTTTTTTTATTTCTGTCTTTTTTGTGTATTTGTTTTCGTCTGTTATTATTACTGCAGTATATATATATATATATTTATTTATAGCACTTGACCTCCTTTAAGTGTACTCAAAACGCTTTAATTGGGCATGAAGTGTCTTGCATCAGTATGTAAAGCTACACAGACACAAGCCAAAAGCTGCTGCTTAATTTTATGAAATGCCTTGCTTTATTCAAGTAGATTGGGGAGGAAATGTATTTGCTTTTATGATTGGTAGAAAAAGCTTCTATGCTTCTAAGCTTTTATGATTGAATAAATTACTCACCCAATCGCCCTTCTTTTGTGAACAAATAAATACATTACCTGGCCAGCCAAGGCCAGCCTTTTACATGGAACAGAAAGTAACCCATACCATAATTATGATGTGGTAAAGTGAGTTATGTCAAACCCATAATTTCCTGTTAAAGCTAAGAAACCTTTACTTACAGACAAAACACAGATTGTTTTTGTGCTTTTGGCTATGCACACAGCTACACCATTATATCAGTGCACTCAAATTATTTCTGCTGCTGTTATATCACTATTACAATTTGTTTTGAGAAATGTTTTGCATTGGATTGGTTGTCGCTGCTTTTGTTATACCCGTTTCTAAAATTGGTTTGAAATGACTGTATGTATTATATTCTTGACGTATCCAGTGAATGAGCCTCCAGTGGCAGTAATCCCCACTATCTCCTCTGTGCTCTGTTCCAGTTCGCTGCCTGGGTGGACGCCGTGGTGTTCGTGTTCAGCCTGGAGGATGAGATCAGCTTTCAGACCGTCTACAATTACTTTATGCGACTGTCGAGCTACAGGAACGCAGCTGAGGTCCCCATGGTGCTGGTCGGGACGCAAGGTTCAGGATATTACTGCTTCTACGCTGCAAAGAATATATCAAAATACATGAACAGAGACAGTGCAGTGTATTATTATATGAGAAGTTCAAGTTTGTAAGTTCAAATACTGCAAGTCAGGTCAAGGCACTTTTTAAAGGGGATAAAATGAAGTACAGTTACAGTTTTTACAGTATAGATACTAATATCAGAGGTGGGAGATATATTGACATTGATAATATTGCAATTGTTGTTTTGGAGATATGCAAAATTAAAATATTGTGTATATTTTCAAACAATATTTTTTTCAAAGACAGAAACATTACGATTCATAATATAAAGTAATATTTCTGCGTCATTTTTGGATCCATTTGCGGTTTGTGCGATGCATGAACCTACATTTACAGGGGCATTTTAGCACATTCCTGATGCTTTGTTATCAAGTAAATGCAAAAAGCAGAATGCAGTATTTTTTGTCAATGTCATGCACCCCTAACTATTATACATACAGTATTTCACATTATTTAAGATTCAAGGGTTATGGTTAGCAGAAGAAAATCCTCCTTTTTGAACAGCTCTACTACTTTTGTCTTAATCATAGTACAGTAAGCATTATAGGTAAGAAAGATCTGTTTTGCCAATAGCTCTAGCTTGTTAGATATAAATGAAATGTAAATGAGTGTAAATGAAACAATGTCCTTTAGTCAACCATGAAAAAGAATCATAATCGTATTTTGAAATATGTAATCGTTATTTGAACTATACCGACTATAAAACAATGGCATTTCATTTAACAACAAAACACGGTTCAGTCCTCATATTTCAATCTTTATTTGTTTGATCGTGTATTTAAAAAGTCTCAGTGTACAATAGATTGACTTTTTGGCCAGTAAAATAATGATGGTTTTATGTAATTTCAAGGCCTGTTAAAGACTAGCTACACTATATCAGAAAAGTTCCATAGTGCACCTTTAAACATGCTGAATCACTACAATACAGTTCTACTCCATGAAACAGAATACAAATCTCTTAATATTGATACTGCCAAACTTTAAATACCGTGAAAGTTGAATCCTAAAAGTGTTTTGTTGTTTTTCTTCATTTCAGATGCCATCAGTGCAGCCAACCCCAGAGTGATAGATGACTCGAGAGCCAGAAAGCTGTCCAATGACCTGAAGCGCTGCACGTACTACGAGACCTGCTCCACTTATGGCCTGAACGTGGAGAGAGTGTTCCAGGATGGTGAGGAGGGCCGCTCTCTGATTTATGCTTTACAAGGAGCTAGGGGAGTCAACCACATCTGTTACCTCTAGCACTGTTGTCTGGTAAAGAGGATTTGTGAGACGATTATGTTCAAAGGGACGTTCACAGCAGAGGGAGGAAATATAAACTAGGGTTGTTGATTTATCTCATGTCATTTTACCATGAACTTTCACAATCATATGGTAAGATCTATTTTCTTGCACCTGCAAGGTAAAGGCTGTAGTAACAACAGGGTTAGGGTTAGTGCTAATTTGCTCTGTTACTTATTTTACTCTACTATTACTATGTTTTTAAAGGTTGGGGTTAGGTAATATCTGGTGGAGAGTATGCCACCTGCTGGCTTTCATGGAAAAGCAGAGGATACCACAAGGTTATTCCCCAACCAGAAAGGTTACACGGTGCACCTTTTAAGGTGCATTTACACTTATTTGTCCAGAGGACTCTGCAGTTCAGGGGGGATCCTGCCAGTGTACACGACGTCATTGGTCTGGTACAACTCATTTGAGCGGCGCTTGGCGTAATGACACCCGTCAGGCGCACGTATGACTTTGCTGGTATAGATTGTCCAACCAGTTACTATTATAAGTGATTCCTATGCATGTGCAGCCGGCCGCAGTGTCGTGAGTTCGAATCCCAACAGTTTATTGCATGTCCTCCCTTCTCTCTAATCCCCATTGTGCACTGCCCTTTCCTGTCATTAGTATGTTTCGTTACTTCATACTATTGATCAAACTGAACACCAGAACACCATGGATGGCAAAATTATTTGGGACAGTTTGTATTTTATTTGGAAAAGGAAACTCGCCCCTTTCTGTCCTGTACCTGCAAATGGTTCTCTCTGAGCACTACCTCCACTACCAACAAAGCTCTCAAGGTTTGGTAATATGAGAATGCTAGATTGTTTGAAAGAAATTGGGAATGTAAGATTTTTTTTATGTCTATGCACATACTTCTAAATATTAGCTTTGTCTAGACGGCTAAACAAGTAGCAAATAAATCATTTGCTCTTCATGCTGCCTAGTATTAAGTTGTGTATAATCTAAGATTTATTTTTTTCCTTTATGCCATCTACAAAGTCTAGTCTACAGAACATGTCCCTTCTACTATAGTGAAGTCATGAAGCTGTTGGTGCTCCTTTGAAAGCATGCCATTCTTCAGAAACATCAGTATATGCTGCACCACGCTCGCCTTGCACTTCCTCCTCTGTTAATGTCTGTGTGTTGTCTTCCTCCTGTGCCTTAATTGCTTCCTGAAGCCCAATTTGAAATAATTAAAAGAGATGAAGGAGTGTTTGCTGTCTGTGAGAGCACTCGGCGTCACTCTCGCCTCCTCCTCCGTGCGCTGTGGTCCCAGCTGTCAGTGCCACCTCAAAACAGCTCCTTTTCCCTTGGTGCTAATTCTTGCCCCTCCCAGTCTTTGGCTCTATGCTGTCAACCCAATGACAGGTTTCATAGGCAACATGGCAAATCAGGGCTTCCAATATGGCTTTATCTACTCTGTATAAATACTGGATGTATGCCCTGGCAGGTATTATTGCATTTGATTACATTCCTCAGAATGAAGCCACTTTTCACAGGAGATGTGTCAGAACTACACTGCAGTGGCTTGTTACCTGACTAGAAAACTAGTCGCCCGAGGTGGATGAAATGAAGCACTCATACAGGGCTCATACAAGTAGATTCTACTGCTTTGCTTTATTGTATTGTTTTGGTAATGGGGTTATTTAAAAACACTTGAACTGTGTGTTCACAAATGTTTTATTTGTTATTGGTCACTAATAAAGACTTGTTCCCTAACACAGTCCGTATTAGTTAAATACCTCTAATGAAGAATTTCTCCCTATGCTTTAGTCTAAACAATCAATATATATATATATATATATTTTTTTTTTTTTTTCAAGAAATAATAATTATATGTGTTTTTGATTTATTTGTTTTTTTAAATATCAGCGGCCCATGTATTTTGAGTTTTGTTTTTCTCTTACATGGTACTCTTTTCACAACGCCGTTACTGAATTACTGTATTATACAAACCTTAATCAATGAATCTGTTTGAAGCTGAATGGAATAGTTTTAAACCTCAAACCACACAGTCTCTGATCTTTGGCCAATCAGAGCAGGCGATGCAATGCTGTTTGTAGTTCTTGAAAGAGCTGAGACCTGCTGGAACCTGTGCTGTACTCAGTAACTCCTTATTTCAAATGTAATCCAGTACAATTACAGGAATTAGATCCTCAATTACAAGTACAAAACAAAGTACATTACCCCAACAGATTTACTCAATTACAGTAACGTGAGGATGTGTAAATAGTTACTTTGCACCCTAGAATATAATATAAAAAAATTCTCGATTTACTGTCCTTCACTAATTAAAACTGTGAAATAGATTATATAATGTTCCTTATTATCCAGTCTAGCCTGATTCTGTGTAACTGCCTGTGACAATCCAGTTCCAATTTGTAACGTAAACGGTAATAGTTTGATCTCATTTCAATTTGTGCTGCATTCTGATCTCCTATTTGATTGACCGTGTCCAAACTTTCCTATTCACTGGAAAGAGTTATTGAATCGCTCGACTTTTGATCAGTCAAGGAATGGCATTATCTCTCTGGAAATCCAGTACCTGTCCTTCCTCCTTCTGCAGGCACATCTAATTGGGCTTAAGGGGAAATACCTTCTGTTGATTTTTGTGATATGAAACTTTAAAGGCCCTGGCACAGCATCGGAACTGTCATTACTGAGAAGTATACTCCCCAACCACAGAGAGAAACGTTTATTTCATTTTATAGTACTGTATGTCATTCAATTTTATATTGCACTGTTTTGTTGGCGTATAAAAACTATATTTTCTTTTATACCAAAGCTTGATTTGCAGAACCCGTTGAAATAATAACGAAATCATGTTCCACTCTTTGTCTGTCTATCACAGTTGCCCAGAAGGTGGTGGCCATGAGGAAAAAGCAGCAGCTGTCCATTGGTCCGTGTAAATCCCTCCCTAACTCTCCCAGTCATTCGTCGGTCCCCGCGGCTTCACTCCCCTCTGTTCACCTCAACCAGGTACATTTCACTTTTGCAATTTACTCTTTTTAAACACTTTTAGTTTGACTTAAGCTTAAATCTATTCTGCAGTAATGTACAATAGGAACTAAAAAAAGAAAAGGGAAATATTCAATATGTGTCGACTAATTTCTAATACTGTATTCGTATACTTAGAAAGCTATGATATAATCTAGGGCAGGAGGCCAAGACCCTCCAAATAAGCCATACAACTCAGGACCTCACTATTAAAAAACATTATCTTGAAATCATCTTGGGACACCCTGACCACTGATCTAGGGTACGTTGTTGTGTTTACAACAGGAAATTCAAATAATAATTGTTATAGATGGATACATTACTGGCTAAATTGGGATTTTTTTTCCTCAACATTGTGACAGTATTTTTTCTTCTTGGAATTTACCGTTAAATTTAGGAGCCCCTATTTTTTCCAAAATAATAATAAATGTAGTACTAATAACTACATTTAACTGTTGATACAAGGTCAACAAATTAACTTCTCAGATTTAATACTTTAGTCAAATACTGTTTATCTTTCCTTCCTTCCACCACTCCTCTTCTCCTCTAATCCACGCTCTACCTCCATCCCTGCGTCTCCCCAGGCGGCCAATGGCGGGGGTGCATTCAGCGACTACTCCTCCTCGGTCCCCTCCACCCCCAGCATTAGCCAGCGGGAGATGCGCATCGAGACCATCGCCGCCTCCAACACGCCCACACCCATCCGCAAGCAGTCCAAGCGCCGCTCCAACATTTTCACAGTAAGTATGAGACATCTGATGCAAAGTAACACCCACGCGCACTACTAAGCTCTGCCCTGGCTCACTCTGTCCACCAGAGGGAGCTGCCCTGGCTAACTCTGTCCACCAGAGGGAGCTCAGCTTAAACGCACATCTCATAGCCTTCCATGCAGGCAGAGAAAGTACACAGCAGTACAATGGGCAAAACAGAAATCCAAGTGTTCTAGATCCCCCTGAAAACCCGAGCTAATTTCCAACAAGCACTGTGGAACTAAAGTGTCTTCATGTTTTGTTTTTTCCTTTTCTAATTCGATGTAGTCAAGTCTGACCCATAACAAACTGGGCCCCTTTGGCAATGTCTAAATGTTTGAACCCTCCCTCTCCCCACCCCTCTTATTTCTACTAGATCCTTTCTTTGCAGTGACTTCCCTTTTTGGGGCAGAGACGGCAGCAGCGGTCAAAAGAGCGCGCCAAATCCGCTTCTCTCCCGCCCAAGAGAACTTAGGCTAAAAAACGTCATTACGGCCAACCGAGAATGAGCCACAAACTCAAAATTTAACCCCATAGACTGAAATTTTGTACCTTTCCTCCCCGAATCTGGTCTGATTCCCCACCGCACCAATGTCCTGCCCCTGTCTGCCTGCCTTCACCTAATGTCCTCTTGTATTTGCCCATTGCTCTAACCAAATGTGTGCACTAACCACTCAGATATCCACAATACTTGTCTTTTACTTGTAGCCTGTGCCCTTCCCTTCTTGCCTTTTCACTCTTCCCTTCTGTCCTTCTACTCTTTTTGCCTCTTTGCCTTTTTTAACCTCACATACCCAGGCCTTGCTTTGGTCTGAAAAGGAAACCCAAAGGCAAAATCAAAGAAATTGGGTCCATAGGGAGGTTGTTTGTAAGTTTAAAAACTGACAAAAGCTGACTCTGCCCATTGGAGACTTTCTGAAAGATTGTGAGGCTTAAAGGCACAGATCAATAGGGATGCACAGTACAATCGATTCAAACTAATCCTTTCGCAGTCAACAAAGTCATACTGGTAATGAGATACAAACTTATAGTATTATTAACACGTTTACAACATTTACAAATCCTCTAAATATGTTAATTTTTCGTGTGCTTGCTCTACCTCAAAGCTAGTTCGAGTGACCTTTAAAATGTCTAACACTAACAACTTTAAAAACTTGATTTTGTTGCGTTCAAACTTGCCGACTCATCCCTCCTCCTCCTCCAAACCTTGGCAGATTGCGTAGTTCCTAATTGCAAAGGCGTGTTTATCTGCTGCCAAAAGAAACAGGTTGATATAAGTGCATTACTTCTTATTTCCAATTCAGATCATGTTTTACTCGTTTTATTGTTTTAGTCTAGTGCCACCTGCTGGTCCAACAATGTCATTACAGTGTTTAAATGGATTTCCAGGTTTTTATGCAAACGGCTTTTTTGAAACGATTTTTCCCGCGCAAGTAATTTAGCCAAAAGTCAATGTCCTTTTAACAACTGTGTATCCCTAGTGACGAGGCAAGGCTGCTCTCTGTCCCCCTGCTTCTCTCTAGCTCTTTCTCTTCTGCTTTCACTCTGTTCCCCTCCTCCCTCCCTCCCTCTTCCCCTTGTTATCTGCTGTAGGGTGCCACCTTTAAGCGTGGCGTCCTTACAGTGCACAGTCACCACCACAGCCTACGTGCTAGCTTCCCCTCTTGTTGTTGTCTCCCTTCCCCTTCCCCCTGCTTAGGTAGTGACTAACCATGTCCACCAGAGAAATGAGCCTTCTCTCCCCATCCGCGTCATGGAGATACCGAAGCACGCCACCTACCCGGTTTGGGTGCCCGAATGGCAGGCCGAGCGGGAGTTTCAGCTCATGACGTTCTGAGGAGCCCCCCCAGAGCGCACAGGGGGTAGGAGGGAGGGAAGGAGAGAAGGAATCAAGGAAGCGCACTTTGAAGAGGAAACGACACCTTTTGGCCATTTTACAAATGAGAGCAAATACTTGGCTTTTTCAACACTGTTGCTTTGTCCATTACAAATGGCATCAAATGTTTCAATCACCAAATGCTATTCCCATAATACTTTCTTGTTAGTAGGTCAATTTATGTTGTTTGAAGAGAAAGACTTATGCCTTAATGTCAACATGCTTTGACAGACTTCAGAGGATCACATGCAATTGCATCTTCTTTTCTGCAAGATTTTTTTCTACGGTAGTAATTTGTCATGACTGGCAATGGGACTCTTGCAGTGAGTTTAAAGGTCTGCCGTACTGGTTAGTAATGCAACATTAATTAATGGTTTTTCTTTCATGTAAGTAATCAAGACTCAAGCTTTACCACAAAACAATACTATTCACATTCAAATCTGTATGAATAAACCGTATTGCCATACCCTAAATGAACACTAGATGTCGACACAGTACACATCACTCTTCCTAGTGCTTCCACATCAATAACTATTTGGAAAATGTCTGTCCCTAGTACATAGTCTTGATGATTATGAATCTTTTTATACTTAACGCTGTTCCATTTTGCTCAAGCATTACATATATTAGTGTAGACTATTTTGTTTTTATCCTTGCTATTTTTTACATTTAGTTACTCTCCAAAACAAACCATTTGACTTTGTTTTTCAATATTTGCAGATACGTGCTTCTGTTTCCCCACCTTTCGTCAACACTAAGGGCTTTCCAACTCCTTCAAAATTAGAGGATGTTTTATAAAAGACCAGAGTCCTGCTGCTTTGTCAATAGAAAAGAGTTTATTTATTGGGGACTTTTAGTGCGAAACATGTAAGACTTTTGCCAAAGCTAAAGTCAAGTCTGGCCAAGTTCACTGTAGACTGTCGAACATGACATTACATAGAGACTCTTTTGGAAAAGCCCTTGGCCCACACCAGACCCTACCACATTGCGTACATTCATTTATCCTAAAAAAGTGTACAGTCAAGTCTTGGAACTGTTGCTCTGCCACCCAAAGGACCCGTTGTTTACATCACACTGCCTTTTGCCATGAATGAGGACTCAAGGAATGAGGACTTGAGGTGCCACGTTATTTATTTTCTTCCTTTTAACCAACTTTACTACTTTGATTTGGACAATTCTGATTTGATTTTAGCGTTTGTTGTTGAAAATGCAAAGGGAATATGATATTGAAGTGTACATGGAGGTATATAGAATAGTATATAACTGTTGACTTATGAAGGCCTTCATAAACATTAGAGTAGACAGTCAGGGTTACAGGTTATATCAAATAAATGGACAATGGGTTGCACCGACTTGTATGAATGTACTTGATATATATTTATTTAAAATTCTTTATTTCAATTTTTTTCTTGTGTTCAGTCATTCCTTATTTATTTTTTTACCATTTAGGTTTGAGATTATGAACTTGCATAATCATATTTTGAAGTGATGACCGGATTGATGAAAACTATAGACTGATGTATATCTTGTATTGTATTTTATTTATAATGCTATATACAAACATTACCTATACGAACTATATGAAAATAATGCCTTTTATTGTCCATCCTATATTTTGTGGGAACTGCAATGTTTGGCTCAATCTGTTGAATATTTTGAAGTGAAATTTGTGACTTGCTTTGTATGGTGTCTGTATAGAAACTAAAACGAGTCATCATTATGAAATAAAATGTTGGAAAAAATCTAAAAAAGCAGCCTGGCTTTGCTTTGAATTGAGCCTCTCCATCATTCCATTGATGAGTGGACATTCCCATGTTATGAGTGAGACCATACACAATCACGTCTGTCTTCAATGTCAATCATCTTTTGTTTCGATTTTTTTGCACCGGGGTGGGAACTTTGACAATGCATTTTCATGATCTGTTATTGCTATACATTTTCTCCACAGGTTTATTGAAATGCAAGCTATGTATTTGCTAACTTACCTGATTGTTTCCCTCTTAGCCTTCTTCAAACCTCAACAGACTGCACTGAAGACTTATTAACTAACCATATTTTTCTCTCTCCTTTTTAAAGCTGTTTTAACATGTTTTGCACATATTATGGTAACAGGTGGTTTTGCAGGTTGACAAAACAAAGCCTGCGCATATGAAAGGAAGTATATGCCGATAGTTTGGTTTAAAACGGAGTCATGACTCGGTGTTCTGTGTTGAGATGTGTTCCGTGTGGTCTTGTTCTCTGTTCTTCGATTGCACGTTGATGTTACTGCCGTTTGGTCCGCTGGTCTGCTTGTCTGTTGATTTGACGCTTCTTCTTTTCTTTTTTCTTCTTCCCCCAATTAATTTTATTTGCTCACACACTACTACTACTACTACTACTCCCACACACTCTCCAAACCCACAGTCAATATCTTTCAAACGCCCACGCATTTACAGCAACACCAACTATATTTTATTTATTTTTTATGATTTCGCTTTTGTCGTGCGTTGTCCTGGGTGTTAACTGACTTTTCTTGTTTTCGTTGCAGTCGCGGAAAGCCAGTGAGCAGGCAAAGAGCGTTGACAGTAAAACAGACAGCATAGGCAGTGGGAGGGCCATTCCTATCAAACAGGTGAGCACTCGTCTTCACTTTCTTCCCTTTTGTCACAGGGTAAGTATTCTATTTTTGTCACAGCTACAATAGAAGGCTTGTTCAATTTGTGGTAATGTCACTTCTGAAATAACCACTAGATGGAGACACAGCACTATATTACACTACTGCGTGAGCTCACAATGTTGATGAATCACATCTATATTGTGTCTATTGGAAAACGCTAGCATTATTTATTTTATTTTTTATGTTTCCGTGAAGATGCTTGCAATCAGTACATGCATTATACTTTTGGATATTTTTAGGCATCGCTAGCCTTAAAAATGAATAGTTACTTAAAACAATATGAACGAAAGTGTGGAATTGTTGCAATTGGTCTCTATATTAATAATGGTGTAAAAACTAGATTTTTATACTAAAGAGAGATTTAGAAGAGTTTGTGGAGTTAAGGTGGTTTGTATTAGAGTATACGGTAGTAACAGTTTTATTATTAAATAATAAAACTATTACTACCGTATACTCTAATACAAACCACCTTAACTCCAATAAAATCAAATAACATTCCCCCTTTGAAAACACACGTTTGTTATGTAATGATGCAAATATATAACAGTAACCCAAGATTTGGACCATAATTTTTCAGTTTGATGCTTAAAATAAAAATAGCCTTCTGGTCCAACTTCCACTGCAACATTATTCCTTGAACAGATTTTTTATTCATGCATTTCTTCACATAGAATAGAAATCCAATTAGAGCCCAGCGCGAGGCTCGCTTCTTAAACGTCCGGCTGTAACCTGAAGAATTGACACACTGATTAGTAATCACTCCTGATTATACGGAGGCTTTGAGAAGGGTCAGTGTCTATGATGTGTTATATACCTATTATACTCTTTACCTGCGAGCCCGGCAAGATAATGTGCCTTGAAAAAAGAGACCTTCTCTTGCCCCATTCAGAGAAAATTGCCAAGGATATCGGGTCCGGTCGGAGTAATTGCAGGATGGCACTTCTAAGGCTCGCGGCTCAATCAGGAAATATCATTTTATAGCACAGTGTGGTTTAAAGATTATATTTACTCTTATGTAGTAAGAATTGAAAGTTAATCAACTATTAATTAAAAGGAGATTTATACTAATGTTAAGTTATATAAAAACATCAAAAGTGTAAGAACAACGATTCTCCCTTTTTGGCATTTGAATAGCATTAAATAAGAAATTATTGCTAACACTATTTTTATTCCATTTGAGAATTGTATATAAACTGTATTCACAATCCATAACGCAAAGTACTACATACCCATGCGGTATTTGGCCATCTCTTTGTGTCTTTGTGTGTATTTACAACCTTAAATGTGTGACAAAATAAAACCTGTTTGCGTCCCTCAAAATGCACACATGCACTTACATTTCATATTATGAGCCATTATGTTCCATTTGCACAACATCATATTGCTTAGAATTATTAGATTATTATTATTATTATTCTAAATTTTAAATAATTACGTAAAAATCTCAACTCTAAATGAAGAAAGAATGCCACTTAGAAATGAGATTATTTCCTGTGCTCTTAATATTTTGAAAGTATCGCGGTAACTTTTGACAGGAGAACCCCCCCTCCCTCCACCCGCTTGTTGTCATTCTCCACAAAGGCCTGTATTTGGAGAGGGGCAGGGGGCCGTGGAGGTGTTGGTTTCACATGATGGTGGGTTGGTGTGGCCAGTCAAATGCACAATCAGGGAGATCAAAGCCCCAAAGTGAGCTTAATTATCACCCCCATCACCCCTCCACCCCCGGCACCCCCCTTGCTCTCACCAAATTACACATGCCCCCCTCCCCTGCCTCGGAGCCTTCCTATAAAAATAGTGGTAACACAATGCTGAGCAGCGCCGGGGTGCATTCTTCGTGCTCTGTGGCCTGTCACAAAGAGAGCGGCCTATCAGTCAAAGGCGGTGGCAGCGCGAGGCTTTTCTCCTGCTCCCTCCGACAAAAGCCGTGAAAGACACTATCTCCCTGTGTGGAGATATGACACTACACAATCGGCTGTTTCCTGGCAGCACAACACGGACACACTCGACTTCACGGTGTGGGTGTCGAAAGCACCTGCTCTGCCTCAATACTATACTCAATACAGCAATGTTGTGGAGTAGAAAGTAACATTTTTAACTGAACTTATTTACCCAAAATATTGCAGGTTCTTTTATTTTTTTAAAACTTATCCTCATCCTCCTTATCCTGAAAATGTATCAAACGTTCTAATTAAAAAATGTAATTCTTGTAACTAATTGATATGACCCTGTAATTATCTCTTTTTTTAAAAATAGTTTTTATGATGATTCATAAGAAAGACTTACATTATATTACTGGACATGACTTCCTTTACCTTTACCCTTATTGTAATATACGGTGGTTTATGTCAGAAAATGTATCAATTCTCTTAATTCTGTGATCCTCCTTTAAAATATTACACTGGCATTTCTTTAGTGTACTCAGTATTGATCTTCCACATAATGGTGTTAAAATACTGCATCTGAAAAATGAGTTTAAAGATTTTCACAGTTTTGTCTGCCACATCGATCTGCTTCAGTGCTGATTAATATATGTAAGTGTGCAGTGATTGCATGTATAGATTAGTGTATGCTCCAGTAGGAGCAGCAGATGAGTGACATATTTGCTTGTAAAACACAGTGGAGTCGCCAGAGGCCCTGCGACTGCATCATTTACTTTGTATGATTAGAGAGCACTTTAAAAGTCTTTACACTCCTTTTTATTGATGAAAATGAGACCAATCAGAGCGGTCACACTGTATTGATCTGATGATACAGTTTCTATCTGTTATATTAACCGTTTAGTGTGATAAATTAATTTTCATTGTGAATAGTGATGTATTGTGGACAGAATCACTTAGTTCTTGCAACAAAGAAGAGAAGTCCAGTTTGACAGCCTGATGAAACTAAAGTCCGACTAAGCCCTGCATGTAAACGCACTGACCAGAGCCTTCTCCAGATAAATCAGATTGGATTAGGATGATTGTCGGCAAACAGCCTGGTGCCTGGGTCGGGAGGTCGCCTTTCCTGATGTGTTAATAGGGATTAGAGGCTACAGGACAGGCCGAGCCGTCCCTCACACTCACAGAGGCTTGGCTGAAAAAGCACAAACATTGACCTGTCCTAATCCCTAATTAAGCGGCCCCTCCTCAGTATTTAACCCGCAGAGCCTTCTGGCCCTTTCGCTCGCCACTGTTTGGTCGCCTCCAGCCGAGGAACTGCTTTGTTTACAGTGGATTTACTCCGCAGATAAGGAGCCCATCTGAGGGCCCATGAAAAGGCCCCAGAAGATAAAGTAGAAAAGAATAAAAGGAGAGTGAGCTTTGAAGAGCGCAGATCACACTGGCTAATCCCTGGATGGAGAGGTCTTCCAGAGTTCAGCATGTGAAGTGAATGAATGCCAAAACAGACCAAAACAGCCATTAAACCTGTATCACAAACAGTAGCTGCATTTAGCCCTGTCATTCAGCTGTCAATCAAAGACGAGCTGGCTTTAAACGTTGATTTTACACAAACTGTCAAATTTCTCATGTTTGAATAATCGGTATAAGACAAAAAGTGTTTGTTGGCGCCGTTTTAAACAACTGGTGCAAAAGTAAAATTATTGCAACCAAACAAATATTTTGACACTTTCTATTTACGGGACTTTTGACTTCGTTTTTGTGGCAAGAAAGGATCAATTTGCAAGTGTAAGACAGCCATGTAAATTCAGTTTCACTCATAGTAGTTCTGAGGGTTTAAGAGCCTTTTTAGTTCTTAAAATCTGTCCCCACCTACCTCATTAGCAGCTATACATATCAAAAGGAATGCGTTTGATTTACAGACTTGAAGCAGGTTGACAATTTAACCCTTTTCCTCATATCGCCCGTCTTAAAAAACGACAGATTCATTATGAACATTATCTGCTTTATCTATTGTTTCGCACTGTGCCGTAATTGCAAAAGTACATGTTTATTTGCGTTTATGACTCAACCCCTGAAAACAATGTCTTTAATGCGCAGTGATGATGGGTATAATGCTGCGTATAATGCTGCGTTATGGTATTTAACATCAGTAACGGCAGCCGCTCCTCCGCGCCGCTCAGACAGCTCACTGGGACCTCTTGTGTTTTACAGGGAATCCTTCTGAAGCGAAGTGGCAAATCCCTCAACAAGGAATGGAAGAAGAAATATGTCACACTGTGTGATAATGGCGTGCTCACTTACCACCCCAGTTTACATGTAAGTCGTCTTCCCTCTACATCCCCCCTCACATGTCTGGTACCATCAAGTTTATGTTGGAACAGCATGTGTTCACTGATATATTGAGATTTATTTTGACTAAAGTTAACATATGGTTTGTTCATCTGTTTTTTGGCCACTACACAGGCACAATTAAAAGCATAAACTATGCCTACAACCTATTAGGCATTGTATGAAATGATGCCGATTTGATATGATGTGGAATATGTCTGTAAATATAAGAAAATGCGTGATTTCTTGTTTTTAACTGTTAGTAATTAGCATAACCTCTTCTGATACTTTGCTGTGACATCACACCGGGGGGCTTTTTCAATAGTTACCATGGTGACACCATGCACACATTAAGTGACACCGCCAGATAGGTTTTAGATTGCCTGAAAATTCAAGAAAAATTCTAAATTAATTGGTAACACAATATTTTTCAGAAATATGTAATCACAATTTATTTTTAAGAATGTTTCAGGCTTAGTAACTATTTAATTAATACTCTTAACACCTAATTCTAAACCTTATCACCTAACCTTAATGAAGTTACTAAACTACCGGTAATGTTATTAGAAAAGGACTTGGTTAACAGCACACATCAGATCACCTGTTGTAGTTCCAACTAAATCAGTTCTTTATGGTCAGATTGTGTTAAAACTAAACTCAGATTAAACTCACTAATTTGAGGACCAGCTTCAGACAGAGCAGTGCCTCCAGTTAGCTTCACACTCCCAGCTAATGTTGGTGACTTCATTCATAAAAGTATTGACTCCTCTCTCTCATTTTGAATTTCCATTTGATTCCAAAGAGCAGCTTGTGTTTTGTATCTGAATTGTGTATTTATCCAAACAATTCACAAACAAACAGTTTACAAAGTGCTGTACAGTGATAGTGACAACCATAATGAGAATTAACAAACAAAAAAGGAATAGATGCTCAGTTAATTTTACTACTTTTATGTACTTGATACTAATTTTGATAATACAAGTAAAAGCAAATAAAAGCAAAAACCATCAAATGACAATAAATAAATAAAATGATAAAAAATACACAGAGAACCACAAAACTTTAAAAGCCAGAGAATGAAAATGGGTCTGTTTAATGCCCAACCGTGGAATATTCCAAGCAAAGCCATAATATTTACATGGAGACAAGCAGGTGGTAGACCCTCCCCCAGAAAAGTTACATAGTGCACCTTTAATGACTCTAGTTACCAACAAACTATAAACCCAGATCTTTAGTTTGTTTTCTTTTGTCATAATCCAAACGCCCTCTATTATCAACTGTCCCACAATAAACTTGAGTCTAAAAGAGTCTTCCAAGTGTCGACCGTAACACAGTGTCTTGAGTCTCTCTCGTCACACGCTCAGTCTCCTCCATAACTCTGTATGAACTGCCTGTCAGTCCGACCACAGTGTTAAGAAAGGCTGTCCCCCGGTGATGGTCATCTGCGTCCCCTGGTGTGAGCTAATGGAGACGTGGCTGCCGTGTGCCGCCGCGCCCAGGCTCCACGCTGCCTTGTATTTATAATGGTTCTCTGCGCTCACCAGCCGAGCCCGAGCGGCCTCCCACATCCATCTCTGTCACAGTCCCGCTGGGCCGCTAATACCTCTTAAACAGTCGGTTGGCTGGCAGCAGACAGCTCCGGAGCCCCGTGCCCCGCGCTCAGACGTCCTGCCTGTCTGCTCCCTCAGCCCCTCCATCAGTCTCACTCGCACTTAAATACACCTGCCTCATGCACACTACATTAAAATAAGTATTTCCATCAGTGATCTTACAATATTGGTCAGGTTTTGATGGTAGTAGTTTTGGAGGTCTCGTCATTTTTTTATTTTTTTATTTAATAGGGACAATGCACATTAAAGACTATCTGTATTGAACAAATGTAAATATGACATATTATATTCTTTGAAGCTAATTTACATCTGCAGTCCCGGGTAACAAAACAAATACAACAAATATTGGTTTTAGGATATTGGTACAACACAGGGAATACTTAAAAAGTACATTTTTAACTAGTGATCACATGACTGCTTTGATATATTAAAACAAATGGCTTCATTTTCATGGTATACTACATATATAATTTATACTATATAGCTGTAACTAGCTGTACTATAGCTCACTTACCATGTACAATCTCTGCAACATGCAGTTGTTGTTTTGTTTTTAACTTTCATTGAACATAAATTCACAATTTTTGACTAATTCCATGAATTTTCTTCTTTCTTTCTGTATGTGTGCTGTCTCAATGAGGAAAAACACTTGTGTAACAACTAAAACAATCAGCAGTCTGTTTTATACTTTTGACAATGACTCTAAACTCTATTCTGAAAAATTAGAAAGCATTGGTTGCTAGAAAACGACAAGATAAAAAGCCTTGTCAAATTCAATTGTCCATAGTTTATATTCAGTACTGTATTTAAATTCTGCATCTTGGGTCTACTCTAAGTGTAAAAAAGGACATAGAGTGTGATATAATGTCCAATTTATTATACATTTTAATTGTTTACCTATTGTGAGATCTTGACAAAAGCTGAACCCATTTGGTGGCCATTCAACCATTAAGTCTAATTCTTCACTTGTATTCGAGGTTTAAGTGGTGCGTTTATGAACTTAATGGGCTTCAAATATGATCTCTCACATAATTAGACTGCACAAAGTTTGAAGGCATAGTTGTGGACGCGGGCCGTGTTGCACTGACGCTGCGTTAGCCGTTTAATTTACACGCTGTTATTAGCAGAGCAGCTCTGCACTACAGTGATGTATGTAATTGACTGAACGGGCTATCTCTCGATCATTACGGCTATTACAGGTCATCGGGGCAATCTCGCCATCTATGAATCTGTTGACTTACTGAGAGGAGGTGAACTCAGGGAGACAGTTACATTAGCGCGCTAACAGCTCCTGCTCATTGGGGGTGAAGAAGGAAGGAATGAACACGAGAGAGAAAGAGGGAGAGATCGAAAGGAGGGAAAGAGCGGAAAGGGAGAGGAAGAGGAAGAGGAGGGGGGGCAAGGCTGAGAGTGGAACCTTTAATTTCGCAGCCATCCAAGCCATCCGCACAATCACCTTCTGTTAATTCTATCTGCTACATCAATTAAATTGTTTGTAGAAACTAATTGAATGTGGCTTAATCACACATCTTAATAGCTTTGCACGCTTCGATCTGGCTGTTAATTCCAGCAATAAAATGAAATGAGAGCGCTCACTGGGTAATTAGCAAGGAGGCTTGGGAGAGAAATGAGTGCTTTATGACACGGTAATAAAGCGGAGGAGCCAGTGGGGGGACAGCGCAGGCCAAACCCGCTTCTGTTAGGTGGGTTTTTTTCTGCTGAGCCCAATGATTTTCACCTTGGCTTCCCACATTTGGGCGCTAGTTGCTTTACACCAAATCTAATCGCAAAATTGAAGGGGAATTAGATTGTTTGCGTTCATTAAGCTCAATATTGCACTATTTGGAGCGACTGTGTGGGTACAGGTGATAATCGGCATGTAATCATTTATAGCCAGGTTGTGTTCAAGCCAAGGTATTCTAGAATTTGATTTGATTCTGATGGAGGGGAAATGACATTGTAACATAATGGGTGATTTACTGTCATCTCTTAGAATACTTATGCTCAAGCTACTTTCTAAAGGTTTAAAGATGCTGTACCTAAAGGTGAGAAACAGGACTAGTTCATTTTAAACAGTTTGCAGTGGTCCAAATCTATTCCTCACTTTTTGACATACTCTGAGCATCCCAA
The DNA here is from genome assembly GCF_026437365.1 of Eucyclogobius newberryi. Classification (NCBI taxonomy): domain Eukaryota; kingdom Metazoa; phylum Chordata; class Actinopteri; order Gobiiformes; family Gobiidae; genus Eucyclogobius; species Eucyclogobius newberryi. The sequence continues at coordinate 25,691,867 of NW_027315746.1, forward strand.
ATAATCGTAAAAGTGTCCACCACAGTAAAGCTAACAACAATTAGCATGCTAACAGTACACAGAGAATTTCAGAGAATAAAAAGGTCTGGAATTAGATGCAGAACATACTGTGCTGCTTTTGCAAGGTATCTGTACTTTTATGTCTTTTCAACTGCCCACATTTTCACTCGTTCATGTTTTGAACAATGACACAACTTTTTAATAGTACAGTGAAAAAACGTCCTTAGTTTATTTGTGCTGACACAAATTCAACTTTGGCCCAGTCACTATAAAAATATTGGCCACAAACCAGGCCAAAACATTTGCATTTTAACCACCACAGCAGGTGTTTGATGATCTACGCTCTTCATCAATTTATATGGGAAGATTTTGAATATTGTGATGTTTTTTGAACCCAACCTCTTCTGTGATCACGCAGTCCTACTTTGAAGAATGTGTTTGAGTAAAGGGTTGATTACATTTTTTCCCCTTTAGTTTTAGTGAATGAAAATACTCACCTGTTTCTATTGCTTTGTGTCTGTCCAGGACTATATGCAGAATGTGCATGGGAAGGAGATCGACTTGCTGAGGACGACAGTGAAGGTTCCAGGGAAGCGACCGCCCCGCGCAGTAGCCACAGTAGCTCCCACCGCCAGTCCCAAAACTAACGGGCTCACCAAGGACCGCAGTGGACTGCAGCTGGGCATAGGAAGCACAGGTACATTTTAACATTTGAAAAATAAATATAATGTACAGTAGAGTAAAGTTGGAATACAGCTACCAAATACAAAACTGCTCATGAAAGATGTTGTCAAGTGGTTAGTCCATTATTTTTTCTACTACAATTATTGATCATATTTTGACCCGATTTTTGCACATCTTTTTATGGAAATTCGGGAAAAACTGTGTTCACTGTGGAACTTTTCTGTGTCAAATGTCACCAACTTGTCTGCATGTACAGTAGATAAGCAAGTTTAATGCCACACTGTGGAACATTTCATGCAAAACAGACAACTTAAATAACACACCCTTTACAGAGCAGCGTAGATAGGTGAGGTCTTTGAGACACAAACATACCAGACTTAATGGGTTACATTAAGGTACTTTATTGGTCCCGTAGGGAAATTTGTCCTCTGCATTTGACTTCAGTGCCACTGGGGCAAACTGTCAGGAGCAGCTGTTGCTGCGGGGGCTACTGTAGCTGGAGGAGTTTTACTTATTGTGCATGAGATGAGATGATGGGGACACAGGGATGAAAATACAAACTTTTGTTTGGTTGGGACAGTGGATGTGAATGAACATACATGAGACATAAGCTGTTAACACTCTGGATTGTAGCCATGGGCTCATTTGCATCCACTGTCCCAAATTCACTCTCACAAACATACTGTATTTCATACACCAGTGTATTTGGACAGTGGAGGCCAGGTGGGTGAAGTGTCTTGCCCAAGGACACAACAACAGTATACACTACCGTAATTAAGTAAGAATGGGCCGGGTTTATTACTTTGTTTCCAAGATCTGACAAGATCAGGCATTGACAAGTTGGCATGGCCTGATCATACAATCAATTACGCATAAGTACTAAAATACATTTTAAATAAATCATTGCAGAAAACTGCATTTAGAAGCCTCACTAACCTGAAACTTGGTCGTCCCATCACCAAACATTTTCTTTGTAGTTTGTATCTTTGGGCTCATTCAGTCTCATTCTAGTGTTGCGTTGAAAACGTTGAAGCAGCAATTTAATACACTTTTATTTACCACTACAGACTAGAGTCTTCAAAAATCTGTTTTTTGACGCATTTGTTGTGTATAAAAATAAAATAATAATGTGATGTAAAAATACCCACCAAAAGCGCAGTTCCCTCAAGACTGAATGTAAAATGGATGTCACGTGTCACACACTCCAGAATAATTATTATCTCAGGTATTGCACATAATGGGAACACAATGAGCGCTTTATTACTGTATTCATTTCCTAAGTCCTCAGTTTGCAATTAATCATAAAAATGGCTCCCAACAGTTTAATTATTCCATACGTTGCATCAAAGCTGATTAGCCTCCGCGCTGTATACACAATGATGAGCTAATGAGCAGCTATGAGAAATCTATTAATGCTTCCGGAATTTCAGAATGGGGAATTATGCATTTACATTTGGCAAGTGTCTTTGTCTCTGCTTCTGTCTATTATACTGACCAAATTATCTGCTCAATTATGGGCCAAGTCATATTACCATGTTGACAACTCGCAATCATTCTAATGCACCAAAGCTGTTCAGAAAAGTTACATGCTCAATAATCTTGTAGTTCATTGGTCAGAGCATTCGCCCACAAACTTGAAGATTGATGATTTGAATTGAAACTACCATCAGGTGATACTGTTATTTCTCTGGGCTTCATCCACTTTACCTCTGCAGCAGCCACACTTCCATCAGTTGACCTGACCATCAAGTATGGGGAGTAAATTAATAATAAGTACACATTTAGGTGTCTGGAAAGTATTTAGTTTGTATTTGAATCACTTTTATTTGTAACATCATAATATCTTCAGTGCAATTTTTTTTTGGGGGGGTACAAATTAACTTCAAATTAGAAATAAATGCATACACATACCAGAGTTAATACAGACAGTAATTTTATTTGTTTGCCCTGTCTATGACACTGACCTAATTATTTCTGCAGTGCTTTTTCCACCACACATTTAAAAATAGCTTGTGTCAGATAGCTGCAGGCGGGGAGAGTCTGGCACCCCAACAAAGAGGATGCAGAGATTAGATGTAGGGGTTAAGATTAAGAGTAATTAATACTAATTAGCAACGTGATCCCTGAGGGCGCTGTAAAAGAGTTTCCATCTCCCAGGCTAAAAGCTAAATGGCTCTGAGTGAGTCCGGTGCCAAATATGGGCCAGTGGGGACCATAGCCACCATCCGGCCAGGTTAGGGAGGAAACCGGCCAACACGCTGCCACTGTGAACAGGTTAATCAGTCACAGACAGAAAGATGTAAGAGTTTACTAACAAGGGACACTGGATGGAGGTTGTCCCATCCCGAAATGTGCTCACCTTGAGCTGGGTGTAGAAGAGGCACAGGGTCATCAGACCAAAACGGTTTGGAAACACAGAGACAAGCATTTTTTAGCCAAACACCAGCTGCTCTTTCGTACTCTGCTACGGCTCCAATGTTGCCATCCCTTTGTGCATCAGGGAACAATGTGAGAGATTCGCTTTAATCCCCACTTAGAAAAAGAAAGGTTACAAATCACATCAGGTCCCTCTCTGGGTGGAGGACCCTCTTCTGATTATGCGATCGGGATTTTGATTTCATTAGACATGCAATTGATGAAGGGAACAAAGGGGTAATTTTTCATTCATGTCGTCCAAATCACAAGCCTTGTCTTTGCCTTTAGTAATTCATTCATCCCTTAGATGTGAAGACCTTTATAATCACTGGGAGAAGAGGGATAGTGGGGCAGAGCAGTAGGGGAGGGCAGGAGAGGAGCTGGAGACAGGAGTGAGTGAGCATGCGCCTCTTTAATTCTTCGGCTGGGTGCTGAGCGGAACCGTTTTAAATATGATCGTCCCTGTTAACGCGCATCCCGCCGTGTCACCCACGACAGATACATTGTATCACAGTATTAATGGGCCCAGTCACTTTTAATCAATCCTGCAGTGAGAGCAGACGTGGAGGGTTCTACCTCATCCTTAATCCTTCTACAGCTCTGATTTGTAGAGACGCAGCAGAGAACTGAGGCTTCACATATAAAAGGAGAATAAAGGAACCACTGGTTTTGGCACTGCATATCACAAGTCTCTACAACACTCTAGTAGACACCGTCTACTACGTAGTGGACCACTACGTGGTTGTCTTGCTCATTGCCACTTGGCCTCTCAATGGAAACCAAAGATTGTATAATAACTTTACAGTACAAGGTCCATGGCCACTTTTGGAATAATAAAAGGAATATTCAAACCTGTCGGTAGTATTAATAAGTAATGCAACTTATCCTGGTGATCGTTCAAATTAACTGTAAAACCCATACAAAACCTGACTGTCAGGCCTCATATGTTTAGCTCTATAGCTGTCATCAAATTTTCAGAGATCAAAATTTAAAAAAAAATTAAAGACAAAATGACCAACTCAAATAGATGAGAGTAAATGATTGCGACGCTCACAGAGGATGTAATGAAAAGCGCACAGGCGTAAACACAAATGGCGGATGGCAGAGTTGGGGGGGGTCGGGGGGGTCGGGGTCTGGTGGATTACACAGCCACAGATGATGATGATGGTGGTGATGATGTGGCGCCCGGCCCCACATTAGCATGAATGCTTCATTATCTCACTACTTGTACATAATGGCAACAACTCCACGGAGGGGTCAGGCCTCGTCACGGCTCATCAGCCCACTGACGGCCCGGCCTAAAGAGAAATGAGGAGCAAGGCACGCCGCTCCCCGCTAATCCATCGCCTCTACTTAACACCGACTGGAGCCCAATGTCTTTTGGACTGCCTTTGCGAATGCTAATGTGCAGCATCTTGGTTGGAAAGTACACTTAAATGTCAATTTACAGAAAATTATATTGGAAAATGTGAAAAATATACTGACACGCCAAAGGTTGGTCTTGCGATAGCTAGCATGGTTAGCCTGCTGTTTTGCTGGAGGTCATAATTTGATTCATTCAGACCCAAAGGCTGCCTCAAGGACGTAAAGACATGAAACCTGACAAAACACAAATGATTGTCCCAAAGAAAGGCAGATGCCCTGTTGTAATACTTTAATCATATGCAATATAAACTTGACAACATGGTGAAACTTTTGATTTCAGTGGATGGTTGTGTGCATCTCTATGTCCACTTGGAGACGTTCAATGTACTCAATATACAAGCCTAGTTACATAAAGCTTAGAATTTCACCACAGAAAATATAAATGAGTGATACACGCTACAGAATTTTAGAGGCTTTTTTAATACAAAAAAGGCTTGTCACAGACATGAAAAGAATCTTTTAAATCTTTTGATCATTCAAGCACAAGGTCTATAGACGGAGCTTAAAGTTGTGTGGTAACAGAGCTACAGCACCTAACCTAGCCTCAGTTGTTTGTCTAGAGCAAGGTGACTCTCACTTTGAGACTTCAAGTGTTTAGCTTCTAGTTTAGATGCAAGACAAACCATTATACCAAAATTTTATCAAATGTGGATGAAAATAATATTTTGCATGGAAAGCTGGCAATAGACAACACCGGAAGTAGTGTTGTGTTTACTGTGGCTGATCTGCTGCAGCTTCACCCATCCACGCAGCGTAAGCATTGTACATGTACAACTACTCTCACCCTTTTTCTTACTTTTATTTTGAAAGAATGCTGCAAATTGGATTACTGGCATCATGAATTTGTGGAATAAAGAGAATACTACAGTTTAACTTCATAACTTCTGTAGAGGTGCTATTTCTGCTTTGTATCCAGCCTCTTGACGCTTTATTTGGCTTTTGCTGTAGCGGTGATGTTTTATGGTTACAATTGTCATGACATCCCACACATAAGGAAAGCATCGGCTTAAAAATTGCTTACGAGGATCCAAACTCTGGTCACGTCTTCCCGAAGTTGGCGAGAAGCACAAGACTTAAAAGGCCATTACATATATATTTTACATTAGTTCATGTTCATTAGAAAAGTACAGTCTACTTTGACTTGTATCATTCTTAATAAATGGCTCAAGAAAGTAGTTGGATAAGTGCTAGGTAACTTCTATTGATACTTAAAATTCAACAATCACCTCTAATTGTCAAATTGCATGCTAATGATGAATGAATTATACATGGCTGTATCCATTAGTCCCCAGAGACCACTTGTGCATAAAGGGGAGGATAATGTAATTACACTGAAGCAATAATCAGCTTGTGGCATTAAAAAGAGCACGCCATTATGGCTCCAGCCAGGCCACGTTTAGCTCCATGCTATTAGCTCCATGCTATTAGCTCCCCTAAGGTGCTACTCCTTCAGAGTTGTGCTACTGCTCTTGTACAAGGACAAAACTTGTATGTAGAGTATTACATAGTGTTGTTCAGCAGAGGGCCACAGACAAGTAGTAATGGATTTAGTTTGCAAACTAGATTCAAAGATACATTTTTGGCAAACACCCATTGTGTTTTGACATTTTGCACATTGCAGTCTCTCAGAGTGCAAAGTATGAATACATTTCAAGCTCTTTTTTTATGTGTGTTATGGGTTAAATTCCTACTTCAGCCAGTGAGCAGCCAGGACTAGGACATAATAAACAGAAGTATGTTTTTGTCATTGTTGTTTTATGCATTTGTGCCTATATTTATTTAGCCATCATTATACAATTTATCTAAAGTTAAAATGAATGTAAATAAAAGTTTGTTACAAACTTCATATTTTAGACACAGTAAACGTTTGTTTTGCTTTAAAATTATAATTAATATATCTATGACCTCAATTTGTTATCCTTATGTTTTTGACTACACAATATAATATTCTGTCTTAGCTTTTATTCTTATCACTTATAGAGAAACAAAGTTTCCCGTTTCCTCCCGCCCCCCTCTCCTCCCCTCCTCGCCTGCTCTGATTTCAACATGCTAATTTAGCCAGAGCTCCTCAGCGTGATTCCCTCGCTCTCACTCCCGTTCTTGCTGCGATTGTGCTCCTTCCCCTCTGGGAAGCGAAGATTAATATTCCTGGGCCCAACAAGATAATTACTGATACTAATTAGACATGATTATGTGAATTTGATACACTTATTACTCTAGATAATGAGTAGGACATATTATCCTAACAAGCACCCGTGCCGCTTAGTTTACTTTACACACGACCCACACTATATTTTCTGTTAGTGTCACCTCAGTCACAAACTGCTGTTCTCTTCTAATTATTGGATTCAAAGGCTTTTATGAGATTCTGGAGATTGGGATATTTAACACATTTTAATGCAAATAAAAATATTAAATAGCTTTTCTTTGAATAAAATCCTGGTTTGAAAAAAAAAAAAGGTTGATTTTGTGAATACTGAATATGACTGGTCTTACAAATACCTATTTGGGATAATTAGGATATATTGTACTTTAAAGATGTTTATTCTTTTTATATTTTAAATGTTTAAAATTCTGGCTTACAAAAGCAAGAACATTATCATTATTGTGTGGATTTTTACGTCGAACATGTCCATCATTTCATTCATTTACATAACTTGAAAACGTTTATAGCTGGCACAAGGTTCACATGAATGCTTTAAGCTGACCTTGGGAAAGATCTATGACCCCTGCTTCAACATCCTCCCAGCGTTAGGCTTGAGCAAGGCTTTGGGTAAATGGATGGGTTTTAGAAAGTATGGTGGTAGTACCGGTAACTGCTTGCAAACAGGAGGGAGGGACCCCACGCAGCGAGGCCTAGCCCATGAATTAGTAAAGGGATCCAGGCCTCCGCGGCTCGCCTGATTGGAAGTCTGCTGACGCCAGTGGAGATGGATGTGGCAGTCAGAGGGATGAGGCGAGATAATTAGCGTTCACAGTGTATCTTGTTAATTAAGGGCTAATTAGAGGCTTTGGCGGAGGAGACGAGAGGGGTGTGTATGTGTGGGTTGACTTGGATGTGCACAAATAAGGTGGAAGCGAAAAGGAAATTACATCATTGCCTGTTTAACATAGACATTTAATATGATTTGTCTGTGTTTTGTGTTTTAGGAGCACCCCATTCTAACAGCAGTTCATCCCTGACGGGCGGAGTAGTGTTTGGCAAAGACAGTATGCACCAACGCTCATTCTCGGTGTCCAGCGCTGACCAGTGGAACGAAGCCATCAACACCAGTACGACCAGCGGCGCATGTAAGACCAATAATTACAATCATGCTATTCATTTGTATCATTCATCCAAACCATTTAGTGTGATAGCCTGCGGCATTTTGGGAAAGTCTGGTAAGTATCAGTCCAGAAAATGTACAATGTGATTTAAAAAAAAAAAAAAAGTATGCCAATTTATTGTAAATGTGATGCAACATATTACTACATATTATTAGTTTTAATTAAATCGTATCAAATTAAGGTGCTGTCTCTCGTAAAAACTTGAAAAACAGAACAATTTTTTTTGTTGTTGCAAGTTTTGCCAACATAGTAAAGCTAACAACAACTTGTATGTGAACTTCTTGCTTCGTGGAGACTCAATGCTCTATGATGCAGACAGCGCACAACAGACTTAATTTTCATCCTAATTACTACTTTTATAATAGGCTAACAACTGTATTGGAGCAACATAGATTTTACTCTATTACAGCATGACTTTGAATGTAATAACAAATCTTTAGTGGAATTTTGATTTTAGTCCTTAGAGAGGAGCTAAGCAAACTAGAAAACACTATTCTATATTAGTGTATTACACCACCATAAAAACTTTTATATTTTATACATAACAGTTACATTCTAAAGCTCATCAATCAGGGTGTACGTCTGTCTTCATACACATTCACATATTTTCTGTAAAGCTTATAACTGGAAGAAGATGCCATTTCCACTCTCTGTCAAGCAGCTGTAACGGGCTCATTTTCATAATTAGGTGATCAGGCCTGTGATCGCCGTGACCTTTTTAGGCTTTTACACACTCTCGAGTCTGATCACAAGAGGGAAGCAGTGCCACCATCCATGCATCTCCGGCTCCTGTCACCCTGTCACTGTATTTGAATCAAGTAAAATAATATATTCCCCATTCTGTATCCCTCCTCCCGTCTTGTCATCCACCCCCCCATCGCACTGTTTTCCTCCGAAGAGGAAAATGAATGCTTTTCGGGGTTACCATTTATCACCAGTTATTTCCCTCTCTTTGTGGTTGGCAGTAAAAAAGCACTTAAATGCACATCAACAGAATAACAGTCATTTCCATGCATGTTTGCACTCTGGTAGTTCTCATTAGCGCGGCGGCGGCTCCCCCCACCTCCACCGCGGGCTCCCAGGGGCCCCGGCAGTTTAAAGAGCGCACTTTTACGAGCGCTGCAGGAGTCCGACTGCGCGGCCCTCGTGCTTCTGCAGACAAGGCTTGTGTCTCTCATTTGGAGCCGGCGAACGATCAATTCTGCCTGGACGCGAGGCACTTCCATCACCCCCCTACCCCCGTCTCCCATCAGCGCCGAGCCCAAAGCAGAATTACTTAGGTTCGTGGGGTCCTCAAATAAATGAGTGTGGGAGGGAGAGGCTTGGGTGTTTGCTATATCGGATTCCCAAACATTTTGTTGTTGAACTAAACTATCTAAACTAAGTGCTTAGTCCAAGATCTTGACATCACCAAGTTGTTGGTTGTTGAAGTTAATACTTGGTCTCTTGATTCATACTATTCAATGAGTGGAACAATCTGCTCACTTATAATGATAATATATGATAACTATCAAGCAACTGCACACTTTTCCTGTACTACAAAAAGATGTATAATCTGGGATCTCTTCACATGCTTTATGACCGCGATTGACGTTTGAATTAACCAATCAGAAAAACAGTAATATTAAAGAGCCGGTGCTCTGTTTCTTTCCATGTAGTTGAGCACAATTTGCTTTGCCCCGGTACAGCTTTATTGTAATAGTAGCTCTTCAAGTCAAACAGAGACCACAAAGTGTGTTCTGCATCTAATTGAAGAGCGTTTTATTCCCTGAAAACCAGGAAATGTGCTGTTAGCATGCTAGTTGTTGTTAGCTTTACTGTGATGGCAAAACTACCTTGGTTTCTGAAAAGTGCTTATAAACTCATTACAGTGAATAATTAGATGCCCGGAACAAATGAGAAAGTGAGAATAACTTTGGACTGCTGCAGACGGTGTAAAATGAACTAGTTCTGTTTTTATCCTTTTATAATACAACAAAAATCGGGTACAGCGCCTAATAAGTAAAATTATTAATTCCGCAGTAACCAGAAAAAAGTGAACCTGCAAATGACAGCGTTAAATACTTCACACACACATAGACATTCATACACACCAAATAGGAAACCGATGGTCATGTATTTAAGGCTTCTAGTCACAGGCTAATTTGCAGCCCCCGTCCCAGTTTAGGCTTTTAAAAGTGTTAGTCCAGAAAGAAAAACCTGTACAATAGAAAGTTAATAAAGGGCATAGATAAGAGTACACATACATACAAAACATTTGCCATATTTACATCCCATATCTGTTCTAATTTATTTTGTTACAGACAGAAGAAATAGTCGGAAATCAGTCCACAGTAAGAATAAAATACTATTAATCTGTTCTTTTAACAGCTAAACCCCCTGTAAAACAGAATACTCTTAACTTAGAAAAAATATACAGTACCCTCACAAGATATTTTCATATTCACATTTCCTGTACAGAGTAATTTCTGACAATATTACTATTTAATCTGGTATTAATCTGATGCTATTACACTGCATTATATCTCTAGTCATTAAAATACTCTGTTAGCACTAATAAGCAGCAAGAACCAATACAACTTTTTTTCCAAACTTAAATGTCTCTGATGTGGACAATTAGAGGACATTTTCCTGTTCAAATATGCTCAAATCTTTGTATTTGGTCCAAAATATTACCACAGCCCATTAACCACCATCAAGCCTTCAACTAAAACGCTGCTGTAATTTGCTCGCATTATTTTGCCGTTTGTCCAATTATTTTCACGCCACTCTTAAGGTAACCACAAATGAACGCGGCAAATGAGCTGCAGATAATATCGCGTCGTATGATAGATGTCGGAACAGCAACGTACAGACTCTGAAATGCAAATGCAAGAGTTTTCACCTCAAAAACTTTCTTTCATTTTAAAAAGCATAAGTTTTTCATCCAAAGTGCAGATTAGATTGCGCTGTGACCCCGGGATGGATGGATCAATAGCGGGTGTATCGCGGTGAAGGGTGCTCATGTTTTGCCATTTGTATTGACTTGAACCAATCACTCCATTATCCTTGGTGAAGGTTGCGGGTTAACATAAAATGTGATTCTGTGATGCAAAAACAGCAGATTGATGACTCACCGGAGAATAAATGCTAACCATTTCCATATTATTTAAAGAATGTCCTCATTTGTAAACCCATTGAGCACCAGGAACAAGCAGCAGGTAGTCACGTCTCTTGAATATTGAGCGCCGATTTTTGATTAAAACTCTACCCAATTTTTCCATTGCTTGCATTCATAAAGGCAGTCATTCTTAATGCTTGTTTAGATGAAGCGCTCCTCGGACACGTCTCAATCTTTGAACCTGAATTAAAAGACAGGCGTTCTAAAGAGTGGAGCTGATGACTAGAACTTCATACGCGGTAGTCCTGAAGAGTAATGTCAGACAGCCAAAGTCACAAGTTGCTTAGCATTTAAAGTAGTCTCCAATTATTACTAAAAGACATCGCACAGCTTTGAATACTTGAATTAGCCAAACTTAGAACCAGGTATTTGGCAGTTTTACACAGCAAATATAGTTATTTGTGAAGTCTTTGGTGGTTGTCAAACGTAGGAAGACAGCATTTAAACATTTAATTAGAGATTTAATTCCAGCCAGATGGCATATTAAGAGCCATGATTGTTAAAGGTCTATTTAGTTAAAGCATAAGTGGCAATACTTTAACACTGTATTGCAAATTATCAATGATTAAATTTACTATGAAGTTAAATTCATTCAAATGGTGAGACTTCTGCTTAACACACAACAAATTATTATTGTTTTATCATTTCACTTTAATTTGACTAATTTATGTATTTTGCAGATCAGATTTAATCAGATTGTCAAATTTTAGTTTGAACTGTTAATGTAAGGCAATTCTAGTCCAATTCTCACACATTTTTAATTTTATTTGATCTTCAAAAACTAATTTCTATGTGTTCAATCTCTGTAAATTCTCTAATATTGAACAGTATATTAACAGTTCAGACTCAAACTGTTCTACAATACTTCAAAATGAGTATTTACTTGATGGCAATATTACCATATTTATAATTGTATTCTTAACATCAAAACTCCAACACTGATGACCTTAATACCAGCTCACCCAAACTTCAGACACATTTTATTAAATGTGAAAATGTTTATGTGTATTTAGTAGAGACTTTTTCCAGTGTTAAGTTTGCAAATGAGGACACACGGGTAGTTAATGCAGCAATAGCCTTCTCCTGTGGCACCGCGCTTTACGCCTTGGCCTCCCGATGTGAGGGTGATAGCATGTGGGGCGTTTGATTTCTACGCCAGGCCATAATGAAGTTTGACATTTAGTTTGGAGAGAGCAGCGGAGCGCGATCAGGCCTTGATTAGTGCGCTCTAATTGAGGATAATAAGGGGGAGGCGGTGATTGTTTCTAATTTTTGCCATTAATTGCAGCCGTTGGCTTTGATTGAGGACAGGCAGGGCTGCCATGTCAAGGGGCCCGGCAGAATCATAGTGCTCCTCACCCCAAGCCTCTTGAATAACAATGAATGACCCCCCCCTCACAGCCCCCACTCTGGGCCTTTTTACATTGTCATTCATTTCCAGTGTAGCATTAGAAAGCTGGCTCCACTCTGAAGCCTTTAAACTGTCATCTCCATGGCAGGAGCGTAATACAGTGTAATCACAGGTTAGCCACGCACCTATCCCGCTGCCCAGGTGATCTGAGCAGAGTGGGAAAGAGACTTCATTACGGCGCTGCCTTCTGATGGCTCTAAAGGCGCTAACAGCCGGCTAATAATGTACCGCCACTAGGCCAACTTCATCATTCTCATCTAAAGTAATCCAATCTGCAGCTCTTACCTCTCAAATGAGAAGCACTTAAGGTTCAGGAACTTAAAGGTAGGGTATGCAATGCTAAGTTATGGTGTAGGTATGTAAATGCTAGGGTGACTAACACGTGGTTTGAAATGAGAATCACTAAAAAAAATGTGTCAAATTTCTCCACAAAGAAACTTTAAACAAAGCAGAAAACAAGTTATACAAACACAACAGACTAAAATACAAAATCCATCGTGTCACACATCTTATTTGTTTGCTATATCTAACATGTATCCTCCTATATATATTGTACATATTAATTCCCTTTTACTTTCTGTCCATCCAGTCTAACTATAATTCTTTCCACCTTTGTGGAGGGAACACTGAGAGACTTCCTGTCCCACATGTGCTGCAGGTGTGGGCTGAATGGGCCAGGGTCATTTTCCACAACATTAAGGCCTAAAATTGATAATTAGAGGTGTTTATGACACGGCTGTGGCCCCCAGGGGCAGCCCTCCCCTTTAACCTCAAGCGACATTAAACAAATGCTGGCTGTCACATTGGAGGCAGGTCTGCGCTCATGTCTTGCTGCTGCCATACGGAGCAGTGCAGTTGGGACAGACGCTGGCGCGCACAGGGAGGACCCCTGTGCCCCCAGCTGTCTGAGCCAGCTAATGACTCGTCTCAGGGGGGCTGTTGTAAGAGAGCAGGGAAATTGAAACAGACGCTTCGACTAGCGCTGCTACATGTGTGGCTGAGTGCTGCCATTCAAACAGAATAGTCCGGCACACGCACTCGGGTTATGTTTATTGATGGGATGCTATTTAATAAATGCTATTACAGAAGAAAAAGACTCAGATTGTTGCACATACTGTACCATCTACTGTGGTCTCACAAGCCACCTCAGTTTGATTGTTCTTTCATATGATTTAAATGAATAGAACATTTATGGTTAACTTTTAAATTGAGCTCAGATGAAATGAAGTGTCTCAGGTGCTGGCTCCTCTCTGAAACATTGCATCCTTAGGCCGTAACAACACTGTTCTCCCCCTAACGTTAGCATCCTCACACCCCTGCTGAGCTCATCTTACTCCACCAAGACGGCCCCATCTCCCTAAAGGTAATGACCGAATTAGGCCTAATGTTGTACACTGGCTAATGGCACAGCACCGCACATTATCGCATGTGCAACTGGCAACGACAACAGCAATAATCCCAGAGCCCCTTGTCCTCCTGCACCCCACCCCTGGGGCTGGGACGGTGCGCAGGGAAATGAATGGAGTTTGCCACACTACAATGAGCTTTTGATGGGAGACAATGGAGGAAGCTGCCAGCACCTCACAGGGTGGTAAGAGCAGAGCAATATGGGGCCCATCTACTGGCCCTCCCCTCCTGCTCCCCCAGGCCCCTGGCCCCTACTCTCAGATTCATAATGACATCTGGAGGGGAAAGAAGGGAAAGTGATGTCAAATGTCAGGAAATCAGAAGGATGGCAAGCTGACAACCCCCTCCCGTGGTCCCATTCCTTCAAACGCCTCTGCCCAACGGTAGCACAGGTTAATATCACATTTATAAAATCACTTACAAGAAACAAAGCCGGCTCTTAGCCCCCTGTCACTCTGAGACAGTTATATAGAGAGCTTTGCCAGGGGCCAAGCCAGGTAACCATTTGTTCACTGATAGCCCCATACGTGTCCTTCACTCTGTCCAAAGCATCACCAACACACTTACTTTTAGGTCACATCTCAAAATGTTTTCTAAGAATTTTAATGTTATACTTTACTGCACATCGACAGATATATATTTTTTCAACCTCTGACTCCGGGTAATTGGAGATTTTTCAATTTGAATGCAAAATGTGTCACCTGCAAATAAAGTTAAAAAGACAAACATTTTCTTTCTCTATTGAGGGTGAATTTTGCCACTTAACATCTAATTGTGGTCTGTTTCTTTCAGCCAATGGTATGGGAGACCCGACCAATTCCAATTTGGGCAGTGCTACCAGTCCCAAACTTGAACCCCCTCCGTCGCCCCACGCCAACCGCAAGAAACACCGAAGGAAAAAGAGCACCGGCATCACCAAGCCAGACGGCCTTTCAGCGGGGAATGAAGGTATACACACACTCAACAGTTTACGTGCAGCTAATGTAAATCAAATGCGTACATATCTGGCTCTGAGCATGGTTAAAAAGTAAGCTCAATAAGCTCAATAAGCTCAGAGGTGAAATTTAAAGGACTGATAAGTTACTTTGTTGGCTATTGATGCTAACTCTTAGGATTTGTATTTATTATTCTATTAGTCAATAGCCAAAAAAAATATTTATACAAAAATGTAGAAGCCACAAATTATCCAACTGATTTGTAAGTAGATGTTGGCAACATATCAAAAACTCGATAATATTTTGAAGATATTCCAAATTTACATATCAATTATAGTGTTTATAGTAACAAATGTACAAAAAGAGCTGATAAAAAATAAAAGTGGGGTAAAAGTAATTTTGGATATGGTAATATTTCACATTTGTCTGATAACTAAACCTCAACTAAAACTTTTAAAGAAATGTATTAACACATTTTTATTGAATTGAATCGGGATAGTCAAAAAAAATATATTTTTTCAATATTGCCCACCCACTACGAGAGGTAAATTTTAAAAGCAAATGTTACATTTCAGTTGTTTGCTTTTGCTGCTAACTGTCAGGGTTTGAATTTACTCTTGTATTAGTCAGGAATATTGCCACAAATGATCCATATGATTTGTACCACTGTCAAACTTGAATGCACTTTTCTAAGTAGTATCAACATTACAAGTTCTAATTACAAGTGCAAAATAAATCCACTGATCACACGTGCTTTTGCCTCTCTAATTGTCATTGGCGTTCATTAAAGGTGAGTATATTTGCATTGTCCATGCGCCTCCCTCTCACAGACTCCTCTCTCTTCCTCTCTGCACCTCTGTGAATAGTGCGCTCTCCTATAGCCGGGGTCCTTCCCAGCAGGGGAGTGTTGGTCTCCTCTCCACCCAATTAATAATGACTCCCCGGCCCAATGATGAATGGAGTGCCCTAATTGGATGGCATTGTGAAAACACTGAGACGCATTTCAGAGGCCATAAAACTGATGTCACCCGAGCGCGATGATCAATCAACAAGATTGATACGCTGGATAACAACAACAATGGCATTGACGCCTCCTAAATGGGGCTTAGCATTAATAATCATTATACTTTTTTTATCACGCTCGCTGACAGCTCCTCTTTAAAGTCTGAATGGCTCTGTTGACCACATTGTATGGAGCGCACATCATCAGCATCACAGAGATAAGTGCTGCTGTTCGTATTGTTCAAACACTAGACCCTTGTATAGGCCCTTTTGCCTTTTAGCTCCAGGAGATTTATTTTTTTCTTTTACACGTTCAACTAAAAATCTTCAAACTAAAATAATAGGATGAGAAAATGTGCCACTATTTCATTACAAGGGGGAAAAAAAATCGACCGACTTTCTTCATGTACATTGACTTTGCTCCGCATGTCTTTTGAGTTCTAAGATGACGACATTATGGCTTAGTGGCTAGCACTCTCACATCAAGAAGTTGTCATTTAGTGGAGGTCCACAACCCGTCATAGCTCCTTTCTATATGTAGTTTGAACTTTCACTGTCAACCTAGAACAGGTTGCCTCAGTGGCATTGAAGGATGGGTCAAATGTGTGGTACACATACTGTAGATGAAGAGTCATAAGTTTGTATTGGTTAGGGTTGTTTTGATTTCTGCCCAAACCACAACGCTTCTCTGTGATTGGTTCAGGTCTCGCCTACGTGCCCTAAATGCCATGTGATTGGCCCGTTTACCACTGGAGCGTACTGCAAGTGAATCAGCAGCAATTCTCAAGAGTTTGTGAATTCACAAAAATCATGAGAATTCATCTTGCTGGCAAAGTTATTGCTTTCCTACATGCTTATTTTGCGTCTTCTTAACGTCATACCTTATTGATTTGTTTTTAAATTCACAATATGTAACTAGCTATTTCCATGGAAACCGAGTTAAAACATGTCAGATACATTTTATGGAATATTATAACCAAAGCAACAACATTTCCATGGAAACCACCAAGAGGAGGTTCCACCAGCACAATACGTCAAGTCAGGTTTGTGGAGATAGTTGCCCGCTCACAGTAAGGTCAAAGGTTATATACACATACTGTAAAAGCAAGGACATTTAGGATCTATCTAAATTCATGAGAAATCAAGGACTCTTCGAAATGTAACGTTCAGCCGATCCAAAGTCCGGAATAGCAAACAATCAATGTTACTAATACACTCTGCCAACAGTGACGTAAGAGCATTTTTAAACAGGGATTGTGTGTGATAATTGTCCTCCGTAGGTTGTAGTAAATGAAGCCAGGCTGCACTCCACTTTCTGAGGAGGAGGTATCAGAGCGATCAGGCAGGAAACGCCATATCCCCAATGTTCCTCACGTCATCAAACACGCACATTGTTTTCCGTCTCTCTCGTGGTCCCTGTGAAGTTTTCTATTAGCCTCGGCTTGTCTGTTCTGCTGAATGCCCTAAAATACAGACGTACCACTTTAAATATTGGATTCACCCAGGTCTTGATGTGATCCAGACGCACAGGAGAGAGAGGAGCGGAGCGAGGTGCGATCTTTGAATAAATTGCTATCAGTTTATCTCATTTACGGGGCAATCAGAAGCGTGCAGTGCAGGCTGAAATTGAATTTTAGTAGTTTTGAAGCATCATAAATCAAGGCGGCGTCTTAAGATGAGATATAATTTTGGTCATGATAACATGTGTTCGGTTTGAAGGGGAGCTGGGAGGAAACTTTCACTGAATGAGAGTTCCTGTGTAGTACTGTTCAACTATATCCAGGCATGTTTTATCATATCATTATTTGGAGTGAAATGGTCTTTAGCCACAAATATTAAAATAGACCTTGCTGGAACCTAGAGAAAAGAGAAGGCCTTCAGATAGTGTATTTGGTATAACTGTTTTATATGGTATAAATCGTGACTTTGGCCCGTTCAGCAGATATCATATTTAGTTTAAAAACTTCAATTGCAATGGCTCCAATCCTACATTTTCTTCACTTTGAAACATTTTTGCCCAAGAGTTTCTGTCCCCTTACACATCAATTCCACCCACCTGTAAATGTATTCTTATAGATAACTGATGAATATGATCATATTTAAATGTTAGATTGTTTTTTAAAATTATGTATACATTCTGAAATAGTTCCACAACATGTATTTATTTATTGAGATTAATCACTATAGTTTGGACATATCACAAATAAAAAGATGTAAAAGGTAAAATGGATGGAATAGAGTCCATATTTTCACTGAGAAGAAGCCAATTGGACACTGTCCTTATTACACTGTGCTCTGTCAGAGCCGTGCGCTATAATGAACTCATGTGCTTAAAGAATGATGCAGGACGCACAGCGAGGCGACTGACAGTGCCGTAATGCCTTTCACAGCGGCCGCCTCTCTCCGTGCGTTGCTCCCATAAACCTACTGCAAAATCGATGGCCGATAAAGAGCTATGTTCAAGGGGAGCCCTCTGATGAATGCTGACTGTCAGCGCGTGTCATTAATGTATTTATCTTTTAAAGAAAGTGCACCAAATGTTCATTGTTGGCTGTTTCAGACTTCCATGTGTTTTAACTCTTAACTTAAGTGGTGATACAAATAATAATAAAGAACAAGCTTCTCTATCTAGTTCATCTTTTACAACTTTTCACTTTCTTTAGTCTGCTGCTTCAAATTTGGGTCAGCTATTTGTAGACACAGCCCATGTAAGCATTGGCACTAACACTTTCAGCTAAACCCTGAATGATCCCAGTTAAAACCGTTTTCACAGATGCAAGAACAACTGCAGCCCATTTCCATACTTTAAAGAGATCTTAGTAATCCTTAAACAGTGTCACCATTTAGTTTTAGCTCTGACCCGTCTCTACTGTTATCGTGTCTTTTGGCAAGACACTTCCCTTACTTTCCCTTGGTTCTAGTGTTCAGAAAGCTTGTGCTGGTGTTCAGAAGGCTGTTGGCGCAGATTGGTAGACATTGTTAAATTAATAACAAATGGCCTGCCGTAGTCTTTTAAGAAGCTTGTCATGCTGTCAATTAAATTGTTTTAGAGAAGAAAGAGGAATGGGGATGCTCTGAGGCCAATATCATCTCCAGAATACCGTATGTTCAACCGATTTCCTGTTCAGGCCGAACATTTACTGAATGTCATCCCCCATTTCACTCTCTACTTTCCTGTCAATAAAGCCTACGGGCAACAAAAAGAAGTGCTGTTGTAACTATTGTTATATTCTCTAAAATCCTCTGGTGTTTGAAAGGGCTGATAACGTTTTAATCAATAAAGGATTTAATATCATTCTTCAAGTGATTAATTATAAAATGATTGTAAGAAACTCTCCACTAAATGACATGATCATAAAATTAGTTTTATTGTTTAGCAAATTAAATCAGAACGTGACCAGATGAAAAGTGGCCTCTTGTGTCCAATGATTATCTACAAAATACTGTCACTGTCAAACAGACTTGGATTGAATGTCTTGTGACATATTAAGTGTCTTTGTGATTACGTGTTGGTCTGAAGTAACGTAACTATCTAATTATGCCAATAATTGTGTATGTTGAGAAAAGTTTTTTTAATCTGAATAGCCTTCTTATTGTTGAAACTCTGAAGCCTTTCTAAGGTATAATGTTATAGTAGACACATGCCTGGGCCCCTCGTGTTCATACTACAGAGACAATGTGTAGAGTTTTAGTTTGAATTGAATGGCTTCATCAACACAATTATAAAAAGATACATTATATGCTTTTTCAGGTACTTTGTATTGAACTGTAACATAAGTAGAACAAGTTTACATTTTGTTCTTTGTGAATTGCAATATAGGCATGTTAGGACTAGAAAGGGGTCCATTGACTTCCTGTTCAAAACCGCAAAACTGTTAAGACTCTACATAGCAAAATTTCAGATTTTGAAATTGTCATTTACGTTTTTGAATTTTTGAAAAGGTGCTACATGACATTTTAGAACCCTACATGTAATCACTCGGAGTCTTCATTTTTCGAGTAATCGCAAACAATTACATGGATGTGATGGGGGGGATTGGGGGTAGGTGAAAACAGGAATTTTGATGATACACTGTTGACAGTTTATTTTGCATAATATGTCCCCTTTTAGACTAAAGACTATAGCCATGTCAAGTTTGTGAATGAACATGTTTGTACCGAAAAGCTAACCATTAACAGAAGTTATTACAATAAAGCTCTAAAATAAACATATGTTCTGATTTTCAAAGGGTTTCTTTAGTTTGGCTTTTTCAATTATCCTCTCTGATGTGATTGCACTAATCTACAGCATTCAGCCTGGCCCACTTGGTTACTCCTGGGATTCTTTGGTGAAAGTGAACACAATCTGTGGTATATTGAGCTGGTATGGCCTCCTGTCCCGCACCTCAGTAAAGTAAGGGTTAATATCCTCTGGAGTCCAGCTGAGGATAAGGAAATGGAGCTTTAACTGCCTGTGCTAATGGTGGGTGTTTATCTCAATACTTTGTTTTGTCACTCCCAGACTCGCTCTCATTTCCTAAAGCTGTCCCTGGAGCCCCCACTCTTGTAATGGCTTCGCTTTGTGAGCCCCTCAGTACGAAGCAAAGGAATAACAAGATTCTCATTTGGGCTGTATACACACTGCCCACAGACACATGTGTAATTGGCCCTGTTTCATTCTGCTGTTGTTAAATGCACTAGCTATTAGCAGTATTAGTGAAGTGCGCTGAGTGCTGAGTCCATGTGTTTGTTTATAGCAGTTAGGTGAGCGGTGTATGACGCTGCATCATGGCTCCTCTGTTTGTGTGTCACAGATAAAGAGTGTGCTTTCTCTCTGCCCGCTCTTCTCTCTGAGTTTGGTGCTGGTTCCCCTGGGGCCGCTGTGGCAGTAATGGCCTGCTCCTGATTGCTCTGATACAGGTTAGGAATATTGGCTTTAATGATGTGTAAAATGAGCAAGCAGTGCCTGTGACATTTACAGATGGCACCGCCTTGGCCTGTTCTTCCCAACTGCTCGTTAATTCACAGGAACGGCAAGCACTTCTTTAAGTGACTGCCTGATGCATGCAGACGACGCAACACAACACATCCTGCGCACAAAAACAATAGCTCACCTCTGCACCAGGCGCCCTGTCATCGTTCAGCGCCGCACAAATGGATACAACACAGGCTTAACAAACTACTGAAGGCCCCGTGCGGACGGCGCTAGTGTGAAGAGCTTACACTGAATGGATGTGCGACTGCAGCCTGGTGGAGGAGCACAGCTGTGTCAGAGCAGAGGCCCCAGGTGCTAATCAGGCCATCGTCCTGAGAGTTAGGAGCATCTGCTTCTCTAGAGCTCAGCACCAGTGTCTCTGCTTCAACATTTACTGACTCTAAAAGCACTCTAGCTTCTATGTTTGAGAATAATTCTACTGCTTTACATTCCTCTGAAATGAACACACACTGAACATGAAAGATCTTGCTTGTGACCACAGAGATTTTGAAAAGACTTACCCAAGTTTAGTTATAATTGATCAAATATTTGAGCGAAGATGTTCTCAAAATGTAATGGATTTGAAGAGACCCCAGGAAGAATAGCAACAAATATGTCCGGAGATAATAGGGTTTTTAATAGGGACGTCCCGATCAGGTTTTTTTGGCCTCTATCCAATTCCGAGTCATCTGATTTTGAGTATCTGCCGATACCGAGTCCCGATCCGATACTTTCATAACACATTTTTTAAAAATGCACAAATGCAACACGGGTTGTCCCCAGTTTTCATTTTATTTCTCAACACTTTAACAGTGCACCTTTCTTTGAGGTAGCTTGAATAAGAAATAATAATGCAAAATTTGAATTAAATAAAAATTGCAGCTCAACTTAAAATACCCAGCAGGCATGTAAACAAATAAGCAAAGTGCATATTAAATGAAAGTGCAACAGTGTCATAAAGTCAGAACTGTACTCTTAATACTCTTCTGGCTTAAATAATAAAATGTATGTTTTCCTTGATGAAATCCATCTGAATGTCGAGTCGAGAGTAAGCCAGGGGCGAGTGTTCTGATCCTCGTGGTAGCCACGATGTCTATCACGCCGCGCTATCAGCCCGCACTCCGCACCCCCGTTTCTGCGCTCCGGAATGGTGATGACGCCCTCGCCCAAACCGCACATCATCTCACCCATAGCTTTCTTCATATTAGCAGCGTTGTCGCGCAAAATTACATCAACCACTTGCTTGTCGATGCCAGTTATTTAGCATTTTTCCTTAATCTGTGTGATGCGCTCTGCTGTGACATGCAGGATCGCACGGCGCAAAACAAAACAAAAGTTTACTGCCCTAAAGTGTGGGCTTTACAGCAGTAGAATGTCGCGATCCATTCATGCGTTATACGGAGGTGAGAGACTAATAATAAGCTTGAAATGTATAGCGCTGATCAAACTAATAAGAGTCAAATTTATATCCGATCAGTCATCGGGAGGTGACGTCCGGTTTCGATCGAGTCTGAAACCACATGATCGGGCCCGATTTCCGAACATCCCTAGTTTTTAATAAACTAAACTACACTAAATCAAAAAAGTTCAGTGCATATGATACTGACATTTTGGCTTAAAGTATCTGCCCGTACTAAAAGCAAACCAATACCAATCCTTGAAACAAACCCCTTATAACAAAACCAATTTTATTATTCTGCAAGTATGAATACAAAGTTATAAAACACATTATATCCATTAAGCAACAAGTCTGTTTCTTTTAGCGCTCCCTCTTACATGGCTACAAGGAAAAATAGAAATAAGGAGCGCTGCGTGGGTATTTGAAAATTAAAACAGGTGCTCAATTAAGCTGGAAACTATCTTGAAACATTATATATTCCTTTAGATAGTGAGTGAATGGCACCCCTTAAAACATTTTGGTGCCAAACCATTACAGAATGATTGTACTCAAGAGTCTTCTACAGTCGTTTATTTTATGGACTAACTAACTAAATTTTCATTGATTTAATGGTCTATTTCACAATGCAAAGTGATATTACTGCAGCCAATGTTAACTAATGGCTTAATTTCTTCATTGCTAGCTATTGACCACTCATTAATGACATTTCGTCCTGACAGTCATTTGAGCTGTTTCATAATCACTGTTAATGTTGAACATCTAAATCTGGACTGTACTTTGCACCTCAACAACCAATTGACTGTAATTTCCTTTTCATTTAGCTGCGTTAATTAAGCAAAATTATATTTAACTCATCACTTCAGTTGGCTTTAAATTGTCCTTTTTCTTGTCCCCCACTGTCAGAACGCTGTTAATTTCTCTGTAATTGGTAAGATCTTACTGATGGTGGGTTCATAGAAAGATGTGGTCAGAGGGTTAATGTGCACGTTAATGTGACGAGGTGATTGTTCTGTAGCTCACTGTACGCGTAATAACAAAAGCATTAATGGCTCTTTTACTAGCGCCTCGTGGCAGGTGCCTGGACAATAGCAGTGATGCGTATGGCTCATGTTTACTGTAGAGAGCACTTTGACCCCACATACTGCTCAATGGCTCTGTCTTATGGAGGAAATAGCTGTACTGTGGATAACATCAAGACGTAATGATGGGATGCCTAGACTTGTAATCATACTCTTGTGTGAGACAAATCTGTGATCATTTAGTCAGGATTTTAGCCTCTGATGGTCTTGAATAGATGTCTCTTTTATGTTCAACACTTCTACAAATATGATCTTGCTGTAGTTTTATCGCAATAAAACAAGTTCAAACTTTTTATACCATGGAATAGGCTTGATACTGCTGCCTGGTGGTCAAGTGCTTAAGGCGGCAGCACACATGCCAGGCTCGATGTGCAGCCAGCTGTAGTGTCGGAATTCCGACAATTTACTACATGTCCTCCCTTCTCTCTCATCCCCATTTCACACTCAAGTCTAATAAAGCTTATGGGCCAAAAAAACCTTTAAAAAACAAAAATATGAATATGCTCAATGTAGTTTTCAAAACTACAAGAATAATTAAAAACATAATAATGTATTATTTTGACATCAAGATGTATGCTAAGTTCAAGAGAGACATAGACTCACTGATCAACACAACCAGGATCTTCAGAGCTGAATAGTCAAATGACAAAGCGAGAGAAGGTAGTCTTCACAGAAGGGGTCACGCCCAGAAGGAACAATAGCAGACATTGGTGATGGTTACAAGTACCTTGGACTACCACAGGTACATGGCCACCTTGAAGAGCTAATAAGGAAATCGGCAAAAGCCAAATACCTGCAACAAGTAAGACGAGTCCTAAGAAGCCAGCTCAATTGCAAAATCAAGTCCCGGGGTATAAACAGCTACACCTTGCCAGGGATCAGTTACCCTGCAGGAATAATAAGATACAGACAAGATGTTAAGATGTGAAAGCGCCTCACCATGCATGGAGGGTTCCACCACAAATCCAGCACCCTGAGACTGTACACTAGCCGTAAGGATGGAGGCCATGGACTAGCGACTGTGAGAGCCACTGTCCAGGATGAAACCTCCAAGATCCACCAGTACATCAAGGACAAGGCTCCTACAGATGACGTGCTCAGTGAATGTCTCAGACACTGGGGAACAGAGGATGATGAGGTGCTGGAGGGACCATCATGGGAGAACAAGCCTCTACATGGGATGTACCACCGGAACATAACTGAAGTGGCTGATGTCAACGATGGCTAGAGCGGGCCAGACTGAAGGACAGCACAGAGGTACTCCTCATGACTGCACAGGAAGAGGGCCTGAGCACCAGAGCAATAGAGGCCTAGATCTACCACACCAGACAAGTCCCTAGGTGTAGGCTGTGTAAAGAAGCCCCTTAGACAATCCAACACATTACGCTGGGAGGGAAAGCATACATGAAGCGCCATAACCAAGTGGATGGCATAGTGTACTGTGCGGGCCTGTAAACCTGGGAAACGCCTCCAAAGATGGTACAGAATGACCGATCCAAGATCCTGTGGGACTTCCAGATACAGACTTACGTTGTGGTGGTGGATAAACGGCAGAGGAAAGCCATTGTGGGTGATGTGGCAATACCAAGTGATGGCAACATCAGGAAAAAGGAACATGAGAAACTGGAGAAATACCAGGGTTTCAGAGAGGAGCTGGAGAATGTGTGGAAGGTGAAGGCAAAAGTGGTGCCCGTGGTCATCAGAGCACTTAAGGCAGTGACCCTCCGACTGGAGGAGTGGCTACAGCAGATCCCAGGAAAAACATCAGACCTCAAAAGTTCTGTACCAGGAACAACAAAGATACTGCGCAGAACCCTTAAGGCCCTGGGCTCTGGTTCTCTATTTTTTTTTAATAGTGTTTTTGATTTGACCAGAAAACCAGCTGGTGATCCCATATCTGAGAACTGACTCAAACTATTCTCTATAAAAGATGAGCATGATGTTTTGACAGACGCCAAATAATCTGCACGGAAAATTAAGATGCTGATGTATGAAACATTTCAAGGCATGAAAATGAAAACAAAAGGCTACTAAAAATCCAATATCTCAATATTCAATATCTCAGAGCAACAGGGCAGGATGGTTTGCCTCCTTGCAACCAGTTTCTCCAACATTCTGCATTTCCCTGTGAATAATGTGCACTTTGACATGGTGTTATTAAAGATTTGTCACACTTCCAACAGAACATGAACTCATCCAACACAGAATATGATTTTGTGGTTCCCCCCTGCAATGTACATACATTTTCTCATTATTAGTCAACCAAAATAAAATTACCTTCTCCCTCCCATTTATTTTTAAGGCTAGGCAAGTTTATTTGTAGAGCACAATTCGTACACAAGGCAATTTAAAGTGCTTCACACAACAGGAAAAAGAAATTGCATTAAATCACAAAGACATGACAGAAATCACAAAACTTGAATTTCTATTCATTCGATTTAACAGTTTTGCTGGCATGAATCAGTGGGTAGGCACAATAAGCTTTGGCTTCTGCCTACACCTGGTCAAAAAACATTAATGTATCTCGAATTTAGTTTTGTGCTTGAATGTTGAGCACCTTTTGTTTTGTTTTTGACCAAACTACAATAAATAAAAAAAATGAATCATACATTTTGTCCCTGTTTAGTGATCCACCAGATGTAAAATGAAATCTATTGTGCCACACTGTATGTGTTAATGTATGTATGAGTGGCTCTCCAAATTGTTAATGCATTTGCATAATTTAGATATTGTTCCCTTGCAAGTTCTGATTCATAAGCTTTAATACATATTTCAGTCAGAGGGCTAGTGTGGGCATCTTTTGTCTTGTTTCTCCAAGTCAAATTCAAGATTCTTTCAACTTATCAAAGCTTTTCACCTGATTTTCTTTTATAATCTGGTAGCTCCTTGTTGTAAACACAGATTCTCTCTGCCCTCCAAATGACTCAACCGTTTGTCACCTGCCAGTAAGGCCTGTACAGGAACCCCCGGCACAACACCACTCTCAATATTTTTCCATTGAGCTTCATAATCTGGGTCCCACCAGTTTAAAAGCCTAGTGCAATAATACATATATACAAACAATTAAAATACACATGAAGTTAATCAAAAATAATGACTCCAGAAGCCAGAGAGTGTATGGGATAAGAGTACATTTTTCAAAATCATTTGATGTTTGTCATTTGAATCGATAGGTCTTTCTAAAGGTCAAAGGGGGGTGCCAGAATGACATAATTCTTTGCACATTTAATTTGTATCCAGACATTTGACCAGTTTTTTGCAGAAAATGCATCACAATCAGTATGGAAATTTCTGGTTTGGTCAAATATTATAAAACATCTGCGCAGCAGGCAATTTTATGTCCCATCCCACCGATTTAAAGGCTGTAAATTGTTTTTGATTGTCTATTATATTGGGCCAATGGTTCCAGGTACAAAGCAATTAGGAGGGACAGCCTTGTCTCACCCCTTTTTCCAGATTCAGTGGATCTGTCAGATGACCATTGATTTTTATTCTTGATGTTGGACCCTCATAAAGAGCCCAAATATTGTTTCTAATTAAATTTTCTATTTGAAATTTGTGTATTTAATACTTTAAATCAGGCCAGGGAACAGAATCAAAAACCTTCTCGGCGTCCAGACTAATTATTACAGCTTTGTTCTGTTGTTTTTGTATATGATTCATTCTGTGTAAGGATCATCTGTGTTTGTTTGTGTGTAAATAAATCCTGTATGATCATTGTGGATTACATTTGGAAGAATCTGTTCCATTCTAATAGAGGTGTGTATATATAGTGAGTACGGAAAGTATTCAGACACCTTTTTTCACTCAGCCATTTGCTAAAATAAAATAAAGAAATATTTTTCATTTATCTTTTTGACATTTTTGCAAATTTATTAAAAAAGAAAAACTGAACTATCACATGGTCATAAGTATTCAGAACCTTTGCTGTGACACTCATATTCTCTCGCGCTGTCCATTTCTTCGGATCCTCCTTGAGAAGGTTCTACTCCTTCATTGGAGTCCAGCTGTGTTTAATTAAACTGATGTCAGAGCAAATGAGAATCATGAGGTCGAAGGAACTGCCCAAGGAGCTCAGAGACAGAATTGTAAGGTAGAGATCTGGCCAAGGTTACAAAATTATTTCTTCAGCACTCACGGTTCCTGAGAGCACAGAGGCCTCCATAATCCTTAACTGGAAGAAGTTTGGGACGACCAAAACTCTTCCTAGACCTTGCCGTCCAGCCAAACTGAGTAATCGTGAGAAAAGAGCCTTGGTGAGAGAGGTCAAGAAGAATCCAAATATCACTGTGGCTGATCTCCAGAGATGCAGTAGAGAGATGGGATAAACTGGAGAGAATCTGCAAGGAAGAATGGCAGAGGATTCCCAAATCCAGGTGTGAAAAACTTGCATCATTCCTAAGAAGACTCGTGGCTGTATTAGCTCAAAAGGGTGCTTCTACTCAATACTAAGCAAGGGGTCTGAATTCTTATGACCATGTGATATTTCAGTTTTTCTTTTTTAATAAATTGGCTAAAATCTCTAAATTTCAGGACTTTTTTCTGTCAAGATGGGGTGGAGTGTACATTAATGAGACATAAAGTAGACTTTTTCATTTCAGCAAATGGCTGCAATAAAACAAAGAGTGAAACATTTAAAGGGATCCGAATACTTTCTGTACCCACTGATACCATTGTCCACATTCAGAATAGAAATAGGTCTAGATGAGGCACAATCGAGTTGATGCCTCTGTAGGTATTATAGTTAAGTGTCCTGTTAAAGTTGTTAAGAGCAGAAGAGTAAGTGTGTCTTTATACCACACTGAGGTGAACCCATCACTTCCCGGCGATTTATTGTTCTTTAATCTCTTGATTGCACTTTTTATTTTCAACACGGTTATTTCAGCTCCTAATTTTTTATTTTGCTCTTCTGACATAATGGGAAAATTAAGGTTCTCCAGAAAGGAATTTATATCATCATCATCCTATCTCCTGAAATTTTAGAGAAAAGTTTTTTTATTGCAGGATCCTTTACAAGCTTGTTTTAAACGTGGTCCCTTCATCCCTCCATCATAATGTTATTCAAAGTTGTATTTAATTTGATTAATTGCCGTTTTGAAATGAAAAAACTGCTGCTTATTAAGGTGAATTGTCACCATGAAGTTGATCAGTTCTGCAGCTTTGAACAGCCAATAGTTCTGTTTCTATAACAATGAACAAAAATAATGATCTGAAGTTACAGATTCATACTAAATACACAAAAGAAAGCATAGTGTGTCACCCACCTGCTCAATCTCGTAGCCATTAGTGACTGAATCGTCTTTGTATTTACAAAATGTCCAAAGTTACGGGACATGTTTCATGTCATGTCAGCCTTAAATCTTCTTGTTATGAAAGTAGATATAGCTACAAAAAAAAATATTTTATTGAATTATCATCAATTATTATAATTTTAAGTTAACAAGCCCAATACAATGATCTGCCATCACTGGGTAATTTTATGATTATCCAAATCTTGTGGTTTTTGTCGTCAAAGTCATGACCCAACTATCCATCATCTTATCTGTCTGTTGAATAATTAACTAAACTTATATATTTAGACCTAAACATTTCCCAAACCTTGTACAACAACAACAACAACAACAACAATAGATCAGACTCTTTACCACACTGCAGTCTGCCTCTCCTGTGACCCACTGTGCATGGAGAATCTGATTTGTTTTCCCTTGTACACTCATCAGTTTAAGAAGTCAGCCATCCGTGACTTTTTTAATCTCCATAATGAAAGTGTTTTAATGCCTCCAATTTATTGCCTGGGCAGCCAACAGAATAATTAGCTTTGTTCAGGTTTTTCAAAAATACTAAAACACCAGTGGAACAACAATTGTGTCCACAGAATATAATCAAATGCATTGCTTATTGTACCTGAAGCTATATTGCTAACAATTGATTTTGTGATGTATTTCAATTAATCAGACCGTTTTTTCCTAGTTTTAATCTTATCATTCCAGGATAGAATTAATATTTCTGCACACAGTTATCCGTCCGCCTTCAACCGGAGTCTAAACAAAGAGGTTTCTAGTCTGTATTGATTGGTTGTGACCTGTAGTCGATGGCACAAACTAAATCAGATAATTGAAGTTGGTGTCGAGCTAATTGGATTATGGCTTTCCCCCTGAAGAGATGGCCCGCGCCTCACAGTTAGATTGCTACATTAGTGTCTGACATCTGTCATCTGGAAGCACCTTTTACGGGACACGGCTCACACAACGAGCAACAATGGAAAACGGGCTCATAGAAGAAGCAGTACATTCTAGCACTGAGTGATTTGAACAGCTATTGCAATATTTTATGATACACGTTTAGTTTAGCTGTACAGTTGTTGCGTTTCACCCGTCAAATTGGAAAGAATTGTGAAGGGGGGAAAGGGAAATAAGGATTTGGCTTATTTATCTTGAAATTGCCAAGTATTAATGCCTTACAATGAATGATTTATTTTAAACAGGACATATTTTTAATCAACTTAATCCTTTGTTGTCCTGCAACTGAGGCTTTCACCCCCCACATTCCTGTAGTTGTGAATATTTGAGTGATACTACATATAGTGTTTTAAAATGTCGCGTAACCACTTCTTGAAAATAAAAAAAACCTGTAAATGTGCTGCTTGTAACGTTGAATTGACGCTAGGAAGAAGAGGGGTTTGTCAATTCTACCGTTTTGAGTCAATTGACCTATTTTTATTATTACCGTAAGCCTTTGTAGACCAATACTGCGGTTTATAATTCAAGTAAAGGGAAATTATCTACTTATGTTATAGTTCAATACTAAGTACCACCCCTTTAATATTGTGTCCGCTTTCATGGGCTTATATTACATTTCAAAAATACAACCAATTGCTGTGTACAAGTGCAAATTTGAATAAACACATCTGGTACTTCTAAGCCATAGAACACATTAGAATTAACGGTTTTATCTCAACATCACCACTACAGCAGAACATATCTAGACTATGGGTGAACATTTGTATTCCACTTGATAATCTTGAAGTCATTCAAAGTGCAACACTTGTACATGGTGGGTGAAGTTTGTATTTTAACATAGTACAATTGCACAATTTTATTCTTTAATGTTCTTGTACACAACATATTATGCCAGCATAGTGTAATTCACTTAAAATAGAATTAATAGAAAGATATTAAAATTAGTTTTAAAGAGAAGAGCCATTTCCCTGGTGTCTCCTTGCCTGGAGTCCTGCGCACATGGTTTATGTAAATGAGATGACTATTTGCATAGACATAATTAGGTAATTACAAATCATTTGGCTATGAACAGAAGCATGTGCACGGAGCAGGGATGTTCCATTGTACAGTAGCGACTTAATGAATGACTTTAGCGAGCAGCATGTGTTCAGCATATGTTGTGTCAGACCTCTGCTCGCAAAGTGGCAGGTGACATTTTTATACTTGGTTAACACAGCCGCTCCTTATCCAGTATGAGAGGGGAATAATATCATTGATATTTTGGTTTGTTTGTGTTATTAATTCAATTTTTGTTCAACCCACTTGCAATATTTAGATGGATATTTTAGCAATACAATTTTATTGCTAAAATAAAAAGTACTTAGAGCTCATTATCACCACTTTGGACTTCTATAGCTCCATCACATTGTCTCCATGGAGATGGTAATGCTTTGACTAGAATCTTCCTCAATATTGCATACATCTCAATGGAGACGAGCTAAGCCAGATCTATGGAGAGGTGAGCCCACTTATATTAAGAAGTTTTAAGAGTTTGTTTCAATGAATGTTGTGAATACATGCAAAAGATAGATGAGCTTAATTAAATACTGTGGCCGTAGTGACATATAAGGTATACAATTATATGCTCCCTCTTTGTGTACAAAAGTTATTTGATCAGAGAGTCAGTGAACCTGTCACTCTTAGAAAAGCAAATTCAAAACCAACTAATTAAAAAAAGGAAATGTATTTCTGTTAAAGGGGTTAGTATATGGAACAATCTGGATGATAAATTGTAAATGTCTTGTACAACAGAAGCCTTTAAAAGCCTTTATTTTTTTACTATAGTGCTCTGGAATGATGCATATATCCATCCATCCATCCATCCATCTTCTGCCGCTTTATCCGGGGCCGGGTCGCGGGGGCAGCAGTCTGAGCAGGGACTCCCAGACTTCCTTCTCCCCAGACACTTCCTCTAACTCCTCCGGGGGGATCCCGAGGCGTTCCCAGGCCAGCCGAGAGACATAGTCTCTCCAGCGTGTCCTGGGTCTTCCCCGGGGCCTCTTCCCGGTGGGACATGCCTGAAACACCTCCCGAGGGAGGCGCCCAGGAGGCATCCGGAACAGATGCCCGAGCCACCTCAGCTGGCTCCTCTCAACGTGGAGGAGCAGCGGCTCTACTCCGAGCTCCCCCCATGTGGCCGAGCTCCTCACCTTATCTCTAAGGGAGCGCCCAGCCACACGGCGGAGGAAACTCATTTCGACCGCTTGTATCCGCGATCTTGTTCTTTCGGTCACTACCCAAAGCTCATGACCATAGGTGAGGGTAGGAACGTAGACCGACCGGTAAATAGAGAGCTTTGCCTTTCGGCTCAGCTCCCTCTTTGCCACAACGGTCCGATGCAGCGACTGCATCACTGCAGCCGCTGCACCGATCCGCCTGTCGATCTCACGCTCCATCCTTCCCTCACTCGTGAACAAGACCCCGAGATACTTGAACTCCTCCACTTGGGGCAAGGACACCCCACCCACCTGGAGAGGGCAAGCCACCTTTTTCCGGTCGAGAACCATGGCCTCGGATTTGGAGGTGCTGATTCTCATCCCAGCCGCTTCACACTCGGCTGCAAACCATCCCAGTGCATGTTGCAGGTCCGGGTTTGATGGAGCCATCAGGACAACATCGTCTGCAAACAGCAGAGATGAGATCCTGTGGTCCCCAAACCGGACCCCCTCCAACCCCTGACTGCGCCTAGAAATTCTGTCCATAAAAATTATGAACAGAACCGGTGACACAGGGCAGCCCTGGCGGAGTCCAACATGCACTGGGAACAGGTCTGACTTACTGCCGGCAATGCGAACACAGCTCCTGCTCCGGTCATACAGGGACCGGACAGCCCTGAGCAAAGGGCCCCGGACCCCGTACTCCCGGAGCACCCCCCAAAGGACACCCCGAGGGACACGGTCGAAAGCCTTCTCCAGATCCACAAAGCACATGTGGACTGGTTGGGCAAACTCCCATGAACCCTCGAGCACCCGATGGAGGGTATAGAGCTGGTCCAGTGTTCCACGACCGGGACGAAAACCACTCTGCTCCTCCTGAATCCGAGGTTCGACTATCGGTCGGATTCTCCTCTCCAGTACCTTGGAATAGACCTTACCCGGGAGGCTGAGGAGTGTGATCCCTCTGTAGTTGGAACACACCCTCCGGTCCCCCTTCTTAAATAGAGGGACCACCACCCCGGTCTGCCAGTCCAGAGGCACGGTCCCCGAACGCCACGCGATGTTGCAGAGACGTGTCAACCAAGACAGTCCTACAACATCCAGATACTTTAGGTACTCAGGGCGGATCTCATCCACCCCCGGAGCCCTGCCACCGAGGAGTTTGCGAACAACCTCAGTGACTTCAGCTTGGGTGATGGATGAGCCAGCCTCCGAGTCCCCGGTCTCTACTTCCTCTTCGGAAGACGTGACTGAGGGATTAAGGAGATCCTCAAAGTATTCCTTCCACCGTCCGACGACATCCCCAGTCGAGGTCAGCAGGCCTCCACCCGCACCCTAAACGGTGTTTGTGAGACACTGCTTCCCCTTCCTGAGGCGCCGGACGGTTTGCCAGAATTTCTTTGGTGCCGACCGATAGTCCTCCTCCATGGCCTCCCCGAACTCCTCCCAGGCCCGGGTTTTTGCCTCTGCGACAGCACGAGCCGCGGCTCGCTTGGCCTGCCGATACCCGTCGATGACCTCCGGAGACCTACAAGCCAGAGTGGCCTGATAGGCCTCCTTCTTCAGTCTGACGGCATCCCTTACTTCCGGTGTCCACCACCGGGTTCGGGGGTTGCCGCCACGACAGGCAGCGGAGACCTTGCGACCACAGCTCCGAGCAGCCGCATCAACAATGGAGGCGGAGAACATGGTCCACTCGGACTCAATGTCCCCAGCCTCCCCCGGGACATGGGAGAAGCTCTCCCGGAGGTGCGAGTTGAATACCCTACTGACAGAGGGCTCCACTAGACGTTCCCAACAGACCCTCACAATGCGCTTGGGTCTGCCAAGTCTGTCCGGCTTCCTCCTCCGCCAGCGGATCCAACTCACCACCAGGTGGTGATCGGTTGACAACTCTGCCCCTCTCTTCACCCGAGTGTCCAAGACACGCGGCCGGAGGTCTGATGACACGACAACAAAGTCGATCATTGACCTCCGGCCTAGGGTGTCCTGGTGCCACGTGCACTGATGGACACCCTTGTGCTTGAACATGGTGTTCGTTATGGACAATCCGTGGCTAGCACAGAAGTCCAATAACTGAACACCGCTCGGGTTCAGATCGGGGAAGCCGTTCTTCCCGATCACCCCTCTCCAGGTGTCACTGTCATTGCCCACGTGGGCGTTGAAGTCCCCCAGTAGAACAACGGAGTCCCCGGTCGGTGCACTGTCCAGTACCCCTCCCAAGGACTCCAAGAAGGCCGGGTACTCTGCACTGCTGTTCGGCCCGTAGGCCGCCACAACAGTGAGAGACCTGTCCCCCACCCGAAGGCGGAGGGACGCGACCCTCTCGTTCACCGGGGTAAACTCCAACACGTGGCGGCTGAGCTGAGGGGCTATCAGCAAGCCCACACCAGCCCGCCGCCTCTCCCCGCGGGCAACACCAGAGAAGTGGAGCGTCCAGCCCCTCTCGAGGAGATGGGTTCCAGAGCCCAAACTGTGCGTGGAGGTGAGGCCGACTATATCTAGTCGGTATCGCTCAACCTCCCGCACAAGCTCAGGCTCTTTCCCCCCCAGCGAGGTGACATTCCATGTCCCCAGAGTTAGTCTCTGTGTCTGGAGATCTGGTCGCCGAGGCCCCTGCCATCGACTGCCGCCCAGATCTCTCTGCACCGGCCCCTTATGGATCCTCCTGCGGGTGGTGGGCCCACGGGAGGGCGGCCCCACGTCGCTCTTTCGGGCTGTGCCCGGCCGGGCCCCGTGGGGTAAGACCCGGCCACCAGGCGCTCGCCATGGAGCACCCATCCCAGGCCTGGCTCCAGGATGGGGCCCCGGTGACGCCGATCCGGGCGACGTGAACTGCCTTGATTGTGTCGTCGTCATAAGAGGCTTCTGAACCGATCTTTGTCTGACCCGTCACCTAGGACCTGTTTGCCTTGGGAGACCCTACCAGGGGCATGAAGCCCCCGACAACATAGCTCCCGGGATCATTCGGGCACTCAAACCCCTCCACCACGTTAAGGTGTCGGTTCAAGGAGGAGATGATGCATATATATTGTTGTTATATGTTATATGTTGTGGAACTGCAAATGTTTGCTGCTGAAATTCATGTGGCTCCTAGTGAGGTCTGGCCCAGTAAGGAAACTCTAGATGGGACAAGCTTTTTCTTATCAAATGTAATATTTCCATCTCGCTCAAAGTACAAATTAAACACTAATGAGAAATTATGTCTGACCTAACTCGTGAATGATGTGGTGTAAGATTGAAAATTACAATGGCATTAAAAGCTATTAGAATCCTGCTGGGAGAAATGAAAAAGGAGCATTTAAATCCTAGTTTCAGGAAATAATTTTAATGTGGACCTAATGAGCTCTGAGTGCTTTTTATTTGTTAACATGGTGTAAAGAGCGGTACACTTGACCTACACAGTAAGTCTTACATAATATATACGTATGTCCAAGGAATACTTTGACATATTATATCGCCCACAATTAACGTTTACTTTTTTTGTTTTTCAGAGCAAGAAGATTCCTTCGAGTTCATCATTGTGTCGTTGACGGGTCAGACGTGGAACTTCGAAGCGTCTACATACGAAGAAAGGGAATTGTGGGTCCAGGCCATTGAAAGCCAGATCTTTGCGAGTCTTCAGTCCTGTGAGAGCATAAAGAACAAGGTACGGCCTGGTCATCCGAAAAGACGCCCAGTGACAACGTGCAAATCGTACATTTCATGTCAATTCTTACAGCCAAGTTGATGTTGAAGTGCTTTTTGGACATTGGATTAGAATTTTCAAGTGTTAATATAGATACTCAATCAAAGTCAGACTGCATTAGCACAGATAAATCTCCACTAAACGTGTGCCTGATGGAGCACTTGTGATTGAGAAGGAGAAGAAAACCCTCAAACTCAATAAAAATCCAAATTTTAATTTTGGCTATTCAGGACGGAGCAGCATTTTCCCTTCTCATCAGTGAACTTCTATTATTTTCTCCCAGATTTCTGAAGCACTATATTTATAATTCCCTTTTTGTTTTTGTTTTCATTTATTTCTATTCTTGTACATGTATTTTAATCCCTTCAGTGTGTATTGACCATTATATAATCTCCATGGATATTGTACATAAAACAAAAAGTCAAAATTATGAATAAACTAGAACAAGAAAGCTTACATAAATTAAATGCAAAAAGAGAAGTTTATATAGTATACAATAAAATGTAGTTACTGTTCAGAAGAAGAAGAAATTATTGGGGTTTTAATCTTGCTAGTATAGGTTAGCTTTTCAAGTTATATTTCTAGTTATAAATATTTCAAAAAGGCATTACAGGATTTAGACATTTTTTTGTTATATCCTTTTTACTTGTCACCAGGAGGGTCTATAGCAGCTTTTACCACTTCATTCCAATAAGATAAAATTGCCCAAATATAGAGTTTTGAATCGAAATGGTATGTAAATTCCGAATACTAAATTCAAACTTTTATGATCCTTTTTCCACTATATTTAAATTTTCTATGTGACAATGGTGATTTATATGTGACAATGGTCTTCAAGTGTCCTACTGCATGTAGTTTTTATAGCTCAAAAACTAGCACTGCACCTGCCTAAATCGTGCATAGTGCAGCCTAGTCATTATGTGCTTCATTCACAACGCTCTCCTTCTCGTCTCCGTGGCGTAGCCTGGCTCCCGACTCTCTCTCGCCAACTCGAGGCTGTCACAGGAGGTTGTCAGACAGGTGCG
This sequence comes from Eucyclogobius newberryi, assembly GCF_026437365.1. Lineage (NCBI taxonomy): Eukaryota > Metazoa > Chordata > Actinopteri > Gobiiformes > Gobiidae > Eucyclogobius > Eucyclogobius newberryi. Next base: position 25,728,212 of record NW_027315746.1, read on the forward strand.
CCGCGGTGTGGGGGATCTCTTATTAGAACTGACACACATCAGAGATATAACATGGCTTGTGTCAGCATAGAGCAGCCTCATTTTCATATTCATACGCCCCCGCCTCAGTCCTTTTCCCTGCGCTTTGAAACACCTTTCCGTTCCCATCTGCTTCAGCACTTTTGAGTTCCATTTGGAGTTCAGCTGTAATTGTTTTGCAGTGATTAGTTCCCGCTGACCTGTTCGCTCTCCATTACAGTCGCGGTTAGGCAGCCAGAGTGATGCCATGGCCATCCAGTCCATACGGAACGTGAGGGGGAACAGCTTCTGCGTGGACTGCGATGGACCCAGTGAGTACTGACTATGACGATGCTCATTCACAGGAAAATATATGGAGGTGCTGCCCGGTGGTCGAGTGGTTAAGGCACAGCACACGTGTGTGTCGTGAGTTCAAATCCCGACAATTTACTGCATGTTCTCCCTTCTCTCTCATCCCCCATTTCTGGCCTCTACCTTTTTATTGGCCTTTGGGCCAATAAAAAAAATATATGTGTTTCATAATATAATGTGTATGTATATATACAGTATACTTTATCTTCTTCTTCCACTTTATCTTTAAAAGTCTTTCAATTTGAAATCATGTTTTGAAGAGATGGGTTTGTGTTGTGTTGTGAGGTGATGAGATTCTACAGTTTACACATACGCAATATCTATTTTCATACCACAATGATGACTAAAAACACTTCTTTTTATACAATAAGATGCAATTAAAGACAAATTAAAATGTTTGATTTATTTAAAATTGTAATGTTGCCTCACACCTGTTCTGATGTAGATAAAGACAATCCTAAATCTACTCAAGATTCCAATTTTGTCCTTTAAAAAAAAATATATATATATTTGTTTTATTCTGTCAGTATTGCTACCTTCCGAAATGAGTTTCCAGTTTCAGCCCTAGTTTCAGTGACAATCAGTATCTAGGTATCAAATGTGTCTTTACATTACTATATACAATCCAGCATGTAGTTAAATTAAATTAAATATATTTATTTCAAAGCTGCACACATAGTTCACATACCACTACAGACACAGATGCTTAGATTGAAAAGGGGATGGATGTAGTTGACGTTCACTTGCATCAAATCTGCTAAATCAAATCACAACTTCCATTTCAATAATATTTCCTTGTTTTCTTCTTCAGATCCAGACTGGGCCAGCTTGAACCTGGGGGCCCTAATGTGTATCGAGTGTTCGGGGATCCACAGGAACCTAGGCACGCACCTGTCCCGTGTGCGCTCCTTAGACCTGGATGACTGGCCCGTGGAGCTGAGCATGGTCATGACGGCCATCGGAAACGCCATGGCCAACAGCGTGTGGGAGGGAGCGCTGGACGGATACAGCAAACCCGGCACCGACAGCACCAGGTTAGCATACACGCTTAAACGGATCAAGATCAACAGAACAAGAGCCTCAGCTTCTGCTTTTGTACTTACTTAGAAAGGACTCACAGCTTTTAGCATTTGGATCTAAAAATGTCAGCTTACAGCCAATATATAAATGTTTGCTTTAGTGACTCTTGCTAATCCTTAAAGGAAAAGGGATGTTTATCTCTTGTAGGTACAAATCATACTTCTTCCTACACTTCCTTAGTTCAATTTGGTCATTTCTTTCTGATACTTTGTGCAATGATTTCTTTCCCGTGCACAATGTGTTGCTCCTCTGTTTGGGTTTGAAAGCCATAATTCATGAACATGGCGCCGTGTGACACAGTTTTGCACTTACCTGACAAATGCCCTGACCGGCTTCAAATGCATCAAGGCAGTCACTTTACGTGTAAGCGCTAATCGAGAGCTGCTCACCGCTATCCTTTGTTTCTTCAGCTCTACTCTCGATAGTTTAAGTGTTGGACTTTTTTTTAGAAGTTTCTCAACCTCTTTAGCATTGTCAAAAAACACCTGAAAGTTTCATTCTTTACTTTTGGAGCCTAATAGGTGGCATTCCATCTTTTTAATATGTATTTCTAAATTATGCACACTCGCGGCTCCCTGGCCCTAACTTACTGTACGACTATCTGCTCCTTTTACTCGGAGGTACCCAGATGTGGTAGAAGGATTGTTTATCTCGTGGTGACAGGTGAAACCTAGCGTCCCGCTCTGACTAATGACCTGCTATGTGGCTGTGCAGGTAATTAAGCACACCATTATGGCTAAACCCCACCCCAAGAGCCAGGCCCTCGGGCCCCAAACTGCCCTGTCACATATCCATCAGCACGGCCCGGGTCATCACTCCGACTGTCAGAGAGAAGCCTGACTCGCGGCTGTCCCTGGTGGCTTCAGCCGTCTCCACATCACAGCTTTGTAACTTTGTTAAAAAGTGAAATGGCAACACAGTCAGTTGTTGTGACTTGTGCCTTCGTCCGTCACTGTCACTGTGGGTCGTGGAGTTGGCTTGAACTTTTGAGTTGAAAGACCCTGGGCTGATGAGATATTTTAGAAGTTAATTTTTGGACTATTCTTTTTGAGATAATATTAACCTTATCACTTATCACTTCTGGAACTGCCCGGAGCGTCAAACTGAGCACTGCTGAAGAAGAAACGTGCCTCTTCTTGAACACAGATTCATCCATTTAAGTGAAAGTTTTACCTTGTCCATTCTGTGTGCTGTTGGATCACAAAACCACACTGCACCTCTACACTTGCGAGATGGAACGGTTTGTACTTGCCTGACCAGCCACGCTTTTACAGTACTTTACAAAGACTTTTCAGTGTGGAACTGTATCCTGTCTCCACTTTTGTGCGGCTAATAAGAGTAAAAAAGAAAGAAAAAAATAACATGGAGCACTAAAAAAACGACACTCGCAAAGCACTAAACTCTTACAGTTTTAGATTTTGTTCTGAAAGATACAACAATAATATCTTCCACATTTTAGAGACAAGTGCTAGAAATAAACGGCTGTAATTGGACTATCCTAAACAGATTTCAATGTCTATAGTCTGGTTCCAGAGCTCCTCCTTATTATATTGAAACACAGCCAGGAATCCTCTAATGGTTAAAACAGAAGTAAGCTGGACTCCTAAAATGTGGGCTGATATTTTGTCTAGTTGTGTTTCTTCCCTTATAAATGTATTTAGATTCTGTTCATGTATTTATATGCAACTGGGAATATGAAACACATCCAAGCTACAGACAAAAATCTAGTTGATACATATTTTCGTCTATGTGGTTGAGCCCAAAAGAAACGTATCTACCGCGCATAAAACTCAAATTCATAATCTTTTTTTTCCCCAGCACTCACAATAAAACTGACATCTTTTAAATGAAGGCTGAATTGCATCCCATTTCCCAGTGTGAGACCAGTTCCGCGCTGAATGATGGCCCACAGTAATGTATTGAATGTATCTGGTCTAAACTGCTCCTCGCTGGACTTGATGAAACATTATTGATGTTGATTCGCGCGCCTACCACTGTCAGTCCTGTGTCGCCGCCGGCAGGGAGCTACTTCATTGTCTCAAAATCCGATCTTTATCTCACAGCAGTAGCGGCGGCTCCATTGGCTTCCACTGTACAAACATAAATCTCATTTGTGCCATAACTAATCTGCAGACAGAAGCGAAAGTACGTAACATTTTCCACTCATTTTGCCAGTTAGATGGCGCTGGTCATTGTGAGCAGCGTTTAATATAACTTGATAAATATGATGCAGGTAAGAAGATTTGTGTTGTATTTAGGCAAGAGGAAGACGAGGAAACGGGAAATTATAGACCAATTGATTTAAATTTTATTAACCATTGTTAATTTGCTAAAAACAGTTGTCCATTCTAGTAACAAGGCTTTTTACTTCAAACCATTTAAGTAATTCATATTAATAAACTTGCATTTAGAAGCATGTATTTGGTTTAGGCTTGAAAAGAAAATTGCGAAACAAACTGAAATTGCAATTTGAATGGTCCCAAATTCAAAATCATAGTCTGCTAATCATTTTCATCATAATACTGTATAATACCTGCTAACATTGCAGTCTAACAATTTGAAATGCATTAGGGTGTTTTTTTTTAGTTTTTCAGTTATTTCAGTGTTCATTTTTAAATTGAAAATCAATGTAAAATACAAAACTAGTTGCATAATTGAAAACACTTCAGACGTGCTAACTATTCTCCCTCTTCTCTTAGCATTTCCTTAAATATAAATCAGATTTTAATTGTGACACAGCAGTAACATGCAGTCCCCTCTTGATGGCACTGAGGCCGGCTTTAGATGGCTCCCGACTCGTGCTAAACATTAGTGACACCTAATCTAAACGACTGAGTAACTACCTGCATATCAACTCCTCCTCTGATTGAATGTCTCCCGCAAGGCTAGCTTCACTTTTTGGCGACATTTTATTTAAAAGCATTCATCCACAAGATTGGTTTAGCTTACGATATTCTGCATACAGAGGAGACAATATCTGGGATTGTCGTGTGCAGATGTGGCTGTGATTACAATAATGAGAACGTAAAAGATCGTATTGTCTGTGACAGTTTTTTTTTCTTTGCGCTGTCACTGTTTTGTGTGCGCTCTGCTTTTAGTTGTTCTTTTAATTAGCACCAAGCAGTCGACATGTTTGGCACACCAGCCCTAATTGGTTTGGCGTAAACCTGATAATAAACGAAGACAAACTGAAATGTAAAATGTTCAAGAGATTTATTGTCGGCTTTGGAAACAGGTTGTGTACAAGTTATGGCAGTTAGATTTAAGTAAAAAATTACAAACAAAACAAATATTTTTGTAGACGATTGGTCAAAAGATGATTAATTGTGCATATTTTTAACCAAAATAAAGTTTGAAATATGGTGAGAATAGATAGAGAATCGTTGCAAATAAAGTGTATTATTGATGAAATTGTTTCTTATTTGACATTTTTATTTAATAATGTCACTGTCTTTGTTATAACTGTTATTTTTGTGTGTTGTTTGTTTTATAGTAACAATTACAATTATCCAAATACAACTTTTAAGATCAGATCAATTCACGGTTCACTTTTAGCCATTTCACACTGTATACTAGAAAAACATTGTGGAACAAAAAGTTGTTCTCACCAGCAAAGCGCAAGAATAGCAGTTGTGAATATAAATATGTTACTGAAATAAGTGATCATAGCCAACCCTCTTAGGCCAATTATCCAATCAGAAAACAGAATGTGCTCCTTACTTTGGGGTGCCAGATCTTGTAACTTAATCCCCTTGTGCTTTCTTTTATATGATATTTCTTCAGTATATGACGCCTAATGGCATCCTAAAATAAATGATGATTGAATGGCTTTTTTTTTTTTTAAACCAGGAGGAGCGCATGTTACACCTATTACATGTTCTTGTGCTCGCCAATAATCAATAGAGAAATGCAGTAATATATAGTGGGAAATTATCTGTAACAATGCTTCAAAGTCCTTTCGACTGTGGCCTCCTCACAGCCGCGGTGCAGCTCTTGGTGGGGGTTTGGTTGCGGGGTTGGGGGCAGCTGATGTCCCGGAGCGTGGACGGATGTAGACGGCTATCCCTCACTGCCGGGCCCTCTGACTGTCACCCTCCGTGGGCCGCACTGCCCTCGGCCACAGCCAGGTAATAGCTCTGATGAGCGAGAGAGAGCGCTCCACTTTGTTTCAGAAATAATTTGCCACTCCTGCCGCCTGCAGGGGCGACGCGGTAATAAAAATGAATCACACCACTAACCTCTGCAAACTGGCCGCTCTTAACCCTTTGTGCACAGGCTGCTCTGTCGCGGTCAGCACCCATCGTGTTATTACTATACTGTACAATCATAAAAGGAAAAACTAGAGGCGATATAGGAATGTAAAAATAGACTACTAATACTGCTAATGATAATAAATAATTGTAAATAGTTGCAATATTAACCTCAACTAAGACATTTACAGACACATTTTAGCACATGTTTGATCGATTGCCATAATATCAGGATTTTTTATTATTATTTTTATACCGCTTATATCTTTAGGAATTACCTATGAAGAAACATGTAATAATAAATACTTTCACATTCAAAATTGTACATGTGTGATACAGAATATAGTTAACCTTAAGGTATGATTTATTATCCAAAGTCTTAACCAAGCTACGCAAAACAATGTGCACATTTGTTTTGTTTTTTTAATGCATTTTCCAATTCCACAGGATGTATTCTATCACACAAATTGAGTAGCTTTATGCTCATACGTAAGTGATATCCTTTTCAAAATGCTCCATGCAGTGAATTGTGTGCTCCTGTGTCAGTGAGCAGGTGGCACTGTTGCTCCTCTTTCATGATGCATGACGCAGTTAATGATTTTATGGCTGTATTTTATTGTTAAAAGAGTCTTCTTTAACTTTATTACTGACATCACTTTATTAGTCCCTCCCCAATATTTACATTACAAAAGCATTTACAATCTTCCCCTTGTTCATAACTCCCTCCTTTAAGCTCAAGGCTACTCACAGGTTAAGAGGCCTAAGCGCCGGCTCTCATCTGAGCTTTCAGAATAGGCGGCCTTGCCAGGAGCCCCGGTGAAAAAAGGGGTAATTAATTAAGACAAATGAGTGAGTGGGTCCCTGCGTGTTGGCGCTCCCCTTCTCGCAGCCTGTCTAAATGAAACCCACAGGTCAGTAATTAGCCCGGTGTGGCAGGAGTGCAGCGCGGACACTAATTGTCCACATGCCACTGGGCTTCAGGACCAGGTATGCCAGGATGAATTTACCGCAATTACTAAAGAACACAACTGTACAACGACCATATGCTCAGGCTCAGCAATGATACAAAATGTAACTGAGCGGTCTTAAAGGTACACTATACTCAATAGACTCACTAGACATTGAGAAAGACCAGGCTTGGGACTGGTACTACATGGATGGGACACCACTGGGAATACTTGGTGCAGCAGTGGCTCTTGTGGATGCTGTTGTTGTGTCATGGGGCGATACACTCCACCTACCGGTACCTTACTGCCTGTGTAGAAATAGGAATGAGTGAATGTTTGTGACAATGTATGCTTGACACCTGATGGGAATTTGTCCGTGGCTAGAATCCAGCGTGTTTACAGCATTTATATAATGTAGCTTATGTTCATTAATATGTACAGTCAGCCAAAAAAAGTCAGCCTAAAAATAATAATAGTCAGTGCTTTGCCACAAGGCCAGGTTACAGATCTGTGGCGAGGGCACTCACAGTTTTTCTAGCTATAAGAACACCTTAAACAGAACAAATGCAACATAGGTAATGTTATGCCATGCTGGGAACGTAGTGGTAGCGTCGCCATGGAGACGACCAGAAAAGTTACACACTGCTCCGTGAGACAGAATTGCCGACAACAGCTGATCTCTACATCTGCCCCTCACCTCAAATGTTATGATCAGATAAGTACTTTTTGACATGGGTCTGTGTCGCGGCGCCATCTGCTTTGTGCACGAGGCGGGGTGCAGCGAGGGTTAACAGCATGATCATTTAAGGGTGTTGGTCCAATGGCACAAAAACACAGCCACTCCATCATGACGAGTCGGACAACCTCATTAATGTCACAATATATTCAAGTCATCCCTCTGCCGGCTCATGGTCCCCAGATGCTCTTCTATTGGCCTTTCCTCGGCTCCCACAAAACAACATTTCAATGGTGCTAGTGCTGTTACATATGCTGTGTCCACATTCAGAGAGGAGCAGGAAAAGCTGGAGACATGTTTGTGTTTGCAGCCTTTAGAAAACTGGAGGTGGTGCTTTTAAAGACGTGTACCCTTATTTGTTTGTTTAAAGTAGAATGCATAGATAAATATTTTTCTAGTTTTAATAATAATTCTTTGTTGGAATTTTCCTTCCCAAACAACATAATCCATAAACCAGATACTTTCACCAGACTACGATTCATTAACTCATGAAAGGTGCACTCTGATGCCTGCTCGTCTCCATGGAGATGTTTGCCCAGAATGTTTAGAGCAGTAAACTTGTAAACCTCGAGCAGGTGACGCTTCTAGGTAAAGTTTCCTGGTTAGATTAGAATACATGATTTTCGTGGTATTTCTAATCAACAAAAACACCTCTAATAGAATGAATGCAAGCGCGATGTGTTTAATGCCTTCATGTGGAACATTCCTGGCAAAGCATTAACATCTCCATGGAGACAAGAAAGTGGCGGACCCTCCACAAGAGCTAAATAGTGCTCCTTTAAGTCCAAGGAAATAAAAAGGCTATAAAACTCTACTCCACGTTTGGACAAAACTTTACTTAAACTTAAAAACCAAAGCAATCTTAGCTTTAATGTTTCTTTTTCTAATTAAATCAACAGCAGTACAGAACAAAATTAAGGAGCGGATAATTGGCAGCAACTCTCAATAATTCTAAGGCTTAACTACAGAGACACAAAACTACAAAATATTTATTTAGTTGGGTTCAAGTGATTCATGGAAGTTTCTCAACAATTAGTGTCACAATAAGTCCAGATTCATCTTGTTGTTTGTTGTTCATGGGCAAGACACTTTGCTGCTTTGGCACATTCCAGTCCGTGTATGGAGCTGTAACTATGAACCTGTTGCTTTGAGGAGTTTGAAGACTTGCTCTAGTTGAAAAACAGTGGTTTACCTTGATCCTTTTTTATTTTAGTGTAATTTTATGGATTTTTTTTAAGCATTTCACTTTTGAGCAAAACATTTGAAGGTGTAATACTCCAAAACACTCCAAACAATGATAGTAAGACTGTCTGAACTTCTTTGTCCCAAATACGGGCCGTGTACCCGGCAGACCGCAGGAGGCCGTATTTACCACTTGGAGCTGCCGCGTTTACTGTGTGGACGCTCCATTTCTGCTCCTTGGCAACCTTTGATGCTCTGGGGCCCCGCACTCTTCTCTGTTCCTGTCCCCTGGTCTTCTTCCTCACTGTCTGTCTCCTTGGCCCCGCCCCTCTCTGTGCTAGTGGAGACTGCATGGGAAAGTCAGCCCACCCCCCACCGCGCGCTCTGTTCAGGCTCGCTCGGACGCAAAGACCCCTTCCCAACGCGCCATTGGAGTGGCTCTATTTGATGTGTCCGCTCCCGAAAAAAAATATATATAAGGGGAGGGGGGGTGAGGCTTTGATTGTCTAGGAGGAATCACTGAACGATGCCTTGTTGGTGGGATGGACATCCTGCTTTTCTCTCCCATCCGACTTTTTATACTTGCAGGTATCCAGATTGGTCGTTCTGTTGCTACTGGGACTTTGACTCCGCCCCCTCTGTCTCCGCTTCCCATCCCGTGCTATAAATCCCCATTCGCCATTGTCTTTCAGGCTTGACTAATTACCCTTGTTTGTCCCTCTTTATCTGAATGCAGTCATGTGTTCTTGACTCCGTGGGCTGGGTTTTAGGAGAATCATTCTGCCATTTGCCACTTAATTAAGTCGGGGTCAGAATCCATTGCTCAACACTGCCCTTAAAGCACATAAGTTTAATAATAGGCCTTTTCTTGAGGGGCTGCCTACTTTGAGGTTGGCCAATTGAAATGCGACACCCACTTTTTAAGATCTTTCGGGGTTTTTATGTTTCAGAATCAAATTGACCAAAACAGCTCGGTTACAACAGCTTTGAAGAGAATAATGGGAAGCTTATTCGAGTTTTGTAAGAGGGACAGGCATTTTTATTGGCAAGTTTAAGCGCCCCCTTGTCCCCGGAGCAACAGCGAAATTTAGAACAAGTATGCACTCATGGGAGGGGAAATTGGTGTCTATTTATTCTTAAATGTGCTTGTGTTAAACTCAGGATCAGTAAGTTGGGCTGGCTAAATATCCCCCCATGCTGAGAAAATTCACTCTGGTCCCCTCTTCGCACCCCCTCCTCTCTCCGGCCAGGCGCTTTGACATGCTAAATCTGCTGATTTTATTTTTCTTCCTCCTGTGGTGAGGAAGTGTCCTTTTCAAGGCTCTCGGCTTTCCCCCCGACCGTCTAAACCCTACCTCTGTTTAGATTGTTGTTCTAATTCAAACAAAAGACAGAGGCGGGATTACCATTTAATTTCCTTTTTCAAGTGGCACCAGCTGAGGAATTTTTTTTAATTTTTTTTTCTTAAACCACTGGCCGCTTACATTTGCTATTTCTTCCTGCTTGAAATGGCTGTTTAGATTTTGGAAGTGTGCGTCACCTCTTTCTCTGGTTGGTGTTACAAAGTGTCCTCGGGCCTCCTTTCTGGGACGTTGACATCTTCTTAATGGCTCTCCTCAGCCTTTTTGTTTCGCATCTCAGTGCAACTTTCTGCCTCATTTAGCTCATATCAATTCACTGGGCTCCACCGATTCAGCATCTCATTCACAGCGCGGCTTTCTGAAACTAACTTTGCCACAACTGCCCCTCGTGATTGTTTCAGAGCCATTCTCCCTGACCATACAACGCTGCACATTGCACTTTTAGGATTCTGCAGCAAACACTTGAATCTATCAGCCAGGAAAAAACACTTGTTTATAACGGATCACCGGAAATAAGTTGGGAGGGTGGGTCAGCCCCTTCCTGGGCTGTGCTGTGCACTTGTTCTGGAGCCAATTGATTTGCTAACAGGCTTGTCCCCACATAATGACTGAGTAGGAATTGATGGAGGTCTTACACCATAAAACTCAAAACGACCACAATTGCACGCTATTATGGCGGTATTGTTGTGCACATTATGCCCTCATCCTTAAGAAAAGATTTGCTTATACTTTAGTGGGTTAAAGGACACTACACGGCCGGAGCGCTTAACCAAAATGCACCCATCTGCCAACAACTGCAATTGCTTCAGGGCTGTTTGAAGAAATGGGCCATGTGGCTTTATTAGCTCCACAGCAGTTAATCAATTGTGTTGATAAAGACTGTCATGCTCCTGGTTCAGTCTGCAGTCTTGTGTGGACGTGCAGGCTCCTGTAGGAAAGATGAGTCCACAGTTGACACAGGAGTTGGAAAAAGAGCTGTGGGGACTCCGCGAGCAGCTTTGACACCTGCTCACTAAGATGGGAATAATAGAGTGACTAATGTTGAGTTGCTTACTATTCTTACACGTCTGTGTCATCTAAATACGATAATCAGCAGTGTCAAAAGGTTATAACATATTTTTAGATTTGCAGGAAGTAATGAAATTGATTAATAACCAAAATGTGTATTATATTTAAGTGACATTGACATTGTAGAGTGATGATTGCATAGCAGTTTAATAATATATACCCAATAACTGGGTGGTAGAGAGTTCAAACTTCAGAAGAGACACACCTTCATGAAGATGAACCGATACACCAAATGCGTCGGTAGAAGCGTGATACATCGATGCAGTTGATAACGCCAAAAGCAGTTGAAACACGGACTGATGCTCACGGAGGTGACATAGTGTTTGTTTTACCTCTTTGTGGTCTTCACTGAGCGGTCTTCCAGCAGCGGTGCATAGCTGATGCACAATATTTGTTTACATGCATATTAAGTGGATTACGTGCATTAAGTAGCCATTAGCCATGTGCTCTCAAGCTTCATAACTTTTTACAGGCCTGAACATAAATAATTTGGGGGGGGGGGAATTCCCTTCATAAGAGGGCTGAAACATCGCCTAATGTCTCTGTGTTACTGAGAGTGAGGCTCTGTACTGTGGAGGAGTAATATTTTAAACAAATTGTAGAAAAATCTTCAGTTGTAGTAATCTGGACACTGTTTTAGAAGGACTGTTTCCAGAAGACTACAACTGAAGCTTTTGCTACAATGGATCACTCCTGGACAAATGAGGGTTTACACAGCCTTGACTATAACAAATAATTGGGCTATTTTAAGCAGGCCTGATTTAAACTCGGCATTGCCCACCTATGAATATTAACGCGCAGCATCAGACCAAACTGTTAATTAAAAAAATATTTTAAAAAAATAAGAAGATTCCTGATGGCTTGAGATAGGTATCGACTTGGTATCAGAGATAAACAAAATATAAAAGGTGCATATTGTATCAGACAGTGCAATTTCTGTGGTGGAAAGTAACAAAGTACAAAAGAAAAAGTACTATACTGAACTTTACTGACTTAACTTTTTACATTCTCTTCTCTACATTTGAGAGCAGATATCTGTAGTTTATATTCCATTACATTTTTAACTGAACTCTGGTTTGAGCACATCCATAGTTTGAGTTTAACATCTCAACTTTGAGTAAATAAAAACTATTCAAATATATAATCTAGGTACAATTAATAGTTATCAAAATGTAAAAGTAAATTGCATTTATTTATATTTGTAATAAAGTATATAAATATTTTGACGCTGCAGCTTGCCTCACACTGCAGGCATATACAAGAAAGTACATTTTAACTGATTCTTCAATACTTTTACTTGCTATATAATTCTGATCTATTGCATCGGTGGGTCATTATTTTATATTTTGGACAGTTAAATATAGATCTAAAATCACTTAATTAAAAAACAAGTCAGCTCACCTAAGATTGAAAGCCGCTGGGCCTTTTACATCGCATCACTGTATGTCGCCCTATGTAGAGCTGCTGTTCATGATAATGAGCTGTAGATTTTTTGGGGGTTTTCATTTGTGTCAAAATAGCGGCACAAAGCTGCCGAGTCCCACGTGTAAAATGGCAGAAGTAAGTAAAGAGCAGTGGGCGTGACACAGGGAGCGGTAAACACGGGAACAAACGTATATGTAGTCTTTTCCGCAGGAGAATAAAAATATATATAAAAACGCAAAATATGTATGAATCACTTTGAATACAACTTTGAGTGTAAATGAGAAGGGGGGACTATTTGAATATATTTAGAAGCTGTTAAAAGTACATTTTTGCTCTTATACACAATTTAGTACTTCCCACCACTGTGCATCAGTCATAAAAATTACTTCCCATCACTGTGCGCCCGGTTATCTACAGCAACATGGAATGGTGTATATTCGAGTAGTTGGCAGTCTTTTGTTGTTTTTTATTAGTTTGTTTCGTTTGAAAATGTTGGCGTAATCTGAAATGGCATAAAACATCCAAATTGTCATCGTATACCCAGCGTGAGGGCCTGTCCCGGTGATAGCGTGTCCCATGAGGAGCTTGTCACTCCAGGCAGCGTCAGTTCTTTTTCTGCTCCATCCAGACCTCCTCCGCCCTGTCACTCACCTGACAGCCCTGACAACGGCCCCACACTGCCGCTCTTATCGCATCCACAGACGGGGTCACCAGGTTACTGCCACTGCACTCATGCCCACTCATCCACCTATGCGTATCGATTTCCCCCTCTTATTTGGACAGTTTGTCTGGGTCAAGATGGAGTGCTGTAGATATAATTCGGCCCAGCAATACAGCCTTGTGCCAGTCCTTTCTGTGCTTTTGCTTTAGAGTGACGCTGACCATAGCGCACACAGCCGTCTCTGGCTCCCATTCAGCCACATCGATCTGACTGAAGGCCTCCAGGGACCTCGGGGCTCCACACACACACACACACACACACGCACACGCACACGCGCACACACACGCACGCACGCCCTTTTGTGGGGTATCCTCCAGTTTAGAGTGACAGCCGACAGCTAAGATAAAAATATGTCCCCCTCCTTTCTGTATTGTCCGCACTAGACAAGCTGTTGTAACCTTTAGAAAGCCAGCCAGAGTCTTAACGGCCCAGAAAGTGGAATATTGTCCGCGACGTTGGACCCCTTTGGCATTCTCCTATCTCGCTATTATTTCCCACTGTGATAGTTGAGTCAAGTGCTGGTCGGAGCACTAATAATTTAGAAATGTCACTTCGCATCAGTTGGTGTCCCGGACAATTACAGAAATATCTCCCCTGTGTCTCCCCTAACGCTTTGTATCTGCTTATAAGAGAAGTGCTGTTGTTGTCAAACGGCTAGCGTAGGTGCCAGATGCTTGGTCCATGCTTCACCCAGGCTGACTCGCCATGACCGTGTCATGTCCTTCTCTAGGGAGAAGGAACACTGTATACATGATTCTATTATTGGTTCAGAAGATGTTAGCAGCAGGCAGACTATGTATATTCCATCAATCTTCCATTGAGTTTAACCAAAGGAACTTGCCTAATTAAAGAACAGAAAATCCATGGTGAGCAGGACTCACTCAGGATCTTCAAATACACAAATGAACTAATACATATTTGGCACAGCTGTGTCTTTTTGGAGTGTGACATGGTTGAATAGGGTTAGGACAGTACATATTTACATTATGGAAACAAAATTACAAAGGTAAAAAGACGCAGAAGAAAGTACAATTTTGTCAACTGGACTAAAGTGAACATGTTTTGCCACTCATCCAAGTGGCTTCTTCAGTTCTTCTGACAGGATGCTGGTAAGTAACTGACTTATATCTGTCTGAGAAGAGGAGTTTACTACTGTAAACTGAAACTAACACTAGTAGTTTTTGTAGTTTCAGTGAAATTGGCTCCTCCATAAGGCAGGGACTTACCAGTTCTCTGTCAAAAGGTACTTGGATGAGTAGCGAAAACTCTTAAAACTGTTGTCCAGTTGACTGAATTCTATTTTCTTTTGCTATGTAACCGACCTGGTCCTGGACGTGATTACGCAGACAAAGTACAAGTTAGCATTAGCATAAAGAGTCCAAACCCAGTCTGACCTGCTTTTATGTCATGTGTCTGCACAGGGAGGAGAAGGAGCGATGGATCCGGGCCAAATATGAGCAGAAGCTGTTCCTGGTGGGCCTTCCCCAGTCGGACATCCCCCTGGGGCAGCAGCTGCTCCGGGCCGTGGTGGAGGACGACCTGAGGCTGGTGGTAGTGCTGCTGGCCCATGGCACCAAAGAGGAGGTGAATGAGACGTACGGGGACGGAGACGGGCGCACCGCACTGCACCTGTCCTGTGCCATGGCCAACGTGGTGATCACACAGCTGCTCATATGGGTGAGTGCTGCTTATTTTTAGGGCCTTCAGGTAAGGTAAAAGAGGATGTAGTCAGTCTGAACTAATATGTACTAATAGCCCTATTTTCTGAATAAGTAAAAAATATTTGTGGGTCTGTCTGAACAACCTCCGCATGAATCAGGTTGAAATTTTAAAAAGCGTATTTATTATTATTATTTGTGGCAACAGCAGGCCCACTGCCATTTGGGTGCCCTAAGCAGAAATGCTCAGTGGTGCCCACATAACCCCAACCCTTTCGAAGATGTAAAAAATACATACCGGTTGTTATTCTGTTGTAATACAACATTAATGTAACTATTTCTGATTTCAAAAACAATTTATAGGCTATTTAATTGAATCTCAAGGGAGATCTCTGGATCATATAATTTACTGTATACTGTATGCCGTATGCTATTATGAGGGCCCCCACAGTCCCTAAATTTCCCTGCACCGTCCCTGATCCAGAGTCCCCTGAAGCCCTTCTCTTTCTCTTCTGCAGAACAGATTGAGGCTCTAGAAAACCCAACAGCCTGCAAACTATTGATTCTTTCTGTTGAATTTATAAAAAACATGATTTAGACATTTGTAAGAATTTCAACCACTTTGCCGTTGCGTGCGCTTCTGTGTTAGCTCCCCGGTTTGCTGCACCAGCTGGAAAATTGCACTTGTCTTGTTTTCTCTTTATTTACATTTTGTTTTTTTTCTAGTTAAAAATGATTTTCATAACATCAATACTAGTTTGCTCCCTGTGGATCGTACATACATTATGTGGAGTATGTATGTCAAAACTGCTTCCAACTGCCCCATCTGTCTGCGTCCTTTTAAACTGGCTTGTACAGTCTGCCTGGGCATCTCCACCTCAGAGAGAGAGAGCAATGACATCACTTGAATACTGAAGTTGGTTTTTAATTAAATAAAGTAGGCTTCTCTTTTCATTGCAAAAGAAATGTTGCAGCTGCTGCACAAAAATTGTATTCTATAATTCAATCCAAACTGCATGAACAGCCTTGTGCCCCTCGGAGCACTGGATGCCCTACGCACTGTGCGTTATGTGCATTATAGGAGCAGCGGCATTGGGCAATGGTTCAATGATGCTCATGGCCTTGGAGAAGATGTCCCACCTGCATCAGCACCTTGGACATGTAAATGGCGTAGCTCTCCTTCCTGCTCTTACTTTCAATCCCAGATTTGATTACTGCTGTGTCCTTGAGCAAGACACATGATTTGTTTATTGGAGTTTGTCTTAGCTTTATTAGACAGGACAGCATAGCATAAAATGGGGAAAGAGAGGGTAGAGACCCACAACACTGTGGTAGTTGTAACCATCCATGTGCATCATCTTAAACCACTGCACCACTGACAAGCACGCTACAAAAGAATTTTGCCACCAGCATGTATGAGGAGTGAATGAATAATACAATATATTTCTATGTGACTTTAGAAAAGTGTTTTATAATACTAATGCATTATCGAGTGTCAGAACTTGCTATAGTTTGAAGGGTAATGGCAGTATCTCAGTTGGTTGTTAAAGGCCACACATCAGTTTTGCTTTTGTATTTCTTATCTTGCCTTCTTCCTCCCAGTATGGCGTAGACGTGAAGAGCCGGGACGCCCGTGGGCAGACGCCCCTGTTGTACGCCCGTCGAGCCACGAGCCAGGAGTGCGCCGACATCCTGCTCCAACATGGCTGCCCCAACGACAACAACACCCTGGCCTCGGTGGCCACCCCTAACATGAGTCGCCGAAACCCCAACATCAACAATAACAACGCACAGTGCGAGCTCAACCGCAGTATTAGCATCATGTAGGAGCCATTTGTAACCCATCCTGTCTATACCTCCTCTGTCCCGCTGTGCAGCCATTGTACAACATTTAATAGGGACGGATATTTCAGTTGGTTGATATTCCAATACGCTGAAAAGACATGGGCGATTCGGGTTCTATTGTTTTGTATCATTTGTAATTTTGTTTGTAAAATAATTCATTTTGGATTTAAGCTTTTTTTTTTAAGCATCAACCAAACAGATGACTTACTTTGGCATTCGTACCTACACAACAGCATTTCCTTCATGCTTCAACATTTGCTTGATTGTCTTCCCTCGTTTGTGAACACGTCCCGGTTCCTTAATGAGCATGAATGAGAATTTCGCAGACATCTCAATATCATAAAACTGTGAAGAATAGTTTTTCAAGTGACAAATGTGACAAAATCTCACAGCTTCAGTAATGATGCATGTCTCGAACGCAGCCATCAAACTCTTGACATACAATCCATATACAAAGGCAAAGCAATTGTAGTTGAGAAGTCCAAATGATTTACTTAATTTGAAGCAAAATGGGTTCAGGTTTGATTGCTGGATTCTCAGCGGTTGAAAGTGAATCCTTTTCAGCGATGCTCCGCCGAAAGTGTCCCTAACCATAAAGAAATTACAGGCCACCATGTTTTATGACCATCGAGCTGCACCGCTTTTGTTAATGTGCCTCTTCAATCAGATTTCATTCAGATTCCCGCGTGGGAATGAAACAGTAAAATTGTACCATTATGATGTCTTTGTTGCCGTAATTCTCCGATAGACTAGATTGTGTTGATAATTGTTTGATGAAGATTCCACGCAGATTACAAGGCAATAGCGTAATGGAATATCCCTTCTCCTCCTGTGATCTGCGAGCGCTAGATTTTCCTAAGAACATTTCCTCCATTGTTGCTGTGAAATGGCCGATATATATGGAACATTAGTCGTGTCTACTGTACGTGGGTTTGGGAGCCGTATCACCGAGACGTGAAGAAAAGTGGACGGAAAGTAGCTCATAATTTTTCTGTAAGGTTGCCAGTTCTGTAATAGATTTCTGTGGGAAAAAAATCAAGAAAACTTAAAAAATTGCAACACAAACAAGAAGCTATAATAATAATGATCCAACTTATTTTTGGACCTTATCTAAATGAGCATAAAATGACACCAAAAAAGGAACTAGGACTAACTCAGGATACACCCATTAGCGTAACGGTCAGCAGTAGCATAAAGACGTGGTACCAATGAGCTTTGCTAGCTCATTAGCACCGATTAGCAAGAGGCAGCTAATTTTGCTTGAATCGAAACTAGCCTAATTTTATCATTTATCACATGTATTCAAGAAACATGTCCTCAGTGTCCTGCTGGTCCACTTTTCTTCT
This sequence comes from Eucyclogobius newberryi, assembly GCF_026437365.1. Taxonomy (NCBI): domain Eukaryota; kingdom Metazoa; phylum Chordata; class Actinopteri; order Gobiiformes; family Gobiidae; genus Eucyclogobius; species Eucyclogobius newberryi. Next base: position 25,746,200 of record NW_027315746.1, read on the forward strand.
ACTCTTTGGGGTATGTACCGGTAAGTGAATCTGTGTAACATAGTATGTCAGCACCCCTATAGGTACAGACCACAGTAGAAAGTAAAGCGAGGTAACTAACCATCTTAACTTTGTGTACAGAACTGTAAAAAGTAGTATGGTGCTTCAACTTAATTATGACTTTTAGAGTGGTCAAAATCCCTAAAAACCCTTCGTCTCTGTGTCCTCTTACTGTCAATGCTACAAGCAGCCTAACCGCAGAGAGTACAACAAGCCGCGGATGACTGAACTTTAAACGCAATGTGTAGAGCAGAAAGCATAGTTGTTGTTTTCTTTTTCAAGTTGGCCTATTCATATTACACAAGAAAGAACACGATAAGCCATTGGAGTCATACTTGATCGTTCAAGGGAGTTCGTTGATGTGTTCCTTTAATTGACAGCCATTTTAAGATCACCGTTTTAAGCTTTTAAACCAGGATATTTGTTTACAATACCTTTTAATGTTCATTTAAAAGTGGTCACTAAATAAATAGTCGAACATTGTGGGGAATACTTTTGCGCGAAATTGAGAGTACATTTTTTTTACATAAGCTAAGCAGTTAGTTAGCAAGATTTATTTCTTCAAGCGTATATGTTTATATTGTATATAGCTGTAATTGTTACATTTATTTCTTGTTTTTTTATGCTAATAGATGCCAAACCTGTGTAGCTCTCTGTTGTTTTGTTTACATATAAAAATGTACATTTATTGGGAAGCGTCAATTTACACGCTAAGTTTTGTCGATGCTAAGCTAACTGCCTAGCTAAAAGGCGCTAAACCTGAACAGCTCTCGACACAAAGGGAAATATTCTTGTTCCTTAAAATGTCCGGCAATTTTTTAATGACATAACACTACTAGCCACTAATTAAACTGTGTTCCACGTGTACTGTACAGCGGTACTAGCCTTATGTTGATCTGATTACTTGACCTAGCTTTTTTCTTCAGCTCGAGGGGTTAGGTAAACATGTACAGTGATTTCCTGAGATTTACATAATGTTTAGATGTTTCACACTAGAAACCTGCCTATCTCCCTCAACAAGTGTACATATTAGCTCTTTTTCTTGCTCGTATGAAATTCAACTGGTTTCAAGTCAACACTACTTATTGACCCACAAACCGTCAGTTTAATATGTTGATTTTGTTTGTTTTTAAGCATATTTTAAGGTAGACTGTGGTCTCGACATTAACCGGCCATCTTTGGTACTTGTGTATAATGATGTACATTTGACATATTTATAATGCAGTATGTAAATATATTTTGTTTTTGTTTCGTTGATTTGATTGACCTATTGTAATTCTTTTTGCATTCAGAACGTGATACAAAAGCTAAAGAGTAACTTGTTGTATGCTTGGATGCTTGGCTGACTGTTGACCTATTAATAAACACTCAAATAAAACAATGTAGCCTTCCCCGGACCTGGGGAAAAGGATATTTGTTTGGTCTGAGTGCACTTCATTCTTAATCATCTGTTATAAAGTGAAATTGTACGTGTCATTTTTCAGGCTCCCACCACGACCTTCTCTCAGGTTTTGAAGAAAATGCAACCTTTTTTATCAACCTGGACTGGATGAAATTTCAAGATATGTGGTACCAACTTATTACATAAAGGTTTGTTATTCACTTTTGTGCCGTACAACAATTTCACAAACAAAACACCACAACCGGGTAGCCCAATACATTGCATTGTGAAATGTACATAGGAAATCAATATCTTCAACAATAACAATCTAGAGATGTATTAAAAATTGTTTCTTCAATAGTTGTCATGCTTTTTTGATTTGTTTGCTTTTAGTTCTGTGTAAAATGAACAATTTAATGCACAATTGTCCTGCATTTTCCACTCATGCATGTGTTTTATTTTCCTTTAATTGAACAAAACAGATGCAAGTGTGAATTGTGGTGAAGAGTGGGGAGACATTCAACAAATTGTCCTGGAATCATCTTCCCGTACATGTCCTGCAGAAAAGTTGACAACATTCATGATACATTCAGTAACTACCTTATTTTGTCTTGAGTGATTTTAATTTTAAAGGTACAGCTACTTCCTGCAGCATCTCCTAAAGCCCTACAAGGTAAGTCCATTAACCCTCCCTCCGCTTCCTGCTCTCGGACCCCCAGCAGTCTCTCAAAGGGGATTAGACAGTGCGATCTAGGCTTAGTGTCAGCACGTTGGGGAAAAGTGAAAGCTGCGTGTGTGCACAGGAGTCCAGGCCGCACTAATCCACTTCTGATTTCCTGCTAATCTTGTCGGAGCATATCTTCATCCCTTCCTCTTTCTTTGTGGGGTGCTCCTCTGTGTACACCCCCCAAACCCCCACCCCTTCCCTCCACATGGCCCGACATCGAGCCACAGTCGGGTCAGGATTATAGGTCATGAATACCATCACTGTGAAATGGTGGGCTTTTCGGGAAATTTGGCAAGAGACGAGACATCTATTATTAAAGGTGCATCATGTAACTTTTCTGGCACATGCTAATTTCACCGGTGCGACAGGCGCTAGGCAAGACAAGTTTATTTGTAGAGCACAATTTGTACACAAGGCAATTCAAAGTTCATCACACAACAAGGGAAAACTTGAAATCACAAAGGCATGACAGATATCACAAAATATAAAAGAGAAGAGTGCAAGGAAAATTTCAGTCATATGCACAGCTAAACAAAACTGTTTTAGCTTGGATTTGAACATTGAGTAGAGGCCTGTCTCACATCTTCAGGAAGATGTGAAGACTCTGCGAGGTGACTGCTAACACTTTCTCTTTGTTTCTGTGGGCCAAAGATGATGATTTCAGTCTCATCTGAGTCTGAGTTTCCTCAGACGGGCGGCTTGTTCGCTACCTTAGAGATAGGGCGAGGGGCTCAGTCACACAGGAGGAGCTCGGAAAAGAGCCGCTGCTCCTCCATGTTGAGAATAGCCAGCTGAGGTGGCTCGGGCATCTGTTCCGGATGCCTCGTGGGTGCCTCCCTGGGGAGGTGTTTCGGGCATGTCCCAGGGGGAAGAGGCCCCGGGACACGCAGGAGGGACTATGTCTCTCTGCTGGCCTGGGAATGAGTGTTCTGTGCTGCACAGAGAGACAAAACAGTTGTCCAGACTCACATCTTTGTAAAGTATTGAAGAAGTATGTATTCTTGGCTGGTCGGGCATTACGCCACCATGCTGTCTGGAATGTTCCACAGTCTGGCATTAAACTGGCCCATCTCGCCTTCATTCTGTTACCTGTGTTTATGCCATAGTATTATCTTTAAACATGAATTATTACTGTATGTGTAGTTGCCGCTCCACAGATCTGAACTGCCAATCTGTGTCACCTAAATGTCAACATTGCAGCCATAGCAATTACACCTCCATGGAGACAAGTAGGTGGTGGACCCTCCACCCAAAACGTTACATAGTGCACCTTTTGGTTACAACCTCATTCAAACGGTTTACCAAGCATAGTATTATTATTATTATTATTCTCTTACAAAACTGTTTATCTTTTACTCATCAACTTGTCATTCTGCATCTATTAATCTTCAAACCTACCTGCACTCATTTACATAGCACATCCATTCTTATAGTTTGACTTAGCCACTCTGCATATTATAAGCACTGTGTCTGCTCGGTTCCACCCAGGCCACTCGTGTTTGGGTGCCATGTTTGGGCTCCTCTCTCACTCTGGCTGCTGCATGTTTGTGTATTTCATCAGGGCAGTGCTGCTAACCGACGAGGAGGGCTCTCGGACGCCCACCTCCTCTCAGACAAATTGCCTCTCCCGATTGCAGAGGTGGGTCCGTGCTGATGGATGGCACAACAAAGACCTGACACGGGCCCATTTGCAAACATTAAATCCATATTTCCATTCCATCGAGCCCCTGCACCAGTTTGTTTAGCGAGGCACGCTTGTAATCTAAATGTTTGGACAAGATGGCGACAGGTCTCCAAGTGGCTGTTTATTGACATGAGGAACACACTTAATTATACTTTTTAAGACGTGGAATCTGACTATTTGAGTTGAATCACTAAAAATATTTAAGCCCACATTTAAACTAATCTAATTTTTTACATAAACTAATCAATGGGAGGAGTTACACATTTTAATCATTCTAGGTTACTATTAACTTACATTTATTTGTTTACTTTATTCATTTTTATGTATCATTTCTAATTGGATACAACAATAAAAGTGATTAAATGGCATAATTTCCCTACTTTCTGTCAGCTCTTAATACACAATAATAAATATATTTGCGTTTAAATTAGATTAAAAAAAAGAGCAGTATTGTGATATGCTGATTTGAATCATTAATCCAACAGGTGACACAATTGCCTTATTTAACACCCTGCATTCATTGATAATAACGGGCTCTTACTAACATGCATAGGCTACTGACTTCTCATAAAATAATGGTTTAGTAGAGAGTTCTTGACCCTCTTTAGCAGTAATTACATCCAGTGTGGCCTCCCAGACCTGACCTGCATTCATCACCTTCTGCTCCGTCATGTCCACCACTCCATACATGTCATACTCATTTACATTTACCCCTCTGAGTGCGAAGCCGTGCAGAATTTAACTGCAGTGGAAACCATTAAGGCATTTACATTGACTCTGTGGGGTATTTTAAAATGGAAAAAGGTCATGTGTTGCCATAGTATTTTCAAACTTGGTGCTCTTTCAAAATGCCCCTCAAAGTTGCACCATTATTTATGAAGTGGATGGTCCATCACCTGCTTGTCTCCATGGAGATGTTATTCCTTTGTCTGGAATGTTACACATGTATCGCAATAAACATATATCCATGGAGACAGACAGATGACATCACCAGGCCAAGTTTAAGGTCAGATCCCCGCTCCCAGTGTAGCGTATGTTTTTCTGAGCAAAAAACTCCAAAAAAACAATTGAATAAATAGTTGCAATGCCTTACTTGGCATGTGCAGTGGAAATATGTTTTTTAAAAAAAGAAATAATACGCCTTTAAAATGCTCATAGGTTGGACTACTCATTTTGCTAATACACTGTTAATATAAAAATGAAAACAAAATAAAACTACAAACATGTATTCCAGTATAGTCATTTTTAGGTTTATAATTATGACATCTCACTAGGACGTCTATTACCTAGCAACCATTTTGTAAACACTGCTCTAATGTCACGGAAATTATTATTTGACCAATAACTATATTTGATGCCACCCTTTTTTATGACTGTGTTTAAAGAGCTTGAAATGTGTTTGCGTAAGTTTTGTCAAACTTCTGGTTGGAAATCTGAGTCTCCCTAGTGTGATGTCATCAATATGTTTTAGAACATTCATACTTCATTTTCAACAAAACTTTCAATTTTTCTACCCAAACTGTTACTTTATTGTTGAAATTGCATTTATATTTACAACAGGTTTTGTCCCACCAAATAAATTTGAAAATATGAAATAATTATTGTAATATAAATTATAAGAATTATGATATATATTATAATATTATATATAAATTTGTATAGTTTATGTTTTTTTTAAAGTTGACTTCTTACACTCAAAATTAAACCGATTTTTCAAATGTAATATCATTGTTTTATTGAACAATCCACATCGATATCAAAACATTGCATACCATCAGTGGTCCAGGTACCACATTTTGGGAACCCCTGCTGAATTACAACCTAATTATTTACATTTTCTGAGCCGTTTTTGCTCACTTATTTTACCTGGAAAAAAATTGCCAACTTTTCCCCCTCCAAGCCTCTCCTTAATAACCTCCTCCTCCACCTTCCCATTCCCATCTATTGTCTTGTATAAACGCTCTTTTTTCGGCCATACCACTCTCTCCTCTCTGCGTCTCCCCCGTTGGCTTTTTCTCTGTTAATTTGCCTGAGAATGCATTAGCTGTAATGAAGGCTAGGGCCGAGGGAATCCTCCAGGGCCCCATTAATCACGGGCCCTCAGACAGCCAGCCTTGATTACAAGTGGCAAGAAATTCATTAGCACCGCGCCTCTGACAACTCTTATCTCCGCCGCTGGATCGGACTCATTAGGCAGCCAAATTAAAGCTATGATGGCCCTGATCAAACTCATCGCTTGTTTATCTTGTGCGATTTGATGCATCTGCCCATACATCACTGTAGGAGCCCAGCATAGTGGACCCTCCCGAGAAGTCATGCTGGAGAATGTGACCAAGCTGTAAAATGAACAATATTATGAGGCGATACACTGCAACACTAATGAATTAATGAACACATGAATATAGTTACTAAGCCTTAATAAGCTATTTGTTCACTATGAATTAAGTCTTTGTTCATGCTTTATTAAGGCTAATTGGTGTGTAGTTATTATGAAGTGGTATGAATTAAAGTATTAATGGTGGTACTACTTTATAACAACCACAGTTTAAGCAGTTACTAAGCCTGAATTATTATTCTTTTTCTTCTTTTTTATGGAACAATGACTATATTTTTGGGATTAAGAGTAGTTTGTGGAGAACTAATTGGATCATAGATTGAACACTGAAATAGTGAAGAGAATAGAACATTCCTATGATGTTTCACATTTATTAGCGGTAAGACATTTTGACAAATACATTATATAAATGGCTATGAAACTTAATTGAAGTTGTTCAATCATCTGTTACAAACGTACATCTTATTGCTCTTGGGTTTTTTTTTTTGTTCCTTTTCTATCAAACTATTTTCTCGAGTTGGACATAACTGAAACACCTAAAGTGATGAACAGGGCAAACATTGGATTATATATTTAGTTGAACTTTGTGCACTTTCTTTGTATTGTATATATGAATATCAAAAATTTCAAACTAAAATTTCTATGGAAAATGTCTTGCTTATGCATTTTTTTTTATGTAAATGTGCTCAGAAAGCTAATTAAACACAATTGTTAAACTGTTCAAGAATAGCTTTATCTTACAATTGTGTGTTATAGAAGCTAATCAGTAGTTCTTGTAACTCATCCAGATTTCATGTTGGCACAATATTGTTGTATACATGGGTGAAATCTGGATGAGTCAAAATGTGTGTTTATAGCCTACATTTTATTTTTATTTTAATTCAGTAAAGCATATCAAATTGCTTAATGCAATCTATAAAAAATGAACAAAACAAAACAGCGGTTATCAACGTGTCACTTTCCAGAGACGCTCATTGAAATCCCCTTTTAAAAATATACTACACTTACCAATTGACAAAAATCAATGTTAATAAAGTGAGATCCCATTATTACCTTTCAATAGTCAAGAATAAAGAACACATTTCAAACCACGGTGCATTGAGTCGTTGCCTCACTCTGCTGTCTGTAGTCATGGCTCTAGAACATAATTATGTTTCACTGCCTCACCTCAGTCCAGAGCTCTGAACACATCCTACTGCACTGCTCAGATTCAAACGTGTCACTGTCAGTGTTGTTAACTCTCATATAACAGATACAATACAGTCTTTTCCTCAAACTGTAGCTACTGGAACTTTATGCAACCAAAATATGTGAGGAATTCCACCTTATCATCAAACAGGTGTTGAGCTTCTACATTGGAAACAGAATCACTTTTATCCAAGCTTAGATCTACAAATTATTCAAAGGTGGTTTTGTTGGAGCATGTTCAAAGAAACCAAAAAGAAGCCACAGTTATGAAGTATAAACCTCCAATAACTATTCCCTTTCCTGGCATACATTTGTGGTGAAATCCGAAATTCAACACTGTCCAAGGATATTGCCATAGTTGGTCCAGCAGAAGTACTGTAAAAAAAGATTTCATCGGTGGATAATTTGTATTTGTTTGTATACATACTATTTAATTGATCTGGTTTTAGTTATTGATTTACCATTGGATTGACAATTATGTATTATGCGTTGCTAATTGTGTCTTGTGCGCATGGCTGCTGTCTGTTGCGCTGATGGAGAAGTTCATTACTGCGTGTTGTCTAATGAGGAGCCATCAGTCCACCTCACGCACAACGCGACGTGCCACAGACAAATCAATCAGAGGCGTACTTTAAAAGGCATATTTCAACTAGACGCGACTGTTTCCGTAAAAGGTGCGAAAACAAATGCGCAAAACGAGGCGTGACGCACGACATTACGCACAAGCTGTTGGCCCGTTTGCACTGTATCGTTCAGAAATATCACAATATATCCGTGTACTTTAAAGATTCATTAAACCACAGTGTAGTTTTTTTTGTTTTTTAAATACAGGAATAATTTCTGTAACATATAATTCAACAACTCACGCTTCCATTCAAAGTCTTTCACGCGTAAAAATAACTGAATCTTTAATTACATATTTTATATAAAGCAATTTATTAGATCATTATACTTTACACTTGTCCCATTTGGTCATTATTTACTTTTTCTTCCAGAACAAAACGAGAAACATGCAAATGTGCTCAACAAATATACGCAAAAAACACAAAACAGAACCGAACAGAACAGAACATGCACAACAGAACCAAAGAGAACGTTTGGCCCCACATATAAATACTTAGAAAAATCTTTACAGTCTCATGACATAGTGCCCATTTGGATTTCCCCATACACATTATCCACATATTTACACCAGAATAAATAAAAAGGAGCTGCTGTGTCTCCCAAAAAGAGTCCGGCTTGGCAGTTCTCCTCGTGTGCTTCGTAGTAGACAGTCCGGTGCGCGCGCGCGTGTGTGTCCTGCACGGGCCCCTGCAGAGCTCACGGCCTGCTGCCCTGCTCTATCTGCTGGTGCTGACTCCTCACCGCGAACCTGTTCACGTGCACCGGGATGGGCACCACAATTTTCGGGTTCCGCACCGGCTCCCCCGACCGGTTGTTCACGTTCCCGGCCTTGATGCGTTTCCACTTGGCTCTGCGGTTCTGAAACCAGATCTTGACCTGCACCTCGCTCAGCTTCAGCGCGTGCGCGATCTGCGAGCGCTCGGTCAGAGACAAGTACTTTTTACAGTGGAACTCCTTCTCCAGCTCCAGCAGCTGCTCGCTCGTAAAGGCCGTCCTCCTGCGCCGGCTCTTCCCCGCGGAGGAGCCGTTGGAGCCGCCGTTGCCCGGCAGCGCGTCCTGGGAGCCGCTCTTCAGCTTGCTCTTCTGGGACAGCGGGCCGCACGTGTTGCCGTCGGAGAAGCTCTCGTTCTCGCTGTCCCCGGAGCTGTCCTCGCGCTCGCTGCACGCCGTGTCCCCGGACTTCAGCTCCAGCTTCTCGTCGTCCGAGCTGTAGAGTTTGGTCTCACCTGAGCAGGGACAGAGGGGGACATTATTATTATTATGTGAGCAGCAGTGCATGGGGCAATACAAAAAAAGAACGACAACTACAGATGCATGAGCACGTGTGTGATTTTGAAAGTATAATTATGAGGCATTGACAGTGTTTTTCAAGTTTGCTCAAAAGGCCTAAATGACAAAACTAAACGGTGCCATTTAACTGTGTTTTGTGGTCTGTGAATGATAAAACACTGTTATGCAACACGTGACAACATAACTCAATATAAGAATGCAGGCCTGTTACATTTTAAGCTCTTTGGCCTATATTTGTATTTTATTGTTTGTGTTTTTTTTTGTTTTTTTTGCTCAAATGTCATGATTTATACAGTTGCTTTTATTTAATAGCCTGAATCTTAGTTGTCACTGTATGTTCTCTTAATTAAATAATCACTTCCTCCCCTTTGGAACAACATCAACGTGTGACATAAAATAGCAAGGATGTCATGTAGTAATCTAGAAGTATGTAAACACTGCAGTCAGTGTTACACTCCTGCACTGATACACATGACAGTACTTTAGCCTTCTGGCCCAGTTGACATATTTCTGATAATGTGGCCTTTTATTGAACTAACTGAAACTACTAAGATGATTTAATATGTATCCCTTGTAGGTATTTTACAGCCCAACAACTGCAAGAGAGAATAATCAACTTAAAACTAAAAAAAAGTCCTATACAATTCTCGATTCAGCTGAGTCTTTATTCATGTGACAAACTGCAGCTTTATAACCTTTATAACCAAATACACCACTTCACTCCAGAGCAAACTCCCCCCTCTGTCCCTCTCTCCGCAGGTTGGAGTCGAGCCTCACCTGAAATGGCCTGGTACGTGTCGGAGAAGCCGAGCAGCTCCGCGCCCTTGTCCCGGCCGTGCGCCTCGTCCCGGTGCGGGCTCTCCTCTCGCCTCCTCGCCCCGGGCTCCGCCGCGCTCAACCGCGGCCCGGGCAGCTCCTGCGGCGGGTAGAAACTGTCCGGAGGATCCGAAAAACTGGGCATGGTGGTGGTCAGCGCCACCATGGACGGCACCCCGGCCTGCCCCAGACTCGCGCAGAACGTGTTGGTCAGACGTCCGGCGAAAGACGCGAGAGGCGCGAGCGGAGGGATCCCGGAGGTCAGCGACGAGTGCGACAGCGCCTGCGGGATCACGAGCGGTCGGTACGGCATGAACATGGGGTAACCCGTGTACAGCAGGTGTCCCGGCCTGGGCTGGGGCGTCCCGATCAGAGAGTCGATGGAAAACGCCGTCCCGTGTCCTCCCGGTCTCTGCATGGCGACTTCTTTTGATTTTTGTTGTTGTTGCAGTTGCACAGACGAGGAGGGGGGAAAAGTGCAGCAAAAAGTTTCAGTGCGTCAAACGAGTCGGAAAGTAGGTCCTGCTCGGCGCTGTCATCCCGGGCGAGTGGACCGCGGCGGCTGTGGCTGTCAGTGAGTCCCCCCGGCTTTGTTGTGTGTGTGTGCGGCTACTCTTTTGCTCTTATTTGTCCCACACTAAGACATAAACAGCCCGCTCTGAGCTCTATAGCCGCGCGCGTCCTGGCCACAACTCCTCCTCAGTGTGCGTCCTCATAGAGGGAGGGAGAGAGGGAGGGAGAGAGGGAGAAGGGGAGAGGGAGAAGGGGAGAGGGTCGAGTGAGCGTCATTGGTTTATCATGTGAAGTACAAGGCGAATGAAAAGGGGGTGTTTCCCTGGGGGCTCATCCATCTTCTTCAAATTACGCTTCATTTCCTTATTCAGCCGCTGACTTTTTGGCCGTCGTGAGAGGCGGTGGTTTCCCAGTGGAGACCGAATAGACGGGTCGCACCCCCATCTCCCCCTCTCCCTCCCCTCTCCCTCCCCTCTCCCTCCCCTCTCTCTCCCCTCTCTCTCTCTTTCTCTCTCTCTCTCTCTCTCTCTTCACTCTCTCTCTCTCTCTCTCTTTCTCTCTCCCCCTCTCTCTCTCTTTCTCTCTCTCTCTCTCTCTTTTCTCTCTCTCTCTCTCTCTTTCTCTCTCTCTCTCTCTCTTTCTCTCTCTCTCTCTCTCTTTCTCTCTCTCTCTCTCTCTCTTTCTCTCTCTCTCTCTCTCTTTCTCTCTCTCTCTCTCTCTTTCTTTCTCTCTCCTCTCTCTTTCTCTCTCTTTCTCTCTCTCTCTCTCTCTCTTTCTCTCTCTCTCTCTTTCTCTCTTTCTCTCTCTCTCTCTCTTCTCTCTTTCTCTCTCTCTCTCTCTTTCTCTCTTTCTCTCTCTCTCTCTCTTTCTCTCTCTCTCTCTCTCTTTCTCTCTCTCTTTCTCTCTCTCTCTCTTTCTCTCTCTCTCTCTCTTTCTCTCTCTCTCTCTTTCTCTCTCTTTCTCTCTCTTTCTCTCTCTTTCTCTCTTTCTCTCTCTCTTTCAAATGACTCCCAAGTCCCCACCTCGAACTCTTTCTCTCCCCGTTCCTCTCTCTTTTCCCCCGGTCACTTTCACAACCGGTGTGACTGCCTCAGCCCGTCCCCTGCCATAATAGTTGACCACACCAAGCCAATCAGCTATTATTAATTTTGATTGATGAAGAGTAATTACTTAGGGGGGAAATAAAACGGTGTGTGTGTGTGTGTGTGTGTGTGTGTGTGTGTGTCTCTCTCCGTTTTTATTGAAAGCAGTTAAAAGGGAGAAGAAGCAGATGTTTGGACGCGCTTTTGGCCCGTTCTCCTCAAACTAAAACAATGCGTGAAAGGACCAGTGCCACGGTGCGATTAATCCCCGGAGAGGGAGAGATGCTGGAGGGGGTCAACCACTTTGTGCGCGCGCGACGTCAAAGTCAAGGCGCGCGCTTAAAGGAGACATGTTATGCTTTTCCCCCTCCAGGTAATTTCAAGTACTTATTATTGGAATATAACATAAGTCATCATTTTACATTTTCTTTGCTCCAATATTGATCTGAAATAGCTAAAAAAAATATTGAAACAAGATCATCTACATCCTGTTCAAAATGGCAGAACTGATAAGCCCCGCCTATTAGTGAAAATGTGTGTAGCAAGTAGGGGATTGTTATTTGTGTTTTGATTTTTAAGGTGGCTATGTGACTATTTTAGAACTGTCTTAAAGTGGACATAATATCCTAAATAAACTTTAAAGGCGGCAATTTGAGAACTCGGGCGGAAGTGCACATGCCACTCCCCCGTGTGGACTGATACAACACACACGTGCGTTTGTTTATTAGCGCGACGGATCACATCATATCTCTCGTCTCCCGTAGATTTCCGTCTTCTTCTGAGTCAGCGCGAACTGTCAGCTCGTCTTCATTTTGTCCCATACACTGAGGGAACTATATTATGATAGATCCATGCGCTTAGACACGCGGAAACGTGCTGCTCATGGGGACGAGCCTGACGCGGCTGCAGGTGAGCTGTAGGTGCGTTCACCGTCCACGCCACGAGGAAATGAGACTCAGATTTGGGCCAAAAAAATTGTCCATTACGCCTTTAATGAATGTTTTGTTGTAATGTTATTTTGTTTGATTCCACATCCCTTTACTTACTTGTTATTATTGGAATAATTAAGACTCCGTGTGGTCCTAAAATGTCGATGAACCTGGTTTCATTATTAAGCCGTTTTAGATCAATATTTCAGTCAACGATGAACAAAATGTAAAATCATGATCTGATTAAGACGTAGTTCCCTAAGTGACTGGAAAAAAGCATACGCCTCTGTAAATGATCTGAACTGAGTACAGGGATGTGGGCGGGGATAGGGGGTAGGTGAAAACAGGAATTGAGCATTGAAGGACAATACAGATTACAAAATACAACTTTGAGTACAATAATGATGAGGAAACCTGTTGTAACAAGATTAAAAGGCAATTTAAGCTTATTTTGCGTAACATGTCCCCTTTAAAGCAACAGGACTTCATTTAAAATCATTAAATGGGCTATAATATTTATTTGAGCTCGCCAAGCATTTTTTGGCAAAGGTTTCTGTTTCAAACCCATAAAAATATAACCCTTTCTCTTCCTAGGTTGAATGGCGTATTATTTCACCTTTCAAACGGCAATGGGGCCTGATGATGATTGGCCCTATTGAGTCCGGGGCGCGTGCACTCTCCAGCCGCTCGTCTGATTGCACGAGGAGGACATAAACAGATCACCACCGACTCTGATTAGCACTGAAGGGCCAGGCCACGCTAATTCTGATAATTGCAAGTGACTCCGCGCGACGGCCGTAATAACAGGAGCAGCAGAAGAACGACGAGCACCTCTTTCGGAAACGAGTGAGACCATTGGCCCAGATCATCCCTCCGCGCGCACTCACACCGAGGAGGACTCATGACACCGGGGCCCTCACACGGTTAATTATGTCGTCTCCTGACTCCTCTCCATTCAGCTTTGGTTTCTGCATTCAGCATAGACTCGTGTGCGCTGTTGTATTTTAAAATAATCATACGTTTACGCACGTTTACGCAGGCAATGTCGCAAAGCGTGATTTAGTTTTGAAAATAATTACGAACACTCACCAAAGTTTGATTTATATGTATAATTTGAGTATATGATGAAGGAAAAATTGCAGAGAATAAAAGGAGGAAATTATCGAATGAAACATTTATAAGATGATGAAGAAGAGTTTGATTGCCAAAAACAATTGGTCAAAAATGTGTTTTTGTTACAGCCTTTTACAGATGTCATTTATGGAAATTATTTCGAGATAATCTTTGAGGTTTTAAGTGAAATTTTTCAGTTTTTGCAAATAATAAATGTGAAATTCAAATATAGGCTACTGTGATAATTTCAGATAAATACCAATGAATATAGGTGAATAGAAAACAAAGAATAAGATGATCTACTTGGGAAAAATAAATGTTTAAACTTAAGTTAATCGATAAAACGTTTTTTGATCATCAGCAAAACATAATTAGCCACATTATTAAGGTTCCTGAAGTGATATAAAACTCCACAAAACAAGATGTAACGATTCATTAAGTTTTATCATATTTATTTTCTTAAAATAGTAACATTTTAAGTACTATTTGGAATTCCTGTCCTACAGTTCAAACACTATTTTGAAATCACTAATATTAAAATTATTTTATAACCAAAACTGTACAAAAATGGAAGCAATTTATTACATTACAAAGTGCAGCATTAAAAACATGCCAATAAAGAGTAAAAGTATGTTATCCCGGCGGACATCCTAAGATTTTTATAAGAGATCTTCTACTGGGAGTGTTTTTCAAACTTCCTATAAGTTATTTGTTCTTTTCTTCTGTATCTATCTCTGTATCTACCTGCGTTGCATCAATGGAATTTCCCCATGTGGGACAATAAAGGATTATCTTATCTTATCTTAAGTATGTTTTGTAGTACCTGCCTTAACTGCTTTAGTCTGCAGCTCCCTCTTGTGGCGGAAACGTTAGACACCCAACAAAAGCTTTCAGTTGCACTTCTACACAGGCATTAAAACTAATATTAAAGTGCTTATGACAGATTGGACTGCTCATTGAAGTAAAAATCTGTTAAAAGAAATATATTTAAAACTTTGAAAACAATTATATATATATATTTTTTCATGCCAAAATAGCAATTAAAAAAAAAATAAAAAAAATAATCCAATTTTATTTCCTGGTTGTAATTGATGACATAACAATTACCAAGCAACCACCAGGCCAAAACTAATACAACGTCACAATTTGTTTTATTTAAACGAATCAAAATAATGCACGTGAACACCTTCATTTTGTTAAATTAATGTTTAGAGGGTCAAAAACGTTTGTTTTGGGTAACTTATACATAAACTTTAGATAGAATGAGTGTGATGTCACTTCCTGTAATTCTCAACAGACTTTTCTTCACAAATACCTGCTTGACTGGACTGAAACTAGAAATTATATTTACAACAGTTATAGTACATTAAATCAATTCAAAATTAGAAAATCATAAAAACCTGTCAAATGCCCTTTAATATGATAACAATAAATACATTCAACAGCTGTTTCTATTAAATACACGTTGCAGCAGCAAACATCACCTTGTACTGTCCACATAGCATTAGTGGACATAGTCTCTGTAGTCCAGCAGCAGGTAGTTCTTGAGGAAAGTGGGCAGGCAGAGTTTAGGGATGACTTTGTGCACGCGGCCGTCCAGAAATGTTCTGATGTTACACCGGCACAAGTGCTGGAGAGATCTGGTGGTTTGTTCCAAGGCAAAAACGGAGTCGTAGAAGTCTTTGTGTGCCTATAAACCACAGCAACAAAGATTTATTTATCATTCTCAAGTAAAACGTTTTGTGGGAATGAATCAAA
This sequence comes from Eucyclogobius newberryi, assembly GCF_026437365.1. Lineage (NCBI taxonomy): Eukaryota > Metazoa > Chordata > Actinopteri > Gobiiformes > Gobiidae > Eucyclogobius > Eucyclogobius newberryi. Next base: position 25,761,679 of record NW_027315746.1, read on the forward strand.
TCAGAGCTGCAACTTGAATAACTGATTGAAAAATGTCCTGCCTCCATGGGGGGTCTTAATGTGTGTGACATGCAAACTGTTCTGAAATTCTTGTGATTCTTGTATTAGTTTAGCACTTACTGTTTCAGTCAAAAATGTGCCCAGTGAACCACATTTTGATTTATTAAAACATATGTCTATCACAATATGTCAGTAAAAAAATGAGATGCGATTAGATTCCCCCCCCCCCCCCCCCCCCCCCCCCCCCCCCCAATTTTGAAATACCTGATAACTTTCAGGGGGCACAGCTTCCACCCATTTGTAGTTGACTTTGAGGCGACTGTAGGCGTTTAGAAGGACCTCAATTGTGCGTGGAGATTCAGAACAATGCTTCATAACCTAAAGGAAACACACAGCAAAGCAACGCAATCATCATTTAAGTTGGAGAGAGCGAGAGAGACGCACAGAACTGAAGAAACAAAGTAATTAAACACTTGGAAATGAACAGATTGGTCTTCCCTCCAGGGGTTTAACTGGAAATTATGCAATTAGTGCTAATTAATCTCCTATTAACACTTGCCTAATTAGGAAGCCGGGATTTTGTCTTGTGCACGTGGGTTCAGTCGTAGTTGTAGTCTGTTTCCCGCAGCGGGTGCAACACTTCATGTTGTGTCATAAAATGGGAGTGATTTGAAGGCGTGAAAGCGGAGACAGTGAGGCGCAGTCTCAAGGCGCTTACTCAACGTGTGACACCAGATAATTACGCCAAATGAGGCACCTTCATACATGTGTGCTACAAGCTGTAAGACCCATTTGAGATCACAGCCAATCCATCTGGAAACTGTGACATTTGTGTTCAGTTTGAGCGTGTATACCTTTTATCCAAAATTTGCTCTATATTAAGAGTATAAACAAAATAAGTTTCCATATATAAAAACTATTCTCAGTATGACAGTGTAACAGTTTAAATATATACACAATTTACTTTGTTTATAGGTCACGTTTTTTTTTGTTTTAACCATATTGTAATGTTTGAAATATCAAAACAATGAATATTTGTTTTGTTTCATCAACTTTAACCTTATTTAGTGATGTTTTCTCATGTATAGACATTTGGAAGTCCAGACACCTTCACCAGACTCGTTTTCATACATGAATTTCCTTCATTACGAAGCATCTATCCTTCTGCATCATGTTAATCCATCCATCCATCTTCTTCTGCTTATCTGGGGCCGGGTCGTGGGGGCAGCAGTCTAAGGAGAGACTGCTAGACTTCACTCTCCCCAGACACTTCTTCCAACTCCTCCGGGGGGTTCCCAGGCCAGCCGAGAGACATGGTCCCTTCAACGTGTCCTGGGTCTTCCCCGGGGCCTCTTCCCGATGGGACATGCCTGAAACACCTCCTGAGGGAGGCGCCCAGGAGGCATCCGGAACAGATGTCCAAGCCACCTCAGCTGGCTCCTCTAGACGTGGAGGAGCAGCGGCTCTACTCCGAGCTCCCCCCGTGTGGCCGAGCTCCTCACCCTATCCCCAAGGGAGCGCCCAGCCACCCGGCGGAGGAAACTCATTTCGACCACTTGTATCTTCGACCTTGTCCTTTCAGTTGTTACCCAAAGCTCATGACCATAGGTGAGGGTAAGAATGTAGATTGACCGGTAAATCGAGAGCTTTGCCTTTCGACTCAGCTCCTTCTTCACCACAACAGTCTGATGCAGCGACTGCATCACTGCAGCCGCCTGTCATCTGTCTATCATGTTGATTATGTTTGAAAATATCCATGCTGCTAGATTTTCTTTTTTAAATGCTCCAATTTGCGCTGCTCCCAGCAGAGGGCATTTAAAGGGAAACTGCTGCACAAGTACACATTATTTTGTGTATATTATGTTCTTTGTCTAAAAATACTGACATTGTCCAGGGTCCAGCTTGTGTTTTTTACCTGTTATTTTTTCTCTTTGTTTTGTTTGTTTGTTTGTTTTGCTTGTGTTTCTATTTTATTCCCTCTTCTGTTGTTGTTCTGTTGTTGTTTAGTTTATCTTGTTCTATGTTCTAATGAAAACAGTAAATTACTTAACATACTTAACAGACATGGCCCCTTCCACACCGAGCTCGGTGACATACCATTGGCAGCGCTCCAGGCCAGACCCTGATGGAGCCGTGGTTGAGCAGTGCGCGCACCACCCTCTCGGGCTGTTGGGACTTCTTGTAGCACACCACTTTGAGGATGTTGTGCATGGGAGCCTCGCCGTTGTAGTCCATGTCGTTCACGCAGGCGCCGTTGGCTAGCAGCATCTCCACTAGGTCGGGGTTGGCGTTCTTACAGGCGAAGTGCAGGGGCGTACGCTTGTCCTGGTCCATGGTCTGCACGTTGGCCCCCGCTCCAAACAGAATCTGGCACACATGGAAGTAGCGGTCCAGCTGTGAGGCCTCCTGAGGCTGGGCACAGGCCACGTTGAGTGCAGTGAGCCCCTCGTTGTTGGGCCGGTCCACCTGGGCCCCGTAGCGTAGGTACAGGTCCACGTGCTCTGGGAGCCCGTTCCTGGCGGCTGTGTGCAGGGGGGTGTCGTCTTCGTCTATAGTGCGCCCGTTGATTGCTGCTCCGTACTGGAGGAGGTACTTGGCACATCTGCACACACAATTAGTCGAGAAACATGTGGCACAATTAGAGGCTGTTATGGGAAGTATTTACAGAAGCATCTGAAAAGATGCGAGTGAACATAAGGATCAAATCCACTGAAGTGGTACAGCACTTTGGATGTTCTATAACGGTCAAATTGAGTCCAATAATACTGTATACAGCTTCTGTGCTGTGATTGATATTGTTTACATAACCAAACTAACACATATGACTGCTGCTGTAGTGTTTTGGGTGTGGTGAGGTTGTGACCTTGAGGAAGATTACATGGGGCATCTATTATGTGATTATTAAAGTAGATAATGATCTCATTGTTATGCAGCAGACATGCTGACAGTTCCTTCAGGGAAAACGGTGTCATTCACCTATGTTTATACTAATATTCAGCCTCCTACATTTTCAAGGGGCTCAAATGTGCCTGGCATATGGAGCCTGGCATGTGCGCTGACACCTTATCCACTCAGCCACCGGTCACCGGTTAGTTGTTAGATTAGATGTATATAAAAGTGACTGCTGAAGCAGTCTATATAGTAACCCAAATGCCTTCCTTTTCCTCTTTATGTTTGTACTTTGTACTTGTACTACACACAGGTTTGGGTTTAGATCAATGTTATGATCCTACTTACTCCACAGACTCGGGCTGAGTGCAGCGGTGCAGAGGCATCAGCCCCTCCTCAGACACAGCATTAGCGTTAGCGCCATGTAGCAGCAGTAGCTTGGTGCACTCGGGTTGACAGTCCTCACAGGCCTCGTGCAGGGCTGTGCTGCCTCCAGGGGCCAGCTCCACATCGGCCCCTCTCTGCAGGAGCAGGCGCAGACACTCAGAGAAGCCCCGTGATGCAGTGATGTGTAGAGGAGTGGTCAGCTCCTGCTCATATGTCAGTGACCACAGTCCTGAAACACAACAGTTTACACTCTCAAATATAGAACCATTATATTTATAAAACATGTTTACTTGTAGCAACTTGTGTGAGTTAGAACTCGAAGTATATTTAAAGCTTTGATGTTTTGATTGGGATATTTGAATTACCTTTTGTAAACTTTCAGAACATGGCTAAAATCTCTTTGAACTACTTTATTCAAACATCTCCCATCTGATCACATGAACAGCATCGACTACATCAACACTATTATAAATTCAGAAAGTGTAGACTGCACAATTGTATAATATCCAGTAGTAATTATGTACATTGACAAGTATTCTATTAGTTGAACTTCCTTTTGTACATATCCATCAGACCAATACACATGAGGTAAAGAGAGTATGGTGACACGTACTTAGGTTCCTATAGTTGAACCTGTAGTTCTTCCACTCCTCGATGTCGCTGGTGTCATATACTGCATCGATGAGGTATTCATACTCTTCATAATCCATAATACTGACGAGGGTGATCTCGTCTCCCACCAGAAGAGAGTTCCAGAATTGCAGCACGCAGCCCGACGCTTTGGCCGTGGCGATGACGTCCACACGATACTTCTTTTGTTTGCGGCACTTGATTTTGGGGGCAACGAAAGCCATGTTCCCTCTCCAGAAAAGAAGTCTTGTGTGGGCTGTTTGTGGGAGCGGGGCTATTTCAGGGCTGATATTTGATATTTTGGCTGACACAACAAACCTCACAAGTGCAGAGTCCATGGTCCAGTGCCTTCAATAACACACGCTGGTTTTGTAATAGTCATTTTTAAATTACAGTTACAAGTTATCATATTTTGAATGCTGCAGGAATTTTGTCTAAAGAAGAAAATGTATTCTTTCAGGTGAGACACTGTAGGTGAATGGGACAAAAACGTAATTGTATAATGCAAAATTGGCCAGAATGTTGCATATTTGGGACATAGTATAAATCTGAAAAATTGATGGAGCTCTTCATTTTGTTGACAAATTACAGAGAGGATTTTATCCTATTTAGGCTACGACGTGAGTAAACTTCAAGATCTTTTATTCGATCTTTAATCCGGAAAATACATTGAAATGTAAATGACTTTTTTAATCAGGCTGGTTTTCAGAATCAGAATCAGAAAAGGGTTTGTTGCCTTTTGTCGATGAACAAAAATTCACAAACATAGGAACTTGTCCTTGTGGTTCGGTGCAACACAAACAACAAACATTGAACACTTTATACAAAAACGGCATGATATGTACATAATAAAATTAAATTTAAAGTTGTGTAGTTCAATAGAAGTGAACAGCGCAGTGAGTGCAAGGTGCTTAGGCAGTGTCCATGAGTTCAACGGCAGAGGGAAAGGAACTGTTCTTATGATGGGAGGTTCTGGTCCAAATGGCCCGCAGCCTCCTGCCTGAGGGGAGTGGCCTCCTGCCTAAGGGGGAGTGGCTCAAATAGTCCATGTCCAGGGTGAGAAGGGTCGGCTGTGATCCGACCTGCACATCCCAGAGGCCTGGAAACGTGCAGGTCCTGCAGAGATGGGAGTTTGCGGCCGATCACCTTCTCAGCAGAGGGCACAATGCGCTGTAGTCTCTGTTTGTCCCTGGCTGTGGCTCCAGCGTACCACACGGTGATGGAGGAGGTGAGGATGGACTCCATGATGGCCGTGTAGAACTGCACCATCATCATCACTATCGCCTTCCTGGTGAGGGAGCTGATGGTGGGCCCCCACTTAAGATCCCGGGTGATGGTGGTGGAGAGAAAGCGGAGGGAGTCCACAGTGGAGATGGGGGAGTCTAAGATGGTGAGGGGGGCTGTGACTTTCCTGAAGTCCACGATCATCTCCACTCCCTTCTGGGCGTGGAACACCAGCCGATCCACCTCCCTCCTGTAGACAGACTCATCTCCGTCCCGATGAGGGTGGAGTCGTCCGCAAACTTGATTAGTTTGACTGAGTCGTGGCTGGAGGTGCAGCAGTTTGTGTACAGGGAGAAGAGCAGGGGAGAAAGTGCACAGCCCTGTGGAGCTCCTGTGTTGATAGTCATGTCCGAGACATTCTTCCCCAGCCGCACATTAACTTTATTTTGTTATTCCGAAAGTTCAATTTAGTAAAACTGGTCACAAACTTGAGGAATAACGTGAGAATACATTGTGAATGAAAGAAAAAGAAAGATTTCACTGTTGTTTGGTCATGTAATCGAGAATAATTGTTAAATCGTGGTGTTTTTTCTCATAATAACCAGTACTCTAATTTTACATCGTGACATCCCTCTGTAGGTACTGAGGTGAGATCTGTGTCCATTCAGGAGAAAAAAGCATTCGGATAACATCCTAAAACCACATCTGTAACTGGCTGATAAGCTTTAACTAAAATTGTATTTTAAACTGGAACATAAGTAAATGTTCATTTTTGCATAGTTTTTTTCTTTGTAACATTTATTTAGTGTGTGGTTTGTGAGTTTCTTTGTTCAGACATATTTCTAATAGCCTATGTTGTTTCTTTCAGACACAGCCTAAAGAAACGTTCAGTGGCAGAAAGAGTACTAAAGGTACAATATTAAATAAATAGGCTACTACCAAAATAATTGGCTTTAGCTAAAATGTGATGCAAATTTAGTAATATTTTATAGATTTGATAGATTTATTTATATACATATATATATATATATATATATATATATATATATATACATCTATATATATAAATATATATATATATATATATATACATCTATATATATAAATAAATATATATATATATATATATATATATATATATATATATATATATATAACTAAATCTATCAAATCTATAAATATATATATTTATAGCTTTAATTAGCTGTTTAACGGTGAATTTCATTATTACTTTTTAGAAAAAACATCAGCTTCCACCAGAAAGTAACCTAGTGCAAAATGTACTTGCATGATGAAGGATCTTAATAGAAATATTCTTATTTGTTGTTTTTAATTGACTAAATATCCCATACAGTATTATGTGTTGGGTTTTGCAACCCTGTAAGTCACATGCTTCTTGTTAACCTAACCATGATCTGTAGGGGGCAACAGCCTTACAACATATATAACACATATATAACACACCTTACAACATATATAACACATATATAACACACCTTACAACATATATCCAAAAGTATTAGAAGAAGAAAACTAAACCATCACAGTTTAGTGTGGGTTTTTTTGTGTGTAGAAAAGTTTTCAAAAGTAGTCACCGTAGTGTGCTCAAATTAGCAAACTGCTCTAATAATTACCATCAGATTGAAAAAACATCCTGATGGAAGTCAAGAAACGTCTTGACGTCCAAAACAGTGTCAACAAATGAGGGATTACATGTCTCATAAATGGTCTAATTTGTCCAAAGTCTGTTAAATAGGTCAATTTTTTAATTGAGTCCGGATGTCATTTTGTCAGTTTCCCAAATGCCGTTACAACATCGGTCCAGTCCTTAACTGTTGGTTCAGTTTGTGTCATCCATTTATGTGTATTGGCAGCCAGAAGTATGCTCCAGAGGCACCTATTTATGGAGTCAGACATTTAGTTTTTCAATGTCACAGGAAGTTCACGTGACTCTAGTGAAAAATAATAGGTCAAACTTCTGCAACTGTGAAACAGTTTGACAGCTTTGTGAAACTGGTAGTTTCTCTTGACTTTGAGGATCAATGTGTGTGTTTAACACGTATGTGAGAGTGGATTGCCTCTTTACATTCTAGCCCTGGATATGTGGCTAACGCATTGGTTAGGCCAGTGGTTCCCAAATTGGGGGTCGCAAAACATGAGCAGGGGGTCATGAGATGATTTAGATGTTCACATGTGTTCAAAATGATGTGTTTTAGTGAAATTGGGTCAGATAACAAAACTACTAAAATAGATACAAATGAACCTAGTTTTAACAGGTATACAACTTTAAATGATTACAGATTTCTATTTCCTTTTACTGTGGTGGTCCAAAGTTGGTTGCATGGTTACATTGGGGTACTGGCCTGAAAGGTTTGGGATCCCTGGGTTAGGCCACTAGACTTATTCTGTTGTTAAAAGTCTAAGTCATTATTCTCTCACGCTGTTGGTACTTTATCAACTGGGGCTGACTGAAAACACCACTCCAGGTGTTCTGCTCAAAGACACAGCAACAGCATAAACGTCCCAGGATTCGAACCATCAACCTTTAGTCAAGCCTTTAGTCAATCGCTCACCGTCTCCCTCGGCCAGCCAGCGCATGTCTCCTCCCTGCGGCTCGATCAGCATGCTGACCCGGGCCCCTCTGGGGAAGAGCTGCTGCAGCACCTCCACGTCCCCCGTGTACAGCGCGTTGTGGACCACGGCGTCATGGCACACGGGCGGTGATGCTGGGACTGCCGCGCGGGGCCTCAGAGCGGCCCTGTCCCGCGCCTCCTTCTTTAGCATGTAGCCCCTGTAGGTCGCCGTGTTCCTGCTGTGGCTCTGCCGCTCCAACATCTCCGCGTCCACGGCCATAGAGCGCAGGGCCGTGGGGGTGAAGACGAAGCTGCTCCGGGACATAGCCTCGGCTCACCCCTCGCAGTGCTCAGACAGAGACACGCAGATGTGTCTGATAATGCCCACTGTTTGCCCGTCAGCAGTCTCCCTGCTGTGATACTGGGCACGGGCCCTCCCTGCAGCGTGACCACTAATGCTATTTTTATGTCGCTTAGAGACACTTGAGCCGCTGCTGTTTTGCCCCGCGGCCAGACGCGTCCAACAGGTCCAAGTGCAGCTTTCACATGGAACTTTGAACTGTAATATGGGGCTTGCACAGCACATACAATCCTCCAAAGCATTTGGACAGTAGCTTATTTTACTTTTTTGTCACTTCAGCAGTTTTCCATTCTTAAACTACAACGCGGATAACGTTTTGTTTTGACGTTTTCTATTTATTGCATCCCCCACAAAAAATAATACTGGAAAATGTGGTCCATTTTAACAGAGCTAATAGCATCTTACACCTTCCAATCCAAAGTCTTTTCACCCATAGGCTACTTTAAAAAGGTTATATAAAGTCAACAAAGAACACATCTGCCTATTATGCTCTGATCATTCATGTGCAGCGTTGAGCAGTATTTCAAAGTAATTACTGTCATCAGATAATATTTTGTTTTAATACAAAACATCACATTTTTAAATCACAGTACTTGGATTGCAATTACTGGCCCTAATGACTTTAGTCATACTATTTCCCTGCCAAAATCTAGTTTAGCCACAGAACTGTATCTAAAAACAGTAATAATATCTCGTTTGGTGACAGATCCGATGTGAAGCCAATACAACTTGGTTTACTCTGCTTATAAAAAAATAGGCAACAGGAAGTTTAATAAGTGGGAAAATTTCATGCTTTATATAAGTTTGTTCATAGTCATTATTTTAATTTTAGAAGGAGTAATCTGTAATCCAATTCTCATTTTTACACAGTAACCTGACCAACCAACACTGTACATCCTACACATGTTTACTCATTCTTAGGCTCTATACTTTTTTTTACTAAACTGTAATTAATCATTTCTACATAGTGACTGAATAAGTATTGTTTCTGTCTAGTTTTCAAGTTGAATTATTCCTTAAGTATAAAGTTAATTTTTATTTTTCTCTATATCCAAATCGGCTTTGAAAACGTGATCCTCGTGGTTCTTGCTGTATGCCACCAAACACGAGTGCTTTGTCTCTGCTCTGGAGCGTGTTCCATGTAAAGTGTCGGTGCTCCGTGTCTTCATTCCCAGTGCTTAATGGATGTGTGTGCTCCATGCGGCTCGTGCACATTAGTCTGAGCCATTGTTCTCTCCGTCCTGCGTGTCCTCTTCTCATGCCACAGGACAGAGCTGCTTATCACTCTTCACTCCGAGTGCATTTTGATTAATCGCTTTCCTCATCACCATTCTGGGACCATGGAAGTCCTAAATATGGGTTAAAAGTCATCCAATCTCATCTGATATTGAATGTATTCAGTATATGGCTAAATGTAGCTTCATGTCATTTTATGTTCCATGTCTGCGTTTGCTTAGCACCTTTCTTTTCAACTTGACTTTAAGTTGTGATTGTGATTAGAGATGTGATTTATGTTTTAACAGCATAAGTCTATTCAAAGTGCATATTTTAAACACGCCCAGGATCATTCACATTTGAGAACTAATGCAAGAATGTTGCAAAATGGGACAATTTTGAATAGTTTAGTCCCGATTATCATATACATTACGATTGACAATAAAATCTCAATAATTGTTGCTGCTGTTTAAAAATGTAAATGGGTATTTATAATTTTAACGTGACATTTAAGTTCCATGTTTAACCTATTAAATGAAATCAACAATGATCTAGAGTCATTATGGAGAAGCTGCTGTTTTCCGCACAATCTGGATCAAACATGGTGATTATCATGATTATACAAAATGTACCACAAACAATTGTCTACTTTTTATTGCGATAAATTATATCATTGTTTACCATCTAGATTGTGATCTGCAACACAATACAAAAAGCTGAATGACATTAAGAATTAAACTGATGATTGGTGCCGAATTATTTATTCATCAAGTACAGTGTATATTCATTGACATTTCTTTAAACATGCCAAAAATAATCTATAGTTGCATGAAATTGGAAATATGTCTGTGCATTTAGCGTAATTTCCTTCCCCATTTTGTGTTCAGTTTAAAAATATAGCCTCTATTATGACACTGTGCAGTTATATTATATTTAGTTACTTTTATAGTTGTATAATTACAGTGTAATTACAGGTGCTGATTCCCAAGTGCACAGTTTGTATGGCTCTTATCTATTATCAGAAAGGCAGAGGCAAACGAGGTCGGCACCACAGGTCGTCGCACCTCCTCATCTGAAACATCATCTCCACCTAAACGACCGGCGCTATGGAAATCAAGGCCATTTATTTTATGTTACAGTTTGATAATAGACGCCACATTAAACTGAGAGCGAATAAGAGTTTCAACTTTGAAAACACACATTACCAAAGAGAGACTAGGAATATTGTTTTTGCGGCTGCACTACATCCTTTTAAATGATATCCATAATGAGTTTATAATATGCATCTGGGCTACCTCCTCTCTACTTTGATGTCTTCCAAATGGCCTGGGTGTCATCAGCAAAACATGTAGGCACTTTCCCGCCTCATTGACTCCCAAATGTATTTTAAATATCATTCCTGGTAACGCAATTATTTAAAACGCTGAACTAAACACTTACTAATGGGGAAAAAGACAGCAGCCACGATAAATTCATTTCTCAAATGGTGGGCATTCGAGTATTTTTTTTTCTTTCACTGTTTCTCTCTTTCTCTCTGTGGTAACTCTGATGGCAAAGAATAAAATAAATAAATAAGTGATACCTCCTGGCCTGTGTGTTCTCTGGGCGGACATGCTCAGTGGTTTGCTCACATTATGTCGGTGAACTGTCGAGCTTTGAGAAGGCGCTTGGAGACTGGACATCAGATAGACATAAGCACTTCATTTATTCAATCATAGGCAATTAGTTCCCTCTGATTATGTGGCTCTTAATGCTGTTTTGAGTACTGTGGCACGCCGTAACACAGAAAGAAATTAAACCATAGCCTCGCCTCCACACTGAGCACTCCTTTAATAGGCGAGAACATAATGAAATGTACACAGTAATTACAGTAATATCAAACACAAATGGCTTTGGAATTGCAATTGTTCAACGTTCACTTTAGCAAAAGGAACTTCTACAGGAAGGTCTTATAACAACCTGTCTTTGTGCAGGTGGTTACGGTATAAATAATGAACACAAATTATCAGAGTTATCCGGACACAAGTGGATTTAAAGGTCACATATGTCAAATTAACTTTTTGGAGCTTTTGACCATGTTATAACAAAAAAAAACATAACTGGAGTTGTCTTTAGCTTCATCCATGCTTTGTTGATGAATCCTGTTGAGTAAGTTCTGAGCCTCACAAAAACACCCTGTTTCAAATGTCTCTGTTTTGAGTTAGAGATCCGGAGGTCTCCTCTGCCGTCCTTAAAGCACCGTCAGACTCCTTCTGCTATGAAATTGTGTTTGTTACAACTCTGTGCCTGCTTTTGCACGTCAGGGAAAACTAGGTTTGTTTCAGTTTTAAAGGAATAATAGAGGATTTTTGTGACCAATCAGAGTCTCTTTTCCTCGTGGCGTGGACAGCCGAGTAGTTCTCCCACATGTCAATCATTCCCTGCATGCTACTGCACACCTGCAGCCTCGTTCCCAGGATAGCAGCACGTTTCCCTGGCTGCGCATGCGTGGTTGATATGCCGGTGTGTGTTTAGCAGAGCTAGCAGCGAGTTCCTTCAGTGTACAGTACAAAAATTGCTGAGGGACGACAGAAAAATACTGTGTTTGAGCTCAGAAGAGACATCTGCGACACGAGAGTTGCGATGAATCCATCGCGCTAATAAACAAACGCATGTGTAGCAGCGGGGCTGTTGCGTGCTCACGCATGAGGTTTGATGATAGGCGGCCTCTCGGAAAGAACAGGAGGGTGAGTGTGCGCATGCGCATTTAAAAAAAAAAGGGACTGTCAACAGTCAACAGTCGCTTGAGTTCTCAAATCAGCAAAAAATCCTCTATTATTCCTTAAAGTTTTAAAACATGAGATGCCAAAGGAGAGGTACTCAAGTGCATATTTAAAGGGCAAAAACAATCAGGCAGACTATGTCTCCTTTTAAAAGAAATAAATTATGCAAAGTTAAATTTTTTCAGCCATTTACATTTCTGTAGTGTTATTCCCATTAAAAAAAATATATATATAACCATTCACACCTGTTCCATTCTGTATTCTCAACTCCAGAACATCTCCATTTCTACTGAGTCTTCACAGCTGTTTCCACAAAAATGGGTAAAGTCTCTGACTTAAAGACACAAAACAAAACAGTACAAACTGGCAAGAGCAGGATTTGAATCACCAACCTTTCAGTTCAACTGCTGTACTTCCTGAGCCTCGAATAATTACAGAATCATTTTGTGTACAAATGTCAGATGAGACACGAGATGAGGTCCACGACAATGAGACCACAAGATTTTGACATAGTATACAATTGTGCTTTCAATTCACATTTTTTATATATTTTTTTATATTTTTGTCATTGTAGAACTGCGGTTTTAAACCAAAACTTTTCAAAACATCCGGTCCAATCCCTACAAATAATCAAAAGAATGCGACAGCTAATAATTAGTTAATGACCCAGTGAGGAGCGTCATCAGCTGAACCAAAACTGAAAAATACCATCAAGCAATTTACTTTGAGTTTTTATTTCATTTCACAATATACAGCAAATGGTTCATCTGAAGTAGAAAATATGAATTAGTAATCCTGGTCTAAGTGCTATCCACGGGTTTCAGAATGATAACAAATTAGGACCGTTGCGACAGTGATTCACAATTTTATGTTATATCCTCAAAATATCGCATGAAACGGGAAACTGAAACCCATGAATATCATCACCATGAGTCTGGAGTGTACTAACCTAACCCTTACCCTATTTAAGTTAATTTACACACGATTGATGTGCCCAAGGACTCCTATAACCACGAGAATACCCAAGATCCTGTGTTTTAACCCTCCCAACGGCCTCATCATGGTATCAGTGAAGCCCCTTAATACATTTACGGACTCTTGAATTGACCACTCGCCCTAAACTAGTTCAGCGTGATTACTTTTGCAGAAATGCTCTGTCTGTAATGTATTGTCTCAGTCTTTGCGCGATTCCAATTGCCTCTCAATGCACTGATCACCGCACAAATAGCCCTCCGCTTCATCACAACAATTGAGAGCTTCATATTTCAACCTAATAGTCCTGTATAACTTTAACCATCTATCACAACCTCATTTCATTGCGGCTGCAGTTAATACGCGCTTCCCTGCCAAGTGGAACATTTTCTAATGACGCACTCTCACACGAAAAAACAAGGCAAGGAAACACGGTCCGAGGCATATCGCTCACTAATGCACCCATCTATAATGCGTCGGGAGCAGTGTCTCTGCCTGAAGGAGATGACTACCACCACCAGGCGTATGCAGAAGACACAGAACCTCTAAATGACCATGATAATCACGAACGGAGTCAAAGGCATGAAAAAGACTGCACGGCCATCCTAAAAACCTCTGTCATTACCAAGCAAACGACTCCGATGAGCTCGACAACAACAGTCACTGGTGCAATATGGAGACGAGCTTGAGGCTTGGATCATGGTAGCTCAATATATGTATATGTAAAACGTGATTTAAACACCAGCCTAATTACGGAGACCTTTATCAGTTGGCTTATTTATGCAGATTGGACAAGTGCAACTGCTGCTGTCATTATCGTGTAATCAAGTGCTATTCAGCTGACGGTGTTGTCTTTTAAAACCTGATTAGGATGCATAACAAGGATGCAATGTTGGAGTCTTTTTTTTCTTCTTCTGACAAATATATCAGTATGAATAACTTTGCATAGGTAACACAGGCACACATCATTAACTCGCCCTATTAATTGAGGGTTGCTGGCATTTTAATTAACAAAAATAGAAAGCACAGCAGATTAATTGTGGTGACATGAGCGTTAACAATTTCCTTTGTTGTGTCTTTGACCGGTGCATGCTTACATGATATACTGAACTGGAAATCATCATTTTATAGGCTTGTAAAAACAAGTGATGCATGGTCAATTAGTTAACATGGGATGTGTGCATAGATTTACATCACAATAGAGGATAAACATAGTAATAATAATGCATTTATGAGTCCTAAATAGAGCTTTGCAGATACTCATAGTCACTTTACAATTTCAAGTGTGTTTTTCATTTGGGGATTGAATAAAGGAGGATATGTTTATGCACACCAAAAATCTGATGGTCTGATTTCTAGAGTTATCCGATTATTGATGTCATGAGTAATCTAATATCTTTCTGATTGTTCACACGAGTACAGGTGGTGAAGGAAATATGTGCAATAAAAACATACAAACTAAAATATCAATGACAAAAATGAAAGAACTTTAAACCTTGAAGGAGTTATGTTAATCATTCCTTTGTCTTCCAAATTCTGCACATTTCTGTACGCTGAAAATCCACTACTGACATGTCATGTCCACTACTGTATCTGGCTACAGGATTAAGATAAGATAAAATATTCCTTTATTATCAGTTTATTCTAGTAATACATGTATAAACCTTTATCCCTTTCGACCCGAACCCCTGACACACAGCACATTCATACAGAGGCAAAGTGGGTGAATGTGACATGTCTGGACACAATGACTGTGACTGTGATTGAGGCCCATAAAAATGTGTTTGTCTAATGGTTTTTCAGGAGCCTTCTAAATCCAGGCTCTTGACATAGGCATAGTTTTATTAGCCTAATGTATTCAGTGTCGTTGAAAAATAATATAAAACTATTTTTGATTTTTAGCCTTGGGGCAATTACAATGTGGTGTCTATTGCATCAACGATCTATTGCAAGTTAAAAATAAAATAAAAAAAATCGTAGTTATTAGTCAAAATATTAGTCTGTAAACCACTTCCGGGCGGGGTCAACCTATTTCCCCCCCGAGACAGAAATCTTTATCAAAACGAACTTGACGATGGTGTAAAGTATAATGCAGCTTATCAAGGTAATACTCGTTTGATTCCAGTACTGTATTAATATATAAATATGTTCTTGGCTGCACTTATTTCACAGGGTAAAGGTGCAGCCCAGGCACAGACATTAGCATCTTCAGGTTTGTGATTCCTTATCTGTTCCAGGCATATTAAAGTTTTCGTTTCATTTCGAAGCAAATTGTAAACCCTTATTTCCACCAGCTGCCTAACTTTTCAGCTGCTGGAGTTGTGTTCGTGTCAAGCCTGAAGCAGGTGTCACATTTACTGTACACAAGTGGATAATAGGCCTTTGCAGGTGTACGAGCATCAATCCAATCACACAATTAGCCATAATCGGATGGTTAGCTAGCAGGCAATTTACAAGGCCAATTTGGGCTTATAATATTGGTTAAAAGTATACACCAGCCAACAAACAGAACAAAAACAACACTACAAAAGTTGAAAATGTATTTATTTGCGAGTTCAATGTCTCCAAAAACTAAAACTGCAATTCTCAAAATGAAATGAACGGAACTCCATTACTCCAGCACGACGACACAACGGCTCCATCTTGTGGCCAGTTCAACGCATTACATTTCCAAAGAAAAGTTCAGAAAACGTGAATGTTCATTTCGCCCATTTATTATTCTTATTTTTTATATGATTCTTAGGAGTCTAATCTCGGGTGTGTTATTTAGAGCTGGTGTACTTCGTGACCGCCTTGGTGCCCTCGGACACGGCGTGCTTGGCCAGTTCCCCGGGCAGGAGCAGCCGGACCGCGGTCTGCACCTCTCTGCTCGTGATGGTGGAGCGTTTGTTGTACTGCGCCAAACGGGACGCTTCCGTGGCGATTCTCTCGAACAGGTCGTTCACGAAGGAGTTCATGATGCTCATGGCGCGGCTGGAGATGCCCGTGTCCGGATGGACCTACAAGACAACCGTGCAGAGCAGCGTGCACAAAAGGCAAGTGGGATATTTATTACGTGTTTGGCTGGATTGGGTCCTAAGTGTTACTTTATGAAATGTTTTTGTAGTAACCCAAAAGCAAAAGTACTTAAATGTGTTCTATAGTTTTATAAAGCAAAACACACACAACAAAAACAGGCATCTGCATTTTCTAACCGGACTGAAAAGTATTAAGTAATTGGACATGGAGCAAACAGATACGTAAAATGAATTAGAAACATTTGGACAAACTATTGCAGCACAATTATTTTAAAAAAACTACATTTACAGTTCTCAATGTGTGAAATGTGTTTTACACATTGTAAGTGTAGGCCTACTTAAACATGTAGATTTTTGTTGTGATTTTCATTTTTATCTAGTATCTGTACCGTAAAATGAAGTACTTCCATTACATTAGTCTTAATTTGAAGTTGCACATAGACATGTTAAGCTTTCAAATTATTAATTATTTATTTTCCTAAATGTAGGAGCTTCCTTTCCTTCACGTGGTTGATTTGACCGTGACGCAGTTGTTGTCGCTCACCTGCTTCAACACTTTATAGATGTACATTGCGTACGTTTCTCTTCGTTTTACTTTCCTTTTCGCCTTTTTCTCGCCAGATGAAGCACTCTTGGCTTTCTTTTTTGATACTTCCCCCGTCATTTCGCCAGAATTACTTTTAAAAATGATGATCTCTTTATATATTTCAGTTAGTTTAGATGCGTATCATAAATCAGTTTTATTTGGAGCAGTAGTCCGAGCGCCATGGCGGCAGGACGCGCTTATAGTGGGTGCTAATTATCTCTAAATGAAGCGCACCTGCTTTGTTCTTTCCGCAGAGACGCACGAGGTGACGCACAGTCCTTTTCACATGGGATTTGTTTATTTAGCACTGTCTCTTTATGATGCATTTATCCGTTTATTTTCTCCGGATTAACGTTATTTAAAACAAACAGCGGCACTTTCTATCTTTAAACGTGCAGTACATCACATTTACCGCTAGGTGTCACTCTCGTAATACTTCTGTTTCCGCAAAGTGCTCAAGTGATAAATAATGCAATCAAAATAAGGACAGACAGATTTATTTATTTAATGTTAATTATGTATTAACATTCTTTTCTTTCTTTGACTGTACAAAAGGAATATCATGTAATGTTCTTATTGCGGTCTGAGTTCATATTTAGATGTATTGTGGCCTGATTTAACTTTTTCTCGTTTTGTTTTACTGCAGTTATAAATATGCTGGGTTTTTCAGAATCATGGCCACAGGCAAATATGTCGTGTCTGCTTTTGCACACAGACACAGAGAAGAGGCTGGTACAGAAGTTCTGTGGGAGAATTGTGCTGTAGACTTTGTAATGATGTTCTTGTGTTGTTCTTGCACAGCGTTTTTGAATGACACTTTCAAAGACACTTCACTTTTCAACTCCTATGTATTATTAAAAGTATTAGTATATATTATAGTGGTTAATACTAACATTTTATAAATGCTTATTTGTTTAATACAAAACTTGATACTCAACATGGTTTCCAATATCATGTAGATTGTTTGGGCCCCAAAATGAAAAGCTTGGTTAGGAATGTTAAAGCACTAATACAAGCAGCCTTTTAGTACTGCAATTTTTTTGTGTTCATGTTCCCACCCTTGCATCTGACAAAATATTTTCTATTTCACACAATTTACAATAGGTCTATCAAAGAGCCTCCGTGGAGCTGGATCTAGGTGGTGTGAGTGCTGTAATAGCTGCTCACGGGGCCCCCTTGTGGCTTCATTTGCTCTTTTGACTGGTGAAGTAAGTAAAGATAAAATGTCCCTGTTCAATGTCCCCATGTTATTAAATAGTCAAAATTGCCTCTAATTTGAAACTGTCAGCATTTAAATTGGCTGAAGAAATAGTTTTGATATTAATACAATTGATTAATAAAAAGTAAAAACGTATTCCAAGTGCCCAATGCCGGTATCATCATTTTTTTAATTTTTGGATTTCAATTTATTTGAATACATACATTTAATGGAGATATGCATTTTTCAGCATTTTATTACTAAACAAAGGCACTGGGACTATAATGCCTTTAATGTGTGGACATTAGCCTTAAGCTACAATCCAGTGTTTTTACATGCAATGTCCCAATCAAATACGTTTATAAAACAGTAGGTCTTTAAAGCCTCATTGTGTTATAACACTGTATCCAGATGGTAAAGCACTTTTGTTAAGCTCACTGGATTCCATCTTTCAAAAGATAGGGACAATTTGCCCAGAGCATTTTGCACTTGATTAAGTTATGATGGATTTGTATACATTCTGGAATCGTCTGCTCATCTGCATACATTAACTCCTTCTGTCTTGCACTCGTGATCTCATTCATTTGTTTTAAATTTTCAGACCATTCAAGGGTTTAGTTTATTCAACAAAACTCCTCTTCAGATATTACATTTGTGACACCCAAGAGTGTTGAATGTACCTTACTATTCCTTATGATATAATTTAATGTTTTCATTTTTTGGATAATTTCACATTGCAAGCATTTTAACCAAATGATACTTCTGGTTATTTAAATGGCAGCATTTTATGATAGCTTTTATGCTAACCTTATATTTAGTTGAGGCTCTCCAACCATTTAACTTCCACAGAAAAAAACATGCCATGCAAGAGAAGAGATAGTAGCAGCCATGTAAAATGCTATGTTAATTTGCATAACAAGTTTTTGGTATTTCATTTTTCCATTAGCCGTTTTTTTTCTAATGGCCTTGCATGTTGCGACCTTGAATATACAAATTCTTCTTGTAGCCTTGAGGTATTGTGCATTTTGAAACCATGTTATTAATTACAGAACTCTACACTACTTTGTCCACATATTTTTTTGTATTGCCCCAAATCCACTGCAGTTCAGTAACACGTCTGAATTATCTCTCACAACAGTCAATAAAGGTCATTCTCTGTGATTGTCACAAATGTTCCGATCACAGTTGGGGCTTGTATGCTGATTTGCTCGTCTCTTGTTGCCAGATCTCCACTGCTGTTGGACTGTTTCATCTCCAATAGCTGGGCTGAAGGTGAGCGCACGTCTGCTGTTTGTTGGACTGTGACGAGAAACAAAAATATTGGCTGCTCTGTTCACTTCCACCTTTCGTATAAAATTATTGATTAAGAGACAGGCAGTGGTTTCTCATTTATTTTGACTGCTGTGTTTTAGACCCAAAAGAACAAAGCTTAAGATGAAGCTGGAGATAACCATTATTTTTGCTACACTTCCAGGATTGTGTGCAGTTATTGGTGCTGTTATTTTACGCAACATTGCTTTTGTGCTTGTCTCTATAAAGATTTTATGGCTTTGCTCCAAATGTTCTCCAGAATTCTCTACATAATGGCACTAAACCTGAGCAGGTCACACAAATATTTTTACTTGCGTAATAAATTACTAATAAATACAACTTTGATGTGTTTAATTCCATACTTTGAAACATTTCGGTCAAATTTCACTTTCTAGAATGGAAGACCAGGAAAATATTACAACAAAATTATGAACAGACCTTGAAAATTCTTGGATGTGGTATATTTGCTTATACTGCTTCTCTGTGTTTCAGTGTATTAAGAGCTTGCACAATATGTGTTGCTGTCACTAATTGAATAACTTATTGTAATTACTTAACTCAGGAGATGGTAAAATGTTTATGTCTTTGATTGAACTAATCCTGTCAAATAAATTATTATTAATTTAACACAATGAAATCAAGTTCAATTCAGCCTGACAAAGTTCTGCTTTAGCTCATAACCTAGATAGGGAACTATAAGTAACGTTGCATACTAAATTGCTTTCTATCTCCACTCATCGTAGCAACATTATTGGCAACAATTGACTAATACCCAACCTCATAACACACACCAGACGGCTCAGGAGTAGTAGCCAGTTTCAGCTGTTAATATGTTACTTGAAGAAAGACATTCACTTCATTTCATTAATTTCCATGTCCATATAGAACGATGGATTGTTGGTGGTCATGGAAACTGCACAGACCTTGGACAGACAGAGTTTGGTTTGAGCAACAGCATGACAACCCTGAGCTGGAGGACGCACTAGTGATGGAGAGACAGGTAAAACACTCATTATCACTAAAATTAATTAAATTGAATGTGCAGTTTGTGTAAACAAAACATGCTGGATCCTGTTTGCTCCTTTGGGAATAGTCACAGTCACAGACCCCAAAACAAATTCAGCGCTTCAAATATTATGCCCCTTATTAAAATTCACTACATTAGGCTGTGCATTCTACCATCCACTTGAAAGCCAATTACTCTGGAAAGTCCAACACTTTTAGCCCAGCAATCTGCCACAACAGGCCTGCCCGCTAGTCCCTTTCTCAAATTAAACTTTACTTATCTTTATACATTACAGTTATACTTGTGTGTAAATGAAAAGCAAATAATTAAAGCTGAACGAAATATGCATTCAATGATGTAGGTATTGTTTTCCCCATTGCATCAACCAGTTTGACATATGGTACAGCATATTAGAGTTGTCTTTAATATATATAGCTTTTTTAATGTTAGACTGATTGACTAAAGAGATGATAATGAATCTGAACTCCAATGGAGCAACATTAAATTACAGGCTGTTAGCATAGTCAACACCTTTTAAGCAAAAGTTAATGGAAGTAGCGTGGGTCAAAGTTCAGGGCCACAGCATTAGAATCATGCTCTGACATATTTTATAGGTGTTTAGATGTCATTAAAGTGTATTAACACTTTAAAGTGTATTAACACTTTAATGCCCCCCTTGTAAGGCCCTCTTTGGTCTCTAGTCAAATGGTTTGCAGTTGCAGAGTTACTGTATAAAGTTAAAAATGTACATTGTTTATCAGGGTAGAAAAGTGCCACTGAACAGCATTAACTGCATACTAATTAACCAAAATCAAATAACCATAAAAGTGGTTGTTCATGTTAAATAAACATTAACCAATTGATCGTAATCTGCATTTCCGGAGCCCCTCAACATCGGTATGGGCTCCAGAAACTCCACATTGGTTGGGCCCTGTATGAAATGGATTTTCTCTGTATTGGAAATGATGAAAAAAATGTATAATGTGAAGACCAAAATTAAATTAGGTTACACCGGTGACCAGTTGGCATGCACTTTAATATCATCACATAATCATGGTTTATCTGCTAATAATGGCAAATATGTCACCAGTAGGGATGCATACCTAAACCCACGTTCAGGTTCAAGTCCGGATTCGAATCCAGAGGTTTAGGTTCAGGTCCGGACCTAATGAGTCCGGCTGAACTCATGCCATTTTTGCATAATGTTATAACAGCATAACACAAGCTACTTGGCTAAATTAAGTTGAAGACACTTGAACAAGGACGACTATCAAACACAAGGCTTAACTGCAGATTAAAATAAACTCAATGTATCTGGTTTATTCACTGTTTTTAACAGAAGTTACAACTTACAAATCACAAGCTACGAGCTAACACACATTCATGTGTTTTACTAGAGGAACAACTTCCGAACAAGAGCATGTTGAGTATTGGTATTGGGGCAGCTGTTTCATCTGATACTATGTTTGTCAAGTGTGTTACTGGTTTAACTGTGGTGTTCCCCACACCTGAAGTTTAATGCCTTTAGATACATTTCCACTCTTCAATTTTGCAGATCCATTGGCATCAAAGTCATGTAAAAACCTTCAAAAACTAGCATAACAGTCAACTCGAACCACTATAAATCAATCAACTTAGCAGTATCAAAAATAGAATATGAAAATATTTTACACTACACACAATACATCATATTAACAGCATTAAACACAAGACCATATTTAACAACTCTAGAATACAAATACTATTACAAAATATAAGCTCCAGTTAATGAATCCAGCAATTAAACAATATTACTTTGACTTAGTATTTACTTTGATGTATAAATATGTATATTGCACATTAACCCACCTAAATAAATGCTACATCACACCACAACATAACAGTTATTTTATTCATATTGTAGCGACCCTATTCTCTAGTGCGCGTGCGTGCGGTCTCTGGGGCGGAGCTAAGAGCGGGCTCAGGAGACGAGGTGGTTTTTGATGTTCCTGTTCCATCACCATGGTTACGGCCAATAGTAACCAACTCTGTTCAAGAAATAAAGTGACAACTTGTGAGCACTAAACCAGCATTACTGACCTGAGCGAGAAGTTACAATATTTACACCCAAACCAAAGCACAACCCGCTCCTTTAACAAGCGTTAAACTAACTCACGGAGCGGCACAAGCGGCGACGCACGCGGCGACTTAAAACGGTTCAATTAAGCCAGCGATCTTCCCGAATGTTCGGTCTCTTGCGTCTTTAAACTCATTGCGCCGGCTTCAACTTCTGCCGCGCGGAAGACGCGTGCGTCGCTGATGGCTCCGGGCGCGCCATTGACAGCAATGTCAGTGTTTACGTCTTTTCCAGCATGAATTTCGCGATCTATGGAAGGTTTAGGATGGTTTTGATTCTAGAACGTAAAGGATATAGAATGTGAGTGGTAGATTTTTAATGAGTCCAGAACCGAATCACTGGGGTTTCGTTTTTTTTGGACCTGAACCAAAACGTTTTTAATGTCCAGATCCGGTCCGTCGTAGCGGTACGCATCCCTAGTCACCAGTAAATTTTTCAGATACAAATTATTTGAACCCATTATCAGAAGAAAGTCTTTGATCCAGCTGCTTTTCCTCTTCTTTCCTTTTTGACGGCTCTGAGAGCGCTGCTGTCAGGCAGAGAGCAGCGGCTCTGTCTACTCCATGACAGAGGGGAGGGTATTGCAGAATGAAGCTGAAAGTCCTCTCATACTCCTCATACTTTTTGCTTAAGGGCGCAATGGACGATTTTTCGGCGATTTGCAAACGCAGGCGGAAGTGCGCATGCGCACTCCCCCGTGCGGACTGATACAACACACACGTGCGTTTGTTTATTAGAGTGACAGATCGCATCTCTCGTCTCCGTAGATTTCTGTCTTCTTCTGAGTCAGCTCGAACAGTCTTTCTCTGTCTTCATTTTGTCTCGTACACTGAGGGAACTATATTATGATAGATCAATGCGCTTAGACACGTGGAAACGTGAGACGAGCCGCATGCGGCTGCAGGTGAGCGGTAGGTGCGTTTTATGATTGCTACGTGGCAGGACTAATCGGCAGTCCACGCCACGAGGAAATAATACTCAGATTTGGGCCAAAAAAAATCGTCCATTCAACCTTTAACGTTAGCCTTATCCAGGTAATAAAACAAAAACAAAAAACACTCCTCTTTGGTGTGTTTGTTGTCAAGGTAACGGAGCACGGAATTTGACACATTTCGGATTGATAAAAAATCAGCCGCTTTCACTTCAATACGAATATTGTTTTTATTTAAAGCCAGCAAACAGCTGAGGAGCTCATTTTGAATCATTTTGGACGTACCTTTTGTACACAGACGTCTGTAGATACAGTTTTAAGAAGTATATACGAAAAACAAGGCACTTGGCATTTCCGCATACAGCGCGCGCACATGTTTGTGTCTCCAGCGTAAACAGCGTAGCTCTGTGGTGTAAACACTACGCTGAAATGAGCGATGAAGAAATCGCCCATTTCAGACAGTTTTCCTATAGCTCATCTATCTATCCATCCATCTGTCTATCCGTCTATTTGTATATATATATATATATATATATATATATATATATATATATATATATATATATATATATATATATATATATATATATATATATAATATGATTCTTTTACATATTTAAACTAATAACAATATAGAATAATTAAATAATTCTGAACAAATTAAATTGTTTTTAGACAAAACAATTGCTGAATACCATTTGACATAATTGGCTGATTGCCAGGAGGGGCGGCGCCCCATTGCCCTTAATGGACCAGCCGCCACTGTGAAAAACACAAAGAAGTCTGAATTTCCATGCTGACTATGGTTGTTAACAGTGCAAGGTACTGTTAGCCTTTGACTCCTACTGTTAGCCTTTGATAATTGTAGTTCTATATCGGCTTCGTGGTCTCTTGCCTTGCCGTATAAATTGTGAGATTATTATTATTCCACTCATCAGCCGGTTGGGGAGGGAAATCAGAAGAGTCTGGAACAAATAGTTTATAGTTTCAACCCTTTGACTCAGATTTAAGTATGAGATAAGAGTCAATTTTTCAAGATCTTTTTTTATAGTAGTAAAAAGAGGGGCATCATTTTCTTCCAAAATTGCTGGTTGATCTCTATGGAGGACCACACCTAAATATCCATTTGCTTGTTTGCCATTTAAATATTGCCAGAATGAGATGATTTAAGTTTTTTGTACATTAATGTCGTATCCAGACATTGGACTTTTTTTTTTTTTTTTTAGAAAAAGCATCACATTGGGTATGGAAATTATTAAGAAATAGGGCCAATGTTTGGGCCAAGTATAAAGCAAACAGGAGGGGAGACCAAGCACAGCCCTGCTTCACCCCTCAGTCTGTAGATCTGTCAGATGTCTATTGATTTTAATTCTCGATGTTGGACCATCGTAAAGAGCCCCAATATTTGTATTATTAAATTGTCTATTTGAAACTTGTTTAGCACTTTAAATGAATAAGGCCAGCTAACAGAATCAAAAGCCTTCGCAGCATCCAAACTAATTATTACGGCTTTGTTTTGTTGTTTTTATATATGTTCATTATGTGTAAGGATTGTCTTATTTTATCCTGTGCTTGTCGTTTGTTAATAGATCCTCTCTGATAATTTAAGTGTATATATGATAGTCCACATTCAGAATATAAATGGGTCTATATGAGGCACACTTGGGTTGGTCCTTCCCCTCTTTAGGTAATAGGGGTCTGATGGCATCTTTCCAACTAGGAGGGTGGTGGGTAACACATGGAGGCAGCATGTAGATGAACTCTGACTGGTGAGGATCTCCTGGACAGTTTTGTGAGTTACAGGTGCAAAGTGAGGTAGCTCTAAGTGTGTTGGTGGTTTTAGGGTTATTTTTGCATTGTGGGATTTATATTATTTGTAATGCCCTGAACCTTGTCATTACAGAATAATAAAGTCATTACACTTAGATGTGGAAATGAGTTCTAACGGCAGCTGAGCTGGAGAGTTCAATGAGTTGTTAATGCAGCTTCCTATTATTTCAGAAAAATATCTTTCCCTAGTTCTACATAAAATGAGGTTGTACATGTACAACTTCTCTTTGTAAATCTCTTTTTAAACCTGGAGCTTTGACTTCATCATCATTTCTCCATGGCGCCTTCTGCTTATTTTTAAAACATGTTTTAGCTTTATAGGGGCAATGGCGTCCAAAACATTCAAAACACTAGTGTTCAACAAGTAATTTACTTTAGAACATGAGACATTTTCAAAGTTGATAATTTCCATAAACAGTGCATCTGTGCCATGTGTCTCCTCTGAACAGCTGCTGGACCAGCCAGTGGTTTGGGGAAAACAGACAGGTCAAAGAAGACACAGAAACGATCAGCTGACAGAGCAGCATCGACCACATTGACATTTGAAATATTTACCCCCTTTGTAATCTTGAGATCAGAGTGTGCCCTCTGCTGTGGGTGGGGCCTCTCACATGCTGAGTAAGACTGAAGAAGAAAAACAAATTGGATAAATTTAAGATTTTAGACAAAAATAAGACATCAAAAGAAAAGTTAAGGCACACAAGATTCTAAATTAAAGTCCCTTTTAGCCCAGTTTCTTTCAAATTTGTCTGTTTCCGGGTCCATATGTGATTTATTATTATTTTTTTTCTCCAATGTGTGTATGCCAGGTGTAGTCGGTGTAGTTTGTGTTTGTGTCATCCATTTTTTTGTGACGCACATTTTTCCAGAAGTATGTTCCAATGGTATTTTTATATTAATTTCTTTTAGATATTTTACCCCATAGGCTTTATTTGACAGGACAGTGCAGCATGAAATAGAAAGGAGCTATCGGTTCGTTTGCTGTAGTTGTTAGTGATTCTGTCACAACATGATCGGTTGTTTGGGTTACATGAGCTATTTCTATTTTGATATTTTATATATAATAATAATAATAATATTCTATTGCATATTGTCAAAACCTACAACGCATGGTTTGAAATTCCAATTTAGCTGTTATTGTTCTCATGGTCATACGCTGTCAACTTCTTTTTCATATCTAGTATAGTAAATGGTGAATTCACAACCACAGAGGTCTACCTCCATATCATGTTTAATTTTGTTTGGTGAACTTGATCTAAATTGCATCTAGAATCTGACATGTTATTGGTGACAGCGCTTGTATCATTTTTTGGTTTCAATACAGCAAAGTGGTTTTATCTGAATTGCCATCATCTCTAGTCTTATAGGTTGTGGTTGCTATGGTCTCCTGGCTTGGTTACCATGGATGAGTATTGATCTAATCCTTAAGGACTGTGGTCATATCCTTGGCGGTTCACCCATTATTATGATAATGAGACGTCCCGCACTGCCAGTGAGTGATAATCTTGTTTAGTACTAGCAGAAATGAAAGGTTTTGGTGAGTGGCGTGGTGAACTTTTGACCTCAATAAAATTTCCTGTCCGGATTCTGGTCAAGCCTGAAATCAAATGTCATGTTACTGCTATGGTCAAGGCATAAAATGACTGACTACCAGAAGTATTTACTCAACACATCACAGAAAGCAATGAGATAAAACCCAACATTGTTATTCTTCAGTAATGAGAAATGACTGCAGTAGACACAGTCAGATAGCAGTGCATTGTTTCATCGCATATCAGCAGTCACAGTATGATTTCATGAGCTGCATGAAGAGCAATCATTTTATGGTTGTTCATATGATTAATATTGGAATTAGCATTATGCATGTAATCATATGCTTGTACATAATGAAAGGTTTCTCCACATTTTTCTACTTAAATTCTATTTGGCTAATGGGATTATTATAAATTCTTACCTACCTACAAATTCAAATTTCATAAGATTTCACAATGTTGCTAATTTTATTATAATTGCTTTGTAAATGTTTGCAAGTCAAATATCATTACAATATAAAACTGCATTTGCATATGTCAGAATAACAAACATGCAACATGTGGCTTTGTTGTACAGCATCAAGCGCACACATGGAGCGTGCTGTTGGACCAGATCGAATCATAATACGGCGTCCAGATTGAGAGACCCCCCCTTTCTTGCGAGCAGACGCACAGCAAAACAGCCATTCAGCAGTGGGATGGATCCTGACTACTAAAGAGGAAAAGGGCGAGTGAGGGACACTGAACACAGAGGTGAGATAGTGGGGGGAGTGGGAAGCAGGAGAGAACCGCAGAAACGCGAAAAACGCAAGGCTCTACACGGCACTATTTAAACCTGTGTGTTTACTGGACTTGTTGGAAGCGTGGACGCGGTTTTGTTTTGGCATGTCACAAATGGGTGACTGTAACGCTTCCTATGTGGCAACTGAGGGTCTTTGCGAATAAGGAAGTGGGAGTGCGTTGGAAGCTGCCGGTTGTCAAGCACATTGGTAAGCTGGTCGGAGGTCTCTGACTCTGACCCTTCTCTCGTTTATATTTCGGCAAAGCAGAAAGCAGTCCAAGAAGAGGGAACAAACAGAGGTGCCGGCTAGGGACCAGCCGCTGTCTTTATTTCCTCCATTCACAAAAGCATTGCATCCCATTATCACAGCGATGTAGCGGCATTTTCTCCGCTCAGAGGAGGGTCCCATTCACTGCTTTAGGCTTAGCGCCTCTCTTCTAAACGCTAGCCCTTTTCATTGCTTCTTGTGTCTCCCTTGTTCTTCCCCCCTGATTTGTTCCTGCATGTATGTTCCCTTTTCACGGCTCTCAAGACTAAGAAGAAGCCGCGCTTCTTTGGGTTAGAAGTGGGTGTTTCTGAAGCTGTCATTGTGTTTGGTGCCTCTACAAAGGGACAGTTGAGCAGGGAGAAACAGCTTTGGAGATACTAACATTACTGCCTGGAGGAACAAGAGGGACCTAGGACTACAGAGAGAACCGACAACTAGTAAAAGGTGAATTGTGATGAAAAAAAAAGTGGCACAAAGACTGACAAGCGTTTTGCTGGAGTGTTTCACTGGGAACATTGCCACATCTTGAAGGCTGCCGGGCGGATTGTGCTGTTGCTAAGCGAAGACTTATCCGAAGTTCCTTGGGAGACAGTGAGGACAGACCTGTAGCCATGAAGGGGAGCTCTGAGGACAGCATCGAGAGCATCAGGCCGTCCAACCTGCAGGCTTTTGCCAACATGTCCACTCTACACGGCATGAGTCATATATTTGCATACGGACACATGACATTTCGCCGCTTCTTATGGTCCCTGTCATTCTTAGGTTCATTAGCATTGTTAATGATAGTGTGCATGGACAGAATTATATACTACCTGGAATACCCTCACGTCACAAAGTTAGACGAGGTGGCGGCGCCTAACCTCACCTTCCCCGCTGTCACCTTCTGTAACCTCAACGAGTTCCGCTTCTCCAAATTCACCAAGAACGACCTCTATCATGTGGGAGAGCTCCTGGCCCTCCTCAATAACAACTACCAAATAGCCAACCCGCACCTCGCTGACCCTGAGGTGCTGGCTGCCCTAAAGGATAAAGCCAACTTTCAAAACTTTAAGCCCAAACTGTTTAACATGACGGACTTCTACAACCGCACAGGGCATGACATCAAGGAAATGCTGCTGCAGTGCACCTTCCGAGGAGAGGAGTGCTATCCAGCAAACTTCACCACAGTAAGTACTCATGTCTTTGTAGCTCTGTTCGCAAGAATATCTGTCATTGTTCATCGCCTCAGCTGACAGTGCGGCTCCTGACAGTTGAGGGATCATGTGAGTTCAATGTGCGCTTGGTTTTGTGGGAAGTTTAGTAATTGGAGTGCCGAAGAACACGTTTTGTATATTTATGGTGTTGCTGTTTTGTAAGTCTGTTGTATTTCGCAACTGTCATCAAGGCCATAGACAGCTTTTAGTGGAATATTGCATTTGTTCATACTAATTGATAGATCTTTGTGGAAATGGTGGAAGATTATTTTGCAAAAGATTTTTAGCAGTGTAAAGAAAAACTGTCCAATGATTTGCTGCTATAAGAGTTCAATCAAGGCTCTGATGAAAAATCTTACAATTTGTAACTTGTAGTAAGGAAGTGGCCAGATTTATTCTTTACATGTGGATTCAAATAGTTTATTCTTCTATTAGTGTTGCAGATGCTGATCTTTATAATGGGTTGACTGTATTTGTTTATCAGTTTGTCTGTATTGTTGAAATGCTTTTATATTATTGATTTGATTTTGGCACCTTCTGCCTTGTATGAAAGTGACCCTCGGCTGGCTCTGTTAGGGGAAGATATGGTCTCAGTATGATGCCTGTTATTAATCATGTGCTTTGTTTATTCAATATGTATATATTTTTTTACTGCTAAATGCTCGAAAGACAAATGCTGTGTTTTGTTTACCTTGCCAAACATATTTTGATTGATTAAGCTGTTGTTCAGACAAAAGTATGATTCTCTCTGTGATTGCAAGTAATATTTCTAGAGACAAGAGAGTGTCAGTGACGTGCGGTCAGGTTCAGGGTTCGTGAGGCACTGACTCTTTCAGAGCCAGATTTACAAATGTGAATGAACCCAATAAAACACCTTAAACAAATTATGTTTAAGGTGCTTTATTATGTTAATTTACAACAATGAGTTACGCTATATCTCTCATATCAGCATTCTTTACACAAACATGTGACACATATTTTAACCATATATAATTCCAATTGAGTCTATTTCAAGCCAAAATAAATAAAAGTTGATTGTCTTACCTTTTTGTTATTGTAAATAACAAAATAAACAAGTTGAACGAAGAAGATGGGCTCAGAAGCGCCCTCTGCCATGAATCAGGTGTATTGTTTGACGATATGCTCTGTACTTCCATATTCCGACAAAGTGTTTTATTTGTTTTATACAGAAGGACAGTGACACATTAATTGTATCGCACCTGCACAGTTTGTGAGAAATTATACAGTAAAAATTGTGAGGCTCTTTCTTCCCTGAATGCATGTCACTGGTGTCACTGGTGCTGTGTGTGTCACTGGTGCTGTGTGTGACACTGGTGTCACTGGTGCTGTGTGTGTCACTGGTGCTGTGTGTGTCACTGGTGCTGTGTGTGTCACTGGTGTCACTGGTGCTGTGTGTGTCACTGGTGCTGTGTGTGTCACTGGTGCTGTGTGTGACACTGGTGTCACTGGTGCTGTGTGTGTCACTGGTGCTGTGTGTGTCACTGGTGCTGTGTGTGTCACTGGTGCTGTGTGTGACACTGGTGTCACTGGTGCTGTGTGTGTCACTGGTGCTGTGTGTGTCACTGGTGTCACTGGTGCTGTGTGTGACACTGGTGTCACTGGTGCTGTGTGTGTCACTGGTGTCACTGGTGCTGTGTGTGTCACTGGTGCTGTGTGTGACACTGGTGTCACTGGTGCTGTTTGTGTCACTGGTGCTGTGTGTGTCACTGGTGCTGTGTGTGACACTGGTGTCACTGGTGCTGTTTGTGTCACTGGTGCTGTTTGTGTCACTGGTGCTGTGTGTGTCACTGGTGCTGTGTGTGTCACTGGTGCTGTGTGTGACACTGGTGTCACTGGTGCTGTTTGTGTCACTGGTGCTGTGTGTGTCACTGGTGTTGTGTGTGACACTGGTGTCACTGGTGCTGTTTGTGTCACTGGTGCTGTGTGTGTCACTGGTGCTGTGTGTGTCACTGGTGTCACTGGTGCTGTGTGTGACACTGGTGTCACTGGTGCTGTGTGTGTCACTGGTGTCACTGGTGCTGTGTGTGTCACTGGTGCTGTGTGTGTCACTGGTGTCACTGGTGCTGTGTGTGTCACTGGTGTCACTGGTGCTGTGTGTGTCACTGGTGCTGTGTGTGTCACTGGTGTCACTGGTGCGGTGTGTGTCACTGGTGGTGTGTGTGTGTGTCACTGGTGCTGTGTGTCACTGGTGCCACTGGTGCTGTGTGTGTCACTGGTGTCACTGGTGGTGTGTGTGCCACTGGTGGTGTGTGTGTCACTGGTGCTGTGTGTGTCACTGGTGCTGTGTGTGTCACTGGTGTCACTGGTGCTGTGTGTGTCACTGGTGCTGTGTGTGTCACTGGTGCTGTGTGTGTCACTGGTGGTGTGTGTGTCACTGGTGGTGTGTGTGTCACTGGTGGTGTGTGTGTCACTGGTGTCACTGGTGGTGTGTGTGTCACTGGTGCTGTGTGTCACTGGTGCTGTGTGTCACTGGTGGTGTGTGTGTCACTGGTGCTGTGTGTGTCACTGGTGTCACTGGTGCTGTGTGTGTCACTGGTGTCACTGGTGCTGTGTGTGTCACTGGTGGTGTGTGTGTCACTGGTGCTGTGTGTCACTGGTGTCACTGGTGCTGTGTGTGTCACTGGTGGTGTGTGTGTCACTGGTGCTGTGTGTCACTGGTGCCACTGGTGCTGTGTGTGTCACTGGTGCTGTGTGTCACTGGTGCTGTGTGTCACTGGTGGTGTGTGTGTCACTGGTGCTGTGTGTGTCACTGGTGTCACTGGTGCTGTGTGTGTCACTGGTGTCACTGGTGCTATGTGTGTCACTGGTGTCACTGGTGGCGTGTGTGCCACTGGTGGTGTGTGTGCCACTGGTGGTGTGTGTGTCACTGGTGCTGTGTGTGTCACTGGTGTTACTGGTGCTGTGTGTGTCACTGGTGTTGTGTGTGTCACTGGTCCTGTGTGTGTGTCACTGGTGCTGTGTGTCACTGGTGCTGTGTGTGTCACTGGTGTTACTGGTGCTGTGTGTGTCACTGGTGCTGTGTGTGTCACTGGTGTCACTGGTACTGTGCGTGTCACTGGTGCTGTGTGTGTCACTGGTGCTCTGTGTGTCACTGGTGTCACTGGTGCTGTGCGTGTCACTGGTGCTGTGCGTGTCACTGGTGCTGTGCGTGTCACTGGTGCTGTGCGTGTCACCGGTGCTGTGCGTGTCACTGGTGCTTTGTGTGTCACTGGTGGTGTTTGTGTCACTGGTGCTGTGCGTGTCACTGGTGCTGTGTGTGTCACTGGTGTCACTGGTGCTGTGTGTCACTGGTGTCACTGGTGCTATGTGTGTCACTGGTGTCACTGGTGGTGTGTGTGCCACTGGTGGTGTGTGTGTCACTGGTGCTGTGTGTGTCACTGGTGTTACTGGTGCTGTGTGTGTCACTGGTGTTGTGTGTGTCACTGGTCCTGTGTGTGTGTCACTGGTGCTGTGTGTGTCACTGGTGCTGTTTGTGTCACTGGTGCTGTGTGTGTCACTGGTGTTACTGGTGCTGTGTGTGTCACTGGTGTCACTGGTGCTGTGTGTGTCACTGGTACTGTGCGTATCACTGGTGCTGTGTGTGTCACTGGTGCTGTGTGTGTCACTGGTGTCACTGGTGCTGTGTGTGTCACTGGTGTCACTGGTGGTGTGCGTGTCACTGGTGCTGTACGTGTCACTGGTGCTGTGCGTGTCACTGGTGCTGTGCGTGTCACTGGTGTCACTGGTGCTCTGTGTGTCACTGGTGTCACTGGTGGTGTGCGTGTCACTGGTGCTGTGCGTGTCACTGGTGCTGTGTGTGTCACTGGTGTCACTGGTGGTGTGCGTGTCACTGGTGCTGTGCGTGTCACTGGTGCTGTGCGTGTCACTGGTGCTGTACGTGTCACTGGTGCTGTGCGTGTCACTGGTGTCACTGGTGCTCTGTGTGTCACT
Organism: Eucyclogobius newberryi; assembly: GCF_026437365.1. Classification (NCBI taxonomy): domain Eukaryota; kingdom Metazoa; phylum Chordata; class Actinopteri; order Gobiiformes; family Gobiidae; genus Eucyclogobius; species Eucyclogobius newberryi. Next base: position 25,794,412 of record NW_027315746.1, read on the forward strand.
GGTGGTGTGTGTGTCACTGGTGCTGTGCGTGTCACTGGTGTCACTGTTGCTCTGTGTGTCACTGGTGGTGTGTGTGTCACTGGTGTTGTGCGTGTCACTGGTGCTGTGCGTGTCACTGGTGCTGTGCGTGTCACTGGTGCTGTGCGTGTCACTGGTGGTCACTAAAATGTTTACCCTGCTTCCTACTTTTAGAAATCCTGTTCATTGTTCAGCTCAGTTAATTATTACTGTATATTCTTATATGTTATATTTTGTTAGAGCATACTTCTTAGTTCTTGGTGTTCAGTTTTTGAATTGCAAAGCTGCAGTTTAAACCCCCCTCAATAATGTAGACCTGTCAGATCTGTTGCCTTTTAATTAGTGCTATAAATATGGTGAATTGATAAAGTCTCCATTTACATTTTTATTCCGAAGCAGAATCAACATGTGACGTTAGAAGTAAGTCTTTGGTGGGAAGCTAATTGCAGCTGTGCTGCTTGATTGAAAATGCTTGCTGCGTTTAATGAGATGGTGAGAAGAGTGAATGAAATGAGATAATGCTGTATGTTGACTTTGTAGAATCTGAATGTCCAGCAAAGTGGAAACCCTACATAACTGGAGAGCAGCAGCAGTAGTTTGATGTGGAAGAAGTGGAAATAGTCTTGCTGAATCTACATTTTATTTTATTTTTTCAAAAAAATAAATAATTATATAAAGCATAGGACAGAACAGAATGTGACCAGAGAGCAAAAAGCAGAATAAGCAAAGAACATTCAGAGAGACCAAATAACTGCACATGTTTTATGGATTTTTTTTTAATTAGGCCCGAGCGCCACAAGCTGGCGAGAGGCCTATTAATCTCGTAAGGCCGTGCGAAGCACGGCTGCAAAAGTGCGCACATAGTGCGCACGAAATCGAGCGCGAAGCGCTCGCCCACTTCCAGGCACTCACTAACGCACTCCTTCACTCACGCACGCCCCGTGCAGACTAATTAGTAGTAGGAAAATGGAACATTACCGTTGTAAACGGGCGAAGCCCGTGCAAAAATGCGCACTAAACGAGCACTTTACATTGGAGCGGTCGTCATCCCCTTTTAAAGCACTCATTTGCGCTAAGTAGCTCACGAATATGTTCCCCATATCTTGCATGTTCCGTGCATATAAGCATGTAATGCAAAAATTGAACATTATTACTGTATAGAGGGCCAAAAACACAAAGTGGGCGGAGCCCACTCAAAATTAACGAAAGTACCCGTCAGTGACCAGGGACCCACACCATGCGCGAGCGCTTTCCGAAAATGTATAGTTTATGATATTTGAAAAATGGGAAACATTGTTTTCGCATCGGATATTATTAGGCCCGAGCCCCAGCAGGGCGGAGGGCCTATTGCTCCCGCAACGCTGCCAAAGCAGCGTTGCAACTTTCTGACCAAACATGCGGGCGCAGCCCCTGGCAAGTACAGTGAACTAGCCCATGCCGAAGGCATGGATCATGCATACTTACTCCTGCTATGACAGAAATAGTCAACAATGAGTGAATGGGCGTAGCCCATTCACTCATTGTTGACAACAACCCTCCTGACAACAACCCTCCTGGCATCGTCCCGTACGCGAGAATCCATGCCGCAGGCATGGGCCATGCTTGTATCTGCTCAAATCAATGGAAGTCTATGGGGAGTGGGCGGGGCATCCCGACGGAATAGGGAGTGACGAGCGCGTAAGCGCTCGTAATGATGATTCCACCCCATGGCGGCATCGGGAAGGCTTAGAGCTTTCAAACGATGTATAATTTGTTGTTATAGTGGAAACGGCTATATTGTTTTTGCTAAAAATATTATTATTATTTTTTTTGTTCTTCATCTGCGCTTTGATCTCTAATTTGACCCCCTGAACATGCTCAAAAACTCACCAAACTTTGCCCAAAATTCAGAATCGGCGAAAAATTAGATTTTTTTCTGGGCCATTTTTTTTTTTTGTCAAAAAATGGCGCGACATCGCCACCGACAAAAGTCAAAATACATTGCGCCTATGGGAGACGCCCCGAGGTCAACTTTGTCGTAGAGCTACGAAATTCGGAACACGCATTCCTCTCGTGAGGACCAAAAAAAAAATATTATTGTGGCCACGCCCCCAGACTTACCCTATGCCCGCCATCTTCCTTTGAAAATGAAAGCACGCTTAGTTTGCCATTTTGTTCACGTCAAACTTTGACGAACTCCTCCTAGGGCGTTTTGCCCACCAACTTCAAAATCGGTGTACGTCCTCTGGACAAGTGGGGCATCTAAAGTTATCCAAATCTTTGGGATACCTTTTACGGTCTGTGTGCGGCGCAGCCGCAAAGTTGGACAACTTATTTTGAGATATTGCAGATCTAAAAATTTCTCCCATTTGATCAAAACCAGTCCGATTAGGACCAAATTTGAATCAGTTGTTAAACTTTCAAGTTTGGACCAGTTTAGGATGACAAAATTGAAATGGGTGCGATAGCGCCCCCTACAGAGTTGCCTTTGAGTGAACATTGATGGACAAAAACTGGTTTTACACAAATGTTCTAAACTTTGCCCCAAATTCTATTTTGGGGTCCCGAGCAAAAGGCCAATCAAACTTATGCCTTAATTTTTACGGCGTAGTCGTAGCGATGACAGAAACATCCCATGTTATTCCTATGGGGAAACCGCAAAAGCTCTAAAATGACCAAATTTTTACACTTTTTTACACTACAATCCTCCTAGGGCGATTGCCCGATCAAGCTCATATTTGGGGAATATCATCTACACAAGCGGGGCATCAAAAGTTATTCATATTTTGATTTTAAGTGCTACGGTCTCTGTGCCGTGGAGCTGCAAATATACTGTCACAAATGGGAAAAACGCCAAATCCTTGAATTGTTCACATTTACGCTTCACACTTTAACAAACTCCTCCGTGGGCAATAGCTCGATCAAGCTTTACTTTGGGAAATATCATCGACACAAGCGGGGCATCGAAAGTTATCCATATTTATATTCTAAGTGCTACGGTCTCTGTGCGGTAAAAGGGCGCACTGATTTTAGACACTTTCTAAGTCTGGCGGGACACGCGTGGGTCCCGAACTGCACCCGGACCGGAGTCTGTTTCCAACGGTTGTTTTCTTAATTTCAGTATGAACTACATAAATCACACAAACATTTCACCTCTTCCGAAAAGAAGAAGCCACAGATGATCAAGAAATCATGTTTGTCATTGCAGAACAACAAAAAATCTTTATATTGGAAGTCGATGAGTGTAAACAAATGGTGCTTTCCTTCCGGGTATGGTGTAGATCACACTGCTACACACTGCTGCCTTTTATTTGCCTTTAAAGTCTCCTTTTCTCCGTCAAACTGAGAAACAACACAAAAAGGCAAGGGGGGTGTTGCTTCGGGAGCTAAACAGTCAAAACTGAAGGACTATAATCTCTGCAGAAAACTGACTTCCCCACAAGATAATAATGCTAATGCTAGCGCAACTCCTGAGGGGTAGCCGCCACCACACAGCAGAGCTCTGTCTCCAGCTATAGATACTATACTATATAGAGCATAGGGAAGACCAGAAACTGATAAACCACGAGTGATGAGTTCACATCAGAGTGGGATAAAGCTAAATAAAACAAACACTTATCCCTCTGCTTTTTATAACTTTTAACTAGGAACTTAAAAAACTCACTTTTCCTTGTTGGAAAGAAGCATCATATCTCTAATACCTAAAGAAGGGAAGGACTGACTTGAATGTGCCTCCCTATTGCTAATGTCAATCCCGTCCTTAATCGTTGGGGGGCTTTGCGTCATCCATTTCCTTGTGATGGCATTTTTTCCTGCTGCCAAAATTATATTCCAAAGATATTCGTTTATTGTGTCCATGACAGGAGTTTTGAGGCCCAAGTACTATGTTCTGACGTTTATTGGGATGGTAACATCAAATATAGACCTCGTGCAGTCATGTGACGACTGTTTGACACTGGACGGCAAGCGCGTGCGTATACTTGACAACTACAGCTTGATACAAATGTGGTGGCAAAAATCTCTTGTTAAGACAAAGAAGCAAGTTGTCTCGTTTCAAAAGTAAACTGTTTAATCTTGTGGCTGAATCAGAAAGAAACTCGTGTGGACTCGGCCATTCTCAAGGAAGGCCGAGTCCACGCGTCTGTCTCTTGCCTGCTTTCCAAAATGTGTATCTCCCAAGTCCTCCCGTCCCACCTCTGTCCCCTTCCTTAAATCACAGATGGTCACATGATCACACATACACAGAAGTTCCTGGTCACTGGTCTCTCAGGTACAAAGGAACCAAGGAGCAAATGGGACATCAAAGAAACAGTGGTTTCAGGAAGGAGACAGTACATTTGCATTAATTCAATTCACATGTCTTGCCTAGTGTGAAACATAACGTGGGACTTCCTAGCCACTCCAGGAGGTCCGGACATGTAAATTTCCAGGCCAAAAGGGGTTGTGTCAGGCTGTTGACTGTGTTAGAACTAAATCTGATTTAAAAATAGGATTGAAAGTTAAAAAGTAAAGGGCCAGATTATATTTTTCCACAACACAAACTACACTGAATCGATCCAAAATGAGCGGTGATTCAGCCAACCCGACATTATCTAAGTATTTAGAACATTTAGATGGAGAGTTAAAGAACCGATATGTGGTAAAAAGTGCACTTGTTCTGGTGCAGGATCACTATAATTTGCCTGCAGGTCTATTGCTGCGGGTCGCTCTGCTTGTGCACGGGAACTCTCACCCGTGCCTTCTGATTGTGTAGACATCTTTACAGAATACTACCAGTAGCACACCAAGTTAGCAATACACGAGACAGGAGACTTGTGTGTCTTTCATATTCGCTAGCCGCGCTGCTTAGCCGCTCTGTTTCAGAGAGACAGGAGGCTCCGCCTTTATCATTTAAACAGCACGTAACCTTGCGCACAACAAAATAGTGCCAACATATGCAACATCGCTCTTACACCGTCCATCAGACATCCCCGACTTTGTCTGCCACAACCTGTACAATTACTTAGTGAATCGTCAGTCCTACTTCACTGGTAAAGTGATAAAAGCTTATAAAAGATTAGATGCCTACAGTTGTTTCATGTCAGGATGGGTTAGTTGAGTCCAGCTGTGGAAAGTGCCGAATAAGACACTGATCGTGTCGAAGGCCTGTTACAGCTTGGGCTCAAAAAACTAAACGTTCGGGAAGTGTAATTTGCCGGAAATTCTGCCAGTGGCATTCGGTTGCCAGTTGTGTCTCTTCACCGTAGCCACCCATTATTTCAGTTCAAATCAGAAAGTTGCTGTTCTGGTGTGACCCAGAATATGAAACTCAGTTGAAAAATATTGAGATCAATGTTCTGCCAGGTTGAGTAATTTGGAGGACGTTAAGAATCCCTGGGTAAAATCTGTGCTTACAACATGGAAGGAGCTAGCCAAGACACACAAACTAAACATAGAAGTAAAAATATTAAACTGATTGGCTTATGTCCAAGGCTTTGCACCTAATAGAACAGACTATAGATTCAAGGCCTGGATCTCAAAAAGAATAAAGGTTTTTTACCAGATTGTAGAAGATTATCATATGAAAAGCCTCCATAATGTTTTAGTGGGAGAACTTGCAAATTTACAGGGTGTTCAAAATCTTATTTTCCTCAATGTATTATGACTCAATGCTAAGATCGCAGTGACCAGTCATGCATTAGGTCACAAAAGCAACAAAAAAATCCAAAAACTCGCAGGCCCTACTGGCTTCAGTTTGGGGACAGTGTTCATGACTCAACCCTAAGATAGAAACTGGATAAACCACAAAAAAGAAGGACCAAGCAACCACAAGATATTTCAATTCAATTTATTTTTGAAACACCCAAAATCACAACAGCAGTTGCCTCGGAGGGCGACAGTCAAAAACGGAATAAACAATGTCCATAGGGACAAGGGGCGATGTCCCAGGGTCCCCTGTCCTTAGACCCTCCTTCTCCTTGGGTAAAAGTAGAAACCGGGAGGAGTTCCACAGTGAAGGAGGGATCCCACTCCCTCAGACAATGTGAACAACAACCTGAGCAACCTGCACAGACAAGGATGACAGAAAATACAGCACAAAATCATTAATTTTAGAAGCCGGGGAAAACAACCTGGAGGGTCAGGCTGCTTGGCTCCCTCTAGGGAGAGCTGGAGTGGCAGTCTGATGTTGTGTAGCTGCAGGTGAACGGATGATGTCGGCGTGCTCTGCTGTCAGGGAACCCGGAAGTGGAGTGATGTAGGTAGTGAGGGCAGAGGCAACCGCATGAGACGAATACTGCTGAAAACACAGTCACAGTCAAAGTTAAGTCCCGTATGTCGAGGAGCCTGATCCTGGGAGGATACTACTGTGCATTCTGAGGAGACATGCACGGAGCGTGACGCCTGAGGACGATAGACTGGTGTTTTGAGGAGCGCGTTAGTGTAGAGGTAGTGCCGGCTTGTGTGGGCTCTGGATGTTTAGGCCTGTGACATTTGGGCTAGCTTCTGATCGACTCGCTGTGCGTAACACGGAGTGCAATGCTGGACGGTCTCGTTAGCTACTCTTCTGGCTAGTGGAGAAGGGTCAGTATCACATTCTAATAGGTTGATGTTTAGCTCTGGGTCCGTAATGCCAATGGACGATTTGATACTGGTTAGCTGGTGGTAATGCGCGTTGCGCAATTGTGTGTTTGAGACAACAGTCAAGCTGTGATCGTTAGACTGTTTATAAGAAGTCTTCTGGTGTGATGTTAATATCCTACATTGTGTTTTGGATTTATTTTTATAAGTGGCCCATAAATATTTGAACTTATTATCTCATGGTTGGCAGCTCAAAAAGAGAAAGAAAATGAATGAACAGCAAAACATAGTGATCATGTGTAAAGTGAGGGAATCCAGGAAAGAGACTAAGGCCGCAGTTATTTTATTACTTGGTTTACGGATTTTTAAATGAAATATTTGAACAAGCGGACGAAATATAAATATAAACACGACTTTTTACCTAAAACGCACCACGGGAGGAGGGGGGGGGGATGTGGTGTGCAGGTGAGTGAAACAGTAGATTTAGCGGTGTTTTGCATTGGTAGAACTGACGCTTCTAAGTGTGCACCCTTATAGTCACGGCATAACGTGCTGGAGAAAATGTGGTAAACAGGTTTAAAATGTATATTTGCAATATAAAGGCGCGCAGCAGACAGACTCCTGCCTGATTTTGGCAAAAAATTGCCTCACGTGCTCTTATCTTTTGACTTAATACCGCTTTTTATATTTCATTTAATGCTATTTTGCGTTGTCGGCAAAAATCTATTTTGTTTATATTGTAGAAATCAATAATCTAAGTTAGGCGCATCCGTAAACCAAGTCATAAAATAACCGCGGCCTAATGAATGTAAACAACAAGCAGATGACGATAACATTAATGTATTCACACATTCATTTTCTGGACGAAAGATGGATATAAAGAGACAGAGAGCCAAGAAAGGGCACACAGCATGTCATTTTTCGCACACATGCATGTATTAACCCCTAAAATTTGAAGCCCCTGAACACAGCTCTTGATTAAAAGATTTTATGTTGGTGGTGGCAGTGTGATGGTCAAGGGCTGCTTTTCTACTTCAAGACATGGGGAACTGACTTTACTTCAAGCTCAGACACTTTGTCAATTGGGCTAGACTTGGTCACTGTCAATAAGAAGTTGATCTTGTATCATGTGATTATTCTTGTCAGCGTGGCTGAAACACTACCTCACTGCATTGTGACTTAATGGGCAAAGAGTGTCTGTGGAGAACTGGAGAGCTGCCAGCAGTGCCATAGCTGTCCCTCTCTGTTGGTGGTGAATATGATTATAATTTCCCACAACTAGCTTTCTTCCTTACTAACATAGTTCAGAGTGTTCCACTTGAAACTAACAATTCCATGTTATTGCTTACTGATTTAGCAGCTTCCAGTTACATATTCCAGTCCATTGGGAATAATAAAATGCCTGACATAAAAGCATGCAAGTGTTAACTCAAAACGAGGCGGTATACAGTTCTACAAAACCTAATCCACAGGGAGAACATGTTCTTGTACGATTCTACAATGTTTTGATATTGGATTGGTCTCTCTTTTACACAACAACAAGCTATGTGCCATTTGAACCAGCTTTGATGAAAGAGGTAATTTATTTTGGGAAGGGAGACTGGACAAACCAGTTTTCTCACTGAGGTGAGCACACAGAACTAATCTGTGCAGTGATAGGCTGCGGTCAACATGCAGCCGACCTGCGATCACAAATTACAATCCTTTTTTAAATTGTAATTTACTATTTGACCTTTATTACAGGTATGACCCTTCAGAGCAAGCTCTCATTTGCAAGATAGCGCTGTTTTTTTCCAAGTTGTAAACAGCATTATAATGTAGTGTGTCTGTAGAGTACAGCACCGTTTGGTGTAAAATATGTGTACATCTTTTCACCCTTTAAAGTGGTTTCTTTTCACGCTTCATTGATGATGTCTAAATGCAGATAGACTTCAGATTCATTCCTGACCAATGTGGCTGTGTAAACGGGGCCTTAGTTTACCCCTCCAGGAAGTTTTCTCCCAAACATGTTGAGAAGGATTTATAAGGCAAGACTTGAAATTATGAATTTTGACCTTGAATAAATTAGGGGAGAATTCTATTTAGTGTGTGGTAGGATCAGGTGAGAAGAAGGCATCCGCAGTGCTTGGTATTGTAATGGGTGAATAGGCAAGAGGGTGGCAATTTGTATTCCCACTGCTTTTAACTACTATAATCCCACTGAAGTATTTCCTCGGCATGCATCTGCTGCTTTAAGATATTAATATTTTTTGTAATCCGTATATTATTCGTTCAATTGATTAAAAAAAAGATGGTAGTACACACACACACACACACACACACACACACACCGTTAGCATGTTCTTTATGCTATTGTTATCTGAATAACTGTTAATCTGTCACGTTAACATACCAGACACTTACGACAGTTTGTTATAGTTCATTGTGTTACGTTAGCATAAGTAAACCTATTCACCATGTTGTTCTTTAATCTGTTATTATATTAAATTGCATTTCAAGATGAAATGTCTGTTCCTGGTCTTGGAAATACACTTCTCCAAAAATGCGACTTAAATGTTTTTATACATATTTATTTTACATGTTTTCTTCTTCTCTACTATGCATTTTTTGGATGCTGAGACTTATACTCCAGAGCGATTTAAAATCCGGAAAATACTGTATATGTTTATATTGTTTTTATATATTTCGATATAATTTTATGTTTACAAAAAACAGATGGACGAACGTCTGTCTGTCACCTTTTTCAGTGAGTTCTCCTGTGATCAGGAGACTCTGCATTAGCATTGGGCTAAAGCTGTAGCAGAGTCTTGACATTGTAAATTTAATCCAATTTGGAGTTTTTTCCAGGAAAGACACTTTTCTTTGCCCTGCTGCTGTTTACACTCGCACTGAACTTCCTGTAGCAAGGCTGAGCTAGGGAAACCTAGAAAAATATAGTTGGGGGAAATAAAATGAATTTTCTTCGAGATTAAACTCAAATCGATTAATTGATTAAATCAATTTATTGGCCAGCCCTAGTTTGATTACACTCATTTCCATTTCAGTCAGTTTAATAAACAATGGAAAATGTTAGATTTTTAGAGAACCATGAGTGCTGTCTTTATCATGTTAGTTTTCAGCTATGATTTGTGACCCCTCTCATCATGGTATCTGTGATATGTTGCTATGCCAGTATTTCAAGTCACTTTGTCAGGCTGAATGTACTAATTGGAAAATGTTCCAGCTGTCTTGCTCAAGCATTAATGAAAGTCTTGACAATCCTATAGAAATACATACTTATGTTAAATCAGTGTATTCCCTCATTCTTCCAGGAGTGTTCCATTGTAGAAAAAGATTCAGTTATGGTTTTGTATGATGTGGTGTCACAGTTCACCTGTATCCTGACCTCTGAGGCAGTAGCAGTGGTGAGGATGAGACTGTAGGAGTACACCACCTCACAGGAAAGAGCTGAAACCTGAACACATCTGCATTTGTCTGAACACCACATACTTCAGCAACACTTCTACAGACAGATTCACAGCTGTGCCATGGTCTCTCCCGTCTCTCCCTGTGGTTATCCCGCCTGGGCTCTTGGGACAAAAGGGAAACAGAACCAAGAAGGAATGGAGTCTCTATCCCTTATTTGTCTGGACTGTCTGAAAAATGACAAAGAATGTTTAGAACGCACAAAATTCCTGTTTATTTTAAACCAGGCACCACATTAAGACAAAAACTGGTTATTGGAATATTGGCCAATACCAATACTGGGCTGATATATTGGTGCATCCCTAATTAAATTTCACCCTGGAGAGACTCAGACAAACACAGAAAAGATCGTTTAGCAAGCTTTATTATGAAGGTTATTTGGCGCTCAGACCCCAGCGGAAGACATGGTGATTATGGGCACTCCATAATCTGATTGAATTAGATGTCTCCCCCCAGGGCCTGGAGACTGGTGGTGGTAGATGTGGTGAGAAGGTAGAGATGATGCAGAGGATGCAGAGGATGAGGGATGCAGAGGAGGAGGAGGAGGGGAGGTGGTGGGTCGCAGTACGGTCTGAAGTGGCCGAGCCTGTTTAAATGGGACCAGCTGTGCGCTGATTGGAAGCAGAGGTGGTGCAGAGGAGGTGCGCCGTGCCACGGGGAGGAGTGACTTGGGTGCTACAAAAAACCTGCTTGGGGAAAAGTAGAAACCTGGAGGAGTTCCACGGTGAAGGAGGGATCTGACTCTCACAGATGGACAGGCGGACGCCCGGCTTGAGTGCGTTGATGGAGCTGGGGATCGGTGCCCTGGCATCGTGGTCGACGCAGATGAAGTTAGGTCTTCCGGGTGAACCTACGTAGGCTTGATTAGTTAAAAAACACTAGATTATTATTGGTTTACTGTTTTATTTTACTTCATCTGTTTAAAGTACTTTGTGTTGATTGGATTTCTTTTCATACTTACCTGATCCATGTGGTTAGTAGAAATGTAAAGGAGTGGGGTGACCAGCCATTTCCTGGTTTTAAACCCGGTCCGTTCCTCAATCTTCAGTATTATTACCTTTTTATTATACTGCTTGAATTGTCCAAATAACTTATGAATATCATTTGGATTGCATTGTCTTGGGAAGTGAATTCTAATTTTGAGTTCCTATTTCATCTGGTGGTGTTAAGAGTACAGTTACTTTTCTAAAGTAATACAGCCCTTGTGGTGAATGTGTGGAACATTTTTCTCTCATAAAAAATGGTGAAACAGACATACAGCTGTTTTATTCATTTGCTCTGTTTCTACACTATGATATAATGCAACTTTAAGTATGTTAATTAGCCTATTCCAAATATAGCATTGGCAGAGTGACTACATTGTATTCAGTATTATTAGTATTCTGTTTAGATGCATTTTCAAAGTAGGCTATTTTTCCCAGCTCAGTCCAAGCAAGTGTCTACAATAAATATAGACTGATAAGCTTCTTTATGGTTATTGGTATTAATAGTATTTTTTTATTAAAATAAGTGGAAAAATTGTATTTTAATGTATTCACTATTCGGATAGAAATAGTATTTTTCTAGTTTACGGAAACAACTGCTGCTTTTGTTTTTACAATAAAGAGTTGTTACTGATAAATGCATCTGATCAGCTTGACCGCGCAGAGCTGCTCGCGGTTCTGTCTCTATGTGCACGCTGAGGAGAGGGCAGTGGGCAGAGCGTTGCAGGGCCAGTGCGTTCACTATAAGGAAGTGCATTGTAGGAAATATCCTGAGCCGTGTACAAACAAGTCTCCTCTGATGCATCCTCTGTGAAATGGGCAGAGCACGTTCTCTTCCAGGAATATCCAGCAAACTTTGAATTGGAACAGGACTTGTCACGCAGAGGAGGACGTTTAACAAGTCCACAAGGACGTCTACAGAAGGATGTGGCTTGAGAAATGACTTAGTGACATCACCAGAAACTACTTTTTGGCAAAGGGGTTTCTTAAATTAACCCTGATTTTTGTGTGTCCCTGGTGTAAAATTGCATTGTATATTGTATATTGTATTGTGTATATTTGTTCTATTGTTGGCATTTATTAATTGTTAGTTCCAGCTATGTGGAATGGGCCAATCCAATTGACCTCAGTATAAAAGGCAGGGGTGCTCCTCATTCAGGAGATTATTTTGTGGCCGCTTTATGCTATGTTTGTGCAGCTGTCATGTACATACATACATTTTGGTGGCACTGTAAATAAAAATCACATTTTTTGACATGACCTTTGCCCCCGAGCCTTTGCCATTTTAGCCACTCCATGCTACACTACCTCCATAGCATCTTTAGACTTGAAACCTACCTAAATATTTGAACTGTTTTTGAGCTGGTAAATCTCTAGGCCTTTCTGTGAACCTTTATCAATAATTATGTATTAAAATGGAAAGGTCTTATTAACACAGTATATAAATAGCTGATGATGCTCATGAACAAATGTTTATTATCATAATGCGATTGTGCAGAGGTAAATTGCCCATCTCAAACCTTGACAGGATATAGTTCTCATCCAAGGCGTGAAATCAGAATTCATGGGCACTGTTAGCTGAATCTGGGTCTATGGTTCTAGGTGGAAGTCTTTCATCATTTCATGTATATGACAGCTGGGGCCCAGGGGAGCAGTTGCAATGAGAGACGCTTAACAAAACTGACTTGGTGGTGTTCTGTTAGTTATGGGCCAAGTATTTGACATTTACCACCTCTCCTCCTCCTCTGCCTCACTGATGTATATTCTAGTTTGACTACAAATGCTCATGAATACATTATTATGAAGTTCCAATTTGCGTGTGTTGGCAAGCATGTACTAAAGAGTTATATTAGCAAGCATAGTTTAACTTATTAATTACATGTAATGTCGACAGTATTTTGACATAAATATACTCTATAGTATGTGCATATTATACCAGAGTGTAAAATGTTGAAACAGTTTTCTTTTACTTAAAGATAGGATATTCCTTTATTGTCCCACATGGGGAAATTTCATTGGTGCAACGCAGGTAGATACAGAGGTAGATACAGAAGAAAAGAACAGATCACTTATAGGAAGTTTGAAAAAACACTTTCAGTAGAAGATCTCCTATAAACAAAAACTTCCATAGACAAAACCCAACAAGGGATGGAGAGGAAAAAATAATAAAGATAAAAATAAATAAATAAATACATAAATACCATTGCATGTCATCGCGACAGTAATTGCCCATGAATATGTTTCACGACGACACATGGATTGCAGATGAATTTCACAATAATTGCACATGAATCACGACAGTAATTGCACATATGACGGAATTGCACATGGTTTGGTCAGTATTGCGAGTGTTCAGGACTAACAGTGTTTGTTATAAAGTCTGACAGCAGCAGGAAGGAAAGACCTGCGAAACCTTTCCTTCACACAGCAAGGGTGGATCAGTCTCTCACTGAAGCTGCTCTCCAGAGCGGACAGAGTGTCCTGCAGGGGGTGGCACTCATGGTCAAGCATAGATGTGAATCTAGCCAGGACCCTTCTGTCCGGGGCAGAGAAGTGAAGAGGAACAGATGCAGGGCATTGGCCAGCTGTGGAAGAGGGAAGATGCAGCTGGGCAGGGGGAGGGGCAGGTGACCGATCAAATCTCAAGAAGTGAGCATTTAAATCATTCACCCACTGTAGATCCCCCTCTGTCTGGGCAGGGGGCATTTTGAAGCCCGAGATGGTTTTCAGGCTTCTCCACACTCCCTGAATGTTCTGCTGCTGCAGCTGCTCCTCCATCCTCCTCTTGTAGCCGGCCTCCTCCTGCCTGATCTTCCTCCTAAGCTCTTTCTGCACAGTCCTCAGCTCCTCCTTGTTCCCTGACCTGAAGGCTCTCTTCTTCTCCTTCAGCAGAGCCTTCAGTTCACGCTTAATCCATGGCTTGTTGTTTGGAAAACACCGCACCGTCCGGGAGGGAACAATTTTCTCAAAACAGAAGTTGATGAAGTCCGTGATGCACTCTGTGATGGTGTTGATGTCCTTCCCATGTGGGCCATAGAGCTCAGTCCAGACAGTGGTGCTGAAGCAGTCCCTCAGAGCCTCCTCACTCTCAGCAGAGCACATCCTCACCTCACGGGACACAACAGGCTGCCTGCTCATGATGGGTTCATACACAGGCCTCAGATACAAGGTTGTGGTCCGAGCTGCCCAGGGGAGGGAGGGGGGAAGAAGAATAAGCCTCTTTGGTGTTGGCAAAAAACAAGTCCAATGTTCTATTGTTTCTGGTGGGGCAGATAACATACTGGGTGTATGTTGGTAGAACAGAAGAGGGAGAAGCGTGGTTAAAGTCACCAGAGATGAGGAAGAGAGCCTGTGGATGCTGTGTTTGCAGCCTACAAGTGCAGGAGAGCAGTGCTTCACAAGCATATTCAGCATTGGCAGACGGGGCCACATAGACTGCGATCAAAATCACATGTGAGAACTCCCGGGGCAGATATTATGGCCTCATGCCAATAGCCAATAGTTCAATATCCCCGTTACATAGCTGCTCTCTCACTGTGCAGTGTTCGGGTTTGCACCAGCTCGTGTTCACATACATAGCCAGACCTCCTCCTCTTTTCTTTCCGCATTCTCTCGTTCTGTCCGCCCGCAGCAGATGAAAATTGTCCAAACCTACAATAGAGTCTGGCATTTCTGCTGTTAACCAGGTCTCTGTGAAAATCAAGACGCTGCTGTCCCTATAAATCCTCTGGGACCGCATGAGGTTCGCTATTTCCATCATTTTATTTTGAAGGGACCTCACGTTACCCATGACTACGGGGGGAACCGGCTTTCTATTTCCTCCTCTCTTCTCACGGATTTTACGTCTAGCCCTTCTGCTTCGCTTTGTTTTCCTTAGGATGTCCGCCGGGATAACGTGACGATCTCCGGGTAAGACGACTGTTCTCCGCAGTTTCATGAGTTCTTCCTTTGTGTAAACGCGGTACGGCGCCGGCCGGGGGGGCCGGGGGGGGCTCGGAGCCGAGGCACATCGCGACGAAAACACCCAATCCAGCCAAATAAATTCAAAACAAGTTGAATTAAAGCGATTCCAGTGCGTGTCCCGATCGTTCATGAAGTTCCTCTTTTATATAAATGTGTACCGCGGCACGCCGTACTTTAGCGGCGGCCAGAGGACGCGGGGGGGGGCTAGGGGCTAGCTCAGAGTTAGCTCACATCACGACGACACGACGAAAAACACTCAAATCCAGCAGAAAAAAGTCAAAAACAGTTGAATTAAAAACGATTCCAGCATGTGTCCCTATCGTACAGTAAAATAGAAAAAAACATCTACAAAATATAGCAGATAAAGCACAATAAGTGTGAGAAAAAAGAGGAGCGTTTACACCGGGCTGCTAGCTGTACCAGCGCCTTATGACCATACCTTAATTTACACAGACTCACATTTATAAGTTGCCATTTACAATTACAAAGTATTTATTGTCTTACAGTATTGTCTTGTTCACCTTAGGAGGAGCCGCAATGACAATGTTTGCGGAAAGCAGCTACAAACAAAAATTAGATGCTTGAATTCAAAATGCTTCATGATGTTTCCAAGAGATGATTTGTGAGTGCTCAGCAGAGTGGTGCACAAGTACACTATAGAAACTCCAAAGCAGCGGGAGGTGGGAAAAGAGGCAGCCAGGGCCTTATCTGCAAAGCAAGTTGAGAGAAGTTGTGTTCTGAGAGATACTGTCGCTACAATAGACTTGTGAGAGGGAGAGAAGCTGTTCGTTTTTATTATATATTTTTCAGTCCAACACATTCTCATTCCCCAGGCATATTTTCACTTGTTTTATACTTGCTGTGTAGGTGTTAGTTTAGTCACAACATGGTGATGCGAAAGACATTTAAAGTTGTGTACTACTGTTTATGGTACATACTAACATAGTCATTGCTATGCATCTATGGTATGGTATGATAAGTAAACTTCTCTTCTTTAACCCTCTGGTAACCAAATAAAGTCACGTTCATCTCCTTCAATCCTACAATAAGCACTTGTCACTAGGCCACATGTACTGTATCAAGCATGTTTTTGGAGACCTCTGACCTGCAGCAGCCGCCTCGCACCACGGCATCTATGTTTTCAACCCACTTCTCGTCTATTGAAAATTGCTATAATAAGTTAACTCATTCTTTCCTTCACGCTCAGGGCCTCTGAAGGTGACAAATCTACCCTATGTGTTCAAGCTATTGAACTGAACATGTCAAATATTAAATGTTGGCATTTTAACATTTGACCTGAGGAAATATTGAGGTTTGGAACCCTCGAGGGTCCTAAGGTGACCAGAGGGTGAAGAGTTCAAAGCAGTTCAAAGTCAGTTTTGGTTTTATTTGGCATGTACTGAATAATTTTGTATTTTGTTCATGGTTTCCGTATTTCATGGTTTCTGTATTTTCTGTTTATTTAGAGATGCATGGTTAATAAGAGTGTGCATGGATTCAATGTGTATTTTGTGTCCCTAGAGGAGTAAATGAGTTACAATGGAAAGATGTCAGACAGGTTTTAAGATACTCTTCATTCATTTAAAATAGATATGTGGACACAGTCTTGATTTAAAAGACACTGAAGTCATTTTTACCCTTGAGAAAGCCTTTTAAAACAAGCAGCGACAACTATCCACCATCTGTAGAAGCCTAGCAGAGAAGCTAACATTAACATTTTAGAATTTACAGTGCTGCGCCAAAAAGAGCCTACTACTGAATTGATTTCTGCTGCTATTACTCCGTCTAACATATGGGTGAAAAAAAGGTGTCCACAAAGTTTAAAGCTTCCAAAACACAGTGAAGGTCTGCCAGCATGCCGTTTGCGAAGAATGGGCTGCATGCTAAGCTAAAAATAGCCCTGGAAAATCAGTGCACATTTTAATAGTTAATTTATCACTTGAGGGGAAAAAATCCTGCAAGGACTGTGTGGAGTTTAACTTAGGTGTTAATAATCTGAAAGAAAGGCAGAATTTATTCATGACTCTGTGCTGTTGTTTTTTCCATTTCCACTCAATCACCTCAGCCAACTGTAATCACCCTAGAAATCACCTACATCAAACAATACAATGTTTCTACAATTTTGGCATTATGCAAGTGACAAAAACATATTATTTCACTATATTTCTCGCAATTCTTTATCACCAGTTGCTTAACTGTTTGCATAGTGTTAAATGTTGCTGCAAAACATTTTTAGCTCCGCCATAAATTATTTTGACAGGTTGCGAATGTCATACCTACTCATTAGAAAAAATTATACAAATAAACCTTTTGCATTATCCTCCTGGCTCAACAGAATTGCATGAATTCATTGTGATGGCTCCTAACCTTACTTAAGCCGACTGGTTTGTTTTTACTTTCTATTCAGTTTGAATTTGAAGGACAAATTATGTGTTATGTGCCTTAATGATGATATCTGTGGGAAAAAGACAGATGTGAAGGGGTTTTCTCTGCTCCTATATTGTTCACGAGTAAGGGTAATCTTAACTGCAGCTACAAATAAATGCACCATGTTATAGAAAGGGCTGGAGGCCAAACAGTATTACATTTGTGAAAGTTGTTTGTGACCAGCTGCTGAGATGTCACAAGCATCAAGATTTATTTTTTTAGTACTTGCTTATTTTTTTAACTATATTTCCCATATGTATAAAAAAAGGAACAAGAGCCCCTAACTTGGATCATATTTAACATCTAAATAAAATATGTGTTATGTTAAAAGTTATGGTACTTGAAAGGCAGTACACATCCATCCATTTTATTCCGCTTTATCCGGGGGCAGGTCACGGAGGCAGCAGACTGAGTAAGGAGACCCGGACTTCCCATTCCATGCACACCTCTTCCAGTTCGAGGGGACCCAAGGCATTACCAGGCCAGCTGAAGGACATAATCCCTCCATCATGTCCTGGGTCCCAGTGGGACATGCCTGGAACACCTCCAAAAGGACACATCCAGGAGGTATCTGGAGCAGATGCCCCACATCACACATGGTGGAGCAGTGGCTCTACTCAGAGCTCCTCACCCATCTCTAAGGGAGCACCCAGCCACCTTGCGGAGGAGATCATTTCGACCACTTGTATCCGCGATCTAGTACTTTTGGTCATTACCCATAGCTCATGACCATAGGCGAGAGTAGGAACGTAGATTGATGGTAAATCGAGAGCTTTGCCTTTCGACTCCTTCACTACAACAGTCTGATGCAGTGACCACATCACCGCAGGCATTACACACTTAAGTCAAATTCAAGCAGGGTGCCACAGCTTGATAGATTGGCTGACCTTTCTTTTAAAAACAACTCCTGGAAGTGTAAACAGTACCCTGGAATAGACAATATATAGTGAGAAAATAACAAAGAATGTTTTTAGGCAGATCAATAATATTTTACAATAATGCATGCTTGATCTATTTACCTCATTAAATATGAATGACTCTTGAATGCCACTATTGTTTGGGTATATGCATTTTCAGAGAGGCATTTTTGTTTCCTTTTCTCCTGTTAGGAATATTTAATAATTCTAGCTTTGAAAGTAGCTACAACAGCAATACAATTTGAGATCAACATTGTGTTCTTGTGCTAGTGTTTTTCTTAATTCTATATATGACCAATAATGGAAGTGAATTCATATTTAGAAATGTTGATATACATCTATTTATAGGTATAACTACATGTCTGTAAATTCATTCTCGGAGCGCATGTACACGCCATATCCAGAATCCTGCTAATAAACAGGTTAATCCTGCGCATGTAAATACACTTCTTGTCAACCTGTGCACTATATGATACATTGTATGCATCACCACATCGAGAAATATCTGTTCCATCTGACTTGTAATCTCTATTGCTCATAAACAAATTGTAGCCAACTGTAAAACATTCCAGTGGAGCACACAGTACTATTACTTACAAGATCTGTTCTCTTAGGACTAAAACTTCATCATATTCTGCAATACACTAAAACTATGTTTTTTTTTTCATGGACACGCATTAAAGGTTGAATGGACGATTTTTTTTACTCGTGGCGTAGACTGCCAATTAGCTCTGCCACGTATCAATCATAAAATGCACCTACCGCTCGTCCCTAGAGAGCAGCACGTTTCCGCGTGTCTAAGCGCATTGATCTATCATAATATAGTTCCCTCAGTGTACGGGACAAAATTAGGACGGAGAAAGACTGTTCGGGCTGTCTCATAAGAGACGAAAATCTACGGGAGACGAGAGATGCGATCCGTCACGCTAATAAACAAACGCACGTGTGTGTTGTATCAGTCCGCACGGGGGAGTGCGCATGCCCACTTCCGCCTGCGTTCTCAAATCGCCAAAAAATTGTCCATTGCGCCTTTAACTGAGGGTATCCCGGACTAAGAGCTCAGGAAACTTTTGATTTTGTCTCAAATTACCGTATTTTCCCAATTATAAATTGCACTGGAGTACAAGTCGCACTAGCCAAAATATGCATAAAAGAGAAGAAAAAACACACATTTAAGACGCATTTTTGGGTGATATTTATTTGATGAAATCCAAGACCAAGAACAGACATTTCATCTTGAAATACAATTAAAAATAATAATTAGAGAACATGCTAACGTAACACCTTCTGCTACATGACGCATCAACAACAAACTGTCGTAAGTGTCTGGTATGTTAACGTAACATATTAACAGTTATTCAGATAACTACAGAATACAAAACATTCAATCAAGTTAACCAAAGCATTAGTATTACCCCAAATCACAAAATCCATTGAATTGTTCTTCCTCAATGTCACTTCTAAACAACTCTGCCCACCGATTCTTTGTCGCTTAGAGCCTAGAGCGCCCTCTTGTGGTTTTCAGAAAATAATCAAAATGTGAAATGCGGTTGCCAGTGTGAAAATAACTAATTATATCACATATAAGTTGCGCCAGAGAATAAGTCGTTCCCAAGCCAAAACTATGTAAAAAGACGCGAATTATGGTCCAGAGAATACGGTATAAATACCTTGTCGGTGTAATCCCTCATTCGTCCAGGCGTGTTCCATAGTAGAAAAAGCTTCAGTTGTAGTCATCTGGACTCAGTTTGAAAAAATAGACGTTTCTACTCTCATCCAAGAGTCATTGTCAATAAAAGAATTTAGATCGAGAACTCCGATATTAATACTGTTCTGTGGTAAGACCCGCCCATTGGGCGGAGCCTTCCTGAAGTAGAAAGAGTCTCTGTTCCACGATCAGAGGAGAGGACGGGAAACTCCAAATAGAAGTATATAGGAAACCTACACACACGGACCAGTATCTGCTCTTTGGTTCCAACCACCCACTACAGCACAAGCTGGGTGTGATCAGAACCTTACAACACAGAGCTCAAGGTGTGCCCACCAGCTCAGAGGGCAAGAAGAAAGAGGAAAAACATGTCCGAAATGCCCTCTCAGCCTGTGGTTACCCCGCTTGGGCCCTCAACATAGTGAAGAGAACCAAAAAGCAGGACAAAAGGGAATCTGAACAGAGAAGGAAGGGTGTTTCTATCCCTTATGTGTCTGGCCTGTCGGAAAAACTGCAGAGAATTTTTAGACAACACGAAGTCCCTGTTTATTTTAAACCAGGAAACACTTTAAGACAAAAACTGGTTCACCCTAAGGACAAGTTGCCGACTCAAAAACAGAGCAATGTAGTTTATTCGATCCAATGCAGTGAAGAAAGCTGTAAAGAACGGTACATAGGTGAGACAAAACAGCCTCTACACAAGAGGCTTTATCAGCACAGAAGAAATACAAGTTCAGGACCACAGAGTGCCGTGCATCTCCATCTTGAAGCCTCTAATCACTCGTTTGAAGACGGTGAGGTGAAGGTTTTAAGCAGGGAGAAAAGATGGTTTGAAAGAGGAGTCAAGGAAGCTATTTTTGTTAAAAAAGAAAGACCTTCTTTAAACAGAAATGGAGGGCTAAGGTTTAATCTTCCTGTTATTTATAATGGGTTACTGAACCCCTGGAAAGGTAGAGGACCAGGACAAGGACATTCGGATGCTAATCAGGTACTCAGGGTGGTTGAGCCAGGGTCTCACAAAGACAAAGAGGTTTCTAATAGCCCATTAAGATTCTGAATAGGTTAGCTCGGTAGATACAAGGGGGGAGTTTCTGTTGAAACAAACAACTCTTTCTACTTCAGGAAGGCTCCGCCCAATGGGCGGGTCTTACCACAGAACAGTATTAATATCAGAGTTCTCGATCTAAATTCTTTTATTGACAATGACTCTTGGATGAGAGTCGAAACGTCTATTTTTTCAAACTGAGTCCAGATGACTACAACTGAAGCTTTTTCTACTATAAATACCTTGGTTTCATTCTAGACATAGAGCTGTCTTTTAAAGATCTACAAAAAATGTATATAAAACTTGAGTTCTTTGATCGTAAAAGTCATTTTTACCCTTGAAGCTCGTAAACATATGGTATCGGCCACGTTTATGCCTTTATTGGATTATGACGATGCTCTCTATATAAATGCAAAATGTCTGAAATCCTTGGACAGTGTATAACCCTCTGCTTTGAGATTCACAACAGGTTGTGGCAGGCTCATCCACCACTGTGAATTCTATGCCAGGAGATTCACACATTGGATGATTTTACTGTATAAAATAATAGATAAATGGGCACCTAACGACTTGTGTGTCTTCAAGCAAAGAGCGGAGGGTTATTATGCCCTGCGCTCGCAAATTGTATTGCTTGTCGGTATTTTGTGTATGGCTGACTGGGGAAAGAGGCTCTTCCTACGCTGCTCCTGTAGCTTGGAAGTCGCTTCAAGCGGATTGGAGATTGGAGAACTGGTCTTGCTTAGGGGTTTTTGCACGATTTAAAAAAACAAAGAAATAAAATCCCATTAAAAAAAATGTGCTTTTAAATGTAAACTCTGTTTTTATTTGTTCTTAAATGTCTTTGAATTGTAATTATGTTTTCATCAATTTTATGCTCATGTTATTCCCTTTGCCCCAAGTCCCTCTTGAAAAAGAAGTCACGGACTTCCAACTGGTTAAACCCAGTGATTATGGCGGCTTTGCAGGAGATAACGGATACGTTTAAAAAGGCTGTAGACTTAAAGATGGATGCGCCCTTGGCAGAAATGCGTGATTTGAAATTCAAGACTAATGAACGAGACAGCCAAGCCACAGCAGCCAAAAATGTAATCTCTGATTTGAAAAACAGAGGTATCTTCTACCCTGCAAGGCAAAGTGTCAGATTTGACAGACCCGTCCTGACTGACTAAATGGACTACCTGGAGAATCGTAATCACAGGTCATCTGCAGATTGTCGGTCTTCCAGAGGACACCAACGGGAAAGATCAAGTTTATGGAGGCTTGGATCCCCGAATATCTAAAACATCCAACAAAAGCTGCAAAAATAAAGCTTGACTTCATATCTCTCCCTGGCTCCCAAGCCAGCCCCGAACCAGCGTCAAAGACAAATTATACTGAAGTTCCATAACTTGTGATAAACAGTGTGTCATGACGGCATTTAGATGGCTCGCTGTGGACCAGTTCAGACCAAATGAGCTCCACGTCTGATTCTTCAATGACTATTCTGTGAGAGTGGACAAGAAACGCAAAAAGTGAAGTCTTGTCTGAGACAGAAGAAAGTGGATAATGCTTTGCTTTATCCCACAATTTAATTTTAATTGAAAAATAAAAGAAAAAGAGGTCTCTTTTGATTCTTACCTGGTTAAAGAAATGTTAATAAATGAAAGTAAATTGATCTTTGCACCTGCCACTGTATCAGATTCTTGACAAGTATTGCGTTAGAGTAAGTTAGCAGTATCCCCTCCCTCCAGTAGATAAGAATTGTCGACATAAAGGATAACTATAGGTTCCCTAAAACAGACCTATAGGAGCACATTCTGTTTTGCACATTGAGCATTTTGCACCTACTGTTTGCATGAGTGCATTTTCCATTAACCTAACACAGCAATACAGGAAGGAAGCACAGATGAATATGTCTGGGAGTAAATCGATTATTCCGCCTACACATTCAGAATGTTTATTAATTCCCACCAAATTTTGGAGAGAGCGTTTAAAGTACCGGTAGGTGACTCATTTGGTCCCTCACATTTTAGTTCATCAATTCTCTAATCACTCTGACAGCACAGTGTGAAAAATCATTTAGTTTGTCATTGGCCCGATGGTGACCCATGCCGCAGGTCTGTAAATAGCGCCATAGTGGTTAACTGATTAGCATTCATGGGCTGCACCGTCCATTTATCATCTTTGCTAAATCCGGATTACTTGTATCAAGGCCAAATTGTCAACATGTCCCTTTGTATTGGACAAGATTTGTTTATAAGAGAGGGACCAGTGTGCCTCCTGTTTGCTCATTTGATGGACAAAATGCTTCCATTTGCAGTTTGCGCAACAGTGGTACAGGTTCAAGTTTGCACAGAAATGCAGATTGTTCCCATCCTCACCGACCTTATCATAAAACTCAGTAACTGGTCGTAGGGCAACTCCTTGTAACTGGTCGTAGGGCGACTCCTTGTAAATGGTCGTAGGGCGACTCTTGCTGCTCTGTTGCTGTCGCCTCCATGCTGCTTTTTGTTTTGATGCGCATGCGCAGTGCGGTGCGACACGCGAAATCTGTCTGCTCTATCGGCCTCTACAACTCAGGAGCTCTCACGCTTGCAGGCTCTGATTGGGCAACATAACAGTGTGTTTTTCACCTGGAAGTCTCTAGAAATCTGACACCTTATTGAAGGAAATTAAAAAGAACGAACGTGCCGTTCACAGACACCAGAATGAACGCGTTCATATTATCGTTCTTCGGCAGTAATACCGTTCGTTCAGTTCACGTTCACCAAAATTATGAATGCGTTCATGAACTTTCGTTCAATGAACTTGTTCAGGCACAACACTG
Organism: Eucyclogobius newberryi; assembly: GCF_026437365.1. Lineage (NCBI taxonomy): Eukaryota > Metazoa > Chordata > Actinopteri > Gobiiformes > Gobiidae > Eucyclogobius > Eucyclogobius newberryi. Next base: position 25,818,281 of record NW_027315746.1, read on the forward strand.
CTCTTAGGACCACCAGAAGGCCAACATTTTGAGAGCAAAGAGCTCTGTTTGGATGATATGGCACTAAAGCATCTTTGAGGTAGGATGGGGCCATGTCATTTATGGCTTTGTAAGTCAGGAGTAGGATTTTTAAATTGGATTCTAAACTCGACAGGGAGCCAGTGAAGAGACTCGAGCACCGGCGTAATGTGCTCTCTTATTTTAGTACCTATTACGTTCTCTATTATGTTCTGGATCACACCAGTCTGATGTGAGCAGAAATAAAGTTTTTCAGACTAGGTAAACCCAAACCTCCTTTTTCTTTTGAAAGCTGTAGAGTTTTGACTCAATAAATAGCCTGTTGGGGATGGAAATTAGGAGAGTCTGGAATAGAGAGAAATCTGGCCAAAACAAACCAAGATTGTTGATGATTCTTATGGGAAAACTAAACCTAAATATTTCAGTGATTCCATTAGCCATTTAAATGGGTATGTTTTTCTAAAGGTCAAAGGGTCGCCAGTAAGAGAGGATTCGTATTTTTGCACCATCAGTTTGTCTTCAGATATTGGAATAATATCATGAAGGAAATTCGTCACATTAGGTTTAGAAATTTCAGTTTTGGTCAAATATAATAGGATATTATCTGCACTCTCTGGGGGGGACCGGAGGGTGTGTTCCAACTACAGAGGGATCACACTCCTCAGCCTCCCTGGAAAGGTCTATTCCAGGGTACTGGAGTGGATAATCCGACCGATAGTCGAACGTCGGATTCAGGAGGAGCAGAGAAAGATAAGGCTCTCGATTCACGTCAATCTACCCTCACCTATGGTCACGAGCTTTGCATCATGTCCGAAAGGACAAGATCGCAGATACAAGCGGTCAAAATGAGTCTTCTCCGCAGGGTGGCTGGGCGCTCCCTTAGAGATAGGGTGAGCAGCTCAGTCAGTCAGTGTTCTGGATGCATCATGGGGGCCTCCCTGGGGAGGTGTTTCAGGCATGTCCCATCGGGAAGAGGCCCCGGAGGAAAACCCAGGACACGCTGGAGGGACTATGTCTATTGGCTGGCTGAGAGAGAGGGAAGTCTGGTAGTTTCTGCTTAGACTGCTGCCCCCGCGATCCAGCTAGATGGATGGATTATCTGCTTAGCAGGCTATTTTATGTTCTGTCACATTGATTGTAACACTATAAATTGTTTTTGATTCTCTAATATACTGAGTCAATGGTTCTAAGTACAAAGCAAACGAAAGGAAGAACCAAGGCCAGCCCTCTGTCAGATGTCCTTTGATTTTAATTCGTAATGTTGGACCGTCGTAAAGTGCCCCAATATTTATTTATTATTTATAAATAGAGTTGGATGCTTTCTCAACATCCAAACTAATTATTGCAGCTTCGTTTTGCTGTTTTCATATATGAAACATTACATGTAAAGATTGACTTATGTTGACCTGGGCTGGTCGTTTGTTAATAAATCCTGTCGGATCATTGATACATTAATTTGGTAGTATTTGTTCCATTCTTTTGGACATAATTAAGGTGTGTTATAGTGGTCCACCAATATGGAAATTTTGGGCCAATATGGATGTTGTGGGAAATTCTTTGGGCAATTACAGATATTTGGCCTATTATTTTCTATGTTGTTATGGTTATTTTAAACTCTTTTAAACACATCGAGTAAGTCAAAAGCACCAAAAGCAAATTGGTCAAATGCTGTTGTTGAATTTGTTGTCTTCAGAAAAGATTTTCACGTTCTTTTTAATTCAGTGTTCCCTTATGATTATATGTGAAGGTCGAGTCAAAGCAAAACAAATGCATGCATACATGCATACTTTAAATTGACAAGGGATTGCTCAAAATTGTGAATCTCCGATATAACCTCTTTCTAATTTATGAACTGGTATTCAAAACCACTCATTAAACCCTTGCTCTTTGTCTGTTCAAACGGGTCAGAGGCTGCTATATTGTTTAATAATAAATTGGTTCTCTCTCTTGAGTGTGAACTCAAATTAAAGTTGGCCTTCTGTTACTTTGGGCCAGTCTGTTGCTATGGCGTTCATCTGCGCTTCAGTGCTGTCCAATTATAGACCACATTACTCCAAGTCTTAAGGTTCAGTGTAATGTGCTTGACTCTAATCAACAGTAGAATTTATATTGGTTAAATTTATACCATATGATAGCGAAGCAAATCTCCGTAAAGCTAGTTAGATTTGGCAACAAGTTTGACAGGCTTTATTAATTTAACTTAACTATGAGTTGAAACATTGCCTAGTTTATCATTGCTTTATGTTTAATGCTCTTTGAAGGGTGTTCGTCACAAACTGATGACTGTATCATCCTTGAATATTTGGCTTTTTCATTCTTTGTGTTTTGAGGAAACTGCTTGTTGCTACTGTGCATTCCTATGAGACTCATTACAGCAGTGGAACTGTAGGATATAAAATAATGGTTACACTGGGGAGCAGATCTCAGCTGTCTGACTTTTTTGTTTTTGGAATGTTAAAGGTTGAATGGACGATTTTTTTGGCCCAAATCTGAGTCTCAATTCCCCGTGGCATGGACTGCCGATTAGTCCTGCCACGTATCAATCATAGAACTCACCAACCGCTCACCTGCAGCCGCGTGCGGCTCGTCCCCATTTTTCGCGCGTCTAAGCGCATTGATCTATGATAATATAGTTCCCTCAGTGTACGGGACAAAATGAAGACGGAGAAAGACAGTTCGAGCTGTCTCATAAGAAGAAGGAAATCTACAGGAGACGAGAGATGCGATGTGATCCGTCGCGCTAATAAAACGCATGTGTGTGTTGTATCAGTCCGCACGTGGAGTGCGCATGCGCACTTCCGCCTGCGTTCTCAAATCGCCGATCGTCCATTGCGCCTTTAAGTTATCACTCATTGTGTAACTGTTTTGTTTATGCTCCTGTAATTGGAACATTTTGAGTTTTGGCTGCATTTTCTGATTGATGTCCTTTTATTTTGCTTTTAGTTTTACTAGGTAGTATAAATCTTTGACTTGTTTTGACTGTAGTCACAGTCAAGATGTAAACTAAATCTCAATGGCTATCCATGCTGGTGTTGCCATGGTTGAGCATCTTTATGGTTCACCTTACTATAATTAAATTGCAGTCAGAAATCAGACATTGTGACCATATGATATACTTTCCAGACTTTGGAAGATTTGTTTGAAGATTTGTTTTATTATCATTTTTGTATTATAGAGTACAATTATACAATTCTGTCTACTTCAAATAATATATGGGCATTGGCCTTTTAAAATTGTATCTCAGTCAGTATATTTTGGTGTGCCATACAGTATGGCCACTGTCTCTTTTCTGGCTGCAATTTAAATTATATCAATGTGAACCATAAAGATAACAGTTGGGTAACTCGCTAATGCTAACCAAGTACGTATGTTTGCTTATGTGAGAGAAATAACCCTGAATGAATGATCATAAAAATCTTAAGTGCATTTAGCAAGAGCAGAAGCAATAGAGGGGTTATAAAGGAGGACACTGACAGAATTTCAGATACCAGCAGAATATTGTTATCAGTAATTGTAACAACTTTACCTGAAACGTGTTGTTCGGATGCTTGTGAGGAGGAGTTGTGACTCATCTGGTTTGCATTTTCTCTTTCTGCATTTATCTCAAAAATTTCTCTATTATGCAAACCAGTGCAGACCTTATGTCTTTTCTGTGAGCTTCGGCGATTAGAAAAAGCTGTTGTTGAATCATTCTGTTCACTTGATCGGAACTTACAGACTTTAAGCTCGAGACATTGTCCCAACCAGCAAACATAATATCTTTATTGGGGCTGAATTGCCCTGTATAGTTTTGTCAACTGGGCTTTCTTATTTTATGTTTTTTGTGTCGACCAACTTATTAATATGCGCTTGAAGATGTGTTTTTATTTCAAAACCGATGAAAGATGCACCTCAACAAAGGTGTTTGGCAGGTCTATCTGGTAAATGCCTGTTATTACAATATGCAATTTTCAGTAGGTGGAAAGTCAACTGCATGATTCCATGAAAATACAAAATTAAAACCATATTTCTGAACATTCTCTATGCAGATAGATGAGTTGCATGCCATACTGTGGAGACCAAAGGAGCAATATTAAGTAAAGCAGAGCTTGTAGAGCTGCAAGCCCACTCACAGTAAAGATGGATGTTTCTTCGATGTTTTTCAGTGTAATAAAAACATCCAAAATGAAAAGGAAACCCTTGCTTTTATTTTAGTCTATTTTAGGCTCAAAGGCGTAATGGTGGCAGAGTGAGTAGAACGCCTCATAGCAAGAAAGTTGCAGGTTTGACTCCGTGGTCAGACGGGCTTTTCTGTACCGAGTACAGTTTCCTTTTTCAACCCAAAACACAATAGGTTAAAAAAAATCCTCCAGCAATGATGATTCTGACCAAGCTCAACATCTGGAGATGGTTCCCCAGGCGTTGCACTGTGGCGACCACTGCTCCTGACAGGTTTCCCCTGCGGCATTCAAGGATGGATCAAATGCAGAGAACAAATTTCCCAAGATCGTGTACTTTAAAGCGTGTGTACTTGTACTTGTGTATAAGTCTCTCCATGGCCTAGCACCATGTTAGTGAAGTATGAACCATCTCGGTCTCTGAGGACCTCAGGGACCGGTCTCCTGCTGGTGCCCAAAGTCAGGACTAAACATAAGGAACCTGCTGTTCAGTTTTATGCAGCTAAAATCTGGAACTCTTTTCTTTCATATCATTATCTGCTTTGCAATTTTAATGCATATTATCTTGTTATGTGAAAGGGGGTCAGGCATTTAGCTAGAGGGCCGTCTTCCCGTCTTTTGGACGGGGTATCTCGACATGTGGACGGACATTTTCGAGGGTAAGGACGGTGTAATTTTTATTAATACATTTTAGAAAAGTTTTTAAATCGGGCCGGGAAGCACTTGACAATAGTCGACCGTGGTCCGCGCCATGACAGTTGAGTGTTTACAAGTGAAAATTTGCATGCTGCGCGCTGATTGGTCGACAAAGTTTGTGTGCTTGGCTCTGATTGGCTGCCGAGCCGTGGTCTGGAAAATGCCGAACCTCCACGTAATACCATGTGAAATACGGCGCAATACGCAGTGTGATCCGCACGGCCGAGAGGCACAGGCGACGCGAGAGTATGGAAAGTCAATATGATACGAGAGGCGTGCGCGCGCCGCTCTAGATTGCTTCCGCGTTAAAAGCGCCGCTTTATTTAGTAAAAGCATCGAAAAAAGGTCGTGAAACACATATTGGCTTTCCAAATTTTGAAAGCCCCCGGGTGGACGAGGTATTTTCAAATCCTAGCTAAAAGCCTGAAGGGGGTCAAGGGGGGAATGGACCAACGCATTAATTAAGTACAGGTACTGTTATCCATACTCAATATACTACTCCCTATGCATCGAGTAGAGTGTATCAAATCAAACTATGTTGAAGTTTTTAAGGCTTTTTTTGGACTTTATTAGACAGGACAGTTTCAGCATGGAATGGGGATGAGAGAGAAGGGAGGACATGCAGCAAATAGTCGGATTCAAGCTCACGACACTGCGGTCGGCTGCACATAGGTATGTGTGCTGCCACCTTAACCACTCGACCACCGGGCAGCACCCATAAGATATTTTAAACTCTTCAACTTCAATAACCTAAATGATGTGGTAATATTCTCACCTGCCTTGTCCCCGATTCCTGCTGGGCCATATTGAGTCTGGGGAGTACAGAACGTATACAAAATGGATTTTCTAAAGTAATTGATTGTGGAATTTTTTTACCCCAAGCGAATGTTAAAGGTGCCATAACATGCTTTTTTCACGTTTCGTAGTCGATCCTAAGTATATAATTGATAATAATAAGGGTTGTGCAACACCCTTAACATAATAGTTAAGAAACATCACCCAGACCTTGGACCCCCTCACCAACCCGGAAATGCAGACGGCTTGGTTTGATATTCGCCCCCACCCTTGCGAAGAGCGATCTGGCTCCCCCGCCCAACCCGTGACGTAGTCTCAGAGCGCGTGTGTGCTCCGCCCACCCGTGACGTAGTGTGTCCCCCACAGCTGTCTGCTCCGCGATGTGCTGCTCCGCGCGACTGAGTGAGAAACGATAGAACTTCAGATCAACACTACGATGGTGACGCGTGCCTGTGGTTATGACGCGGTCTTGTAGCCACCCCCCGTCAGTTTGGAGATTCGAGGAAAGGAGATAGTCTGTAATATAGCTAAACACTGCGGGAATCAATCAAAAAAACACTCTGGGTACATATATGAAGCACAAATAGCAATGTAAGAAGGTTAAAAGCGCTGAAAAGTCGATTTTGCATGTTATGGGACCTTTAAATGCGGTAGGTGCATAATGCTGCTTTTGGTTTTAAAAGGATGTTTATGGGTGTGCATCTGGTTAGTATGCATGATGAGTGTGTGGTAGCATGACGAGCAGCATACATTAGTGAATGAACATGAGAAACAGCATTTGTCTTGAGTGAGCCGTGGGAAGCTTGTGCATAGACCAGTCAGTGGCTCACTCACTCTGCTTAGTCAGGGCCTACACGCCAGAGGCACATCCCTCTGTGCTGCATATCAATGCAAGTAGATAGTCTGGGCTGAGCTGTATTATTGGCTGTGCTTCTAACATCTCCCTGAAAGTTGGGGCTTATTTCCCAGTGTTTAATGACAACTTAACCAACCTTTTTTGGACTTATTGGCACTCAATGTAGGATGTTTTTTAGATTGTTCTTTAACTCTGTTTAAGGATGACCTTGTGGTTCTTTGTGACTTTATTTAACTCATAAATGAAAGAAAATAGTCTACAATGGCTCTACATTGTCTGCACTTATTTAACACTTAATCCACTCAGAAAAATAGTCAAAATAATTAATCACTTCAAGTGCTTTGTGGTGGTTTGGGATACATTTTTAATAAATCCAACTGATTTAATTTGTTGTAACTTTAAATTGTTATTGGCATATGTTAATCTGAGTTTAAACAATTATAACTTAATCAAACTATTATCTCTTTATCTCTTTATATAGAGATAAAGAGATAATAGTTTTTTATTTTAATTCTGGGCATGCTGCAATTCATCATCCAGTGTTAGAAACAAGACAAAAGTCATGTTCAATCAGCAGAGCCATGGGAGGTTAAAGTCTTGTATTGGATTATTGACAAGGGCTGAAATGGCACAGCCTCAATATGAGTCAGCGAGAGACTGAGAGTGATTGTGAGATTCATACCAAGATCAGATCATACTGCTTAGGCCCCCTCAGAATAGAACCACAGTATTTCAACAGGGAATAAAAACTCAACATATATATTTATAGCATGACTACATACCTCTTCTGGATCTTTACATTCTAAAGGGCTGACTGATTTTGTTCTCACTTTGCAATATCACAATAGCACATGTGCGTCAGATCAGCAAGGAACCTGGTTAATTTGCGGCAATGTCTTTTTACAAAGTAGTGTCTCAGCGTGGCAGTCTTATACTTTGCAGACTGTGTGGTGAGTAAGGCGTAACCTGTAAGTGTTAGAAACGTATATTTTTTTCTTTGGATAAATGAAAATCTATTCAATTAATAGCTTAACGGTCAAATCATGGACTGCTTTAAACCTATGGTCATGAGCTTTGGGTAGTGACCGAAAGAACAAGATCGCGGATACAAGCGGCCAAAATGAGTTTCCTCCGCCGTGTGGCTGGGCGCTCCCTTAGAGATGAGGTGAGGAGCTCGGCCACATGGGGGGAGCTTGGAATAGAGCCGCTGCTCCTCCACGTCGAGAGGAGCCAGCTGAGGTGGCTTGGGCATCTGTTCCGGATGCCTCCTGGGCGCCTCCCTCGGGAGGTGTTTCAGGCATGTCCCACCGGGAAGAGGCCCCGGGGAAGACCCAGGACACGCTGGAGAGACTATGTCTCCTGGCTAGCCTGGGAACGCCTCGGGATCCCCCCGGAGGAGTTGGAGGAAGTGTCTGGGGAGGAGGAAGTTTGGGAGTCCCTGCTTAGACTGCTGCCCTCGCGACCCGGCCCCGGATAAGCGGCAGAAAATGGATGGATGGATGGTCAAATCATTTTCTTTTTATTTATTCATACAGGGAAATCCCAATGAGAAAAGTTATTTTTTTAATGGTGACCATGTTAAAACACAACATAGTATAAAGTACAAACACAAAGGATACTATAACACAAATAAAACATTCAGTAAAATTGACCTATCCATAAAAACACATTTACACATACAATATGAGATAAAATTAAACAAAACGAGGGCATCTGCACTGTCCTTGACCAGTGCTTTAAAATCATTAAAAGGCATGAAATTATTTGATTTAAAAAGTGTCTGTTTTGTGCCACCGGGAGGGCACTGTTCTGTGCTGACTCGATGGGACTGAAAGATAAATAAAAATGTTCTGAGACCTCAAACAGTGACAACTTGACCTGGGGTGCAAATAATCAGGCAAATTGCCTACAAAAGCCTTATAAATAAACAAATGGCAGTGCTGCCATTTGCCATTCTACTTTAGAATATAAGTGACAGTGGTGAGTTCTGTATCCATCATTAAGATCCTCTACCCACAATAAGCATGAATAAGCAGCAGACCTGACAAGATGGATTTTTGTGAATAAGTAAACCAAAACATTGCAACACCTGGCAGTGCAGTGAGGAAATGGATGAGACAAAACGGCAATTTCGGCTCATATTTAATATGTCGACTTTAGGGGTGTAACAATACACACAGCTAGTGTATTATTTCGGTACAACGCGTTCATTTCAGTCAGGTCCACTTATATACGGTTTCAACTGTGTTTTTGTTTTTTAATCATTTCTTTGCCCATAGGCTTTATTAAATAGGGCAGCATAGTGGGAAATGGTGAAGAAGAGCTGGAAGGACATTCAACAAATTTCTGAAGCCGAGAATCAATACAGTATGACCTGCTGCTGCTCGGACCACTTGACCACCTAACTAACAGGGTTTTTATAATTCAGTTTATTGGAATGGACTTTAAAAGTTCATGTGTCACACGTTTCCTCAGGGATTCCTGTAAACATTTGTAACCAGCAAATATTACATTATCCAGCGCTCGTAAACACCAAAAATGGCAATGCATGGTAAACAGGGGTTTGGACTTGCCTTTGCTTCAGAAGTACTGCATTCGCCAGAAGACGCACAGTTCTAATGCATAAAAGTTATTGCCCTTTACAATCTCCTGCTGTTAAAGAGGAGAGGCCTGTCTACAGATACTAATGCCTGTGTTCTACCGTAATGCACAGGTTATAATCAAGATTCTTATCACAGCCTTGAAAAAAATGTGGTCGCTCCACTTTGCAAGTTTGCATTGATTAGATTAGTTTATTTGAATCTAATGATCCACTGATTTTAAAGGCTATATTTTATTCATACAACGTTAGAGAGAAATATTAATTTAACAGGGAAACTGTTTGCTCAGTCTACAAAAATCTACATCAGGAAGCAAATGTTTGAATGATTTTAGCATACCGTTACACCCCTAGCTGTTTTGCATTCTCATTGGTTATTATTCTCAATTCAACTGTGTTCTAGACCCTCTAAAACACTGTTATCAGCCCAATGTGTGCTTTGCTAATCTTAATTGCTAGTGCTGAAGCTAATATAAGGGTTTTAAATGTGGAATAAAAAATACTGCCTTGGCGCTTTCATTATCCTAATGAATTCATTATGGACATGATAATTGTCCTCAGTTGGCCAAACTGAATAGATCTGGGCAATCTCACTGTAGCTTAATTGTATCAATTTTAGTAGACTATTGCTGTTATACATGCACCTTCGTTGAAGGCGCAGCGCTTCTGTGTCGACATGATTTTTATTAAAGAAAATTTAATAAACATTTTTTGAACACTTTATTCCATTTCAAAGTTACCGGGGACTGCTTTAAAACAAAACTCATAGCCCAAAACATATTTCTTTTTTTTCACCATCTATTCAAGTTAAGATTTGTTTGTATTATTTTCATCCAATTCAACAGTTTTGTCTTGTCTTTGTCTGATAATCCTCTATTCACCTTATTCTGGAAGTTGCCCTGTGTGCTGCCACGCTACATGATCCCTTTTCTGCTTATATTAGATAACATAGGGCTGTCTTTGAAAGAAAATAAGTTCTACACAGACTGAAAAGTCATTTTCAGGCTGCCAAAGGAATCGATGCTTTGTGGTCATTTTATATAAATCAATCTACTTTATTGCATATTTTTGCGGCAAGACTTTTCCCTCGTTCTTCACAGTATTAGAGTTCCCGCTCGACCGGAAGTGCACTTTCAATGGAAGTGCTGATCCGGGGCAAAAAGAGGCAAAAGTGGGCGGGGTGTGATAAGGTGACGAGGCCTAACTGTTCTCTCAGTCCACTTCATGCTAAACTCACTCCCCTTCATTCTACACAATAACCTCTGCACATTCAGGTGTAAACTTGCTTCATATCGAAAAGTTTGCGTTCGTCCACCCCACGCACAATTGCGCACACACACACACACACACACACACACACACACACATGCAGTAAAAGGGGCGGGCCTGAGCGAGGCTGTGCTGCTTTTAGATAGATGAGATGAGATAAAAGGAAACCTGTGATCACAATCACTTTACACTCAAAGAACACATGCTGCGGCACACAGTAACGTAGAGAAGGCTCGTCAAAAATACCATGAAAGACTGAAGCTTGTTTGCTGAACTCTTCCCAAAAATGTTGGTGAGGCAGAGCTGAAAACTGCTGTGGCTCTGTGGTCCTTGGAACAACTTGCAACTTTTGCAGAATAAACGACATTTCACCCTGGAGAGACCACAAGAATGGACTGTTTAGCAAGCTTTATTCGTGAGTTATTTGGCGCTCAGACCCCGGCGGAAGACGTTGCAATCATGGGCACTCCATGATCTATTTGTATTAGATGTCTCCCCTCGGAGCCTGGAGACTGGTGGTGGTAGATGTTAAGAGGAGGTAGAGGATGAGGGGAATGTAGAGGAGGAGCTGGGGAGGTGGTGGGTCGCAGTACGGTTTGAGCGGCCGAGCCATCTGCCTGAGGGCTTAAATGCGACCGCCTGGTGCTGATTGGAGCGGGGAGGAGCGACTTGAGAGCGACGATTGGGGATGAGGAGCAGGTGCGAGGGCCATGGTGCAGACGCCCCCTGACCTTTCACCCTCCTTCTTTGGCCAGGAAAAACTGCATAACCTCTTTGGGATAAGCGTAGAAACCTGGAAGAGTCCATGGTGAAGTGAGGGATCTGACTCTCACAGACGGACAGGCAGGCGCCCGCTTGAGTGCGATGATGGCGCTGGGGAGAGGGGTCCTTCCATGGTGGCCTTGACATGATGGATGGAGTTAGGTCTTCCAGGCTGAATTTACGCAGGCTTCATTAAGGCTCCTCCAACTCGCAGCTCTAAATTTCTCTGATTTTGCTAAATCAGCAGAAGGCTTTAGCTGGTCCTTTCTTTGAAAATATTTGCAAGGGAGAGGTGAAATGAAGAAGTTGTCCAGTCCATGTGCACATCTGGACACAGCGCAGGTGCCCTCGAACCATTTAGCAATTTTTCACATTGTCGATTATTAAACACACAACTTAATGGAATTATTCAAATGAATTTGATTTGTCGCCCAGCCCTACTTTGAACTCTTGCCTCAGACACGTCTGGCAGACGGGTGCTCGGATGGCACCAGGCGAGTGTGAAACGACTCAGTCAGCTAGCAGAATACCGTTCTCCTCCCTCAAGTCTGGCGAAGACGCATCCTCCTGCCAAAACCCTCCTACCGCATTCCCACCTGGTCGTCTGTTGTGTTCCTGTCCACAGCCAAAAAGTTTCCCACAAGACACCGGGGGTTTGTTGGCTCCCCATCAGACCTCCACCAAGACTCTGGTGATGACTATAGACTAAACAAATCTTCCCCCGGGCCAATTATTTAGCTAATCATCTTTACCTATAATTGAATTATGGGACTGAATGAGTAATTTTATTATTGACTCAAATTACCTTCATCAGGATTTCTTTATTCAAGTAGACCCATGCAGCAGATTTCAAGTGATTGTAAGATCTCCTGTGTGACCCTTGAAGAAGGATTGTATTTTACAATTACCAAAAAGCACAAACCACATATACTATTATGCGTATTTATATTCAGATTTAGGTACAGAGAAAAAACACCCATAGAACAGAGCATGCATATGGCAGGTTTTCATGTTTTTGGAATTATGACGCGATTTTGTGGGACACCACATGTGGAAAATATTTATTTTAGTTTTACGCCAGTAATACTTTATAATTGCATTATTTATTAATTTGCAATCAATAATACAGGATGTAGCGCAGAGTTCTTAAAAGGAATCCCTTCATGTTATCAGCACAGAAATTTCAATCCAAAATGCAGGGACAATTTATAACCAAGAAACATTATTTTGACAGCTTAAACTTGAGTTTACCACTAAAGTCATACATTTTAATTTGCCAAAAGCTGTAAAGCCTTTCCCCTTGTTTGTGTGATGGTTGCTAGGTAACAATTATGGAATTACCTCTACGTATCTGCTGCCATGTCCAACCAAGAAGTATAATTGGCAAACATTTTTGTAAAATCTTGAATAAAATGATGTTAACAATGTTTCAGCAAAAGTATGACATATGCACTGTAATGTCGTCTTGAAAAAATCCAAACCTCTGAGATTCAGAAATGTCTCTTTTGTCAGCTCGGGCTGATCTGACACTGTCTCACAGCAGCAGACGTTTAGTGATTCAAGATGAGTCTTTGGGTTGACCTTTTTAAATGGAATTTCTTTAAGCGCATTTGCCAGCGACCAAATTTAAGACTTCAATCTTGTAGATGTAAACTTTGACTTTCAGAGCCCCTTGTTTATCTCATTGATTCAACAAACGTCAAAGGACCAAGGCGATGCATGTCAATTCCCTGCTCTCCTATCTTGCTATTCTTTTTGCAGCTTATATCTTTGTGCAACAGTGAATACAAATGACCTATGATATTTAAACAGCTGTAACATTTGACTGCATCAAACAGCCCAAAGCAGATTGCCTTGCTTGACTTGGTGAAAAACTGTTGTTGATTAGTGTGTGTAATATTTGTCCTGCTGTCTTTGAGCATATGGCTCGTGTGTGTCGGTGATGGGTGGAGTGTCAACAAACTGTTGCTAATGATACAGTATTAGTTATTCAGAGTGAAATCTTTCAAATTTTTGTAATATGACTTAAGGTTTGCTAAATGTTTAATTTGTGTAACTTTAAAATTAAATACCATTGGTAATAATTATAACGCTGTTTATGCATGTTTGATATATTAAACGCATATATACAGTATATATATATATATATAAATGGTGGGGCAGCCTATTGCAGGCTTCGCAATCTATCCATCATAGAGCCACTCTGGTCAGCCAACCATGCAGCAAATCTCAGCTGGAAGTAAGTACCAAAAAGCACACTTGGTTGATTAATGGACTTGCTGGGTGCCTAATACACGTCTTCATTTAGTTCCCTTTTCAAACAAATCAATCTGTAGAGAGCTCTTTTCCCAGTCATGTCTTTCGGATCGATCACTATTTCAACATAGAGGGTAAGATTTGTGCATGTGTCAGACGTTCATATCTTTATCAAGCTTCACAATCTTTCAGTTCTATTTTTAATCTTAATTCACTCTCAATATTCACCACTGCTGCATTGTGGGAAAAATCAATTTGAAGCTAAACCACCATTGGTATTTTTAAAGAGCCTTTGTGACGCTCGCAGACATGTGGGTACGTCGTAGCTTCTCACTGAACATTGTCATGAGAGAAGCAAGTGACGACAGTGCCTTTGTTCAGCAGTAAAGCACATGCAGCATTATGGGAGGCGTTCTCTTGCAGGTCTGTTGCAGCAATATTGTAGTGTTGGACATATGTAATTACCTTGATCTCTATAGGTGGGATTAGGCTGTGAATTAGAATGTCATTGGAAGCAAAGGAGAAGGCTCTGAAATTAATAATCTAAACTGTGAAGTCAGAAGATTTATTTTCTAAATGTCACATAGCAATTTGTTGTGGTACATGCTAATACTTGATCCTTATTTTCGCTCTGCATAGACCTACTGTGTTGCTGCGGTATTCCCCCCCAAAAATATTTGATCTGTGATGATTCTGTGTCTTTATTTTCTTTCGACTACTTGTCTACCGTCATCCTCAGGAGAGTCTATAATGCTGTCTTTTCTGTGAGGTGTCTTGCCAGAAATAAGAATTTAAGTGTTACAAGATTTCATTAAAATTGTAGTTCATATAAATAACTGTGTTAAGTTTCCAATAGATCTTGTGGTTTCTCTTTCTCAATAATAAATGGAACTTCTTATCTATCAAAATATTGAAAACAAACCTCTTATTGGGCAAGTGGCTGTTATATGTATCACATAAAATGTATTATTGTATCAAATTTTCTATGCTATAGTAGAAGTGATTTATGGAAGTCTTGAAAACAATGGGGACAAAATGAGCAGATATTTTTCAGCAAGATTAGACCCTTGTACAATAGTGTGTCTCTAACTGTAAATTAAAATAGCCATATAGTTTTGATATTGACTTATATATGGAATATAAATGACGGTATAGGTCTTTCTGTGCCAACCGAAAATCAAAGTTTTCCAAATGCTATGTAGTTACTTGTTACCTCCTGCGTGCCTTCCATCTGCGACGCTTGAGCAGTGACATTTCTGTGTGAGGTTTGCAGAGTGCCCGGACAGCCACAGTAATGGGTGCATCTGTTGTGTAAGCCTGACCCGCGTGTATTGGCTCTGTTTACAGTGTGTCGACACATCCTTTGAGCCTGTGACCTGGTCGTGTCAGGGAGCTCTTTGTTTTGATTTCACTCCTGGTTCCTGCACAGTTCAGAGAGCTTCATGGCTCAGACACTCGGCGAGGTGATACATCATGGGCTGAGGCGATTGACTGGACAACTGTAGACAGATGGTTTTCACAGTACGTTGCCATAGTTGAAGGGAATTTTTGAATTATAATTTAATTCGATTTCTTTTAGCAACAGATTTACAAAGCATAGGAGATCAGTTGCGTTATACCTCCTTAAATAGCTCACAATCAAATGCACTGTGGCACTTGCAAGTCAAGGCACTGACTTTTTCATAAGCCTTCACAACTACGCTCTTGTTTATAATATGAAAGAACTCTGGATATCTACACAGGTGTTTACTTGCTGAATAGAAATCTATATATTTCTCATATTTTGTTTGTGTTTATCTCCTGTTGATTTCTGCTGCCACAGGCCGAGACTGTAGATATAATGATTTCAAGGATAACCAAGCACTCAAACTACACAGCGCCAATCCTAATATCATGCAGCTTCTGGTCTTGGAGCATTGATTCACACACAGATCTTTTGTTGTCTCCTGCTGGATCTGAAATGTTTTATCTTTGTCCAGCATGTGCTATATAGATGCATCGCCTTTAAAATAAATGTAGAATACATTAATAAGTAGCTGTTGCAAGCAAGACGTATAGCTAACCTCAGCATCTGTTCAAAGTAGTACGGTAAATATTTTGTCAGGGCCTTCAAGAGTTGAAGTCAAAAAACCCTCTGGGATGCAGTTCTAATTGCTTTGAGAGGAAAAATTAGCATGTTTGTAATATAGGGCTGTTCCACGTGATCACCCAGTGGAAAGATGTTTTATTTCTGCTGTCAGGGCTTTATGGAGATAAATGAAAGTGGCAAAGTATTAACCAAGATAGATAAACACAGAAGATTTTTGTAACCTGTGGTGAGTGAAACACCCGGAACTGAAACAATTGGTGTTTTGATGCTTTGAAAGATTTTAAAATGATCACAGGAGCTAATGTACTTCAAACTGTCCAGTGTTCTCGCTGAGGTATTTTAGCATGGCGGCTCCGCCATCCTTCAACCTCAGCCCAGCGAGAACACTGCTCTCCATCCACTACAAAGCCTGCCTTTCTCACCAGCTTATCCAGCCATAGGACGTCCTTCTGTTTGTGGCTTCCTCCCCAGAAGACCTCAGATTTCAGCATCCTAAGGAAGCACAGCCTGCTCTATCCTTTTCTGTAGAGAATGTCCTTATCCACAGATTGAGGTAATCTCAGGTTTCCGCAACCTCCACTGGTTACAGGCTGAAGCAGTGGCCAGTGTCTCGTAAAGCTCAACGTGATTTAATATTTGTATGTACTCCACATTGTGATACAATAGCTCTGTTGAAGTAATTAATGAAAAAAAGAAAGCGTGTGTTTTGTTCTATCCTGTTCTGTCCTAGTCAGGTCAGCATGTGGGACCATTTTGGGTATCATTTGGTTTCCCCAGATGTTGCAAAAGCCAATGGTTATCCAAAATGCAAAACATGTAGTAACGTTGCAGCCAAAGCTAGTGCTTACACTACTCCAACATCCATCCCAGTTTGTAAAGGTAAAAATAGTGTCCAATCCTCAAAATGAAGTCGTTCAGAAGTGTATGGGGCTCCTGCACAAAACAAATGTGCTACATTTTATAAAACACTGCGATCTGAAAGTGAAAGTAATAAAGTAACACATGTTTGAAGTGCACGCAGGAGAACTACTTCAATAAAATAATATTGTCATTGAATTGTATTAGATTGAGGATCATAATTTCACTTATGATGTCTATAAGACATTCATGTTTTATTAAAAACCTGTCAGTATTTTAGTCATAATGAACATTATGATTATACAACAAATGAAATCAACTTCATGATGTAATGTTGAAAACTTCAGTTGTATCATCTAGACTCGAAACGTCGAAACGTTTTGAGTCCAGATGATACGAACGGACGAATGAGGGATTACATCAACTTCATTATGTAGTAACATTTATTTTCTTATGTCTGTTAATCATATGTCTCCAATTGTATTATTTTTATAGTGTATTTGCCTTCAGTAGTAATATGCTTGTAAGCTTAAATTCTGCAAGTTGAAGCATTAAAATATATTTTTGGCGATAATATTTATATTGTGACATCCTATATTAAAGCACACAAATATTTATTTTTATACATTATAGGATTTAATGACTGAATAATATTATTACATCTCATAAAAACAAGATAATGCACCACATCTACAGCTAGATGCTGTGTCCGTGGCCTGGGTCGTCCAGGCACCCGCTCTTTAATGCTGCCCAGTCCTCTCACCTTTGGTCATGAGCTTTGATTTCGACTGCTTGTCCTTTTGGTCATTACCCAGTTTCCTCTGCAGCGTGGCTTGGCGCTCCCTTAGAGATCGGTTGAGGCGCTCAGTCACTCGAGAGGAACTCGGAGTAGACCTGCTGCTCCTCCGCATGGAGAGTAGCCAGCTGGAGGTGGCTCGAGCATCTGTTCTGGATTCCTCCTGGACGCCTCCCTGGGGAGGTTGGGAATCTATTAAATGGTTTGAGATAAGCCAGAGTGGAATTTGTTTACCTAGTGGCAACTGTTCCTTACTCTGAATTTAAAGCAGTAAAGCTGGGTATATCTAGTATTGAGGCTTATTGGGTTGCCAGAATGTCCTTGAGTTTGATTTTTTTAGCTGTGAAGTGTGGTTTGAATTGTAATTGATAAAATAGGAGTGTCCATCAAGTCAAGGCATAGAGCAAGCTTATAATTGATTGTTAAAAGTTGAAAGTTACCGTAATTTTCGGGCTAGAGAGCGCTGAATAAAAGCAGCTCCCACGAAATGTACAAAGAAAAAATAAATTTTACATATCCGTGTCACACATGTCAATAAGCCGCAGGTGCCCACGTTGTAACATGAGATATTTACACATATAATACATGGTAGTCTATATTTATGCGGGTTGTCTTTGGAACCGCGGGTCTTGTAGGTGGCACAGCCGACCTAATTAGACTAATTTCGCAGTGAATATGAGTTGTATTATAATAAAACGCACAACATTTTGAAGCTTGAACAGAAAACACATCACAGCTGTCCCTACTGTCCCCTCTGTCCTTGATGATTCTGTGTGAGCTGATTTACCTGTGTCCATGGTAGTGATACTGGTTTTCCTGGGTCAGGTCTGGCCAAGAAAGTTTAATTTCAATGCGGCAGGTTCTAAACTGCAGACTGCTGTATATCGCATGACTGAAAACAAACAACGTATTGAAGATTAGAATATCTTAGAATACAGAGAACACAACGGTTCTCCTTGACAGTGCTTCCACTGTCCACTTGTTTTCTTCTTCTACAGTGTGTCAAATGCATACATTTACTAATTTGAATGAACTTCAGCTAAACTGTACTTTATATCACCATTATGGAAAAAGTATGGTACATTTCTGGTACTTTTACTTTTTTCTGTGTTCATTAAGATGGAGAAACCTTAATTAAAAAAAGGGGCAGAAATGATGTGAGACAATATGGTAGTGTTGTAATGATGGTAATATTAATAATATACTGGTAACACCTTTTTACTCTGTTTGAATACATGCACGCACACACACACACACACACACACACGCAAACGCTCTCTCACACACACACACACACATACACACACGTACACGCAAACGCTCTCTCACACACACACACACACACACACGTACACGCAAACGCTCTCTCACACACACACACACGCAAACGCTCTCTCACACACACACACACACACACACACACGTACACGCAAACGCTCTCTCTCACACACACACACACACACGTACACGCAAACGCTCTCTCACACACACACACACACACACACACGTACACGCAAACGTTCTCTCACACACACGTACACGCAAACGCTCTAGTTTCTAGACTGTTGTCCCTTTAATTGTCTAATGTCTGTGTTGTTTGTCTCTTGCTGTTGTTCTTGTTACTGTTTTGTATTCGTAAATAAAGAGAAAGAATAAGAGATTGTGAAACTTGGTTTGGGTCAGACTGTATCCGTTTTGCTGTGTCTTGTGAATGCTGTAATGTTTACCATTGCTTGAGAGCCACTACAGGGGTTTGTAAACGGGTGTTTGTTTCTGCTCAATGACATACCGGTTTCAATGGGGCATCTTTATTGAGTGTCTGCGTAATGTCACGCAGGCACCATATGTTCTTGTTTTTCACATATTTTTTATTATTATATTTTCCATGATTTTCCATTTAGCCAGTTTCAACTCCTTAACCCTTCAACCGATTTCAACATGTTACTCATTACGATCGCTTTCGCAGTAGTACATGTGCTATTACTTTTGACAACTTGTACTTTTTGCAGAATTGTCGAATTTCAAAAGTATTAGTTTATCTTAAATCTTGGCAGCATTGCTCCCTTAACAAAAATAATTCAAAATATAGCCGCAAGCGGCAATGATTGGCCCTCGCCACACCGCCACCACTCTGTCACCACACCACACAAGAGGAGGGGACGCTGACGCCCCTATTTTCCTCCTTTTATTACACCTACTGCCGAAACTGTGGCGCTATTGCGCCTTCTCCCTTTTGCTTTACAATTAGGGGTATTATTGTGTACTTTCAATATTTTGGGAAAAGTTTGCGGCTGCATCGCACAAAAAACGTAATTAAGTCTCACCAAACGCCCTAGGAGAAGTATAAAGTGTAAGCATGTTCAAATTTCAGAGATTTACTCATTAGTATGCACGGGACGTGCATGAGTGCATTAGTGAGTGTTTGGAAGTGGGCGAGCATTTTGCACTTGATTCACTTTGTGAATTTCGACGTTCAGGCTGGGTTGCGGGCCAAACATAACGTACAAAATAAAACAATAGGAATAAATATGTCGGTGTAATCCCTCATTCGTCCAGAGGTGTTCCATAGTAGAAAAAGCTTCAGTTGTAGTCATCTGGACTCAGTTAGAAAAAATAGACGTTTCGACTCTCATCCAAGAGTCATTGTCAATAAAAGAATTTAGATCGAGAACTCCGATATTAATACTGTTCTGTGGTAAGACCCGCCCATTGGGCGGAGCCTTCCTGAAGTAGAAGGAGTTGTTTGTTTCAACAGAAACTCCCCCCTTGTATCTACCGAGCTAGCCTATTCAGAATTTGGGGGGGGAGTTTCTGTTGAAACAAACAACTCCTTCTACTTCAGGAAGGCTCCGCCCAATGGGCGGGTCTTACCACAGAACAGTATTAATATCGGAGTTCTCGATCTAAATTCTTTTATTGACAATGACTCTTGGATGAGAGTCGAAACGTCTTTTTTTTCTAACTGAGTCCAGATGACTACAACTGAAGCTTTTTCTACAATAGGAATAAATAGCTTTATATACACTTGTAATAGTTATATGTGGACACTGTTGGATGCATCAGCTTGATATTATTTCTGATATGAAGTGTTCCTTTCACTGCCTGTTGGTAGCTTTGGGTGATGCTAAAGGTCAAATTGAAAATGTATAAATTTATATACAACCTGGAAGATAAAAAAAATAAAAAATAAAGCAAACATATAGACGGGTACAAAAGCACTCTGAAATCCCTTTCCCATGCATGCACTTGTTCTCCTACTCATTTGTGCACAAAGAAGCAAACAGACACCCACACACATATGCATGTTATTATACACATGAGCAACAGCACGCTAACAAACAGGTCACTTCCAAAGCATTAGAAGTATACATTACCTTTTAAATCTGCTTCAGAGACTTATAAAGCACTGCAATCTACCTAAACCATTTTTAACAAAATAAAAGAGAAGCCATGTACCATTCAGAAGCACACTGTCATTATCTTGTTTTATTACTTTGTGTATGTGCAAGACTAGACGCGTGCACATGTGACGGGCTGAAGGGGGCTGCCATGAGTCTAGATCAGGGGTGTCAAATTAATTTGGGCCGCGGGCCGAATTTCGACGCTCAGGCTGGGTAGTGGGCCGAACATAACGTAAAACATAAAACTATTAAAAGTATAAGAAATAAATAGCTTAATATATCCTACGCTGTTTTGAAGCAATTACTGGATTGATTAAAAAAATAAATCAATTAATTTGTTCTCATAAGCTGAGATGTATTTAGAAAAACAAGTGTAATTTCACCAATACTGTGCTTCAGTTTATGTTCATTACAACTTCAGTGTTGATCTACACAGAGATAAACATTTGACTTTATAACAGAATAAACTTCTCAAGATCTAAAAAAACCTTTTAAATGTACTAACTAACATTTACCACTAAACGTCTGCTCAAAATTGCTTAGTGCACTTCTCCCTCGGTAGCTCACACAGCAGTGCAACAGAGCTCCGTGGGGGAGGGGGGGCCACCACAACTACGGTTCTATGAATCGATTTAAAAAAAAAAAAAAAAAAAAAAAAAAATTTTTTATGTAAACTTGAAATGTTCGGCGGGCCAGATTAAAACGTCTGGCGGGCCGGATTTGGCCCGCGGGCCTTGTATTTGACACATGTGGTCTAGATGTTCGATAGAAGACTACATTTTTAGCTTCCTAGAACATGTACTTCCTAATAATATAATGCCTTCTAATTGGTTGTAGATTTGTGGTTGTGGATTTAGGGTGTATTCACGCGTGCACATTCACCACATCCAAATTGTAACTTAACCCGAAATTACACATGGACTAGACAGGAATAAACAGGTCTAGGTCTACATCTTGTCATAGCACCAAACTAAGTCTATACCAAGAATAATATCAATGGATTGATATTGATGGTGAACAAATCCTTAAAAACACTACACTACAAAAGAACAACACTCCAGTACAGAGAAAGCTGCAGCGTTCTTTATTTTTAATTGTTTTCTGGCTTTGATTGACAGGACAGCTGTAGTTTGAAACCTACAACCACATTATGTGCAAAACTTTAAACCACTACTCTACTGGAAACCACAACAGTATTTTCATATTAAAATGTCATGTTAGCATCAGTGCTGTAGTGCTGCCCAGTGTTCGAGTGATAATGCAGCGGCACACATGCCAGGCTCAGTGTGCGCCGTAAATTCAGACAAAATTCAGCAGCAGAAGTGAAGGAAAAATGAGATTTGGATATATTTTAGAACAATTCTTATATTGTTGTGACACACAATAATTTTAGATTTTATTGGTCAATCACTGACCAATGATTGACCACTGCCTTTATTGCCCTGCATGCCACTGGTCAGATACATCATCAAAATGAGAGTTTTGCCAGCCCTACTTCCTTTAGTCGACTGTGCAATGCACAAAGCATGTCTTTATTCGCCCGAGAATATCTCTAGTCGACTGTAGCCCTAGTTTATGGAGGACCCTGAGAGCCACATTGAATGGAGTAAAGCTTTGATACGTTTGATGCATTTTTATAAATTGTAAAGCTTTTGTTAATCTATTTTTTTGGGGGACTTTGCACTTGGAGCCTGGCATACGTGTGCTGTGACTTAACCACTCGACTATTGGCTGCACTTAAATGTATTTTTCAAACATTTTTTTTTTTCTCCAAAGGATAATTTTGGTCCATAGGCTTAATTAGACAGAAAACTATGTGTGAAATGGGGATGCAATTCAAACTTATGACACGCCGGTTGCTCATATGTGCAAATGTGCTGTGCACTCAACTACCGAGTGGCACTTAAAGGTCCTATAACAAGCAAAATCGACTTTTCAGAGGTTTTAACCTTCTTACTTTGCTATTTGTGCTTCATATATGTGCCCAGAGTGTTTTTTTGATTGATTCCCGCAGTTTTTAGCTATAGTACAGACTATCTTCTTTCCGTGAATCTCCAAACTGATGGGCGGTGGGGCAAGACCGCGTCATAAGGGCAAGCAGGCGTCACCAACGTTTAGTCTCAAAGTTGACTCTTTCTCACTCACTCGCGCGGAGCGGCGCACCGCGGAGCTTACAGCACACAGCTGTGGGGCACACACGATCTCTGAGACTACGTCACGGGTGGGCGGGGCACACATGCTTTCTGAGACTACGTCACAGGTTGGGCGGGGGAGCCAGATCGCTCTTCGCAAGAGTGGGGGCGAATATCAAACCAAGCCGTTTGCATTTCCGGGTTGGTGAGGGGGTCCAAGGTATGGGTGATATTTCTTAACTATTATGTTAAGGGTGTTGCACAACCCTTATTATTAATTATACACTTAGGATAGACTACGAAACGTGAAAAAAAGTATGTTATGGCACCTTTACAACTCTCCTCATAAAATTATTATCTTTGAAAAACTGATTATTTAAAGCATTTGCAAAAAAACATATCAAATCATCATAAAACTCTTATCATTTGTTAACTTATTTAATAATATTATTTTCAACACTGTTTTTGCCTGAAAATATTTTATTTACACTCTTATACTTTTATGTCTTTATCTATTTTGTGTTTTGTTTTTCCTGTTGTGTGAAGCACTTGTCTTGTATAAAAAATGTGCTCTACAAAAAACATTGCTTTGCCATAACCAGTTATTATTATTAGAATGTTGTTTCTGTTTTGTAAAAGGAAAAAGGTCAACTGTTACAATTTGCTAATGGGACCATACTTACTTTTAAAGCATACATGATTTATTCTATCATTGACTTTTTCTTGACACTTTGTATGAATGAAGTATGTGATATTTCTGTAGAATCACCCACTGGGTGTGCTGCCCGGTGGTCTAGTCACAGCACATGTATGCCAGGCTCCAAGTGTAGCCGTCCGCAGTGTCATGAGTTCGGCGATGATTTACTTCATGTCCCCCCTTCTCTCTCATCCCCCATTTCACACCTTTCCTGTCTAATAGAGCCTTCGGGCCAAAACATTCTAAAAAAAAAAGAAAAGAAAAAAGAATGACCTCTGTGGCATAGCCTATTGGATTGAAAGGCCAAAGGCATTAGGGGGAAATACTGGTTAGGTACATGCTGACTTCACAACAGCTTTTAACATGAAAGGCGGCTTGGTGGTCTTTTCTTTCTGTTTCATATCGTTTTTTTTAAAGACACTCTTGGGCATATTACCTTGCATTTAACTGTAGAGACCAGCTGGTATCCATATTATCACAAATGCGGTGCCTAATCCTTGTGGATACTAGGCTTCTGTTACAAAGCAGGCACATGCTGAAGGAAAACACACACTGTATAATAATAAATAGATATTAGAATGTTATTCACAAGTCGTTGCATTTCTTCAATTTTACACCTGCGGTGTGGCTTATTGTCATGGAATTAGACAAACACCGATGCTATTCCGTAACACATAGAGAACACAATTCAACTTAGAATATGAAACGACACAGAAATATCAGACATTTGTATGGCAAGCTTGGGAGAAAACGCGGGGACTGATCACGCAAGCTGTTGTAAGCAGCCTGCGTGATCCTCCTGCTTCTCACCCCGTTTTTTCCCATGCTGGTTGGTTTTATTAGATATTCTGGAATAGGCGGGTCACATTTCTCATTGGTCAGCCTCACATCAAGGCACTTGGTATTTTTCCGTAGAGATCAAGCCTTGGGTAAACATTACCCAGACTCCTCTGGGCTGTCACCCCCCCCCCTCCCAGGGCAACATTCTTTGGCCCATCTTTATGATACCTTCACAAATGCAGTTTGTCACACACCCGTTCTTCTCTTAGACTAATGATGCAGATAAAATATCACTATTATGCAGATAAAATACATCACAGAAATATAATCATATATTCGCATTTTATCACACTTTTCAAAATTAGTCACTTTTCCCCCATATATGGAGTATAAAGGCTGTTGGAAGTTCAAAAGTTGTATTTTTTTATTTTATTATCCAGAAGCGTTGCCAAATGTCATTTATTCATTGAAAAACAAACTTATACTTTTATGACAGTGTATATAGGGATTTTCCACCTTCAAGGCACTCAAAGCACTTTACTAGGCAATGTGGGTGAAGTGTCTTGCTTAAGGACACGAAGACACAAAGACATTTCCTCTAGCACCCTACTGTGGCACCTGGTGTTCCATCAAGTACTAACCAGGTCCTGTCCTGCCTCGCCTCCCAGAGCTAACGAGATCAGGCATTGGCAAGCAGGTATGGCCACATTCTGCCTCTTGGCAGTTTATATTGCTAAATAATGAACAATACAAGAACACCAGCATTGGGCCACACAAATGTATTTGTTCATAAACCCTTTGTGGTAAATGAATGCAGAAAATGTGCTAATGTGCATTTATCAAATAAGCACAGACAATTTGAATAATATAGATTAAAGACAAAGAGCTTTATGCTTTATTACGGAGACATTGATAGCTCCTCTGTCTGTTCCATAGATACCACTCAGAAAAGTGACTTCTGTCTCGACTTACACTGTAACCAAAGCCTGTTCTAGCCCAGTCTAGATTTTTCCAGCTGAGATAATGCACTTTGAAGTGTCGCAAACACAGCAAGACATATCAGTAACCCCTTCTCAATTCAAGATATGTGCTTCAAAGAATGTTTCTTCAAATTGAACTTAAGCATGTAACATGCTAAATAACAGGTATAGTCTATTAAGGCATCTGTCATTTATCTTAAAAATATAAAGTTGATTATATCAACAGTCGGTAGAAAGTCAATGAGTGTACGAGTAAATAAGATTTGTAAGGACCATAATTACTTATATCCATAACCTTGAAAGGCAAGAATGGCTGAGCAATTATGTCAAACAGCAGCTGACATGCTTTGTAAACAAACAAAAAATTCCCATTGTAGAGAAGGTTAGATAACCCTGGAATGGACCCTTTTAGACAAATGTAGTCCTTACTGTGAACGCTGCACCAAGAGGCCATGACCGCAAGTACAACACCTCAAATAGCGGCGTCTATGTTTATTTTCTGGTAAGAACTGAAGTCACTATAATCTACTCAAACAACTGCCTTTCCTCTCCTCACATTTGTGCTATCTCTCCCATTTTGTTAATAATCTGCAAATGAAATTCCAATTTAAAGCCCCCCAAAAGTTAAATAATAGAAGATTCTTCGCCAATTTGAGAACTCAAGCAACTGTTAGACCCTTTTTTAAAATTGTGCATGCGCACTCACCCCGCACCCTCCTGTTGTTTCCGCCTACCATCAAACCTCGTGCGGAAGCAACAGCCCCGCTGCTACACATGCGTTTGTTTTCTAGCTCGACGGATCGCATTGCATCTCTTGTCTCCGCAGATTTCCGTTTCTTCTGAGCTCGAACACAGTCTTTCGCTGTCGTCATTTTTGTACTGTACACTGCAGGAACTCGCTAAACACACCCCAGCATATCAACCACGCATGCGCAACCAGGGAAACGTGCCGCTATCCTGGGAACGAGGCTGTGTGCAGTAGCACGCATGGGATGATTGACATGTGGGAGAACTACTCGGCTGTCCAGGCCACGAGGAAATCAGATTGCGGGCCAAAAAATGCTGTGACATGCGACAATGCGTGTTTTCACATGGGCTTGCTATCAGTTGATGTGCCACGGCTGCGTTGGCTTTTAAACTCAAGGAGGGCATTTAAACATGGATTTTTTAAGGAATATAGTTTTATATAAGAGCTCTTGAATCTATACATTGGTCTGTGCCTGTTGTGTGCAGAGCTAAAACACATTTCATGAGAAAGCCTGCCTCCTTTTCTATAAGTTTCAATAACGTTTAAAACTCCAGAGGATTTCGAAGTTCACACATCTTGTTTACAAGTTATTATAATTCTCTTTATTAGTCCAGTGAATACAACCAGTTCTACAACAACATGGCAGCTTTTTAGGACAGGAGTGCAGCAAGAAATATAAAATGTATTGTAAATAAGTTATGAACGGAACATATCATTTTTTATAAGAATGTGGGTTTAACACTCATGCCAATACTTATTGTTGTGAACCGGTTTGGAATATTGGGTTTTCTAGTTCACTCCCAAGATGGCTTCCCTGTTAACATAATGCAAATATTATTTGCAGAAAGACTTAAGTCAGTTTCTTTAGTCAACCAAACGTTGTGCTTTGGTTTTAGGGATTTATAAGAAGCACGGCAGGAAGAAGAAGGGATGGAGTGAATTAGCTTCTCCTATTCTCTCAGAAGAAGCAGACAATTGTAGCTGCATTTATAAAACCTACAGTACAAAGCTACTTACTGTACACTAGCATGAACTAATTACCACAAATTGAAGATTATGCATATTTGCATCAACATTTTAAATAAACGAAACATGCTTTACCTTTACTAAGCCAAATCATTATGTATATTCTTGAAAATCCTATATTTGATTACTTTTTATGGATGTTTCTGATGAATTGGCAGGTTAACATTTAAATGCTACATGTTACACATTATTTAATGTGTGTCTGCCTAGTGTGCATTTCTGACCTAATCCTGCACGCTACAAGTATCCTTACCATGTACTGCTACAACTGCTACTAGTTATTGTTATGGTTCCTTTTAAATGACATTGTTGCATAGTTCCATCATGCTCTTCATCTCTATGGTGTTACTTCAAATGCTTGGACAGTTTCCAACCTGTTATCAACACATAATTAAAATGAATGTCTTGGTTAAAACTAAAGACTGTTGCTATTCTTCTATTCTTATTCTTAATAATTTTATATCTTTGTATTCCCAGATCTGAAAGACATAATAGATGAGTGGTTCCCTCATCAGTTTCCAACAAATCATCTCCATTCAGCTCACCCAAGGCTTTTGGAAACATCCCAGGCTGTTTGTTTGGTTGTTCTGTGTATATGTTTAATGTCCCACGCCAGTATAGCTTTTCTACCATGCGCTTCAGCAGGAAAATCAGCAGGATGTTCTTTTCCTTTTTGAAAAAGTAATGTAATCGGAGCATCATTTGTGGTTGTTTTGTTGCATTTTTTGACACAGACATAGAGTTTTTCAAAGGCCTGAAAGTGTGAGTTCCCCGTGGCGTGCAGTGATTGATGCGGCCCCTCTTGGTCGATGTGGTGTGCTCGGTGATGCGGCGGCACTGTGCTAAGGTAACCCTGCTGGAGCTCATCCACTCAGCAGCTGGCCACACTTGCTTCCTTCCAATCTTTTCTCTGCTCATCACCACTCGAGGGACTGGTTTCCGGGGTATGTTTGGTAGAATGGGAAACATTTTCAAACCAAAGGCTAAACTCTTGCTTTCTCATATTGCATCAAGGTTTTGAAAAGGTCCCAAGCTGCTAATGTTTTTGTTGTCGTAATGTTATTTTGTCTTGTTTCTTTCTTTCTTTTTGAATTTGAGAGAAATCGTGATCAACCCATGTATGATTATATCTGAATCCAAAGTAGAATTTATGTGAACGTGAACCCCAGAGCTGCTTTGTTACAGTTTGTGCTATAGGTCAGCATGGACAGCTGTGGAGTGTGGAGTCACTACAAAGAACAGGTACTGCTGAGCGCCTCCGCTCGGATAACTAATTTCATGCCTTCTGTCTATGCTTGCTCCATCTATTAAATTTAAATGAAGCTTGACTCTGTATACCATCTTGTTGACCTTACCTAACCACAACACAATACAGGTAGTCTTATATACTTTCCCTGAACTCACAAAAAGCAGTCCTGATGTTTTTGCCAAACTAATGAGATGATGCTAGAGCAGGCTGTTCTAGGGGTTCTGCAGAAATTTGTTGAGTTGATGTATTTAAAAAAAAAAAAAAAAGTAGACAAATGAATATACTTTGCCCAAAACTGAGCCAAAAATTACATTGACATGCTAGTTTCTATAAGCTGTGTGTGCGTCTATGATCGTGGTCCCACAAACATTGAACATGTTTTGTGAAATGTCTTTAATCCAATCTGGGTGCAGGCTTTTATTTTGCTTGTTAGTGGGATATAAATGCTGCTCAATGCTTACCAAAATCCTTGTACATATTGTTTTATATTTAAAGTAAATGGCACTGTTTTTACAGCTTTTTTTGTCTGCCTGCCCTACTCAGCTCAACTCGCCCCTACTTCGCTTGGTTGTGTTTCCATGGCTGTGCCCAACGTATTCCCTACCTAGGGCATTATTTAGGGCAGGGGTGTCAAATTCCTATTGGGTGGTGTCCCGAATTTCCATGCTCAGGATGGGTCATGGACCAAACATAACAAAACAAAATGTAATAGGTTTATATAGCCTAGAAATAGTTATTTGTGGACAATGTTACACACACCTGCAGCATGTGAAATACTTTGAATCCATATTCATGTAACATGGTGCATGAATAGGACTGGTAATATTATTTCTGACATAAAATGTTGATATCAAAGACCTGTTGGATGTTGTTGCTATCAAACTCGATATGAACTTAATATAACCTTCGTGATGATAAACTAGTGAATTAAATTAGTCTCATTAGTGTGGCCAGAGCTCACAACAGCTTCACTCTGTCATTTTAATGCTTTATTACACTGCAGTGAGACCTGACCTGTATTTTCACCATTAGCTCCTGGTCTTTTCAGGTGTTGCACTGGTTTGGATGTTTTTGTCACAGCTGTCATCGCAGAAGTTTGTTTTATTGTAGTTAGCTCCACATTAGCACCACTTTATGCACAGCTCTAACGTCCACAAAACGAATCTCCTCTCTTCCATGTGTTTTCCAAAGCCACACATCCCTTTCCCCTACTTATATCTCTCTCAGTCAAATCTCTTTACGTTTTTAGAAATTAATAAATAGACGAATTGCAATTGTTTTGCAGGCCGGATTAAAACGACTGGGTAGCCGGCTTCGGTCCGTCCACGTATTTCTGGCATCCCTGATTTAGGGGATTTTTTAGTGGTGTTTGAACGTCCAGGAGAGGAAAAAGTATTGCACTAAAAACTTTCCATAATGCACCTTGAAACATAGAGTCCAGAGAAAGTAACTATATCTGTCATTGTATTGCAAGACTTGCAAAGCGAACAGGAGACAGGTCTTTAATTAGACGATTTTAGTGTCAAATAAAGAGTGCAGGGCTATGTAGTGAGAGTGGGGTTACGGACTAGAATTGACATTTGGACGCAGCCCATTGCTCTCATAATCAAATAATAGATATAGTAAACCATCAACACTGATTTTAAAGGATATCCATGTATCAGGACATGTTTTGTTCTGAGTATCGGGATAAGTATTGTATCGTGAGCTACGAGGGGAATACCCAGCCCTAGTATCCATCGATCACCGGCTTCACCACGAGCGGCACGCACCACCACGAGCCGCACGCACCACGAGCGAGCGGCGCCGCTTCTCCTCCGCTGCACCGGCGTTTCCGTGTCCGATCACCGGCTCCACCACGAGCGGCACGCACCACCACGAGCCGCACGCACCACGAGCGAGCGGCGCCGCTTCTCCTCCGCTGCACCGGCGTTTCCGTGTCCGATCACCGGCTCCACCACGAGCGGCACGCACCACCACGAGCCGCACGCACCACGAGCGAGCGGCGCCGCTTCTCCTCCGCTGCACCGGCGTTTCCGTGTCCGATCACCGGCTCCACCACGAGCGGCACGCACCTCCACGAGCCGCACGCACCACGAGTGAGCGGCGCCGCTTCTCCTCCGCTGCACCGGCGTTTCCACGCCCGAACACCGGCTCCGCGCTCCCGCACCCGCCGCCCCGGAGGTCTGTACCTGGGCGAAGGTGTGGCCCCAGCCCGCCACAGGAGCAGACACGGAGAGCGGGGCACCGGCTCCACCCGGAGAAAAGCAGCCCCATACAACCAAGGTACAGCCCCGTTTCTCTGCTTTCCCCGCTCCACAGACGGGGGCGATCTGGTCACAAAACTGGACTCAAATGCGTCTTGATTGGGCTAGAGCAACGCCGGCGTCTGGTATGTGGACTGCCGCTTCTGTCCCAACGTCTTTGTTTTGTTAGTCGTTTCCATTGTTTTGTTTTGTTCCCGCGTCTCTGTGTTGTCTTCTGTCTACATCCCTGTTCCTTAACTTCATCGGACATTACTGCACCGTCCATCGCTCATCTCCTCCCTCACTCCTGGACTATCTACTGCCCTAGCCGCCAGCTAACAGCTGGCTTAACACCTGCGGAGGTCCGTCATGGTATCGCGGGGCCTCCCTGCCGTGCAGACAAGGTCTGGGGCAACCAACGCCACTCACTCCACCAGCTTCAACACCCGGTCCACTGCTGCTTTTTCACAACTCTCTGCCCACCAGCTTCTAGTTAACCAGCTTCTAGCCACCGCCAACATTCTAACTGGATTACTCTCATCTGCTGCTACGTTCCATCTCCTCCTCGGACTATCACTCCCACGCCTCCAGGCCACCGCTCCACCAACTTCTCGCCTACTCACCTACACCGCTGCTGACCTTCACCTCCTCAACCATAACCACCGTCTCCCAGCTGCTGCTGCCTCTGCAGCTAGCTCAGCTGGGATCCTTCGCCGGCCCCGCTACATCCACAGGGGCTCTGGTCTCTCCCATAACCAACACTCCAACGACGGCTCACCTATCCCCTCACTCTGGACTAGTTTTCGCCCCCCTGTCACCCCCACCTGCCGCACTGCCAACCTCAGCAACCTCCGCCCCCCCACCCCTGCGCCCCCATCCATCTCCGCGCCCCCATCCATCTCCCTTGCACTGCTGAACTGCCGCTCCCTCGCCAACAAATCACCTGTTATATCTGAACTGCTACTGGACAATAACATTGATCTGCTTCTCCTTTGTGAAACATGGCAACAGCCCCTGGACTTCTATGCTCTCAACCAAGCCACTCCCTCCAACTACACTTACACTGCCAAACCCCGCCTCTCCGGGCGTGGGGGAGGTCTTGCTGTTATTCATAAAAAATCTACATCCATCACTGAACTGAACCTCAACCTTCCATCCATCTCATCATTTGAATACCTCGCCTTCTCCCTCCCCAACTCTATCACCGCTATCCTGATCTATCGTCCCCCAAAGCCCCACCCCTCTTTCCTCACTGAATTGTCTGAACTCCTCACCATCGCATCCTCTCTCTCTGCCCGCCTCCTACTCACTGGTGACTTCAACATCCACATTGACTGCCCCAACGCCCCACTGACATCCGACTTCCTCTCTCTCCTGGACTGCTTCCATCTCACCCAACATATTGACTTCCCCACCCATACCAAAGGCCACACTCTGGACTTAGTCTGTTCCTCTCTCCTACCCATATCTAAGCCCCACCCCCTCCCCTTCCCACTCTCTGATCATCTCTGCATCCTTTTCTCTGCCCCCCTACCCTCGCCCCACAACCCCAAAAAACGCACCATCACCTACCGCAATATCAAGTCAGTCAACCCCCTCACGCTCTCCCAGCTCATATCCTCTGCTTTCCCCCCTGACTCCCCCCCCTCTTCCCCCGACGACTATGCTGTCATGCTCAACACCACCCTCTCCGACTCCCTTGACTCCCTAGCCCCCTGGAAAACCTCCTCCGTCTCATACATCAACCCCGCCCCCTGGTACACCCCTGAACTCCGCACCATGAAGCAGACTGGCCGCCAACTCGAACGACTCCTCAAAAGAACCCGCCTCACCGTCCACGCCGAAGCTTTCAAATTACACATCTCCTCCTACCGTGACGCTCTCCAAGCCGCCAAATCTGCCCACCTCTCCACCCTCATCAACAGCTCCCACCGGAGCCCTCGCACCCTGTTCTCCACCGTCAACAAGCTGCTCCAGCCACCGGACATCACTCCACCCTCCTCCCCTGACCTCTGCAACTCTTTCCTCCTTGCCTTCAATGACAAAATTTCCAAAATCAACAGCTCCATGACTGCCGTCTCCATTAACTCCATCACCACCCCCACCCCTGCCCCCCCTCCGCTCCCTGACCACCCACCCTTCCCTGCCCTCACCACCTTCTCCTCTGTTAACTCCTCTCATATCATAGACCTCATCACCGCTTCCAAAACCACCACCTGCTCTCTCGACCCCCTCCCAACGAATCTAACCAAGGCCTGCCTCCCTGCTCTCATCCCCCATCTCACCACCCTCTTCAACCAGTCTTTATCCCTCGGCCATGTTCCTTCCATCTACAAACTGGCCTCCATCACCCCCATCCTCAAAAAACCCACCCTAGACTCCGCCAACCTCTCCAACTACCGCCCCATCTCCAACCTGCCGTTCCTCTCAAAAACGCTGGAACGCATCGTCGCCGCCCAACTTCACACCCACCTCCAGTCAAACAACCTCTATGAACCCCTCCAATCTGGCTTCCGCCCACTTCACAGCACTGAAACAGCCCTGGTCAAAGTACTCAACGATCTCCTCACCTCTGCAGACTCCGGGGCCCTCAACATCCTGTTACTACTAGACCTCAGCGCAGCCTTTGACACTATAAACCATTCCATCCTCCTACAAAGGCTGCGCCAACTGGGTGTTGAGGGCTCTGCACTTGACTGGCTCACATCCTACCTCACCAACAGGCACGAGTTCATTTCCCTCTCCGGTCACTCATCCACCCTCTCCCCAGTAACGCAGGGGTCCCCCAGGGCTCAGTCCTCGGCCCCCTCCTCTTCATCTGCTACATCTTCCCCCTTGGTCACATCCTCCGCCAACTCAACCTGGACTTTCACTGCTACGCTGACGACACCCAGATATACCTCACCACCAAATCCACCCAAAACCCTCCCCTCAGCCACATCGAAACCG
Source organism: Eucyclogobius newberryi (assembly GCF_026437365.1). Taxonomy (NCBI): domain Eukaryota; kingdom Metazoa; phylum Chordata; class Actinopteri; order Gobiiformes; family Gobiidae; genus Eucyclogobius; species Eucyclogobius newberryi. The sequence goes on from NW_027315746.1 coordinate 25,851,640, forward strand.
ATGGATGGATGGATGGATCGACACCTCGACCATCACCCCCTCTACCCTGGTATGCAATCTCGGTGTCATCATGGACCCCACCCTCTCCTTCACTCCCCATGTCAGCCACATTGTCAAGACCTCATACTTCCACCTCCGCCGCATCGCCAAAATCCGACACTGCCTCACCCTCCCCGCTGCTGAATCCCTCATCCATGCCTTCATCTCCTCCCGCCTTGACTACTGCAACTCCCTCCTCACTGGCATCTCCTCCCATTCCCTCCACAGACTCCAAATGGTCCAAAACTCCGCTGCCCGCCTCCTCACCCACACCCGGTCCCGTGATCACATCACTCCCGTTCTCCGCTCTCTCCACTGGCTCCCCATCAAGCAGCGCATAAACTTTAAAATACTCCTCCTCACCTTCAAAGCTCTTCACCACCTTGCCCCCCCCTACCTGTCTGACCTCCTCATCCCCCACCGCCCCTCCCGAGCTCTCCGATCCTCCTCCTCTCTCACCCTGACTGCACCAACATCCCGACTCAAAAGTTTTGGCGACAGAGCATTCTCCCGAACAGCACCCCGACTCTGGAACTCCCTCCCCCAACCTGTCCGCCACTCTCCCTCACTCACAACATTCAAATCCCGCCTAAAAACATACCTCTTCACCCAAGCCTATGACCTCCCCTACCCCTAGCCTCCTCTACCCCATTGCCTACACTTCTACCCCCTGTTACATCCCCATCTTTTTCTCTCTACTTCTTCTGTCTTGTTCATTTTATCTGTATATTAATGTGTTCTGTACGTGTTGTCCCCCCTGTCTGTAAATACCCCCCCCCTTTTTTTATTATGTTCAGCGTCTTTGGGTCACTGAAAAGCGCTATATAAATAAAAGTTATTATTATTATTATTATTATTATTACTGCCCCAAACAAATCCATGTTAGTGAAAATTCCATGGTAACCATGAATTCCCCCAGCACTCTCACCAATCAGTGACAATTTTGTCAGTTTAGTACCTGCTTGGCTCAAGAGTCCAGCTGTATACGCTGTAGAGAGTGAAGGATAGCCGGGGAATTGTCTGCTAGGTGGAGCTCCACTCTGTCTTGTGGGGGAAAATAAATTGATTTACGATAGCTACATGGTTATGGTGGTTAGGTGTTAGAGTTTGGATTAGGGGTTGATAATTAGTATTAAACCAAACCGGATGTGGAGCTAGTGGAGCTCCCCTCAACATACAGTAGTGCTCCCCATCAGCTGCAGCCAGACCCTTCTCGCTTAGCCTGGATAGAACTCAGGCTGAGCAGGTATTAAAAAGTGCTTGTCGAAGCGTTGCAAAGAGCCACATTTGGCTGGTGGAAATTCTGGTTATTCTGTTGATTGGCTGTCAGCCTCAACAGAGACGGACTAGTCAGCATTAAGGTAAGCTCTTAACTTTGATTTGATTGCTGTATGTAGAAAAGTTGTAAATGTTACAAAAATAAGATAAGATAAGATAAGATAGCTTTTATTTGTCCACACAATGGGGAAATTTTGGTATTGATTAATAGAAAAACTCTTATAAACAAAACTCTTAAAGACAAAACTTCTCATATTCTTAATAAGGAACAGAAAGGAAAAAATCAAATAACATAAGACAAATGTATTTACAAAAAGGACAAATATTTAGCTAAATATTGTTTTCTGAGCTTTTAAACTTGTTCTAACTTTGTTCCCTCATCAAAAACACCCCTGAAGTACAGTACAACAGCTGCCTTTCACGCACAAAACTCGCAGTGCAGAGGGCATCAAGTGCTCCAAAGGGCACTAGGCTGTTTATGCAGTTTGGATTGAATGGCAGAATAGGAAATTAGTGCTGCACTGTTCCTTTTACAATTAAACAGAGAGCATATGCCTATTTTGTCTTTACTTTGTTGTTTATCATTTAAAACTAACTCTTGGACTTGAGCGACGTCGCTGCGCTCTCTCTCCAGAGCAGTTGGAAATGCGCACAGGCCGCTCCACGGTACAAGCCACAGTTTAAACAGGCACAGAGAGCTCAGGGGAACAGCTGGGAGCGGTTTAGACTCCACATAGGTATTCTTCGATCCACAATGCACCAAACGATCTTTAGAGGATGAAAACTAGATTCAACTAGAAACTGAAAAAGAGGGCCCACATAATAAACATGGACACATGATGGACTGAGTATTGAGTTGCTAATAATATTACATTTAAAATTCACCACAATACAGGAAATTATATGATCCCCAGAATGATGTGATTCAAGCAATACATAAATTAAGTAACCTACATATGAAAAATAAAAAAAACTTAGAAATATGTGCCTTTTATAAGTTTGAATGAATTTGGGGGTATGGGGGCACCACTGAGTATTTCTACTTAGGGCACCCAAATGGCTAGCAGTGACCCTGCTTTAGGAGCATTTAGCTTAATTCACGCTAGTTTGAGGAATCCTGATTAGAAAGTCCGATCCCCTCCCGACCGTCAAAAACACTCACCTCAATTGAGAATCACCTCAATAACTGACATTCTCTGATGTGGCTCTGAGAATCATCTCTGCTGTTTGTAAGTCAATAAATCAACGCCCTTCTTGTTCTGTGAATTTCTGCTGTAAAATCACAATCATTGTGACTGCATGCTTCAGCCAGGAATTTGGCAAGGAGCTTCATTAGCACAGTGTTGATTTTAAAATTATGTCAGTTACTCTGGCGTCTCCCAAGAGAGAAAAAAAAGTGGCCAAATATGTTTTAGTTCTAAAACGTTAAGGTACTCAAGCATGTTTAAAGGCCAATAATAACTATACTACAAATGCATAATGTTTGTCCTTTAAAGCGAAACTTGTGAAACATGTGAAATTAAATAGCCAGAAAAAGCTTTTTTTTCTTTCTTTCTTTATCATAATATGGCAGTATAATCACATACAAAATATTTACATTTACAATTACAAAGACTTACAAAGACTTACATTCAATAAGGTGAAAATGTTACTTAGTTCTGCCTTAAGAAAAAAGGGTAGAAAAGCAAAGCAGCTTTTTCTGTTTCTGCTTCATTCACCTTCACCTGTTTGCAATCTCAAAAATCTATTCCTGTTTGCTGATACTTGAAGATGGAGAGATTGCCTGCCACTAATGGTGACATGAGCGATGAGTCACTTTCCCAGAAGCAAAAGAGTAGGGGCTAACAGGGTAGGCTAACGGCCATTGTTTATCCGATTCTGTCAGTTTGATTTCATTACATGCCACAGTGCGATGCCCAAAATTAAGACGGAGCTCTCGAAGCAGCTAGGCTATTTGTTTGCCCCCTCTTTTTTGGTGCCCTCAGTGACAGCAGAAGGAAAAATAACAATGTATAGTCAAATCCATCCTAATTGTCCTGTCAAAAGATCAGCAGATTCCGTTCAATGTACCACAGAAAGTATGCATGAACTAATATTTTTCTAATTGTCCTCCATAATATTATTGATTGATTATTAATTGAACCATGATTAAAGCAGCTTCTAATTAGGCCAACATATTACCGTATTTTTGGACTATAAGTCGCTCCGGAGTATAAGTTGCACCAGCCGAAAAATGCATAACAGAAATGAAAAAAAAACACATATTTTAACCAATTAGAGAACAACATGGTGAATAGGTGAACGTATGTTGATGTAAAACCTTCAGCTACATACAGACAACAAACTAATGAACTGTCTGGTATGTTAACGTAACATATCAACAGTTATTCAGATAACTATAGCATAAAGAATATGCTAACAAGAGCCTAGAGTGCCCTCTTTCGGTTTGTCAGTGTGAAAATAACGAATAATATCACATTTAAGTTGCTAACTAAGGACTTATAGTCCTTAGTTAGCAACATAACTAACATACTTAGTACAGTATGTTAAAAAACAATTCACTAATATGAATGATCATAAAAAAATTACACTCCTCCATGGGTAGAATTTTTCGGTATTACTGTAATGTCAAACACATTTTTTTAATAGAAATTATATACAAATGAATGTAATATTTTTTTTATATAATCTATTATTAATGATAGTTAATGATTATTGATAGATTATTCAATTCAATTAAATGTACATACATTTATTTTTTGAACACCCAAAAAAAAACAGTTCCCTCGGTGAAAAAGCTCCCCTGTCCTATCCTTAGACCCTCCTTCTTGGCCAAGAAAAACTACCAAACCTCCTTGGGAGAAAGTAGAATCCTGGTGGAGTTCCACAGTGAAGGAGGGATCCAACTCCCTCAGACGGACAGGCGGACGCAAGATAGACAGTGGAGCTGGAGCCACTCAGGAGGAGAACCAGTTCTTCCAGGCAGATGAAGAACCCTCCATATGGAGTAGAGACCTTTTCTCCAGGCAGACCGTTCCTCCAGGGAGTTGAGGAGCATCTGAATCCACAGGTCATTGATGTGTCTGTCCCACTCCCAGCGGGGAAGTGGAAAAATAAGAAAAAGCAATGAACAGATTGCAAGTGAAATTAAATATCAAATATTGTTTGATATTAAAGGTAGTCAAAAGCAGAGGATTGTGCTCAAGCTGCCATACTTCCATCCTCTTCCATCCACTCCGAGGGTCCAGTCAAGATGGCCTACTCAAAGATAGAATCTCCTAACTACTTGCTGCTTACGCATATGTAAACCTACAGTTTTCTTTTGAACAATTGAACAATTAAAGTTGAACAATTATATAACTAACAATGAATGACTAAATTTGGTCTGTATGTCCACCTGAATACTTATATATGACACTGTCTTCACTTTCCGTACATATGTAACTACTGCAAAGACCTCTGGCTCCTCTGGCTCAGGGTTTCTGCTCCACTGAAGCAGCACTTTTCTCTTTTCTACAGACACACCTCAGTTCTGCACCCATTCTGTTCCTGTCTGCACGCTCAAATGAAATACTCTACTTTCTCTTCCTTCCATTTTGGCATGACCCAGTGTTAACATTCAGCATTTAATTACCCTAGACCCGATTAAACTGTAGTCCTGTGCTTCCAATACGAAAGAACAAATGAATGTGGTATATTAGGTGGCATATTGGAAAATGGGTTCCTAGTCTTTGTTTGAACCTACAGTGGTGAGTGCAGAGAGAGTTGGCATGACATGAGGAGAGCTTCATAATTAGACAGAGCTAAGGTTTAAATGATGCCAATACCTTCCACAGTTTGCTGCTATATGTAAATTCTATACCAGAACTAATTTGAATTCAGTTCGCGCGTCGTTATCAGCACGAAAAGAACATATTATTCTTGCTTTTGTACAATATAGCCGTAGCTCTGGGGGAAATTATCACTCAAGGCTCAAGGCTAGACTCGATGAGAACGTACACTTTTCCTTTTCTTTGGTCTAGTGTTTGTATTTAATTTACTCACGCATTTCAGGTCATAAATAAATGTCAGAGGAAGGATTTATTAAATATGTTTTCCAACTGTTCTTGTTGATTACTATAATTCAATATGTCAGCCGGATTCCAATCCAAATGCAGTTCAAACAATATAAGCCCCCTCAGATATATTTCTGTTGAGTGCTGCAGTGACCTTTTCACTAAAGACAGCCGTGTAATGAGAATTACACAGGCCTCAAACTGATGGCGTGAAAGAATGCAAATGGGAAGTTGAAATATAGCATAATTCATGAAGTAAATTAATTTCTCTGCTGTGAGCAAACACAATCTGATACAGGTAGGATCCAATCTAATTTCACCCTTATTAAAACCTTCCCATATAGATGGAGTAAAATGTGTGTGTGGTTTTTTTTTTTTCAATGTCTTCGAAAAGGACAATACGTAAATGTGTGACTCTTTTACACAGAACGATCTGAATTTGCAAATAACCTTTTCAAGATAAATGTTAACAACTTAAAAGGCTTTTCCAAGATAACTTTCACTTATTTGATGTTGATAAAAATCATACAAGTGGGACAGCTGGTTCTTTTTAAAAGTTTGAGTTCGATAAGGACTGTTGATGTCGTTAGATGAGAAATTGTGTTTAGAGACAAATGATCAGTTCTTGCTTTAATCTGCATGATTATTCCCTCTCAGGTTCGACAGTTAACAGAAATTAGGATAATCACGGCACAATTTGACGCTCATTTACACATTCACTGGGAACTCTGACAGAATCAAAATGATGAATTTACTCCATAAATGACAAGCCCTGGCATATGCTTGGGCAGACACATTTGTGATGCCAACTAAGTCAATACTTTTTACCACACTGTGAAAAATTGTTTTCTTTTAAAACCTTGTAATAAATTTGAAGCTGTTTTCAAATCTGACAAAATGTGTTTTGAAAAAGTATTCAAAGTGTGAACATATCTTTGTAATGGTGCCACTGATGTCTCACAGAGAATCTATCTTGGCAAAAGGCAGCACAGGCTTAATTGTGTTTTTGCTGTTTCCATGTAAACCTGTGTTCATTCCTGGAAGCGCATTTGGCTTTTCCATCTTGGCATAAGATAATCAGACTTTGCATGTGTCTCATGGTGGGTCGGTAAAGTCAATGCACATGGTCAATCGTCCCCTGAACCACGTCGATATTTAAACCTGTGGATATTGGCCAGTGTCTTTACAGAAGTGACTTGTTTCTTTTAACCATTAACCACACAACACTTAAGTGCTCCATATTCCTCAACAGCGGGGGAAGCTAGCATATTTTATAAGTAAGACCATTATAGTTTTTACTACTGGTGAGAGATTTCAAAAATGTATCTGTCAAAACAATTGTTGCTTTGGAGATGTACTAAATTGGAATGATTTAAAAAGGCTGCAAAGAGAATTGTTTAAAAATAAAACAACGTTGCTATTCCGTTCCCTTTACAGGCACATTTTAGCACATGTCTGAGTGATTGCCATAATATTTTAAAATATAAAAGTATAATTCTTTGTCAATATTGCCTACACTACATTTTACTATGAACTGTGATATTTGTTCACAATCTTATTAAATGCAAGATCTGGTAGCACTACTTTGTTTTAGAAGAACACTGAAGTATGAGTGATTGTGTTGTAGTGCTTGACGTACTTTATAACTCTATACTTCTAAAAATTACCATATATTTTCATTGTCATACTTCTTTTATGACATTCAATGTTTTCTTTTTTTTGTACTCTTTGCATTTACTTACCATAATGAGAAAAGGCGTCATGACTGACAAATTGGTGATGACCGCACTATGAATTCACGTTCTTGTTGGTAAAGAAAAAAGTTAAATCATCCACGTTAATTAAAATAGCTCTCTGTTATCACTGATGAAAAGAGACTTTGCATTGACATTTTGTTCAAAGCCATAAAAACTATAATTATGTTGCAAGTAATTTTTCAAATCATAATAACCATAAAACCATTTCTTGAAGAAGGCAATTAATGTGCAATTCATTTAATTCTAATCGAGATAGACGTTCAGTCATCTCTAATTGTTATTGATCCTCTGTCTATATAAAAGCAAGTAGTTTGGGCCAGAGTTAAGGCTTTTGAGGAAATTGTTTTGTTATAAATGGCAATATTAAAGTCTCTCTTGCTTATGTTCAAGAAAGCAACATTGAAACCACTTTTTAAATCTATAAAAAAATGGACAAAATTAAATCAAACATCATCAGGAAAAAAGTGCGATACATACCATCCAGCCCTAGTTTGAACATGGATCACATTCTAGTTTCGCCAGTGTAAAAACTTTCTCTCTGCCATAATTAGACTATTTAAAGCTTAATTATCTTCTATCTATGTAACCTCCTCGTGCTATAAAAAGTGCTGGTGTGGGCCGAAGCCATTACAGATTATCACTCATCCATACATCTTTGCACTTTAGTGCCCCCACATCCTGCCATGATATTTTCAATTTAAATCTAATTTACCTGACACAGCAAAAGCCTCCCTTCACCCTTCTTCTTCTCCGGCAGAACCGCTTGGAAACCAGGCAGTAAATCGCTTCCAAGTGTCCACAGCACTCGCCGGGCTTTAATCACCCAGCTGCCCATCCACGCCGTTCTATAAATAGCCTAGCTTTTTTTTATGTTTGAATCGGCAAAAGCTGTCCAGCGGTATCTGCGTGTGACATACCTTGCTTATAATTAGTAGCAACAAACGCTGTGTGCTAATTAGCTCAGAGAAGGGGCGGATACTGGCACATGGAAACTGCTGCTTAGATTATACTGTACCATGTGACCATTCAGTCCTTTTTTCAGAGCAGTTTCTTTAGTGAATTTCTGTTTTCTCAATATGGCTTAACCGTATTATACATTTGTTGTCACTTGGTTTTATTATTTTTACTAGTTACTGCAAGAAGTTTATTGCTGTTTTTAAGTTACCGTTATATTATAATTGTTCTCTATATAATTGACCGTTACCCCATTCATGCTCAATGGAAAATATATGCGAATAAAAGAAGTTAGTATTAGTAGCTTCTAAAATCTTTTTAAAATACGGTTATGCACTGATACTTGTTATTTATCCAAGCTGGGATCATTTCCAAAATGTACACCAGATGCACTGTAAAAGATAAGGGACCTCTAGTGTTTGGATTTCTTTTGGCTGCAATGGAAATGTGTGGGTTTCTCTGATGATGGCAACATGGATCCAGTTAAGCCATATTTGAGTCTCTCCCAAAGAATCATGTGCCAGGAAGCCAGGAAAATGTTGGCTCTGCCTCCAGCTCACTCAATCTGCAGGAGCAATCATGATGTAGACATGTGTTCAATAGAATGAGAGGTTAGCCCTAGGCACTTGATTGTATCGTATTCTTTCTATTGATTTGTCTCATTTTAGAAAAGAGCGTGTGGGCTTGGGGATACATAACACGTTGTCTGCTGCTGAGGGTGCACTGCAGGCTCCATACACAAGGAATTGGAGGAAACACTTATTTAACCCTGTTTAAATGGAATCTATACCTTTGTGTGTGTTCAGGTTATGTTGTAGGCCAGTAAGACTTACATCATTTAGAGAGATATTTGTCTGTGCACCATATAAAATAAGACAACAAACCCTGCACTGCCAGACAAGCTCAGCCTTGGGAATATTATTTGTACCTATAATTTATGTTAGAAGAATGTACATATTTTTGTCATGCACTCCAAATGCATTTGATATCTGAGATGGAGCCTTTGATTCTCTGGACGAATTGTAAGTTGAAAACCAACACGGGTGGAACGCGTAGAGCGATGCCGCATTTGAGGTGTAGGACGGTTTGCTGAAAACGTCTATTTTTACCCTGTGGCTTGACTTGTGTACACTGTTTGCATATATGAATCTACTTTACATAGTGACTGCGACAGTAAATGAGACCCTGGCTTGACACGTAAAGCCCACACACTGAAGCGCGGATGTGGGAGTGGAGCCTAGGATGCATCTGCAGCTCACTATCTCTTCTAGTGTATTTAAAAAGCCGTGTAATTCACCCAGAATGCGAGTCTCTTTCCACCAGGTCTTATCACATGTAGCCTATGGGTCTAGCGTGTTCCCCACATTGAATGAGTAATACTTCACTTCCCAGCATGAGTATATACGATTGTGACACCGGACAGATGAAGAGGTGGGGGCCTTTGTGCTGCTGTTAGTTGATTCCCATCCCCCCGGAGCTACGGGCAAGAGACTCCAGCTAATGATCCTTAGCAAATTAAAAAGTAGCAGCCCTGAAACCAAAGCAATCCTCTGCCATTGATCAGAAACGTGCCCATCTCCGGACCGGGTGGCACCTAAGACGGTTTAATCCGCTGTTTACCCAACCGTGCCTCCAAAGATACGAGAGAAAAGGTTACTTAACATGTTTATATCACAGAGATAGGATACTTGATGTACTGTTTGAGCTCCTTGGCATCAGGCATGTTTCTCCTTTTTTGCTACATGCTGTGTCTGTTGTGGTATAATGTATTTCTAAATCAAACCATTAAAAGAGAATTCCAGTAATAATAATTGTATGAAATGTAACCTGGAATAAGTGTAATTTTTGAACATCGAATAGGAAACCATAGACAGAGGTTTAAAGAGTGGGTTTGGCTTGATTTCCTTATTTTTCCTGTCCTGCACCAGTACACAAAAACCTCATCATTGGCTTGTGAGAATTGATGAGGAAACTGCACGTTTCTATAGACTTTGATGGACTGGACAGCTGTTGTTTACAAAGGATTGCCTGTTCTTTATAGATGCAGGAGACTGTGTGTAATTGCCTGTTAACTGCTCTTGATTACACTGTTATATTGATGCATGCCCAAAGTGACACACCACCAGTACACCTCATTATAACCTACAGGACAGTACAGTGGGTTTTGCTGCATACTCACTCAGTATTTTGACAACACTACTAGGGAATAGACTCGACACTCAATATTAATTTTGATTAGGGCTGCAGCTATCGATTCTTTTAGTAATCGATTAATCTATCGATTTTTTCTTAGATTAATCAATGAATCGGTTAATTTTTTTGTACAATCCGTAAACCGTTCAAAAGCATATTAAATCGTTTTTTTAAATAAACGTTATAGTTCCTTGTAATAAACAAATAGTTCACTGTAATAAACAAATAGTTCATTGTAATAAACAAATAAGAAATTGAGTTTCTGCCTTAAAAAAAAAACACATTTTATTCTTAATTTCACATAAGTTTGTCCCCAAAACAGCAACATTTCACTTCACCAGTCCAAAGTGTTCGGTTTGTATATAAAGAATATATCAAGAATATATATAAAGGGCAAATTAACTTTTCACCAGACTGTTTGTAAACAGTTACAGTATGAATTCATTTGCGTTTTTGTCACCTAACTTAAAATAAGACATTTGTTTGTAACATTGTGTGTTGGACAGTAATGCTAGTGTTTTGAGCGGTGGCTCTACATTTTGCCAGTTTTTTTGGCATTTAGCCAACGGCGTTGGCTCCGTGTCATCGCTGACTTTCTGTTTCACATTAGATTATTATAACACGGTCGTGGTCCTCCTGCTGTTTCCATAGATGTATTTGCCGTTTCAAGGCGTCGCAGAGGAGCGTGTGGCATGTTTTAAACGTACGAGTGTGACTGGGAAGCAGAGTGTGGAGCGGGGTCCGCAGTGGCGCAGTGAGGACGCGGAGGCTGGTGCGCGAGGCGCGCGTAACTAGTTGTGGTGGTTAGAGCGGCAGCTCGCGGCCCCGTGCTCTTTTACACAAAAAAACTCTTCCCGGTCGCACCTACATCTAATGGGTCGCACTCTTGAGTTTAAAACACGCCGCTCTCTCTGTTGCGCTTCAGGAAGAAGCTCCGTGGGAAACAAAAGTCGCTCCGCGCGCCACAGATTCACGTGTTTTTAATAAAATATGTAAATTAAACGAAGCATCGAGACAATAAAATAATAATCAAAGTTTTTTAGAATCAAATTATTCGATTAACTCGAATAATCGTTGCAGCCCTAATTTTGATTCTGGCTTTTTTACTTGTGTTCTTTTCATGGGTTTTATGAAATGTTCCTGTCCCGTTTCAAATAACCTAATCTAACCACACCGCTTGCTGCTAATACATAAACAAGCTCAGAATATAGAATTATTTTTGCAGTCAAAAGGATTTCTGGAGCATAATACATCTTTTAAATGTTTTGTGTTTATTTTCATTAATTTATTAATTTTCCACCACTTGTTCCCGTTAGGGGTCGTGGGTGACTGGCGCCTATCCCAGTGACTTTGGGCTTTAGGCAGGGTACACCCTGGACAGGAGCCAGCTCGTCACAGGGTTAACTGTGTTTATTTTTTATTAAATTAGTATCCAATGTTGCTATGATAAAAATAACTTAAAATAACCGTCTTTTCAAACAAAGGACAAACTAAAACCTAATGCTGATTAAGAGAGTCTTTATCACTTAATTAGAGCTGCGAGTCGTATGTTGAAGGAGCATATTTTTGGAAGAGTCAGGCAAATAAGCTTTTATTACATTACAAGAGCCACAGCATGTGCTGTTTGAGTGAACGGTGATTTTTTCCCCTCAGCTATAAACACAATCCGTGTCACCTCACTTCTTTTGAGGCAGCAGCCCTGCCCATTTCCCCCCGGTGTGAGACTCCATGGCGACGGTGGGCTGTCTGTGAACGGTGGACGAGTTTACTTCTGACTGAGCGGAGTGCAGGAGAAGAATAAATTGATTGAAATCACAGTTTTAGCCTATAAAGGCATATATATACAGGCAGGTATATTGACATACTATGAGTAATCACATTGTAATCGTCCAAAGCGTCCTTTTTTGGCCATATCACCCAGCCCTACTTCATACTATACCATTGAATGTCATAGGACTCAAAGAGTTTCTAAAAATCAAAGCGTACACGTTCACATGGACATTGTACCCTTTCCCACTCTACATGAAAATGATAGAGGCTCCCACTGACAGGATAAAAGTCTTATCAGGGCTTGATCTTTTTAGGTCACAGTGAGTGTAGAAAATGATAGGTTTCACAAAATAGACTTGATTTGACTCCTGGAACGCAGTCTCTCATGTCCAGTGCGGACTGGTCCAAAGAGCATTTCTCATGGCCGGGTGGAGATGCTCACAGTCTGCCATTGGTCATCGCGGCTCAAGAGGGATAGAAAGATAGGTTAAAGTCGCAGCCCCTTTGCTGAAGCATGCACCCGCTCGCCTCCCTGCCTCTGACTGCAATCTCGCACATGACTAGGCTCCAATTAAATGGGGATTCTCAGGTGTCACAGACGCCGAGGGCACTTCTGTGGCCGCCTCAAAACACTTCCAGCCTCTTCTCGTGTATTTCGCTTAGGAGATACAAAGATTCATTTCTTAACGTATAAAGTTTTGCCCATAAATCACATAAGTACCAAAACAAAATATTGTGATGAATGATGACATTCATTTACAGCCGTGCTCAAAGTTGAAAGTATTTTCTTTGAATTAGGGAGTCTCAATCATTTTAAAATAGGACCAAATGAATGTGACAGAAAAGCATATTTCAGAGACAATAGATTTAACAGTGAAAGTATCTCCGGCAGTAAATCATCTCCAGCATTTATTTTTTTTAATTTATGATACATAAAAACAAACACAATGAAAGAAAAACAAGGCCACAAAACAGACACAAAACAAAAACAGCTGACATCCAACAAAAAATTCAAAAAGGAGAGGAAGTCATGGCATAGAAAATCCAAAGAAAATGTCCCATTTATTCCAAAGTCTGTCAAATATATCCATTTTCAAATTAAGTCCAATATTTTTTTACAAATGTCCAAGTTGATGTTAGTCCAGTAAACAAGTTAGTTCTTTAATCTTTTGATTACACCTTGTATTTCCAAAACTGATTTTTCAGCTCTGATTTTTTTATTTTGTTCATCTGACATAACTGGAAAATTGAGGGTGTCCAGAAAGGAATTTATATCCATCCATCCATCCATCCATTTTCTACCGCTTGGTCCCTTTCGGGGTCGCGGGTGACTGGAGCCTATCCCAGTGACTTATGGGCCTTAGGCGGGGTACACCCTGGACAGTGGCCAGGGTGTACCTGGGCCACTGTACCAGGGCCAACACAGACGGTTCACTCTCACATTCATTCACTAGGGCCAATTTAGAGTCACCAATTTTTGCCTTACACATGCATGTGTTTGGACGGTGGGAGGAAGCCGGAGGACCCGGAGAGAACCCACGGTAACACGGGGAGAACATGCAGACTCCACCCAGAGAAATTTATATTATCCTCTTTATCTACTGGAACTTTTGATAAAGGGGTTTACAGAAGGATTCAAATGCTGATTTGAATTTGGTCTTGTTTGGTAAAGATTAAATTCTTTTGCCTGTCCCGTATTTTTAAAAAAAAGTTATTTCAGCTTGTTGTTTTACAAGTTTCCAAGATAGTAATTTAGAAAATGTGTATCCACCCTGATAATATCTTTGTGATATAAGAGCATTTTCTGAATTAAGTATTTTTCTCCTCTTATCTTTTTTAATATAATATATTAAAAAAGATAAGAGGAGAAAAATACTTAATTATTATTGTAACATTTTAGGACTCCCCTTCTAGGCATGATTTACGTCCAACCATTACAATTTTTCTTGCTGTTCATTTCGCTTTTTCTCCCTTTGCTTCTTTTTTTAAGGCTATATTTTTTCCTCCCAAGACTGCTTTAGAAGCATCCCAGAGGATTGTCAGGGAAATTTCCCCTGTATAATCTTCCTCCAGATGAGTGTTAATGTCATCCTTAAACAAAGGGTCATTGAACCTCCATAGTGTGTTTTTTAATTTATGGAACTTCTTATTTATTGGTTCTTGAGTTAGATACGTCCAATGTAGGTTGGATGCAATAATTCCAATCGCGGCCACAGATTAGGGTTCCCTCAGAGTGGTTTACAATCAGGCCACAACATCAGTATAGAAGGTAAGATCTGTCCCTGGTGGAGCATACACATTCAGCAGAGTAAAAACCTATCCATTAATTGTTCTTTAGCTTGTTTATTTATTCTAACACAGTGATTTGTGGGAGGAGATACAAGTACAGCTCTGGTGTTCTGTTGGCGTTGCCCTGTGTGATTTTGCCAATTAATGATCTGTTAATCATCTGTGTTTCATTTGCATTAACAATGAGGCAACATTATTCTTCATTAATTCCTTTTTGTTAGTCTTTGGCAGCTCCTTTGGGCCTTAGGTAGAGTATATGCATGGCAACAAATGATTGCAGGCAATGGTTGGCAGCAAGACATCTCAACAAATTTAGATAACTGCATTGAAAGCTGCTGCTGACATCCAGTGCACTTTGTTGCACAGGCTGTAATGTTTTGTTTTCTTGTATCTGTATAGCCCTTTTTTTACCACCTTAGCCATACTACCTTGTGAATGTCTGATCACCGAAGCTTACCAGGGTTGGGCCTGGAGGTTTTGGTAATATTGTGATTTTATGTATCAATATATCACAATTTACTCATTCATCAATTATCATTCTTTTTCTTGTAGTGAATTGTAGATTTGAGAGATTTTTATCAGGATTTGACAGCATTCTTCACCTTATATTATACTACCAGTTTGCAGTAGGTTTTTCCGAAATTTTACTGTATTGTGTATTGGATTTGCACGGGATAAACAATGTCAGTATTTCCCTTGTTTTGACCGACATTAATCTAGAAACAGTGGACTGGTTAACAAATTTAAATATGACAAGAACTTTTTAACCAATATGGAAATTTTAGGCTGATATTTTTTCATACATTGTTTGGTGTTTAAAATAAATAGATAAATAAAGCAAGCTATAAACCAATACATTTTTTTTTATTCTAAAGGGCTGTCATTCATTTAACACTAAAATTAGCCTTCACACTGTTTTATTTAGATTATGTCTCAGATTTTAGTGTCTCTCTGTACCTCTCCAGTCCATGTATTGCCATCTTGCTCCGCCTCCTTAGACTCTGTGTCTCTGATCACACACTCTCTTCTCTACTTCTTTAAACCTCTCACACTAAAGTTATTTGGAGTAAACACGTCTAAACTGTTTGTTTAGGAGTCAAATAATGTCTGAAAAAAACATTTATTGTGGGTCGTGCTATTTAAAGGCGTTATGGACGATTTTTCGGCGATTTGAGAACGCAGGCGAAGTGCGCATGCCACTCCCCCGTGCGGACCGATACAACACACACATGCTTTTGTTTATTAGCGCAACGGAGCTCATCGCATCACTCGTCTCCCGTAGATTTCTGTCCACTTCTGCGTCAGCTCGAACTGTCTTTCTCCGTCTTCATTTTGCCCCGTACACTGAGGGAACTATATTATGATAGATCCATGCGCTTAGGCACGCGGAAACGTGGGCACGGTAGGTGCGTTTTATGATTGATACGTGGCAGGACAAATGAGTTATCCACGCCACGAGGAAATATGATAAAAAATTTGCTGAAAAAAATCATCCATACCACCTTTAATGATAAGTTTCGTCTAGAGCTTTTAAAAGTCTGTAACTTTGCCATTTCTGTGTCTTTTGACTCAGAATAAAATTAACACAGAGCTGTTGTTTTCTTCCTGTTTCTGAAGAAGCGGCATTCACACAGGTCTAGAAAATAATGTGTTTATGTAAAGCATGTGCTGCATTATAGTAGTTAATATCTGGGGGATTTTTTTCAGACATGGACAATTTGCATAGGCTAGAAACGTAGACGACTTTCATAATTATTACAATTTACCCAAGGTTCCAAGTTAAAACAAATCCTGTCCGAATAGGGCTTAAATTACCTTGAAAAGTGGACGAATGAAACCCATAATATTTCCGCAACTTTCAAAATATCCATTTGTGCATGTAAGCATTTATACATTGGCATTCATACAAATGCAAAACACAACCTCCATTAACTTCCACTGTACTTTTCCACAAACCAAACCTTTTCACACTCACATCAGATCTACCTGGCCTAATACAAATTGCCACCTACTGCCAGGCTTTATTAACTCGCTCTCTAAAGACTCTTTGAAATAGCTTTCTCTGTGACATTACTGAGTGACATTTCCTCAATGTCATGATCTTTTAATTGACCTGGAGAAATGTCAGACATGAACCTTGGGAATACAAATTCCTTTTAATGCCTATATACTTGGAAAGTTTACAACATAGCTTGTTGATTTCAGCTCTTTTCATAGCATTTTTACTACCAACGATACACAAATCTTCAAAACAACATTCACAATATTATCTAATGTCCACCTATAATATCAAAGCGTTTCTAACTGCAATCAATGAATAACTAACAACTGCTTTTGCTACTACAACATTTTCATAGTTGGTGCATTTCCACTGTGAGAGACAGAATCTAAAAAAAAATAACAAAATCCGGAAATCACATTGAATGATTTTCAAACGTTTCCTGTAGTTCTTGACCAGTTTTGCACACACTGCAGCAGGGATTTTAACCCACACCTCCACACAGATTTTCTCTGGATCGATCAGATTGCGGGGCACCAAGAAGTTTCAGCTCCCTCCAAAGATTTTAGGTCTGGTGACTGGCTAGGCCACTCCAGAACCTTGATATGCTTACATTGCAGTCGTCTTGTTCCCTGTGCAAAAAAGCACACCCAAAGGATGAGGTTTCCACCCCCATGCTTCACAGTAGAGATGGTGTTCTTGGGATGCTACTCATCCTTCTTCTTCCTCCAAACACGGCAAGTGGAATTTATACCAAACTGTTCAATTCCATTTTCTAACACTTTCTCCAACTTTTTTCACCAAGCTACTTGCCAATTGCTCGTAGCCCTTTCCAGCCTTGTGGAGGTCTGCAATTCTTTCTGGTGTCTTTGAACATCTCTTTGGTCTTGTCCATGTAGCAAGTAGTATGCAGCTAACGAGCTGTTAGGTGCTACTAATTTAGATTAATAAGTGAAATCGAGGTGGACTTGCTTATTTGCAGGTGCCAATAAGTTTTGCAGTTTTCCCTCACATGCACCTATGATGGATATGCACCTATGATGAAAATGTCAGACCCCTATATATATATATATATATATATATATATATATATATATATATATATATATATATACACACACACACATATATATCGGGAATAGGACCTTTTTGATGTGAAGCCAGAGCGCTAACTGCCATTGAGCCGCAATATGTATATATTAGGATGAAAAAGTGTCACTGGAAAATTGACTCCCTAATGGCCCCTTCAGACCGCGGCGTCCAAAGCGTCCAGTTTTGCGCGTTTACATATTCATAGTCTATGTAAACGCGCGTCGAACGCCTCCTGCGTTTTCCGCGGTGTGATTTCTGCGTTTTTGCGGCGCAATTCCTGCGTTTTTGGCGCTGTTCAGCTTTGTACAACTTTCTGCGGCAGATGCGCCGATGACGCTCCAGTGACGTGCTATGCACAACCCGGAAGAAGATCCAAAACACACCCTGCAAGATAAAAAAAAATCCTTAAGACGCAGCTCTTGGAGCAAATAATGATATTGACTAAACTCTGCTAAGCTCTGAAGTATCTGCGGGTCCCAGACAAGCCCTGGAGTCCATCGCCTCCGCTTTTGGACTTTGCAAAGTTAATAAACAAAAGCCATGGTCCGCCATTTAACTCCATTTACACCACGTGAAAAGCAACACAGCACACCTCCACTGCGCATGTGCAGGACGACTCGACGAGTGTATTTTACGGACGTGAGTCCGGGGCGTCTGTCTTCAAATGTACAGGTGTCCAACTTCTGCGTTGGACGCTGTATAGCTTAAGAAGCTATACAGCTTATAACTGGGGTCCATCACGATATATTGTGACTATTGTAAGTATTGACTTATTAATGATCATATCACTTCAAATTACTAATTATCTTCCAATCTTATTTCATATAATCAGACCATAGTTTTGTGTCAAATTTAGAAATTCTCTCTGGGTAAAATGTGCATTTCTTTAAAAGAACAGAACACTGGTTCACCTCTCACCATATTTTCTCTAACGAACAAATATAATTAGGAAAGAATGTAACTAAGCAGCCTGGGCTTTTACTGTACAATGTTTACAATGATCGACTTCGGTCTCAGACGGAAGGCGATAGTGGCTTGTGGTGTTTAGCAAGTGCTCAGTACAGAAATACTAGCTCTAGGGCACACAGGAGAGCTTGTTAAACAGGAGCCTGTAAAGATAATGGAAACTTCTCCCACTAAAGGCTTTCGGAAAAATACTATAAGAACAGATACAATACAGCAAGGTACAGTGTAAGTACTATACGCTATTTGACCAGAGATTGGGGGAGTTCAGTTTAGCTGTTAGAGTAAAGATTGGATGGCCAAAAAAGGTGAAAGCTGTAAGACAACAGGTAATGGGGTGGGCACACTGAGGTAGTCACTGTTCAGCCAATATTGAAACACAATGAATTAAGCCACCATGACTTGCACTGAACTTAAGTTAAAACAACTAGACGTTTGCAATTTTAGAACTTGAATAGTATGTGTTTGTTGTTTTTAAGTGAAATAAAGAGGTTAGATTGTATATGTATTTTAATCTTTTTTATTTATTTTTTTATTCAGATGTATTGATATATAATTGTTATGCAGCCCAGTTGCTTCACAAGTTGCTTGCAGTAGATTTTGATATAGTCAAGGCAATCAGGAACTTGGCTTCATGCATAATACAATGTATAGCCTTACATTTAAAACTTTGGAAATGTGATGTTTCTAACACATTTTTATTTAAAATTTGATCCATCTTGGGCTTACATGCAAGGAGTGCAAATGGATTGTAAGTATAGTGTCTGTATAGTATGGCCTTTTAGTTTTACAACATTGCATGTTTATGCGACTCAATTTTGTTTTCCAATTCTGCTTATATTGCACATTCGACAACTAATTAGAGTAGTGCTCTGCTGGGTATTTCCAGGGATTAATTTGACCATTCTTGGCCGAGTGAATGTGTATTTGACCAATTTAATTGAATTCCTTATGCTTTATACACAGCCATTAGCAAGTGAAGAAAGTCTGATTGGTTAACTCATGCCTGCAGCCCAGTGCCACTTCTTTGCCTTCAACTGACTATTTAATGTTATACAAATAAAATTGAGAAAACTAGAGGCTTTAGTGCTATTGATTCCTGCGCTTATTTTATTTCAGCATAAATTGTCTGTCGGGTGCAATAGTCCCCTTTGGTACTGCCTGGTTTAACAAAAAAATTTGAGATAATTTAAACATGTAAATAACCAAACAGTGCAGGGATTAGTCTGTGGAGCATATTTATTTGTATTACAATGAAGACAAAGTGTTTTGCAAAAAGCTATTATATGGACACAAAGTAGATGGTATAACAAAGTGCATGATAATTGGTGCACATAGACACAGAGGTAAGATGTGTATGCCACATTAAAAGGCCATATTTCAAGTAAATAGTACTTCCAAACAAGGGATGCTAGATGCTGCATTCTAAACTGCATTTATAGCAGTCATTTGATAAAGACTACAAATTGGCTGCTACTTTATAAGCTTTAGTACCGCACAAGAAAGAAGGTGTAATGTATAGATAAGACAGCTAGAATAACGGGCATATTCTTTTTTAATTTTTTTAATTTCCCTTGTGGTCTCTATTTCTCATCAGATTTTTAATTAAGACTGATTCTTCTTTTGTCATCAATTTGCAATATATTAACCTTACTCTAGAAGTTGCCGCGGGTATCGCTATGAATCCCCCCCTTTCCGCTTGTATTAGTTAAAGGTTGAATAGAGGAGTGTAGTTGATATGACGACAGAGAAAGACTGTGTTCGAGCTGGCTCAGAAGAGACAGAAATCTGCAGACAAGAGATACAATGCAATCCGGTCTTACTAATAAACAAACGCACATGTAGCAGTGGAGCTGTAGCGTGCTAATGCACAAGGTTTGATTGTAGACGGCCTCTCGGAAAGAACAGGAGGATGGGGGTGAGTGTGGACATGCACATTTAAAAAAAAAAAAAAGCACAATCAGTTGCTGATTTCTTAAATCGGCAAAAAATTCTCTATCCAACCTTTAAAATAGGGCTGCCGACCTTGAGATGTGTTCAACACAGACTAAAAAGCCATTTTAAAGCAGCACAGGTAATTGGTGTACTGTTGACTTGGTTATGAACATTTTACAATAGGGAGTGTCTGCAGAGCCGCGGCGCGCGGCCGAAAAAGCCATGTTATTTTTGTGCTGGCCGCGCACCGCGGCTCCTGAAACTGCGCCACTATTTGACCGCGTTTTAGCGGCATTTTAGACCACGCCGGGTTAAGGTTAGGGTTAGGGTTAAGGTTAAGGTTAAGGTTAGGGATAGGGTTAGGGTTAGCCATGAGGCTATAACGAGCTATAAGGGAAATGCCGCGGTCCCTGAAACTGTGCGGCAATTTGACCGCGCCGCGGCTCTCCAGCCACGGCCTTTACAATAATCAGTATACTATCATATTTTAGCATCAAGACTCTTCCCGTGTTCCCCACTTGGTCAACGGAGTTCCTGTTAGACCGGAAATGTCAACACAATGAAGGTGCTGAACTGTGGCAAAAAGAGGCGGGGGCAG
This sequence comes from Eucyclogobius newberryi, assembly GCF_026437365.1. Lineage (NCBI taxonomy): Eukaryota > Metazoa > Chordata > Actinopteri > Gobiiformes > Gobiidae > Eucyclogobius > Eucyclogobius newberryi. The sequence goes on from NW_027315746.1 coordinate 25,872,562, forward strand.
AATGAGGTGAATAGTATCCTCTATAGACCTCATTCACCTACGTCACGAAACCACGTCATCGCATACTGTGCCGTTATTGTCCGTCACTTGTTGCTGTCCTATGCACAAATAGAGTGTGGAAAGTGATCTCAAACATAAATTAAGGCCCCAGTGCTTTTAGATTCCACAAACTCCTTGGATGAGCTACACAAAGGTCGATATTTAGAAAAGCTGCAATCAATCAACTCAGATCCATATTTAATGCCTAAATCATCGACTCTTCCGGATATGTCGTACCCGGACATTTACAATTAAGATTAAGATTAAGATATTCCTTTATTGTCCCACATGGGGAAATTTCATTGGTGCAACGCAGATAGATACAGAGGTAGATACAGAAAAACAGATCACTTATAGGAAGTCTGAAAAACACTTTCAGTAGAAGATCTCCTATAAATAAAAACTCCCATAGACAAATAAATAAATACATAAATACCATTGCATGTGATCACGACAGTAATTGCACATGAATATGTGTCACGACAGCACATAGATTGCACATGAATTTCACAGTAATTGCACATAATTCAAGCCCACTGGTCCGATGGTTCACAAGTCCCAATTTTGAACAAAGGGTCTACACGCCTGAAAAAAACTGATTCTACAGCGTGCGCGGAACATGATAGACTTGATATATCCGGAGCTCCAGCGCAGGCAGCGGTGCGTGAGGCTGCAAGCAAGCTCCCTCCGCCGCACGAGTGAGTGACAATTTCAATTCAACTACAAATAGTAACTTAACAGATATGAAATGACTACTACGTAGTCTGTGGTGATCGTTTGGTTCCCAGTTTGAAAGTTTTATTGCAGCTGTCCATCGCGCTCTTCTTTCCGGGTTTCTCAGTATCCAATAGAACTTCTCTCCATTAATCTTCCCGGTTGTTGCACCCAACTGCCCCATATATCTTCACCATTTTGATTATAGTAAAGCGTCTGATATCATTAATGAGGTTTGGGCCTCTTCGAACCGTGTTTTGTTGTAACTCGAAGCAGACAGACGGCAGTATTGAATTGGCTTGTTGTGGTAAACACGATCAGCTGACAATATGGCGAAACGAGCCTGGAGGTGCTCGTGTGACGTCACGTGAATGAGCTCTATATTGCAATAGAAGTCCTTGGCTCAGTTAAATGCATATGATCTATTCATTTTATTTGGAGTGTTTGGTTAGCTAAATTTTTCTTTTAATTTCAATGAATGGCTTTTTCTTTTCAACTCCTCAGACAGTAAGTGAAACAGTCTCTGTCCTTGTTATATACAGTACAGTATAAGCCTCTCGATATTTTGTGGGTGACCAGGATCTGCGACTGTCCACCCTGGCATTAAAAAAGTGCTCTCAGATTCACGCTCCGAAACCTTTATGTCTCACTATATATTTTACATGACAAAAGGCTCGAATATGAAAATCTTTCTTGGTTTTTTATCTCTTAAATCAAGTTTGAAAGATTACTTTTAACTCTTAACTTGAACTCGACAACTCGTGGCCTGACCTTTCGGCGTGCGATGACTTGTGACTTGACTGGAGGTTCAGATAGGAGGACTTGGACTCATGGACCAAGGACAAGAACTTAACATCCATCAAGTCCTTACCACCAACCTATATATATATAAATAAATAAATAAATAAATAATCCATTAGTATTATTAGTATTCGTATTAGTACGTCCGAGCCAGCATGTCATTCATTTCATTTGCTCTCAACATGGTATGAGGTAGGTCTTGCCTAAGGACCCACACTGGCTGCTCATCTCCCAAGTGGGCATTTATATATATTTTAAAATAAATATTTTTAAGTTCAAATACAGTTTGAAGCTAGATAAGTCACTGTATATCCAACTGAGTGATTACCACTAGTAAAATCATTTGAAAAGACTTTGACTCTGACTCAAACTTAAACTCTGTTCTAGGTGATTGGACCGACTCCACCTGCAGTTGGATCACTGACTTGCTGACAGACAGGAGGCAGTGTGTGTGGCAGGGAAAGTATGTCTCAGACTCTTGGACTATCAGAACACCCTCATCAGGCTCAACTCTGATGACGATGAGTCTGCCTACGAGAGGGAGGTGGACCGGCTGGTGTCCTGGTGTAGTGGCAACCAGTGTTGGGAAAGTTCACTTTCTACATGAACTAGTTCAGTTCATAGTTTATACATTTTAAAATGAACTAGTTCAGTTCATAGTTCATAATTCAAAATTTTGAACTAAGTTCACAGCTCCAAAAAATGAACTAGTTCAGTTCTTTTTTTCAATATTATGCAATAATTGTTCTAAATTATTTCCTTCCCCCATTTGTTGCTGTCCATTCAGTCCACACTAGCAGCAGTTGCAGCTTTCAACCCCACAGTATATTCTCAAAAACATGAGGGAAAACTTGCTGGGCAAAGTTTGCACATAAATGTTAGATTGTTCCCATCCTCACCGACCTCATCATAAGACTCACGTAACTGGTCGTAGAAGGGACTCCTGCTGCTCTGATGACTTCACGCTGCGGTCGCGTCCTTACCAATATAATACATCCATGGTCCTTACTGCTTTTTGTTTTGATGCGCATGCGCAGTGCGGTGCGACACGCGAAATCTCTGTCTCCGCGATGTATCGGCCTCTACAACTTCGGAGCTCTCACACTTGCCGGGCAGAGGCTCTTTTTGGGCAACTTAATGGTGTTTTTCGCCTGGAAGTCTCTAGAAATCTGACACTTTATTGAACGAAAATAAAAAGAACGAAGGTGCCGTTCACAGACACCAGAATGAACGCGTTCATATTATCGTTTGTCAGCTGTAATACCGTTCGTTCAGTTCACGTTCACCAAAATTATGAACGCGTTCATGAACTTTCGTTCAATGAACACGTTCAGGCACAACACTGGTGGCAACAACCTGGAGCTCAATTATTATGTACCAATAAATACATTTTAGGTTTAGTACCTTTTAATAAAGTTTTCTGCCTGAACACTGATCTGAAAAAGGCCCACCTTGGATCAATATAATCCTTCAGATAGTGTTATTCATGTAATATCCACCTGTTCCATTGAATATTGTAATTGTTGGAATCAGAAAACAAGTCAGCACACACTTAAACCACTGCAAAGTAAACAGAGCGGGAGTCGGAGAATACATCTGCCGACATATCCATCCACAGCTTGCAGGCCACCACAGGTGTCAGCCAGTGCTTCGATGGGCTGTACTGCCTAACTCTCCTGGGAAACAGTCCAGACAGCTTCAATGGGCTGTCACTCTAACTGCCTTTTTCGTGCTCTTCGAACGCTCTCTCTCTGACAGCTACCAAAAGAACTTTCCTAGGGTTGTCTTCTAATTAGTCAAATGTAGTTTATAGCTTAAAGTGGTAAATGCAAACTTACAAAATAAATGGTCTTATCGACAAGAAGTGGCATTGTAAATCCGTGGATATTATGTTGCATAGTAGAAAAATCTTCAGTTGTAGTCATCTGGACTCAGTTTGCAAAAATAGACGTTTCGACTCTCATCCAAGAGTCATTGTCAATAACAGAATTTAGGTCGAGAACTCCGATATTAATACTGTTCTGTGGTAAGACCCGCCCATTGGGAGGAGCCTTCCTGAAGTAGAAAGAGTTGTTTGTTTCAACAGAAACTCCCCCCTTGTATCTACCGAGCTAGCCTATTCACAATCTTAATGGGCTATTAGAAACCTCTTTGTCTTTGTGAGACCCTGGCTCAACCACCCTGAGTACCTGATTAGCATCTGAATGTCCTCTACCTTTCCAGGGGTTCAGTAACCCATTATAAATAACAGGAAGATTAAACCTTAGCCCTCCATTTCTGTTTAAAGAAGGTCTTTCTTTTTTAACAAAAATAGCTTCCTTGACTCCTCTTTCAAACCATCTTTTCTCCCTGCTTAAAACCTTCACATCACCGTCTTCAAACGAGTGATTAGAGGCTTCAAGATGGAGATGCACGGCGCTCTGTGGTCCTGAACTTGTATTTCTTCTGTGCTGATAAAGCCTCTTGTGTAGAGGCTGTTTTGTCTCACCTATGTACCGTTCTTTACAACTTTCTTCACTGCATTGGATCGAATAAACTACATTGCTCTGTTTTTGAGTCGGCAACTTGTCCTTTGGGTGAACCAGTTTTTGTCTTAAAGTGTTTCCTGGTTTAAAATAAACAGGGACTTCGTGTTGTCTAAAAATTCTCTGCAGTTTTTCCGACAGGCCAGACACATAAGGGATAGAAACACCCTTCCTTCTCTGTTCAGTTTCCCTTTTCTCCTGCTTCTTGGTTCTCTTCACTCTGTTGAGAGCCCAAGCGGGGTAACCACAGGCTGAGAGGGCATTACGGACATGTTTTTCCTCTTTCTTCTTGCCCTCTGAGCTGGTGGGCACACCTTGAGCTCTGTGTTGTAAGGTTCTGATCACCCCCAGCTTGTGCTGTAGTGGGTGGTTGGAACCAAAGAGCAGATACTGGTCCGTGTGTGTAGGTTTCCTATATACTTATATTTGGAGTTTCCCGTCCTCTCCTCTGATCGTGGAACAATCAAGAAAGGCCAAGCGATCCTCTCCTCTGATCAACTACAGTAGGTGGCAGTAAATGCACCTTTTCAGTTGGCTGCGAACCGCCATTAAAAGTAACACAACAACAAGTCTTGTAAATGGACCATAAAATTAAAAGGGGCAGAAAGATCATGTTGTACCCTTCTTTGGGAGATTACAATAGATGTTTCTGTCTCTTTTGAGGTCATTTTAATAGTTATAATGATACAATTATGCAAATCCCCAAAACTTTGATTGTGATATATATATATTTTGATATACTTCCCACCTCTACTTCCTTGATATTTAAATCAGAGAGTTCATATTAACACTCACTTTAGCCACCCCTTATATCATCCCAGCATCATGGATTTGGTCAATGTTTGGATAGGATTGCTATCTCTTCACTCAGCATATTTGAGACAGTGGAGCTGGTGTCAATATAACAAGTTAAAGATAACATATGATACGAGAGGCACGACATATACCGTACTTCAATTCTCACCATATCTTTCAGCAGCATCTGCCAGCGGAAATGTTCTCCTTCCCATTGCAGGTTAGACTCTGTCAGGTCACAATGCTAGCCAGCTTTTTTCTTGGCACAGATTATACCAATTCATAATGCTTGGCTTCCGCTGTTGTTGTCGATGCTTGTACACATACAATAAATCGGGAAACTATGTACTTCAACAAGGTTCCTTGACACCAACAAAGCAATCCAAAAGATCCATATCAGGGGAGATTTTTCTTTCGCACACTACATGTCTCGTATTGAAACAGTGAATGAACTAGAAGTCATGTTTTTTAGAAATAGGTGCTGCACATGTTGTGTAAGCCTATGAAAATTTCTCCAAGTCACCATAGGATCTAATGTTTTTTACGCTAATCTTCTAGGGTAGATCTGTTTGCTGTCATGGATTCAAATATTCTTTTCCAGATGTCAACTCTTTTGTTGCTGTTGCTAAGAGTCATTCAAATATCTTTTGTAAAACCCTAAATTGATTGGTGTATTAACAGGTAACGTTCCCTCCTTAGAGCTCCCCCTGCAGCTCCCTTGTGAATATGAGGTCAGTTTTTTCTCCGATTGTCTTTTTTTTGAAGGAGGGAAGTATAATCACATGCACAATAATTTAACATCCATCCACCAGCATGGCAAAATAAAAATACAAAGAGCCAGGGTTTCCCAGGAGAGTTGTCTGGCAGGGCTGGTTTTCCGCCCAGAGACGACGGACACTTCAAACGCCCCCGAAACACATATCTAAACGTCACAGAGATTTACAAAGACATTGAAAGGTTTCTTAGTTCTAGTTTAAATTTGATACTAAGAGTTGTCGCATTGGTCTTGCCCTCGGAAAACCAGTTCAGTGGTATTTTTGAACTTGAATAAGGGATCTACTTTCTCAAGCCGTCTGAATGGATGAGGCACAAAGTCACCTTTAATTCCCCCTTAACTGTACTTACAGCTAATTACCATCTTAGATTGACAGAAATTAATTTTTGAAAGGGCCTTTGAAGTATTCCCAGTGAAGCGTTTGTGCCTTTATTCTCGATGTGATTGCTTCGGAGCCTGGATGAAGTCCTCTGCCTTTGCCTGATGAATAACTGTCTGCGGAGTGGAGCATTAAATCAAATCAGGGAGACTTCCACTTCTTACAATGCAGAGGCAGAATTAAAGTCCAAGGCCTTGCTACAATCTGCCTTCTCTTTTCAGATCACTTTTTGATCTGATATTCTCATGCTTTCGGGTCGGTTGGTGATAAATTTCCTCATTATTTATTGCATAATTCCTGTTCTCTGTAAAAGGCCAGCTGCATATGCTTTCAGAGAGGCCTAGTTTCTGATAATTGCTATTAAAAACCTGGTTGGCACGGAGTTTAGAGGGGCTGTTTCATGTGCTGTGTTTAGATTTTTTTGTTTAGATTTTATTTTTTATTTTTTAATGTTCTTGTTAACAGTTTTCTAAATAGGATAAACAGACTGTAAAATTGTGTGGGAAGCTGTGCCATACATCACTTTGAAAAGACTGAATATTCTTGGGTTGTGGTTTTCTCTTAACAGCTCTAAAGTGGTCTGCCCCAGTGGAATGTATTCTGAGCTGAATGAGGTGCCACACTGCTGCACTGACACATCACCGCGCATGGACAGGTGTGCTTATTTTGGCCAAATATACTTTTACACTGAGATAAATATCCCGGAGAGCTCTGAGCTAACATCCCCTGCCTTGAGAAATGGTTCTCTGGAGAATATTGGGCTTTCTTCACAAATGAGAGTATGTGATCTATTTGAAAGATTTATTGCCTTGGCGTGGCCAATGGGTTCGAGCTTAGAACAGCCAACAGCTGCACAGTCAATGTGAAGGAAAGTGATAAGCTTTATAGAGTCCCGTCCAGGAGTCTATGCGTGCTGGGAATGTGCAAATCCTTGAAAATTGGGCGATTAAGCTTTTAAAAGACATATTAAAGAAGTCAAGGGAGTCAGTTGTGATTTATAGTTAGTAGACAGCATTTGATCAATTGTAATGATGCCTATATTTTTCCAAGGGTGTTGTAGAATAGTTGGACAATCTGGATTTAACACAATTTGAGACATGAACTGTCAACATATTGTGGTAGTATTTACCAATCAAGTCTGCCTATGCTTCTGTTGTAGGAGTTTTATCATCTCTAATGACATAGATGACATTTTTGAGACGGATTTATGTTTGGTATGTCAAATGTTATGTGATGTCAGTGTGATAAATATCATTAAACAGTTTTAAAAAGCACTGAGTTATATATTTTGTAAAAGTTATTTTGATTCAAAACATATTTTTTTTATTATACAGAATAATTGATTTAACTTTTCTCAATCATCACAAATCATCTCTGTGTATCCTCCATCCATCCATTTTCTACCGCTTGTTCCCTTTCGGGGTCGCGGGTGACTGGAGCCTATCCCAGTAACTTCGGGCTTTAGGCGGGGTACACCCTGGACAGTGGCCAACTTGTCGCAGGGCCAACACAGAGACATAGACATTACAGACAGTTCACGCTCACATTCATTCACTAGGGCCAATTTAGAGTCACCAATTTTGCCTAACACATGCATGTCTTTGGATGGTGGGAGGAAGCCGGAGAACATGCAGACTCCACCCAGAGAGATCATGTGATATTGGTCTGGTCCGGGAATCGAACCCATGATCTCCTTCTTGGGAGGCAAGAGCGCTAACCGCCTTTGCCACCGTGCACCCTCTGTGTATCCTGTTCAATAAATATTTTTTTGTCTGTAACTTGACATGGATAGTTCATAAACTAGTCTCCCCGTCTAGGTCACTGTCTAAAGAGCAGGCACTCTGAGAATTGTGACACTAATGTCAAATAGGCGACCAGAATAAGAATGGTCATTGTGTTGTATATGTCACTTTGGATAAAAGTTCAGTTGCAGAGCTGTCCCCAAAAATGTCATTTTAAGAAGCCTTTGGGGTGCGTTCATCATGCGCTATGCATTTGAATAAGTTTATTTGCATATTTATCCCAGACAGGCTTATTGATGTGAAATGTGTCATTACACTTTTATGTCAATTCAGCACTTTTCTACTTGGCCCCTTTTCTCGCTCTTGATTTTGGAAAGGCTTAAAAAGGCCCTTCCCCATACTGAGGAGGACAAATTTAGACAACGTTTAGTCTTGGAAATGGCTCTTTTTGACATTTTGGCATGAAATTTTGATGCAACAGCAATAGATTATAAAGTCTCAGTACAGTTTATGTATGAAACTTTGACTATAGAGAGCATCGATAGAGCTGCTCAGTGGTCTCATCCCCATTTCACGCTATATTATCCTGTCTAAGAAAGCCCATGGGTCAAAAAAGTCCTTAAAAAAGAAAGAAAGCAAGCGTCAATAGAAAACAGAAATGTGGTATTCGTTGTTGTTTTTATGTACATACTTTAAAATATGTAAGTGTGCCATTAGTAATCTAGTAAAATGAAAAGAAAAATAAGTTGTGGCCAAAATTTGAGGTCCATCACTAAATATTAGTTTTACAATCCAAATGTTTGATTTTGAGTTGATAAAGGAAGTTGTGTTGTTCTTAACTGTGTATATAATGACAGTGTATTGTAGTTCCACATCATGCAGACTTAACTTTCTTAAAACGTAGCAGGGATCCTGATCGTAATGCCTGCAGATATCTGTATCCTTGCCACACTCTCTGTTCTCACACTATGTTTTCAAGCCACGATCGAGCCCAGATGTACTGAATGGTTGATCTACTGAGGCAGTACATTAACCGGCACACCTTACTTAGAGCGTGTGGGAAAAGTCCAGTTTATTGATTGAGTGCCGGTTCCCTCAGAGTGCACCTATTACTTACAGAAATGTGCGGCAACTACCTTCTCACTGTAACAACAGATACGGCTAAATGGACCGTGGCCATTCATTAAGATAAAATGATTTTCCTTCAGCCGATTATCGTACAATAGTCCTCATGTGACTTGGTAGGAAAGTTTCATTCCTAAAAGCTGACAAAGTTGTTAAAGCAAACAACAAGATGTTTGCTTGTGGTTCCATGATATCATTATGCTACTGTGTACCTAATCAGCATTTGTTTACTGCACATTTCTGTTTTATGATAAAGTGGCTACTTAAGAGCTAATGCAAACACATAATTAGCACTCATTTCTAAAAGTCACTTTTATAGCTGGGTCACTACAGCTGACTGTGTTTTTGTTTTCATTTGAGATTATTCAAGCTTGCAGGATGTAATATCAGCAATGCAACACACTGTAGCCCACAGCGGTATCAATAAAATATACAGTTTGCTGCACATATTGGGGATTACAGATGCTGAGTTTAGTCTGTTGCCCGAGGGGAAGCGGAGAGGAGGTGAGATAGTGGTACAGGATGTGGAATAATTTTGTAGTGGTTTTGGCACAGGGCATGGATGAGAGAGGAGCAGCAATGATAAGGTAAGAGTGCATAAACAGACATTTTAATATATTTTGAAAACTATATATAGTACTGTATATAGAAACTTTTAAAGACTAACATATGATTACAATAGAGGGGTTTGTTTATATTATGAGGAGTGGGAGGTCCACCCCAATCATTTTACCAGACAAAATAATCTGTTATGTATTTTATTTTTCTGTTGAGGTTAACTTCTAAGCACTAACTCATTTGGCATATTTATAAGCTTTCAGCCCCAAATTACATCTGATGTATGTGCAACAGTGTGCCCAGAAATGCACTTATAATGTTTCTTTTTTAATAGAAGATATGAAAACAGAAGCGTGTCAATGCCTTTTAAAGACAAAGACAAAGATCTAAAAGTGTCTCAGAATTCAGTTTCACATCAGTACCTCATTTAGTTTGATTTTAAGATGACAACTTTCTGTGAAAATCAGTTTGCGTGATGACAGATGCTTATCACTGTTTCTTCAAATAACCTGCAGACAAGTGTAGAGAAGATACACCTTTGTCAATGAGCCCAGACATACAGTATGCAGGGGATCAGATTAATAATTGATGCTGTTACAAAACGTCTTACAGGAAGGCTGCAGCAGTGCACAAGAGTCACTTATGCAACATTTATGTTTTATCTGTTTGTTAATCAATTTGAATACGTATTTTCTTTGCCCAATGATTGCCACATTGCGGTGATTTAACATCAACTTTCATATAAAGCAAATTGACAACGGTGTCTATTAAAAATAGCCTATTTGCGAAGAACGGAACGCTTGGCTGTAACTAGCGCATTAGCTTTCCTGCACACAACAACACGGTAAACCAAACCATGGAGAAAAAGGAATTAAAAATGGTATTAATATCATGTTCATCTGCTCTGCTCCTCCTCCTGCTGCTCCTGCTCCACCTCATGCTCCTCCTCCTACTGCTATTCCTCCACCTGCTCCTTCTAGGGCTCCTCCTCCTGTACTGTTGCTTTAGAGCTTTGTTGTGTGTAGCAATTGTTTTAGTGTATAAAGTGCCAGATACTAAAATTCCCTATATAATTGGTTTCTTGCCCTATTCATTCTGATAAGCTTTTACTGAAACTGTTCGTCAAACACAGCAACAACAGCTTGTTGTTTTAAAATAAATGTGATGCTAATTGGGAATTTGTTGAATTTGGTGCCTATGATGTGTCCAAATTTTTGAAGACCTGAATATCAAGAACCAACCAGATTTTCAGTTTGATGTCTTTTTTGACCAAAAAGGCTAATAAGTAGGTCTAGTCTCTCACTGTGTATTTATACAATCAAGAAGAAACAAACTTTGCAAACCTTCAGAGTCGAACCACTCACTCACTTAAAGGGCACATATTATGCAAAATTGACTGGTTAGAAAATCCTCACACCTCCCTCTGTCAAAATGCCAGAGATCCCAGCGGCACTCTTTCTTACACAGCATTGGACACTGGAGGCAAGGTGGGTTAGTGTGTCTTGCCCAAGGACACAACACCTGGCATTCCAGTGGTCTCTCATCCAAGTACTAATCAGGCCCATTCCTGCTTAGCTTCCGATATCTGACAAGATAACCATGGCCACACGATGCTTTCCCTTTAAGTACTCTTTTGGGAGTGGCAAATAATACTATTACACACAGTACACATTGGGTGTACTGAATTAATGTAATTAGTCTGTTAAACCGTTACCTCAGTTTAGTTGCATTACAGTATTTTTTCTACAGTGCTTAATCACTTTCATTTGACTTTAATTTCCCTATGTATAGCTACTATCAGGTTAAAAAAAAATCGAATACGCTATGACCATCCTTCCCTTTAGACAAACCTTTACTTCCCAAAAGTAACCTGATCTTTTGCCCTCTCTGAACTGGATTGGTTGATCAAAAATCCGTGTCCACCTCTCAGCAGCAGATAACATCCCCCTTCTGTCTCATGGGTGTGAAGCTGAAACTGAACCCTGTCTGGTGCACCCTCCCTTATACTCTTTGTCTTTGGATGCTAGCTCCATTAGTCAGAAGGCCACCACCACTGCAGTACTCACCCATTTTTTCTCACCCATTTTTTCTGCCACTCTTTCACAACATAAGCATGGGAGTGCCTGAAGAAGAAGCTCCTCGTCCCCCATCTGATATCACCGTTTTTGGGGCAAACTGCACCCTCCACGGCCTAAGTCACATCTTTTTGCCCGGTGGAGTGACCCTTCGACGACTGCTATGGGCCGCAGCCTTCAGTTCCTCCCTATCCATCTTTCTGTTGCAAGTCGCTGACCGTGTTATCGAATACTACCAGTACCCTCATGTCACCATTCTGGATGAAATGGACAGCCCCGAGATGTATTTCCCAGCAATCACCCTTTGCAACTACAATAGTTTTCGCAAATCCCAAATCCGACGGAATGATCTGTTTTGGATGGCGGGGCTCTTGGGTGTGGAGCAAGGAGACTTCGATGACTTCATGGCTGCAGTGGGACAACCAACCGACAACACCAAGTTTTTCCCTAGCAAGACGTTTAACATGCTGGAATTTGTACAGAGAACTAGTCACAACATTGATGAAATGTTACTTGACTGCAAATATCGAGGAAAAGATTGTGGCCCAGAGAATTTTACTACTGTAAGTATCTCTATTAAGTATTTATTTGCCTAAAAAGGATGCGCGTATCGGATTTGTAGCATCAATTGCATACAATACACATATAAATTGTTGATGTACAATAGAAGTACAGTTTGAAAGAAAATAGGTTGTATAGTCAGACCAGAGCATTAAAAAGCTCTTGAAATGTCTGCTATTTGGTTGGCCACATCTCGTACGTAGCAAAACAGAATGAGTCAGCACTAGGGATTTACAATTCAAAGTAAACAAGCAGTTAACATTTCTACTAATGTTTGATTTCACTTTTTTATTGTTGTGTACAAATATAAGTTCAAGTTGTGTTTCACAAAAATTTTTTTGGGTCTAACTATGTGTTTGCCATGGAGGACAGAAAACATTGCAGAGGAATACTAATGCGCTTCATCTTTGTTTACAAGATGCGTAGCCAAACACAATAAGACCCCTTGTCTTTGTGACGGCTCCGCTGTTTGTACTGAATCAGATTCGCCATCTCCTTGTCAGGATTTGATTTCGAATTCATTGTAATCCTTCATACAAGTGTGGTTATTTTATAGATTTGTGCCATATGGCTCTGCAAATCTCCTCTGACATCACACATCATACATTATGAAGCAAACATATGGTGTTTTCAAGAGCCACTGAATTTAGCATTTTTAGGAAATACATGAGAAATGTGATTGCTTCTTTTAGTAGCAATGATGGCTAATGTTTAAGTCATTTGTCAGTTTCCCTCAATAAGACATGCATATTACCAAAAACAGCCTATTGTATGCTATTGATTGTTTCTTTAACTCAATTTAGTCTAAATTTAAGTCACTTAACAGAGGCATTAAATCATATCAGCAGAATATCTAGCAGACATGGGACGGATTGTGTTTCAATAAAATGGACCATTGATTTGAGTGTTGAAAGTCTAGTACAGTATTAGTAATGGCATGCTTCTCAGATTGTTAAAGAAGAAATTTAAATGAATAATAGAATATGATTTTGCTGTCGAATAAATTGTCAACCTGAAATGAAGGCTAATATTTGGTGTGATACAACCAAACAATCTGACATCTTGTTTGGAGTACAATGGCTTTCAAATCCTGGTGACAAACACATGGCAGATTTGATATGGCAGTAATCTATCAGGTGACCTTGGGTTTTCTCATGGCACACTCAAAGGACAAATTTCAGCTAAATGTCAGAAACTAGAGATGCAGGCCTAAGTATAGAGGCGCTTCATTAAAGATTCATGGGACTGCCTGGATCCCTCTCGCTGGCTTGACAATCTGACTGCGAGGCTGCTCATTGGAGATGTGATAGAATGAGCCACCATTATACACTTGGGCACCATTGACACGGCATAACTCATGACACACAATAACAACACAATCACTTTCACTTCTTGTGTGTAGATTAATATAAATGATACATACTGTATATTCAAGATGCCTTTGTCATTAATCTACAACATTTTTCGTAATCAATTTGAATTAAAGCAAAACAGAATATGATATATTTCACAGCATACTAACTTAACAAACTTGGTCTTCATCAATGATAATGTCAAAGTTGGTGGTCTTGGGGAATGTTCCACATTATGAACTTATCTCTAAGGATAGAAGCAGGTGGCCAAATTACAGAAGATGATGATGAGAAGAGATGGTCCCACTAAGAATTGATCATTTTATTGCAATACTGTGAGACTTTGTAGGTAGAGATGTAGGGACCTGCAGATGACCTCTGAATGTTGCCATGGTGACAGGAATGCGGGTCGTATTATCGTAGAACCCACTCCTGGAGATTTATGATGTTTCTGCATACAGAGCAGAGAGTTCATGTTTTGAACGTTGGGAAAAACTTTTTCCATCAAATGACTGTGTTGGGATTAAAATGAACTCACAGAGACACTTTCTCTCCAAAGACAAAAGCTAAAACGCTAAGAAGACTATGCAGTTTTTGTAAACAATCATCTGATTGCAGACTTTGTCCACAAGATGACTTCACTGTACATAATGTTATTGTGTTCTGCATGTTCATTTAACTGGTTTATAACAGGTCTTGTGAATATTTTTACCTTTGTGGCCTAATGTTAATGCTAAACAATGGCTGCATCATTCCGGATCGTTTTTCTCTGATCAACTCTGACTCATCATGCGTGCTGATTGGTCGAATACTGGTGCAAAACCAACACCCCAAGGGTCTGTGAGAGAGAGAGAGAAGACAGCTCAGTTCCATCAGAGGAGGTCCATGAGATAGTATCTCGGGAGATGAGGGCTCATATCTGGCCTAGCTAAGTTACCTACTGAACAAAGACATTTCGGCGACACGCCCGCGGATTTTCTTTCCCATAAATAAGAATTCTGTGCCCTGTTTTTAGATGTGATTAAAATTGCATCACGCAAACTTAAGCAAAAGACCAACTTTTCTAGTCTGCGACAACACTTGAATCCAGGACAGTCTCTTCGGACCAGCCTCATCGGTAAATTAAGACAGTCCTTTTTATCTGAGGAACGCCTCAGAGCCAAGGAGAACGCAGATCACTAAACCTGATCCAGTGCTTCTTTGGCCTGACACGTCAGCCTGGAGCTCCAGAGCAGCGGTGCCCAGCGTGTGGACCGAGCTGCAACGTGACCCCTGAGTGAACCCTGGAGGCGACACAGACACATAGGCTCTCGGACACACTCAGGCCCATATCTTCAGGATCACGATTACAGCTTCTGGTTCTGGTCGGATGTATGCATTTAACAGCCTGGCTGATATAATATAATATAATATAATAATATTATCTAGAATTAACTCTAACACACAACTAGATAGATCTAGAACAATCATGTCTAGCATCTCCATAGACTCATTTGCACATTCCAAATTCATATTTATCTGTTTAATTGTTTGGTCAATAAATCTTCATAAACCACATTTGGTGAAGTGTTCATTTCCAGAAAAGGGGGTCAATGTCACAAACCTTCAGATTTATATGCAATATATTTAATAAATTAATGAATTTGAATATTTTATTATAGAATTGTTAAATGCCTAATCCATGGTTGGTGCCCCAAGTTGCTCCAATAAACTAATATAGCTTGCCTTTAATTACAGAATCAACAATTGTGTTAATGTCTCACAATTATTGATCTGAGGTCATTAGCCAAAACCTACACTGAATTTTAAATTATACAATTATTCATTGGTCTGTGTGTTTGTGGGATGCATTTGTTTCTGTAGTAACCAAAGTATTGATGCTAGAAGAGGCTTAGCGAGACTACAGTGCATGAAGGAACAGATGTTTCGTCTAATGAGCTGAATACGGCTGCACTAATATTAAGAAATCTCAGAGAAATGTAAGGCTCCCTAGTGTAATTATTCCCTCTCCTCAAAGTAATCAAATACTTTTGGGTGGAGTGTGGTGAAATATAGGACTAGCAGATGGTAAATGCATACAAGTTTGTCTAATGTTCATATCATTCTACATTGGCTTGAATGTCCTTGAACTAATTATTTGCAGAACATTTTGTATAAAAGGCATGTTACATCAAACCTGGCAAAATTAGAATAATAATTGAATCACTGCAATTTTAGTGCAATAGAAATTATCATCCATTAAAACTTGGTGTCCTGAATGAATAAATCTTCTATTGAAATGCATACTATTGGTATTCTTTTGGACAAGATACTTAACCCACCTTTCCAGTGTCCATGTCATACACACTGGTGTCCGTGTGCGAGAGGAAATACCGTTCAATGGATGGGAAATGGCCATGGGTACAATATGACGAGTTTCCCATTTATGTTCATTAAAATGTCCTGGAAAACAAGAAAATTTGGAATGTAGTTTTCTTGGATCAGCATTTGGCCTTTTGATATTATGACTGCAGGCTTTTGGTTGTAGCTTTTATGACCAATTGTGACGATTAAACTTACATTTCATTTGAAGGGATCCATTTTCACTCCCCATTAACTACCATTTAACTTGTATTAATTCAGCTGAACAAAAGAGAATTGACTAGAATAACAGATGACAAATAACCCATTGTTTTTCTATCTGAAAGAGTCCAGTTCAACATCACAAGCAGCGGACTCTTTGTCCAAACAGCAGGCCATAACTCAAACTACTGTTGATTGGTTGAGTCCTTTAACACATTTCTTTTCATTAATTTAAGGAATGTGATATTGTCTATTTCTCCTGCAAACTTTGCAATCGTAAAAGCAACCACATCTCATTGCCTCTTTATCAGATACATTCGTCTCAGTGAGTGATTCATTGTCTCATTAATGCTAAAAAAGCCCTTCACTTTGCTCGTCCCACTGCTCTGTATTAAACCTGGAAGACTGTCTCGGACCAAATAAATCATCAGTGTCAGTGAGTTTGCGCAGCCTGAATGCTGAAGATGGAGTAATACACTTTCAATCGATCACTAGCTCTGCGTCTCAACAGCATCCTACACATTCCAAACTATCTGCCCTTATCTCATGTGTTATAATGCCACATCCTGTCTGTCTCTTTGCTGGAATCAAAGACAGCATTGCGTCAATAAAGCATTATGGTGCAATCGTGCGTGTGGTCCTCTGCTGCAGGATGCGACTGCGTGGGGTCTGATATAGCATGTTTAACATATAACATCGTGGTGAGTTGTTGTCGTGTTTCGAGTTTCAATCCAGCCCAGTGTTTCCACTAGGTTTACTGGTTTGGTAGGGGAGGTTTGGCTGCGTACGTGCACTCAGTCGACCGTACGCTTAAACGCGTTTTAGGAAAACAATATATATATATATATATATATATATATATATATATATATATATATATATATATATATATATAGAGGTATGTAGTTGTTAGTAGTTTGTATTATTTTCACTGTCATTTTAAAATCTCAATGTAATTGTGGTAAAAAAAAGCCTTAGAAACATGTTAAGGGCTCTGGGCATTTGTAAGTACTTAAAGTACATTTTTCATATTTCATGTCAATTTTATATTCACTTTTCTGTATGAATGAAACTCAAGTTCTCAATTAAAATACATTAATGAATTAATTATTATAAGTTTTACTATTTTATATATATGTCTTACTAACAGCTTTATCTGTACTGCTAGATTTCACTTGCCTTTTGTCAATGACAAATTGCTAGTAAGGATTAATACTGATTTTAGTACTATCCACTCACTCAATTTTAACTTATTCTCGAGCTTGGACAGTTTTGTTTGCGAGAACCAGCGCAGCTCCCGCTGCTTTTGAAGGCAGGTCGGAGCTCGGAGTCGCAAAACACAAATGGATCAGTGGGAATCAGGGACTGGATTAGGCAGGTGAAGCATGAGAGAAAATGCGGGCTGGATTTCTATGAAAACAGTAGTTTCTTATGGAGAAGCAGAACAGGTGTTACGGCGCTGTTGGCGAGGCGCCCCTCCTATTCAATGGTAGGGTAATAACACTCATTACGTTTACATGTAAACGAAAAAAACAAATTGTTGCTTTAATCCGATACAATTAGACATCTTCATGTGCATGTTAACATCTTACTCCGATAGAAATCGGCGTTAAAAATCTCCGATTGAGACACCCAGATTATGCAGTTGTGTTCGGTTTCCTCGTTGCATGTACACACCTTAATCGCACTGAAACTAGACAAGGCTTGTGCGCATGCTTCACAGCCCACGCTGACGTGTGACCCCGGAACAAAACGACGAAGACATGCTATTGTTGTAGCCCTCCAACAGCATACGCCGTTCTTGTCTCCCTCTCGAAATCACCATGAACACCAGGGTTAGCGTGCACTTTGTCTGCACAATAACTAACACGGGCATTACATACGAGATGAACAAAGCTGTACGACTATCCATCTTGCTGTTGTTCTAAAATGCACATGACAGTTGTTTATATGTGACGCAAAAGGTCAACCGGAATGGGGGGGGCGTATTAGTCGGCTGAAACGACGCATATCACCACCTAGTGTTAGGTGGACGACACGTTCTTGTCAGGAATTCGACTCTCTCGTCTGCGTGTATACTTGGACAAGGACAGAGCTTGTCCAAGATGTTAAAACCGAATGTTATAAAAAACGTTTTTTTCGTAATCATGTGAACACGCTGACTGTAGACTACCTGTGCTATGTAGAATACTCAGAAACACAGGGACCTGCCTCTAGCTGGCTGCATGTGGCTCCTCTCCTCCAGTAATCTCCTTTTCCTCCGCTCCTCTGCTTTCTTCTTCGTTGTCGTAAATCCATAGAGCCTACGTGATTTCTCCCCTCAGTATTCATCAAGTACATCCACAGTTGCATCTTGATGTGAAAGTAAAAAGTGAAGCTATGCAATCTCATGATAAAGGCTGAATATATCCATGAGAAATACCAGCAAAACTGATTTTCTGCTGAAAAAACAAGTTTTGTCCAATATTTTCCCGTGTTGATGACTTAAAAAATATTTTTTTCCCGTTTTATCTTTTGACTGGCTATATAAATCTCATTCAACTTTACTCATACCACCAAAAATAGACTTAACGTATTTGTGCCGCAGTGCCTCTGGCATAGACGGACCAGAGACGTGACGCAATGGTGTGTGCTTATTTACTTTTAACACATTATTTATTTTGCAACAGACGCGTGGGTAACGCACCAGAGAAGCAATGGATGTGGTATTAATGAGATGGGGCT
This sequence comes from Eucyclogobius newberryi, assembly GCF_026437365.1. NCBI lineage: Eukaryota > Metazoa > Chordata > Actinopteri > Gobiiformes > Gobiidae > Eucyclogobius > Eucyclogobius newberryi. Next base: position 25,891,289 of record NW_027315746.1, read on the forward strand.
TAGTTGCCAGGTCTGAAGATTTTCAGCACAATCTGTTTTTTTTTGTTGCTGGGGAAAATCTGGCTTGGCAGGTTGCGTTGATGTTGGACTGTTTTAAAAATGTTTACATATTACATCACTTATTTGGGAATTTCCCCACAAATTTTGCACAGCCGTCCTCATAGTAGGACGAGACGCGCCCGTAGAGTGAGCCTGCAGATAAACAACGGAGGACAGAAAGGTTAGAGTCAGGGGCCCGGCTCTAATCAAGACTGGTGCCGTGCAAACGCTACTGGGTATCAATAGAATAGCGAATGGAAATAATACAAATATATTTGATTCCAAAAATAGCAAAAGGTAAGGGGACTAACCTGTAATAAACCAGATTTTAAATATAGGTTTTGGTTTGTGTATAATTAAAAAAAAGAGAAGAGATTATGACAGAGACAATGTGACAATAAATAAAACTGAAAGAGACCATATGTAAATGCATTGACCACAAACTGTAACAACAACAACAACCACAAAAAAATATTATTACGTTTTTGAGAGCACTTTGGGCAACACTGATCTGGGGTATCTCTGATATTATTGCTGCCCCATAATCTATAGTCTTTTGTGTTGCAGAATGTATATACAATACTGTAGTATTGTTTTTTCTGAACGACAGTATTGAATAGATTTATGCATTGAATGTATGCATGCTTTTCTGGTAAGGTGCTTAGACAGTTCAAGTGATTTTTAAAGACAGGAAAGGACGTCTGGGAAGAATTATGGTTTAAAAAGACAGAAGTTGAAGGACAAGTCAAAGCTGAGGTAAAGTGGAGACAAAGGTTGTCCGTGCAGGGGGAGGTGTGAATGAGAGCTGCAGAGTGGAGTTCAAATTGAGGTGGGACTGAGACACTTAACTGTCATTCAGCCTGACTCTGGATCCTGGCCAGAGCTCTGGTGCATAACCAGAAGTATTAGCAGAGATTCAAAATGACATCGCTACCTCAAGCATACAATGGGCGGGATTAGAATTCAGCCTTTCCTCTATGTAAACACAGTGAAATAAAACAATGTGACTGGAGGTGACAGATCACATAGCACATACTAGCTAATGTGTTTGGGCTATTACTCAGTGCCAGAGCGGTCTGGTGTTACTGTAAGTGCACTATTGGCATGAAGATCAATGGCCCTGCTGGAGGAATACTCAAGGTATTTATTGAGCAAGCAGTTTTCGCTGACTTGCACATTGGACAGCTGATAGTAGCACAAGCACATATTGAAGGTGCCAGTTGACAGAACCTCTTAAGATAATGAGCTTGTTAGGTTGAGACACCCAACACAACTGAGACAATCGAGCTGTAATGTAATGGCATACATTCTCTTTGGGTAATGGCACAAGGCCATATCCAAACAATAATGTATTAGATGTAGAGTTGGGTAATTTAATATCATCACACCTTCCCCTAATTTACTATATAGATGTATAGTATAATCACCTATCCACCTCCATCCAACCTCTCGCTCTCACCTCCCTTTGTACATACTTGTCGGCTCCTGCCCACTGCCACCTCGCTTTGCCTTATTTATCATTTTAAACCTTAAAGCTTCGTTGTGAAACCTTATGTACAGTTATGCACCGAAGAAGAGTTATTCTTTTCTCTTTTGTGAGACCCATAGCATAACATACACCAGTAGCGTGCAGTGGTTTTCAATTTCAAGCAATATGTGAAAGCGTAACTTGACCTGTTACAATATTGAAATATCTTTTGATTTCAGTCAATATGACCTGCTAATGCTCCTAATTTAACAAATGACCATTTTCAACTCTTTACAACAATTACATGCTTTGAAATTCTGAGAAAAATATAATAATTTGCGTAATAATTTAATTGCTTTGGAAGGCAGTGTACTTTTTAGCAGCGAGACTTCCCTCGTTCTCCACTTAAGGAGGGCTCGTCTTGAAGTGGCAATACAGTCGAAGCGCTGATCCGTGGCAAAAAGAGGCAAAAGTGGGCGGGCGGATTTAGTTTAATATGTTATACGTTTTTTACATTGTCATCTAGGCTTTTCAATTTAATATTTGTTGCCTTTCTGTAAATCTTTTGTTGGCCTTACTAGTTGGGCTGGTGCTTTTACTTTCCTCTAAAATGACAAAACTCAAACAGGGACTTTTGCAGAGAAAACTTCTCTGTTCACTCACAAAGCACGTGTTGAAGTTCTTATAACAAAATAAAGACTTGTCAAAAAGACACTTAATTGTTTGCTGGACTCTTCCCGAAAATATTCATGAGGCAGAGTAGAACTAAATACGGCTGCAATGTACCGCACTCTGGGTTCTCTGCGAAGGAACAATTCACTCATAACTTTCACAGATTAAACTACTTAAGGCTCCCTAAAGATTCAACTTGCAGCTCTAATTAAGTGATTAAGGCAAAGTGAGAAAAACATTGATGTTTGTCATTCCGTGTGCTGGACACAGCCATTTTTCACATCGTCATCATTAAAGACATTATTAAAGAAGAAGATTTATCGCCCAGCCCTACAAGCACTTCACTTAAGTCAAAAAGCACAACTGGATTATAAAAGCACAAGAACACAACTACTGATATTAATGGGCAGATTTAGTTCTCATGCTATCCATGGGTCTGGTCCCCAGTACAATACAATTAGTGAACAAGATAGATGGCCATGCCCTGTCTGCAGCTTTAAAAAATATGAAAAGTGTTTTATACATTTCTGACCAAAAGATAGAGTTAGAATGGTTTTAGCTTGATCAGAGTTGTTAGCAGTGCCATAATGCTAAAACTCCTTTTTGCTCCCTGGCACAGAGAAGATAGAAACAATATAATCAGTTTTTCCAATGGTGAAAATGTATATGCTATCCATAATACTTATAGATCTCTAGTGTATGCTATGAAACAAAATCTGTATGGTGATAAAGCAAAAATGACTCATGCCCGCACATCCTGTCCTTTTATCTTAATTTCTGCTAATGACTATATTTAGATATCTACCAATGGGACCCTATTTATCCTTTCTCGTCCAGTTAAATATCCTCATGCACCCACTGACTATTGTATTTCCTTTCAAGTTGAGATTTCCCATAGCACTATTCACAGGGGAAAACGTCCGTGGAAACTGTAAATTAAGCATTTAAAGTCTGATGTGATGTGATATTGCTATGAAGAATCTAAAAGGATGTAATTAGACTTTTGCTTAGCTGCAAATACTCAGGATTGTTTTGTGTGTGTGTGGAGCTCCTTACCCCTGTGCTACTTCTAACCTTGGCAAATGCTAGCGTTGCTTAACTTTTTTGGAAAGAGTGGCAAAAATTGGGCTCAAGTGACAGATACCAAGGAAATTTGAGGAGCCAGTTTATCAAAGTGAGACTGCTGGTCTGTACGCTCAAAGCTTGACTGACGTGTTACTTTTATATTTATTTTTCCACTGAATTTAGCTGTGAACAGGACAAAGGGAGGAGGAAAGCATGTGTAGCCGGGAGCGCTTGTATTTTAATGATACAAGCAACATCTAATGTAAGTGGAAGTACGCAGGCAGATGGTGCATTATTACGTGCATGTGCTGTATCAAAAGAGTGCCACAATGACAGTATTTACATTAAAGGTGTACTGTGTAAAATGTGATATATTTAAGCAGTCAAGGTTGAATTAACATGTTATAATTACAGCGTGTCTTGGACACTCGGGTGAAGAGAGGGGCAGAGTTATCAACCGATCACCACCTGGTGGTGAGTTGGCTCCGCTGGCGGAGGAGGAAGCCGGACAGACTTAGCAGACCCAAGCGCATTGTGAGGGTCTGTTGGGAACGTCTTGTGGAGCCCTCTGTCAGTAGGGTATTCAACTCGCACCTCCGGGAGAGCTTCTCCCATGTCCCGGGGGAGGTTGGGGACATTGAGTCCAGTGGACCATGTTCTCCGCCTCCATTGTTGATGCGGCTGCTCGGAGCTGTGGTCGCAAGGTCTCCGGTGCCTGTCGTGGCGGCAACCCCCGAACCCGGTGGTGGACACCGGAAGTAAGGGATGCCGTCAGACTGAAGAAGGAGGCCTATCAGGCCACTCTGGCTTGTAGGTCTCTGGAGGTCATCGACAGGTATCGGCAGGACAGCGCGAGCCGCGGCTCGTGCTGTCGCAGAGACAAAAACCCGGGCCTGGGAGGAGTTCGGGGAGGCCATGGAGGAGGACTATCGGTCAGCACCAAAGAAATTCTGGCAAACCGTCCGGCGCCTCAGGAGGGGGAAGCAGTGCCTCACCAACACCGTTTACGGTGCGGGTGGAGGCCTGCTGACCTCGACTGGGTATGTCGTCGGACGGTGGAAGGAATACTTTGAGGATCTCCTTAATCCCTCAGTCACGTCTTCCGAAGAGGAAGTAGAGACCGGGGACTCAGAGGCTGGCTCATCCATCACCCAAGCTGAAGTCACTGAGGTTGTTCGCAAACTCCTCGGTGGCAGGGCTCCGCCCTGAGTACCTAAAGTATCTAGATGTTGTAGGACTGTCTTGGTTGACACATCTCTGCAACATTGCGTGGCGTTCGGGGACCGTGCCTCTGGACTGGCAGACCGGGGTGGTGGTCCCTCTGTTCAAGAAGGGGGACCGGAGGGTGTGTTCCAACTACAGAGGGATCACACTCCTCAGCCTCCCAGGTAAGGTCTATTCCAAGGTACTGGAGAGGAGAATCCGATCGATAGTCGAACCTCGGATTCAGGAGGAGCAGAGTGGTTTTCGTCCCGGTCGTGGAACACTGGACCAGCTCTATACCCTCCATCGGGTGCTCGAGGGTTCATGGGAGTTTGCCCAACCAGTCCACATGTGCTTTGTGGATCTGGAGAAGGCTTTCGACCGTGTCCCTTGGGGTGTCCTTTGGGGGGTGCTCCAGGAGTACGGGGTCCGGGGCCCTTTGCTCAGGGCTGTCCGGTCCCTGTATGACCGGAGCAGGAGCTGTGTTCGCATTGCCGGCAGTAAGTCAGACCTGTTCCCAGTGCATGTTGGACTCCGCCAGGGCTGCCCTTTGTCACCGGTTCTGTTCATAATTTTTATGGACAGAATTTCTAGGCGCAGTCAGGGGTCGGAGGGTGTCCGGTTTGGGGACCACAGGATTCCATCTCTGCTGTTTGCAGAAGATGTTGTCCTGATTGCTCCATCAATCCCGGACCTGCAACATGCACTGGGACGGTTTGCAGCCGAGTGTGGAGCGGCTGGGATGAGAATCAGCACCTCCAAATCCGAGGCCATGGTTCTCGACCGGAAAAAGGTGGCTTGCCCTCTCCAGGTGGGTGGGGTGTCCTTGCCCCAAGTGGAGGAGTTCAAGTATCTCGGGGTCTTGTTCACGAGTGAGGGAAAGATGGAGCGTGAGATCGACAGGCGGATCGGTGCAGCGGCTGCAGTGATGCAGTCGCTGCATCGGACTGTTGTGGTAAAGGGGGAGCTGAGCCGAAAGGCAAAGCTCTCTATTTACCGGTCGGTCTACGTTCCTACCCTCACCTATGGTCATGAGCTTTGGGTAGAGACCGAAAGAACAAGATCGCGGATACAAGCGGTCGAAATGAGTTTCCTCTGTCGTGTGGCTGGGCGTTCCCTTAGAGATAAGGTGAGGAGCTCGGCCACACGGGGGGAGCTCGGAGTAGAGCCGCTGCTCCTCCACGTCGAGAGGAGCCAGCTGAGGTGGCTCGGGCATCTGTTCCGGATGCCTCCTGGGCGCCTCCCTCGGGAGGTGTTTCAGGCATGTCCCACTGGGAAGAGGCCCTGGGGAAGACCCAGGACACGCTGGAGAGACTATGTCTCCCGGCTAGCCTGGGAACGCCTCGGGATCCCCCCGGAGGTGTTGGGGAGAAGGAAGTCTGGGAGTCCCTGCTCAGACTGCTGCCCCCGCGACCCGCCCCCCGGATAAGCGGCAGAAAATGGATGGATGGATGGATAATTACAGCTTGTGGATATTGTAGAAGTAGTACAGGAACTGCTACTGCTAAGTTCTTTGATACATGCTTTATGAGACTGGCCATTGGCAGTGCATAAATGTGCATAAAGGTGTTGGACTTTATGCAGGGCTGGTTATGTGACTCACTCAAGTCACCCAGGTTATGTGTGCTTAGCGACAATGGCCATATCTGAGCAAACCTAGTTTTAGAGTGCTAAGTACTGGACTGGGGTCATTTATAAAGTGCATGTCCACATACATTTTTACAAATGAGAGTGTATATTTAAAGTGTGTTAACTTATTGAATGTTTTACGAATTGTTTTATTGACACTTTACCTAGATAATTTGCTTTGTTTTAATGTGTTTTGTATTCAACAGGTTACTCATTAAAAAGTTTCTCTCAATGAGTTTTTTCCACCTTTATTAAAAAGATTAAAAAGAAATTAAATTAACATTTCTTAATTGCTCACCAAATATCTGGTCTGGATATCTGATCACTAAATATCTTGCCCAAATATGGAAAACGCAAGACTAAAGGAGAATTGAACCAGGTCTACAGTCCAACAACAAATAACTACGACAAATCTTTAGTCTTAATCTTGATCAGATCTAATTTAACAATTTAGCACACACAAAGAACTGGAACAATGTTGTATCTGCTAAAGACCAGAAAACGTGTGAGTAATCAATGCAACACAATTAGTCATTATTTAAAGATGTGTTTGGTTTTAAAGTTCTGCCTGACCCTTCTGGCTTTCCATATATTTTTTGTCACCAAATGTTACACACTATTTTGTATACATTTCTTATAATGCAGTGTACAAGATATGTCTTTTTCCGTTGCAACTAAGCGGATATAATTTCCAACGTCCTCATGTCATCTTCCCCCGTTTAAAACTGTAATATGTTATCAGGAGGTAATTTAGTTAAAATAATTGCACATCCGTTCACGCACTGTACAACAAAATGCTCCCCATTTTAAAATCTCCTCTGCACCGCCTTCATTTTGTTCATTTATGTGCTACATGCCAATAATTTCCCTCTTTGAATCATTTTATATGAGGCATAGCACATCACACACTTAGCCAAAAATCCATTCTTGCAGCCCTGGCATTACTCCCTCTGCATACAGAGCGACTGAGCTGTAGCAGTTCCATTTAGCAGCAGGCCACAAGATGTCTCTCTCGCCCAAAGAAGCCGCCGGTTCTCTCTGTGACAAATCTGCTGCACTCAATACACCTGTTTCTTACACAGGCAGAAATAAGATTGCTGTTGGACTTAAGTCAGAATACCTATCACAATAAGTTTAGTTTTTTGATTGTTGTAGTAGTAATTATCCATATTAAAAATGAAGAATAAATATTTTCTAATTAATTTAAGATGACATTTTTCAAATTTAAATAACTTTCAAGAAATGTAACTGCCAATTAAAGTCACAAAAGTATACTGCAGCAGCACACACATTAAAAACAAATATTTTAAATTAATTTGTGAAAACCATATATTTGATCAGTATTTATTAACCAACAGATCATTTATATAAATTGCCTATAGCTTTTGATTTTAGACCTCACTTTATGTAATACAGAAATGACCTTATTTGATTGTATGTTGCTTGGTTGCTAAATGTCACTCCAATTGAATTTAATCTCCTCCAGACAAGAACACTGTCAAGTGTCTATTGTTTGTGTAAACATATAAATCATGACACGTGGTGACAGAAAATCAGCCCATACCACCACTGGTTGAGTGACAATATGTTATCTCCAACAGGTACAAAAGGGTTTCTCCATTGCCACATGGCTCATTTTTCATGGCTGAACGGTTGCGCTATTAATCATTATGCGTCAATGAACCTGGCCTGTCATGGATGATTGGACAGTGGACAATGTTTCTGTCTTTTTAATGATGTAGGAGCTGGTTTGCATTTAGGACATGAAGGTACACTGTGGTTGAAACGGAATAGACGACCACAAAATTCACTCTAATCACGAGTTCAGTTAGCGTCGGAAAACATTGGCGATTCAGCTTGTTAGCATTCCCTGGCACTGATTAGAGTTCTCTTCTCAAGGAGCTGTGGTAAAAACTTTTAATGTGTGTAGTCTCCTGCATATTAACGAACAAGCTTGACTATCCTTAAACGTATATACAGTATTACTACTTGTGAACTTGTGAAGTTGAACTTGTGAAGTTGAATATCTGAGAAAAGGTCAGTTGTTTTAGCAGTTTGATGTGCTCAGACAGAATGCATTTGCACCAGTAAGGTGACTCATGCTGTCAAAATGTATTTTTTTTTCTGCGTATTTTTTTCTGCGTATTGTATTTAGAAGTCTATAAAGCTTTTTCTTGTGAATAAAACATTATTGTTAGTTTCATAGACCATAGTACCACATTTTTTATATTACGTACATATTATTTTTTTCATTCATGTCAGAATATCTTTGTCTGTATAAAAAAGGAAATTATTTAATCACAAAAGCATGATTTTGCAGTTGAAAGGACTAAAGGCCATACAAGTAATGTGGCAAGAGCTAATCCTGAACAAATATAGTTTTAAGGATCCCCCCATAGGCTTTATTGGACAGATGAGAGTGAAATGGGGATGAGAGGGAAGGAAGGTTATGCAGTAAGTCTGAGTCAGGATTCAAACTCACGCCACTGCAGCCGGCTCACATCAATGCGGAAGTTCTTCACTGCCCAGATGGAGCCAATCAGAAAGCTTGCAGAGTGTGCTGTGCCGTTCACGTGCACTTTGGCCAAAACTTCGCATTGTGTCAATGAATCATGAACCACAATGGCTGTAGTTTGTTGAGCCACAAATACTATATGGACAACTGATTAAAACCTGCTCTGAACAGCTAAAGTTTGGAGCTTATCCAGGGACTTTATTGCCTGACCAGCCAGTGCCAACATGTTTTGACAGACTTCTTGTAGGAAGGACTGACTGGTCAGGCAAGTGACTTTAGGCCCCTGGACAGGGGCCAACTAGTCTCAGGGTTAATACAAAGACAACCTCTCACATTAAGTGACTAGGGGCAAGTGACTTGAGAGTTGTCAGTTTATCTATCACAAAGCACAACAACAGCCTGTGTTTGGACAGTGGGGGAAGCTGGAGAACCAGGAGAGAATCCACGGCAACACAGGGGGGACATTTCACCCAGAAAGATCATGTTATGTTGGTCTGCCCAGGAATCTAACCCACGGTCTCCTTATTAGAAGGCAAGAGCTCTAAATGCTCCCTGTACCCTGAATGCAAATCAAATGGTTTGTACTCCCACCTGGACCCTGATTAGCTCAGTGGAAAGCTTGAATTGTACAGTTCTGTGTCAGGATGCCAATATTCAGCAGAATGGAGCTGAACTCTGAACTATAGAGTTATAGAGGGGTCTTTATACAGACCCCTCCATCTGAAATATTCAGAATCAAAGTCCAGAATCAAATTCCAGGATCAAAATCCAGAATGTGAACACCAAACGTTGTATTTTTCTTAGTCGCCTTTGTGAATCACTTGCTAATAACAAATTAATTAGGTGTACACAATGTTTTTACTTCAAAGCTTTCCTTTATGGATATATGTTGCACTATATTTTCTATTACAGATTTACATAAAGATGATTCATTCTTCATACAGACAAATACTAAAGATATAAATCCTTTATACCATACTGCATGCATGGTTATCGTTGTGACTCTGTTGAGATCACTTAAGCTTTAAATCGGCTGACTATTAAAACTTGTTATCAACGGTTTTGTCTTATCCCTCTGTGATGTGGAGCTAATTGGTGCCAGGATGGAATGTGGTATCAGAGATTGTTACTGGTCTTTGAAAGCAGCACCTCTTCTTAGCCCAGTCAACAGTGTCTCCTCCTCTAATGAGACCCCTGGAGTTAAGCTCTGACAGGAGACAGTGGATAGTGCAACACACTGACAGGATTTCCTAGCCAGTGTCCAACCATGGCATAGAAAGACGCTTACATACCGGAATAGATTTGTGAACCAGTATAAACCAACTGCTAAAATGCACGAAATACTTTAATCTTTTATCACATCATAATAAAAGATTACACAAAATTGTTGTGCGAAACATTCTACCAAAATATTGCAATAAGTAAACAGTTAGTAAAAAGATTCAGGTGTAGTCATCTGGACACAAAAAGACTCAAGACACATTTGTCAAAATCTGTCTTAATGTGCAATTAGCATTAATATTATATTAATCTATCCCACATCACAGGTGTGGCATATCAAAAAGCTACTGAAACAGCATGAATGTTAAACAAATTGATGTCCATTATGTTGCAGAATGGCGTTACCGGGACCCCACCCCGGTAACTCCATTGTTATGGTGCTTTTGCATATGGTTCATTTTATGTAAAGATCATCTTGTGTTTGTCGTTTTTGTATTGGACATAATTTAAGTGTATATGAAATTGTCTACATGCAGAATTGAAATTGGTTAAAGTCGATCCTTACCCTCTTTAGGTATTAAGGATATGATGGCTTCTTCTTTTTTGGATCTGATCTTTTTAAGAGCCCAGTTAAAAGTTGATAAAAGTGTCTTTTAGAGCTTTATACTACTCTGAGGTGAACCAGTCACTCCCGGGTCATTTATTGTTTTGTGGTTTTTTAATTGCAATTTGAATTTCAGAAGCTGTTATTAAAGCACCTATTTTTTGTCGCGTCTCATTAATCTTGCCTCTTATCTTTTTACATTCCTGTAGCATTTGAAGATCCTTGTTTTTTGGTATATTATTTAGCTTCTGACAGCTTTAATTTGTTCTGTAAATCTTTTAGTTTTTTCTGCCTTCACTTCTTTTTGGCCTGAGTGACAGCAATTACCCCGACCCTCAAAACTGCCTTAACTGCATCCCAGAGATGGGGAGAAACTTCCAATGTTTCCCCTCCACATAAGTCTCAATGTCATTGACTAGACTAGCATTAAATCTCCAAAGTTTTTTGTTTTTGTTTTTTTGTTTCTCTTCCAGATCTAGAGTGATGTATAGGAGCATCACTTAGATCTGTTGTACATATATCTACCTCTGAAATTAGACCTATCTTTATTAAAAATAAGAAATTTGTTGGAAAAATTTGTATATTGGCGGACATCAGGATGTCAGATCTATAACTTTAGTATTGTATAGAAAGTGAGCTCTCTACCTGGGGGAGCATATACATTTAGCAAAGTAAATACACTTCCATTAGTAGTTCCTTTGACCAGTACAAATCTTTATCTTTGTCTTCAACTCTTTTCAAAGGCTTTTCTGCTTGATTTCTGAGGTTCGAAGTCGTTTAAATGGGTTTCTTGTAAGGACAGTTTATGATGATCCATTTTTCTTTTCTCATCTTTGTTAATATCTTTCACAGCTTAATTGGACTCAATATGCCATTAACATTAAATATGCTTTTTGTAATTTTTCACATGCCATTGTATTAACCATATTGAAATCATTCCATTAAATAAGCTTTTGTTACACAGTTCTCTGGTCAAACACGACACACAAACACAGGAACCACAACATCAGAACATAATAGAACAACCAAACTTCAAAAATGTTTTGGAAATTCAGTATAATAGGTATTATATTATTATATATTATATATAGGTCTTGTATGTTGGGGGTCGGGACCCGGCTTGGGAGCAAGGGAGCGATGAGCATGGTCAAGGTTTATTTTCCCAGTTTTTGTTGGAAGTTTTAGATATTCGGGAATCCAAGCCTCCAGAAACTTGAGTGTCCTCTGGACACGCACATTACGCAGACAACAGTGTCTTTCAAATCAAGAGATTTCATTTTTCGACTGCTGTTGATGGGCTGTCTTGTTCGACAGTCACATCACACAAATCATGCTTTTCCGCCAGGGCCACAACTATCTATTGCCTTTGTATTAAATCCGGTATCTCCTGCAAAGCTCCTGGTCTACCCTGGAGCAGCACCTGGCGTGGAGCTAGAGTGGGCGGAGGAGGGGCCCGGCTCTGCTCCAGGGCTATCTAGCTTAGGTGTAGCATGGCTAGCCCAGTTCTCTGTGGCATTTTTCTTCCTCAATTTCTTAGACATGTTCCAGAAATAAGTGTCCAAGCTCATTATATGTCTGCTCCCTCACAGAAATAGTGGATCTCCCCAGGTGAACTCCTAATATAGACAGATAAATCCAACGAATTGGACCGCAGAACGACAGACCTGACAAAGCTAAGCAGTCAACATCCAGGAACTCCTCCTTTGCTCTCTTTCAGATGATCCCAATAAGCTTCCATAGTCGTCTTTAGAGTCTGGTGCACCTTTTGTAAATTACATATGGCACCCCACGGGGTGCAGGGGCCGAGTCTGTTGTAATGATGGCTCTGATGATATTGTCAACTCCTTTCTAGGTTGGCTCTTTGGTGTTTTTGAGGCTAGGGAGCTTGAGGGTACCTGTTCTTAGCAATGCACTTTTCTGGAGTGAGAAAAACAATGTATGTACAATGTATGTATGTATGTACAATGTATGTATGTATGTATGTATGTATGTATGTATGTATATATATATATATACATACATACATACATACATACATACATACATACATACATACATACATACATACATTGTAGAGCCATCAGTAACTACCAATACTTGTAAGATTTGCTGTTTAATATTGATATAATACTAGTTTTAATATGTTGCTTCTCTACAAAGTCATGAAGTGAAGGAAACGGTTCAAATACATTTTTCATTTTTAATAACATTAACCCTCTGATCGAATCGAAATCGGATCAAATCGAAATCGGATCAAATCGAAATCAGATCGAAATCGGAGCGAATCGGATGGGATCTGAGAAATCGGAAAAAATCGATTTTGAAACGTAAAAATCGGAATCGAATCGATTCTTGAAATTTAAATCGAAACCCAGCTCTAATACATTGAGGAAAGTAAGTATTTGAAAACCCTGCAATATGCGATTTTGAAAGTTTTCCCGCTTAAGTGGTCTGAGTGGTCTGAACTTTTCATCGTAGGTGCTTGTATGTTATTGCTGCAAATAAGTATTTGAAAACCTGAGAAAAACAATGTTAATATTTGGTACAGAAGCCTTTTTTTTCCAAATACCGAGGTCTAATGTTTCCTGTAGTTCTTGACCAGGGGTCTTGCAGCTAACAAACAGGTGCTACTTATTTAGATTAATAAGTGGAGTAGAGGTGGACTTTCTAAAGGCAGACTACCGTATTTTTCGGACTATAAGTTGCTCCGGAGTATAAGTCGGATATTAACAAACATAAATTAGAAATGTTTGGCGAGCCGGATTGAAATGTTCGGCAGGCTGGATTAAAACGTCTGGGATGCCTGATGCGGCCCTGGTTTAGCTCAATTGAACAAATTTCAAATTTGCATTATTTGTTCTTTTAATATCAGTTAGTGTCCCTACTCAATCTGCTAAGTATGGGTTTCATACACCTGTCCCGAGACCACCCTTCTATTTAATGTCCGGCTGAATAGTGAACCACTTTCAAAGGGGAAAATCTGGTCTAACAAAGACAGATTATAATTGTCATGCTTTCACAGCGTAGTACTTGGAGTAATGAAATTGTGTTTTGGTTTAAAGTGCTGACGAGTGGTGATTTGGAGACCAGCAAAAACTGGTCGCCTTGTTTCTCCCTGGCCTAATGTCTCACAAAATGAGCCTATGCAATGAATTCCCTGCCTAAATGTGCTAATCATTTTTCTGTAGTAACCAGGAATAGAGGAAATCAATGCGCTCGGTCGATAAGTGGATGAACCAGACAAAAGATATAAGTCTCTGACACTGGTATTGTGAATGCGTTATGTTTGTATTTACATGCGTTGCTTGGCTTCTTGTTTTGGATGTTTCACAATGGTAGCTGATGCTTTTGTGACTGGAACACATTTGCATGTCAGATGTTTTGCTTTGCCCTGAGGAGAAGTGGACATGACCTACAGTAGCTGTTGTGGGACACAAATCATTATGTGCTTCTTCTGCCCGTCAAAGCACAGAGTGAAATACACTAAGGGTCCTTCTATCCTGTTGCATTGTTTGGGCATCAGTCAATGTAACAGAGCAATAAACATGTTCAGCATTGCATTTTTCTCACCAGGTTTGATTTGATGAATAACTTTGCCTTTAATTAAAGTAGCTGGGCATAAGTAGACTTATTGAATTATGCCTAATAACACAAAAATAAATAGCACAACATTTCATTTCACCACACTTTGTTTTCAAATCAATACACATTTCCAAACATGTAATGTCATATAATAACCTCAAGCCTTAATTACATTTTGATTAACTGTGTTTTTCACATTAAACCTTTTTCTAAGGGATTTTTTGACAGGGCAGCTTAGTGTGAAATGAGAATGAGAGAAAAATGTGGACATGCAGTCCACTAAAAGTTGGCACAGGTTGTTATGTTCCTGATCCGTGAAACCACCAGTGCAGGCATGAAGGGCCGAGTACCTTCTACAACCTCACTCCTGATTAGCTCTCTGTTTGCCATGAGACACGCACTCAGATTTCCAAATATGGAACTCGGTAGTGTTAGCGTTGATTAGCTTCAATTGGTTGGTCTTTTTTAGTATATACAGGCGATGGACTTACGGCCTGTTCACACCGCCGTGTCAACTTTACGCCTAACGCAGAAGTTGGACGTCTGTACATTGGAAGGCTGACGCCAGCAGACGCGCGTCCGAGTCGTACTGCGCACATGCGCATTGGAGGAGTTGTGCTGTTTCGCTTTTCTCGTGCTGTTATGGAGTTTAATGGCGGACCATGGCTTTGGTTTATTAACGGAGGAGATGGACTCCGGGGCTTGTCTGGGATCTGCATAAACTTCAGAGGTGAGCAGAGTTTAGTCAATATCATTATTTGCTCCAAGAGCGACGGATTTTTTTAAATTTTTGCTGGGTCTGTTTTGGGTCTTCTTCTTCTTCCGCGTCATCTCTGATTGGCTGCTGCGCCACGCCTGTCGCAGAAAATTTGGACAAAGCTCAACTTTTCTGTGTCAAACGCTTTGGACACCTCGAACGCCTCGGATGTGCATCCAAAGCGTCCAGAGCGTCCGACGCTTAAACGCCCCCAACGCCCAAAACGCTGGAATTGCGCCGCTAAAACGCAGGAATCGCACGGTGGAAAATGCAGAACTCCCAAGACGCTCGTTTACATAGACTTTGAATGTAAACTGGACGCTTTGGACACCCCGGTCTGAACAGGCCATAATGTGAATGTATTAATCACATCAACAAAAATAGACAGGGAACATCATGAGAAATACAAATATGAAAGTAAAATTGAACAGTCGTGGGTGTTTAGTACAACTGAGCAAAATCAACAGCTCAGTAATATAGAGCTCAGAATTGTAACATCACTCATCATAGATATTCCGCTAAACCAATGGAGATTTTAAGATTCTAATTTCCACTGTAACTGACATTATTTGACGTTCCATCCCGAGCTCTATAGAATACTATCTCTCTTTCTTTTATTTCATTCTAATGGTACTCAAGATAAATCTGTATCCATTGCCTTCATATACTTTCACTAATGAAATGGTGGACAATCCATCGTTGTAGACTGACATGGACTTTTATGTATTTTATGCATGCTCCTGTCAATGTGATCCTCACTAACACCTGTGAGGTATTACCAACATTTTTACAATATTCTTCCAGCAGAAATCCAATTATTTCCTCGCAATTTGAGTCAGAGCGTCTATGTGAAATGTATTCACTTGCTGCAGAGATCACACCATTCAATATTTTGGCTATTTGTAATTTTCTGAAACCATAAATTAGACTGCCCTGCTGTGATTGAATGACTCTAGCCAATGCCAACATTTACTACTTGAAATGATTTGAGTAATAAAAAAAGTTACAACAAACACATCCCAGCAACAGTCCCAAGCACGTCTGCAAACAGCAAACCACTAGCTGCACTTTCAAACCTAGAACAGAAGAGGATAAGTGCTTAAATCACTGCTCTTTGAAAATTATGTTGATTTCTATCAAACTAGCAGACCATTCCCCCTTATCCAACGTAGTGAATATTAACATATTTTAACCGTCACTGTTTTGTTGTCTGATTGAAATTGTTTTCATTACATATTTAACACTGCAGAATCCATTTGGACAGGAAGACCACCTCTTTTTGAGGGACTAGGGTAATTTTATAATTCCAAATTGTGCGTATAAAACACATTTATTTTAATTTATTCAAACCCCTTTTCAACATTTTTTTCATTTATTTTTGTCCACTGCTGGATTAATCCACAAGTAAAAACAATAAGCCTAAATTTCACAAAATGTTAATTCTGCCTGGAATTTTTTTCAAAAACAAAAACTCATTTTAGTCCTTTTTTTGACTGAAGGAAATTACATTTGGGCACCACTTTTGCAGAGGGTAATGCACAAAACAAATACATTTTCAAATGTATTCAGAGAATGGCAGCATACCCAAAGCATATTTAACAAATGTTTTAAGGGTCAAAATGGCAGAATATCAATACTACATTTTGAATAGAGAATAAGTATACATACATAATTATGTATTAACACGACACATCAGTATTCAACACATTTTGGCTGTGTAACAAAAAAAATGACCATTATTTCCACAACAATTGATACCTCCCGCCCGCCTCCACACCACTGGACTTCATCACAGGAGGAAAACAATTTCATTCAGTAGCTCCACCTCACTCTCCAGTCGAGCATAGAGCGAAAGGTAGGGGGGCTCCCAGCATTAGATTATCCCTCTGCATCCTGCAAGTCAATGCTCACAACGAAACGTATCTCTTCCATCTGTGGAATGGAGGGAGGAGTTGTGATACGACAAACCAACCAAATCTACCAGTATTGTCCGCCAGTGGAGCGCAGTGAAAGATCTGAGCAACAGGGGTGAGCTACTCTGGATATTTTTTTCTTTTTTAAGTGACTGCTGCCGGGAGTGCAAGTGTCGCCTCCATGTGCTGTTATTACAACCATTTATCTGGTGATGGAGGGTGTTCCGCCTGACGCTTTTTGTTAATGGGACATTCAGCTTTTTGCCATAAAGGACCCATTATGTAAATCAATTTTGCATCTGCCAAGGAGCGCAGTTTCTTTGTCTATCTTTCGCTGCAAAAGGAGTAATCTGATGTGTCCAGGATTTTCCAAACGGTGAACAAAGTGTGAGAAGCATTCCCCTGCGCTATTATGGTTATTACCACGACAACTGAATCTATCGCCATGAGGCAGGAGAAACCACCTGATGCCCGAAAGACACAAGACCCCAGCTCGTACAAACCGACAATGAAGGAAATAACAGTAAGTTTTATCACCAGAACAAAAATCCATGGTTTGAAGTTTATGTTTTCACCAGACAAACCGCTACCGCTCCGGTTCATTTGGGTCCTTGCATTTTTATTTTGTCTGGGACTACTTTTTACTTGGTCTTGGAATCGTATTCTCTACTTAATGTCCTATCCGGCGGTCACTAAAATACACATGGTCTGGGCTCACAATATGTCGTTCCCAGCAGTGACTTTCTGCAATAAGAATGTCTTCCGAGTGTCCAGTTTAACACGGGAGGACCTGTATCACAGCGGCTACTGGATGGACCTCCTGTATTCAAACCACACCGTAATGGAGAGAAGTTTGTCCATCCTAAAGGACAGCCACAAGAAAGGACTCGTGAACCTATTGGATTTTAATAAGTACTCACCTCCCCCGGGCTACCGCGTCAACACCACAGAAATGATGGGTCGCCTGGGTCACCAGCTGGAGGACATGCTGCTGGAGTGCAAGTTTAGAGGGGAGACGTGCACCCACAAGAACTTCACACCAGTATGTATAAGACACACATCATGAATCCACTTGTGGATGTGTGCCCAAATAGTCAAAGCTTTTGGATTGCATTTGCTATAAAATGTAAATAAAATATGGTGTTTTGGTAATGAAGTTTCACAAATGAATAAATACATACATTTGGCAGCCAAAGATAGAAATTGAAAGAAGATAAGATGGAAATGTCGGACAGAGCATCATTGTGCATGCTGTTTGTTTACGTTTCAACACTGCTTTTCCCTTGCATTAAGTCCTTCATTGTAATGCAACGTGCAGTGCTGAGAATATTATCATGGCATGTTTAACAAGTCAGACATAATTGTGATCAACAGCTTTCATTTCAAGTGACTTTGAATATTGTTTTTTTACATACATTAACGCATTTTTCTATCAAATAAGAAAAAAAAGTTATCTTGTTTACTGTGTGTTGTTACTTGAATCTCACAACTAAATATCAAAAAGTACATCCAACAAGTAACTTATTCTTTGCGCAGTTTTGAATTCCAGTTAAAGCTGCTGTGTACATATTCTCCTGCTTGTTAAAACTGTGACTCGTGACGGTTTCAAAAGTTGTCAGGGATAAAAGCCACTTGGAAAAACAGTTGTCATATTCAGGTGAAGAAATAAGCGTTGTTTACAAGGTCTATTAATAATTCATGTATGCCCCCCAAGCGCTCATCCTCGCAGGCTGTTTTAAGTTGTCGCTGTCAAAACTGCAAACTACACTGTCCCATTTTCTCTGTACTCACAAACTTGGAGTATCTTTCAAGTTCCACTCACTGGATCTCAAAATACATCATCCAATTGGACCCATCAACCTTGGAGAAGTTTTGTTATTCACCCACTATGTTTTATAACTCGTGTCTGAGAAAATAAAACATTAATAATTAAAGAACAGAAAGCATAAATTAGCTGAAATCCAGGTTTATCAAACATCAGGAGGGCATGCAGAAAGTATAACCTTGTTTGAAAATTCACCCTCCCTCTCAGAAGTAAAGGGGCACGAGCCGTAAGTTATTAAACCCGTTCATTTTTTCTGGAACTGCCAAATGCCACTTCAAAGAAATAAACGATGCACAGGTAGGTAGTGGATCATGAGACGTAAAATAGAAAGTGTATCGCCTCCGAACGTTTCTTTTGCGCACAGAGAGGCTTCTGATCCATTGCTGTTTGGAGTGAGAATTATTCAAAAGCAGGAACACACAAGTGGATTGGAGGTATTGACTGGCGGCTGCGATTGAATGCAACCGTGTACTTGTATTTTTGATGAGCAAAACCTCATTCATCACAGTAGAATTACAGGGAATGAGTTCACTGCTTTGACTGTATAATACACCAATTGCCTATGTAATGTCTGTATGTAATGTCTGTATGTAATGTCTGTATGTAATGTATTTGGTGCATTATAGAGCAGTTTCATCTATGGAGACATTTTGACATTTTTGGTTTATATGTACAATGATTGTTTTGGGCCCAAGCATATCAAAGTCGTAAACATAGACCATAAAACCATTGAAACATGAATGAGAGTGACATACTATACGCTAATAGTCCACTAGATTCCGGCCCGTGCTCTTGACTGGGCCATGTCGTGTGTAGAGACATTTGGCAAATGGTGGAGGCTGGTAATCGACCCCACAACGCTGTGGTGGTAGCAACACCTTAAACCATTGCACCACCGGAGAGCACTTATTACCCTTTTTCAAAGTGCTTTCACATTTTAGATGCAGTAAACAAAAGATTCAGAACACTAAATGTCCATTAAACTGTGTGGTCCGTTCAAGTTTGCCAAACACAATAATTGTGTTCACCAACATTGTCTTGTTTTTATCTCTCCAGTAATTCCTTAATTGTACTTCCTTAAACCTATACACATGTCAGGAGGCTTGATATTTAAAATGTTCCCTTGTATGTTGTCATGTCCATTGCCTCATTATAATAATAAGAAGAGAAGAACCGGGCTGTGTGTTATCCGTGAGGCGCTCTGTGTTGCTGTCTAAAGCCGGACATGGAAGGCTGACTTTGGATCTCTAGAGAATACCTCATGCCGCTTCAGTTTTCACTGGATGCCTTCAACCCTGACCTCCGATACACAGGGAATAGTGAACATTTACTGCCAAATCAAATCCTCTCTCTTTTCTCTGTGACATGTTGTGCGGACAGGCGGTTTGACGGGGGAATTGTTTGGACCCAGACTGCCAACGTGAAAAATGTGCACTGAAGATGGCATAAGAAGCTGTTTTGTGTTTGTTTTATGGCATGTAAAGCAAATGTTGGAGGGAACTGGCACCAGGGAGCTGGCATGGTGGATGGAGGACTGAAAAAGGTGGCATTGTGTACAGAATGTTAGTTTTACAACACAATGTTGTTGTTATAGATCAAGGAACTCTCATCTACCTCACTGTTAGAGTTGTGCAAAGAGTGTACATTCTAAAGCATTATATACGTTTATTTAGACTGGGAAAAGAATTATGCAAGCGCAAATTGTCCAGAATTTAGCCAAGAGAAATAATAGATTCTTTCCATATAGTTGGCTTTCAGAGTTTCAAAGAGTTTAGCGTTTATTCATTTAATTAGACGGTGCACAATATGTATCAACCTTAACAGGAGAGACGTATTGTAGCTTGTAATTTCTACCTGTTGTATCTGGGTTAAAGTTCATAAACAATGACCAGACATTAAAAGTTTCTGTGACATCATTCACATCCAGTTCTCTGGGGCATAAAATCATTCACAACCAACATATAAATCAAGTTTTTGCCCCATGAAAAAGATATGATATTCAGTTTTGAATTGTGTTGCAAAAACTAAAGCTACATTTTCATCACTGACATACCCATGGATCAAAACCCGTAAATCTCTGGAAGCTTGTTTGTTTTATTTTTTACTAAGGACAATAAAATATAATTTGTGTAATTTCTGGTTTGTTAGTTTTTGGTTTGTTATAACAGGAATAAAATAATACAGTGGGTTAAAGAAAAGTTAATGGCCTCAACTTTTTATTAAGACTTTTTTTTAAAGCTTCAAAAAACAAGCACATTTTTACTAGTGGTATATAACTCGACTTGAGTTAAAGGATTGAATGTAGCCATTTTATTTAATTTGATTACATTTAAAATCTGAAACTATATCAACAGATCATTAGATGGATACTGTATCTGCTCGGATTTACAACGCTTTACAGAGAGAGTTGCTCAACCTAATTATTTCAAGGTAATCTTATTTGAAATGGACACCCCCATCTCAAGCTGATGTCGTATTTTGCTTTCAGCCATCGCAAATGTCAAGTCTTATGAGCCTTCACTGTTCCTCACACGACTACAGTGAGCGTCCCCCGTGCAGCTACCAGCTCAGCACTCTTGGACCCGTACTTTCACTAATTAAACCCTCCGAGGTGCTGCGTCAGTGATTACATGTCGAGACTTAAGGCTCCACAAACGCCGGTCTCCAAACAGATTCAAGTGAAGACATAAACCCAATTTAGCATCTGTTTACTTGTCTAACTGCACATCAGATGTTTTGGATTAATTTAGAGTGAAGAGTGAAATTGGGTGGTAAGACTGATGGCTGCTTAGGAAATACCTGTACTCATTAATTTGTCCAAGCAGGTGCCAAGTGCCCGAGCCTGTGCACAGATGAGCTGTCCTAAGCAGTTACGAGTCACATCTAAAACCTGGCACACCTGTTAGCATCTGTTAACCTTAGAGGTGTGTATGTGTGCATTAATAATATTTCAAAAGATAAATTGCAGAGGAACATTCTAAAATATTAGTCCTGGTTTGCTTATTTTTTGCATCTCAATCTGCAAATGATCTTGAAGTTTAGTGTTGATTATAGAAGATTTATTATTGCTAAATAGGGAATGTCAAAATTATTTGGTTGATTATTTAGGTCACAATATAACTATAAAAAATAAAACCTAATCATTATAAAAAAAAATTAAGAAGCCAAATTCAGTCATTTTCAATTCAAACTGTTGTGCTTGTAAATGTTAAAGGTATAGTGCTTTTTAGTTGGCTTTTTATATCACAATAACTTTACTTTTGGATTCAGAATTTTTTTAAAGCTCATACAATTGGAACAGTAATGTATTAAAATGAAAGAAGATTTTATTTTTGTTTTGTTGTTATAATGACCATAATTTGATATTGTCACATCCTTTATCAAAATGTAATTGTTTGCCTACACAATGCTTTACTGTCCAGAAAATGATATTTATATAGATATATGTTTTACCATTTATATTTTTTGATTCTTTGACTCTATTCTGCTCTAGTTATGTTCTCTTCCAGCTCTTTTTTAACATGTATTTTCCTGTTTTGCAGATTTACACAAGGTACGGGAAATGCTACACTTTCAACTCAGGACAAGACGGAAACCCGCTGCTGACCACGTTAAAGGGCGGGACAGGAAACGGGCTGGAGATCATGTTGGACATCCAGCAAGACGAGTACCTGCCTGTGTGGGGAGAGACAGGTCAGTGGGACATGATAAACAGCCTCTTAGATATTATAGTCAAAAGTTTGAAGTTGCAACGGGTATTTTGAACTCAAATCACAAATCTCAGCACTTGAGCATGTGCTGTGATTTGTTTTTCTGTATTTGCACACGGTAAATAAACCAGTAAACCAAATACTTCAATCAATTTAAATCTATGATGCACATTTGTTTGCCTATTTGGACCTATGGATAGATGTGTTTCTTTGCTATAAATAATGTACAGCAGCAGTGACTCTTGGCTAAAATTGTTCCAGTACATCTACGTTTGAATCCTAGGATAAAGGAGCATAAAGATAAAAATAGCATCTCCACTATCTCTTTGATCATTTACTCTAGTGCAGGTCTGCTCTCAGCACATAGTGAGGTATTGCAAGAGTGCACTGCACATATCCAAATGTATATAACCTAGAGTTTTAAGGCTTTGAGCGGGATGGCAATTAATGTTACTTATTAACTTTGACATCAACATAATTACTTTCTGTTTTTATGAGTAGTCATTTGTTAACATAATTTAATTTGATTTCTGCTATACATGCCTTTGGTTACTAGTTATTTTCACTGTGATGGAAAATAATGAACCCGTTTAAACACTCCATATTGAAGCGAGCAGCCATTTAGACAGTTGTAGACCAATGTAAATATAATTCTCATTACACAGTTATGAATAGCCAGGAGGGTGGATATGTTGGCTTTCTTTGAGAGCCATTGGCTGTTGCCTGCACACTGCCAGTAGAACAACAATGATTGCAAAATACTTTGTTTTGTCATTCCAAAACTTGTTCCAAGGTAATCAGCACTGCTTTATAAATGTATAATGGAAAATAAAAACATACTTTATTCAGCAGTGAAACTTTCTCCAACTAACTTTGCATATTATTTACCTGTTTGAATATATTTTAGTGGCTTTGACTTTTGCCCCTCTCACACATTTACAATAAACTAGTAGAGTTGTTTTCCATCACAGTAGCTCAATCCATCTTCCTTAAATGCCACGAGTCACAGCCAGTGAAGAGCCCAGAGGCGGTGGTGATATGTTCTGACTATATCCACAGATGAGACGTCCTACGAAGCAGGCATCAAGGTTCAGATCCACAGCCAGGACGAGCCGCCCTTCATTGACCAACTGGGGTTCGGAGTAGCCCCCGGTTTTCAAACTTTTGTCTCTTGTCAACAGCAACTGGTACCTGCCTCCAGCCACCAACTTCTTTTCTGCTTAATTTTGTGACGGTCGCCCCGGTTAGCACCATTTCCGTGTTGTCACCAAGCCTGGAGCAAAATCGGATGTTTGAGGCAGCTCCTAATAAATGTTAAGAATTAAAAAAAAATGTGTGACAAAAACAGGCAGTGAGGTGCTAAAGAGCCCAAGGAATATTGATAGAGTTGGATCAAAGTAATGACTGCGAGCATACTGTGTTTGTACGAGCCAAGAGCAGGACTTGTCAGCATGCAAATAGTATCTGGCAACCCGCAGTGTTTATTTGACTACAGACGGTCTTCATGACTCCTAAACAGCTATCGGCTTTGACACGGCCATCTGAAAAGAGCAGAAAAATATCATTAAAGCATTTGGTCCAAACAAATGTAGCAGCTTTGAATTGGCTACACATACACACTTGCCATATTTAGACGTTTCCCGAATGATGGCCTCGCATTGGCTTGACTTTCAGCAAAAGCAAAACAAACTCACAGGCGTTTTAGTATTGCCAACTTCTCTCGAAAATATTGGAACTATAGCTAACGTTTTCAAAGGTCATTTGAGATGCGGCCCATTTATGACTTAACAATTTACAGAGAGACAAATTTTATCTGTATGTGAAATAGTAAAAACATAAAGATTAAAAATAATATTTGTTGGAAAATATTTTATTACATTGATATGAACGTTTTCACGACGCTTTTCTTGTCCCAAAGCCCTAACCTCAACCAAAATACCTGTTCATAATCCAAACCCAAACCTGATTGTGAAATAATATATTGTAAAAAATAAAATAAAATAAAAGACAGCATTTGCAAGCATAGTGGTTGTGAATAAAATATAGAGAATAACATATAGCTACTGTAATCAAACTGATGCTCAACTCCAAAATTAAAAAATGGCTCATTATGTTTCGATTAGTCCTATATAGCATTACAATTCCACTAAATACAATGATTACTGCAGAACACAGATAGGTAGTTAATCTTTTGAGACTAAACCAAATGACCGAAAACTGACCTTTCCAAAGACATTTCTCCAGTTACAAGCTCCCGCACTCGCCTTTAGAGGACAAGCCGGCCGCTTTACCTGTCATATTATTTCCTCTGCGACAGCTTCCCTAGAATTCTTCATGGACACATAAGATGCACCTGAAGCTATTTTTGAGGGAATCCACAATGATTAAGAGATGTAGTCAAAAGTTTGTGTGCGTATTATTGAAGCAAACTGAAGGCGCCCGCAGCTGACACTATACGCTTCTTATTCCCAGACTTCTCTCTCAGCCTTCAATCGAGGATGAAAAATAAGTCGGAAATTGATTGGCAGCCTTCTGCGGAAGGTCAATACACAGAGATATATTCACTCTCCACTTTGTAGTTTAGACATTGTGTTCTGTATATATCATAAAGTAGAGCTGCTCACCTGCCTGCTAATGGAACAAAGTATGCCGCAATGACAGTTCAGTTTACTCTTAAATATGCTACGGTGCCTTCTGCCTTTAGCGTTTTTCAACAACTGATGAGTAAAATATGAAATCTTAATCATTATCAAATATATATTACAACGATAGACTGTTGCTGCCTGTACTTATAACCGTACCGTGTTAAAATGAACCTTCTACAATTCTCTTTTCACACTCAGTTTTCTCGTCATCCATTTGCTTTGATGATATTTGCCCCTTAAATCTTTGCAACAAGGTGAATATCACTCTTTTTGTGATATTCCTCATTCGATTTTTAGCACAAAGCTTTCTAACCTTCAAATAGAAAATGGAACAAAGACTCCAGCACTGATTAGCTTTGATAACACATGGTTTGGTGCCATGTTGCCTCGAGGCTCATTAAAAATTCCCCATGCGTTGGTAGCCTTTGTGAAGTCAAGGGACATTCTGACAGTAAATCAAAGTCATTACTTCAGTTATTAATCAAGCCTAAACTTTAACGATTTTGCTCCTCGAGTTAATGGCTTTTGTCGCTTTATCGGGATGAGCTCAATTCTCTTCTTTTGTTGTTGTTTTTGCCTGTGATGACTCATACGCATCCATTTCAGCAGAATAACATGGGAAGATGGAGATTTGGGAACACTTGGACACCACAGAGATGGCAATTTTTACCGTTTAGAAAACCTACGGCCTCCTTCTGAAATCCAGTGCTCGTCCAAATGCATTCAGCCATTTTTGCAATTTACTGAATTAATCACTGTCATGAAAGTTTGTCCCAGCAGACAGCATACTTCATCATCCATAATCCAGACGTGAGCGGCCATGACAGCCAAAAGACAGGTTTACAACGTGAAAGCAAGGCTGAATTAATTAAGCTGTCATTAAAATCTGGCCCGCGTACTTTTTCAGTCCGTCTCCGATGAGTTCTCGTTACCATTTCCTCCATCGACAGCCGAGTAAAGCACTTATGGTCAAGGCGCCTCGTTTGTAAGCACGTTGGAGTTGAATTATGAATAAGAGAAGTTGACTTGTGTGTAACCTAGAATTGGATATTAGCACAGAATGAACGGTGATTCTTACAAAATGGCTGAATGAAAAGCGGCTGATATTCGGGGCTGTGTTGGAAGCAGAACAGTTTGCAAATGGTTTATGAGAGTCTAGAATACACATTTGATTGATCTCTGGGCTCTTTAAGTGGGCCTTTAAATGCATTTTTTAATCTATTTTTAAGTCCTTCTTTACGCCATTTTCTGGAGAAAGCTCATTTATTTTGTCTCTATGCACCACAAATGCAAATGTTTAAGGGCAAATCCGACACTAAAAATCTTAAATGTCAATGCTACAGTTATACTTTAGTCCAGATTTTATGTCCAGTACTTTAGAAAATAATTTTCTGTTAGAGTTGAGTCATAACTGCTACTCTCTGTTCTCATTTGTAAATTGTTTTACTAACGTTTTTGGCCCATACTTTAGCTGCATGTATAAAATTGAACATTCCGTTGGGAGTAGTGTTGCCTGACTGCGAGGATGCATACATTTTGTTGATGACTGCGCTCACGCTGCGGGCTGTGTTCCTCGCTCTTGCTTTAGATGAGACGTCCTATGAGGCGGGGATAAAGGTCCAGCTGCACTCTCATTCAGAGCCCGCCTTCCTCCATGAGCTGGGCTTTGGGGTGGCCCCCGGCTTCCAAACGTTTGTCGCCGTCCAACAGCAGAGGGTAGTGTATGAGTGTGGGCCTGCTGCATGCCAGTGCTGTACGGGTCACGCTTATCCATCCCCTGCCCAGTGTCATTGTGCTCTGGAGCCCACCCTGTAGAAGAATGTACCTGTGCCCTGTGTGGCCACACTGTACATCTGCGTCAGAGTCTACTCAGCAGTCTTTTCTTTTAGCCATTTGTTTGTATGATTATTGGAGCTGCTATATATATGTGCTTTATTAGCATTTTCAAAAGGGGTGTCCAGATACCTAGTAGTTAATTGTAGTTAATTGTATTACAGGCTACAGTCAATATGGCACTAAAATATGTTGTTGAGGCTCTAGTATTCAATCAAATAGACTGTAGCACAGTTGGTCCTTATTAGTCTGAATAAATGGTCAGTTATAAATGTTTGCCACAGTCTGGAGATAAAAAAGTAAGCACAGCAAAACAAAAACAGGACTAGCAAGTGGCATACCATGTACTAAGTTTTGAGACCGCAGACGCCAAATATGCTGCAAGTTGTTAAATTGGTTCTCCCAACTGTGGACGCAGTCTTTATCCAAAGCAAGCTATACAAAGACTACTTTTTATGGACTGGCTTTATAAAAGGTGTATCAGGACATCCCTAAGTTTCTGTTTGCCTTGCTTTTACTGTCCACTGCACTGCTTCTTAATATCACCTGCAGAGAAACAACGTGAGCTTTATTATGGGATCCAGCCAACAGTATCCGCAGAGCCACATCCTCCAGGACGAGTTCAATAAGGACTTAATCGTGTTTGCCAGTTATAGTCCACTTTGCTGTGAATCGCTCTCTATTGCTGTCACTTCCCATTGACTAAATGAGTTTTAGATTGTCAGATATAGGCTGCTTAGCGCTGGCAGAGGTGATGGGAAACAGTAGTGAGCTGCTAACAGTTGCTTTGTGAATGTTTGTCAGGGAAACAAGACTTGTATTGATTGTAGTGTGGTACTTAAACACAGTTCGAACGTACAGAGCTTTTTGCATGGAAACGAGCAGAAGAAATACTTGTTCAGCCTAAATAGAAGTACAGATGTTAAGAGTAAAAATAACATAACATGCAGCTGTTCCTAAATCATTAGCTGTGTTTTTTTTGTTAATATATTCACAAATTAGCTTAGTTTTACTTTACAGATGCTGAATAATGGAGGTTACGCTAAGAATATTTTGCTCAACAAGACCTAAGGGACTCATTCAACTAAATTAAATTAAATTTTGTAACAATTTAGATATTGCTAACCGTTTGGGGCTATATGTTTTACCATGCATACAGGCAGAATATTGGTTATGAATCCAACATGTGCATCAAGAGCCTGATGAAGGAAAACTTCAAAAATTCACCCACTAAATATCCTCATTAGTGGATGAATGAATCATTATCCGAGTTCTTCCTGAGCCTCACCTTTTAATGACTGCTCCCTTTAATGAGACCGTAACTGTGTTGCAAAGTAATTCCATGAGCTTTGCAGTCAAGCTTTTTGTAATTACTCCCACGAGCTATATGGAAATCAGAATTCTTCACTCATACTACTACTGCATACTCCTTTTGCTGTAGTCAGTTTATTCATTAACCCAAGAGAGATGGAAAACTTTTCACAAGACGTGTGTATATATATATATATATATATATATATATTATATACATATTTATATGTGAGGTTTGTAAAATTTGTCCATTTCTTGTGGTGTCCTGTCTGGAAGTGTGTATTTTCTAAGATTTCTGTTAAGCCTGTCTCTACTCCCATGGTATTCTGCCTCTTACCGGGGACTAGACCTGCATCAGTAATGTTGTGCATGATGCTTGCTGCTCCACAATAATAACAACAGTGTGACCCGAGTACCGCAGTTGTACCTTTTTTGTGTACTTTTTTGTGTGGAACGTTTCTTTTTGTGGGCTTGCTGTTGGCTTTTGTAATAACCAGTGTTACGTTGAGACTGCAGATGTATAGCTTGTTTAAAGCAGAGACCATCTACTGTGGGCTCTTTCAGCTCCTGTACCTCCCACGGCCCTGGGGGGACTGTAAGTCGACCCCCATGGAGTCCGAGTTCTTCACCACCTACAGCATCACAGGCTGCCGCATTGACTGTGAGACACGCTACCTGCTGGAGAACTGCAACTGCAGGATGGTGCACATGCCAGGTAGGGGGCGCTACAACTGACACAGAGGATGCAAACAGGGGTTTTAGGAGGATTTTGGGTTAGTTAAATGTAATATATATCATTGATGTCAAAGCCTAACAAGTTGAGACTGGATCAATAAAAAGTACATTAGTGTTAGATGTACCTGACTTTGAAAATAATTCTAGTCTGCGTGAACATTATACATATATATTTACAAGAAAGACAACAGGACTCGATTGTTAATTATGATATACTAGTGGGTCTTTAATCTAACCCACAACCGCTGTGTTTTTGCACTGTACTTTTGGTGACATTTGACTAATATAAAACAACTCCTTTGGCTAAAGCAACAACAAAATACAAAGCTGTGACTAATATGCAACAGCCATTAATAAATGAGAGGCAGAAGATTTCAAATGAATGATTCATAAATGTGGGTGGTAGATCTTTATGCAACCTTAAGATCTTCTCAGTTAGTGTTATAATATGCTTCTGTTGCAGACAGTCTATTCATAATTTACCTCTAGCATTATACAATTAAACCTACACATATTGTATAATGGTACTCCTGATACTATATGCAATTCTTTTTAGACTTTCTGGAAAGGACATCTGCAGTCACACAATAACAACCCGGCTGTGCATCGGAACAAGATAAACTTTAATCATTGTGGTTTTAGCTGATTATTATATTTAAGAAAAGTATTTTCCATGGTTACCAAATACTGTGGTTTAGTGATTATATCAGAGCTTCTCAAAGTGTGGGGCGCACCCTTTTGGGGGGGCACAGAACCGTGGCAGGGGGAAGCGTGACGTGTATTGAGCAACAGATAAACGCCCAGTGCCAACACGGGGTTAATCTCTAAATAGAGAGAGCAGTGGAGGAGTGGGTCAGCCTGCCTCTGTGCCCCTCACACATGTCTGCCTCTGTGCCCCTCACACATGTCTGCCTCTGTGCCCCTCACACATGTCTGCATCTGTGCCCCTCACACATGTCTGCCTCTGTGCCCCTCACACATGTCTGCCTCTGTGCCCCTCACACATATTTGCCTCTGTGCCCCTCACACATGTCTGCCTCTGTGCCCCTCACACATGTCTGCCTCTGTGCCCCTCACACATGTCTGCCTCTGTGCCCCTCACACATGTCTGCCTCTGTGCCCCTCACACATGTCTGCCTCTGTGCCCCTCACACATGTCTGCCTCTGTGCCCCTCACACATATTTGCCTCTGTGCCCCTCACACATGTCTGCCTCTGTGCCCCTCACACATGTCTGCCTCTGTGCCCCTCACACATGTCTGCCTCTGTGCCCCTCACACAAGTCTGCCTCTGTGCCCCTCACACATGTCTGCCTCTGTGCCCCTCACACATGTCTGCCTCTGTGCCCCTGACACATGTTTGCCTCTGTGCCCCTGACACATGTCTGCCTCTTTGCCCCTCACACATGTTTGTCTCTGTGCCCCTGACACATGTCTGCCTCTGTGCCCCTCACACATGTCTGCCTCTGTGCCCCTCACACATGTCTGCCTCTGTGCCCCTCGCACCCGTTTGCCTCTGTGCCCCTCACACATGTTTGCCTCTGTGCCCCTCACACCCGTTTGCCTCTGTGCCCCTCACACATATTTGCCTCTGTGCCCCTCACACATGTTTGCCTCTGTGCCCCTCACACATTTTTGCCTCTGTGCCCCTCGCACCCGTTTGCCTCTGTGCCCCTCACACATGTTTGCCTCTGCGCCCCTCACACCCGTTTGCCTCTGTGCCCCTCACACATATTTGCCTCTGTGCCCCTCACACCCGTTTGCCTCTGTGCCCCTCACACATGTTTGCCTTTGTGCCCCTCACACATATTTGCCTCTGTGCCCCTCACACAAGTTTGCCTCTGTGCCCCTCACACCCGTTTGCCTCTGTGCCCCTCACACATGTTTGCCTCTGTGCCCCTCACACCCGTTTGCCTCTGTGCCCCTCACACATGTCTGCCTCTGTGCCCCTCACACCCATTTGCCTCTGTGCCCCTCACACATATTTGCCTCTGTGCCCCTCACACCCATTTGCCTCTGTGCCCCTCACACATGTCTGCCTCTGTGCCCCTCGCACCCGTTTGCCTCTGTGCCCCTCACACATGTTTGCCTCTGTGCCCCTCACACCCGTTTGCCTCTGTGCCCCTCACACATATTTGCCTCTGTGCCCCTCACACCCGTTTGCCTCTGTGCCCCTCACACATGTCTGCCTCTGTGCCCCCTCACACCCGTTTGCCTCTGTGCCCCTCACACATGTTTGCCTCTGTGCCCCTCACACATGTCTGCCTCTGTGCCCCTCACACCCGTTTGCCTCTGTGCCCCTCACACATGTCTGCCTCTGTGCCCCCTCACACCCGTTTGCCTCTGTGCCCCTCACACATGTTTGCCTCTGTGCCCCTCACACATGTCTGCCTCTGTGCCCCCTCACACCCGTTTGCCTCTGTGCCCCTCACACATGTTTGCCTCTGTGCCCCTCACACATGTTTGCCTCTGTGCCCCTCACACATGTCTGCCTCTGTGCCCCTCGCACCCATTTGCCTTTGTGCCCCTCACACATATTTGCCTCTGTGCCCCTCACACCCGTTTGCCTCTGTGCCCCTCACACCCGTTTGCCTCTGTGCCCCTCACACCCGTTGGCAGCAGGTTTAGA
This sequence comes from Eucyclogobius newberryi, assembly GCF_026437365.1. NCBI lineage: Eukaryota > Metazoa > Chordata > Actinopteri > Gobiiformes > Gobiidae > Eucyclogobius > Eucyclogobius newberryi. The sequence continues at coordinate 25,922,643 of NW_027315746.1, forward strand.
ACGAGCCACGGCTTTGACCTCTTACACAATATGTGCTCCCTCCCTTGGCGCTTGTCTCCTCCTTGATATAAAGCTTATCTGAAGAATGTGTGTGCATTTTATTTCCTTTCCGCGTTGATCCCATGCGCTTTTTGAGTAAAATGTGAAACATAAGTGCAGCTGTAAGAGTCCGCTCCGCGCAGAAAGCAGTCTGTGTGTGAAATTGTAGACCCGCCCTGGTAAAAGTGATCCACAGTGATGGGAAGTAACCTGAGTGCGGCTCCTCATTCACCGCAGTGAAGCACCTATTCTGCGCTTTCCCACTGCAGACAGGGGACTGTCCTGCCCTGCGCAGCTGAGAAGAGACAGAGGGAGAGGAGAGCACAGATACATCTTTAATCTCCAAAGGGGGCGCACCAGAAAACATTTGAGAAGCCCTGGGTTATACAGAGAGTCGTGTTGTGACTTTGATTATTGTATTAAACAGGTACATCCACAGTGTGCACTCCGGAGCAGTACAAAGACTGTGCCGACCCGGCTTTAGGTGAGAACACTTGCTCCACAACGTTTATTTCACAATGACATCTTCATTCAAATCTGCCTGGCTTTACAAAGTGACTCTTTCCTGCTTCGTTATTATATTTCTGTGCCATTAACTTGACAAAACTATTCTGGGAAAAGGCCGAGGCGAGAACAATAAACCCACATAATAAGACATTATGAAGATTTGTGATGTTCTCCTTATGCTTCCTTGATTTTGAATACATCCCATAATGTCCTATTCAAGTCTAGTCATGGAAAGTGAACGATGGTAGCGAATGTAGTTCTTTTTCTTGTTGTGGTATGTTTAGCCGAGTTTTGATGTGGCACTATTTTTGAATGACTTTGATCCTCCACAGACTTTTTGGTTGAGAAAGACAACGATTACTGTGTGTGTGAGACCCCCTGCAACATGACCCGCTATGGCAAGGAGCTGTCCATGGTTAAGATCCCCAGTAAGGCCTCCGCTAAATATCTGGCTAAGAAATTCAACAAAACTGAGCAGTACATCGGGTAAGTATACAGCAGTCAGATTATTAAATAAACTGTAGATGTTATGTACTGCTCAGAAATATGTGGACGCTCTTAGCTCATTACCAGTGTCATTTTAAAGCATATGCGCTCGTTTTGAATAAACTCAAAGGCTCACTATGTTAGCCACCAGACTGTAGTCGACTAAAGACATGCCCTATCAACGGAAGCTATCAAAACTGTTAAGTCTCTCCTTATGTCTAACCCAAATTGCACTCAAAAGTCTACAACTGCAACTGAGTTTATTCAAAAACAACTATTTATACAGAAAAGTAAACAGTGTAAGTACTGTGTTAGACAAGTTAGATTAAACTCATGAGTCACTTCAACATCTTCTCCTTTTTGCTGTTTTTTTTTTTAAATCTTTTAATCTAAATACAGTAGTTTGTAGACTAATAAACATTGTGTTCGACTTAAACACCATCGACCGATTAATCGACTAAAGGATTAGAGCCCTACAGACAGTATTATATCCATTCAACAAAAATGTGTTAACCGTATTACTTGAGATTTAATTATAAAATGTGAATTATCTGTTGAATGAATCACAAAAGTGTAGAAATATCATCAATTGCAATGCTACAATGCTACCTTTGTTGTAGCATTTTTATTTTATTTTTTTAAATAAAAAATATACTGGAAATTCAAATATTGCATAACATATAAATATTGATATATTGCCTCTCACCTCTCCCTGGAATATTCCACAGTATGACATTATGATAATTTATATGCTTCCATGGAGATGAGCAGCTTTTACAGGTTAGATCTGTGGAGAGGCGAACGCGCTCAAGAAGACATGGATATTTTTGAACAAAAAAAACACATGTAATTGGATAATTGATATGTTTAATGCCCTACTGTGGAACATTCTAGGCAAAGCATTGATATTTCCATGGAGACGAGCAGGTGGGAAATAAAATGAATAAACGGGGAGTTAAAGTTATGTTGAGCCAGAGCCAAAATAAGATGCCTATTTCACACTTTCCTTTCCCGCTTAATAAAGCCTTTGGGCCAATAAAGCAGCAGTAAATTGTAATTGCATTTTGATCAACTTTACTTGATACTTTATGGGCCTCTGTGTGTTAAATAAAGACCATTGATTGCTCATTTGCATGCAACAGAGGAACAACCACAAGCACGGATATAAATTAATTGATTGGAAATGTTTGCAGCATACTAACCAAAGGGAGTGTTTTTATTTATTCATACACGCTAACTATGTATATTAATTGAAGAAAATATAACTCAAATGTAGTTTCTGCACAGGCGTTTTCACATACGCTCCTGTTTAACACTTGGATGCGTTTATTTTTGAGCAGTATTTGGACTGTGGTATAGATAGCACGTCTTCAGTCTCCATCGTTCACCTTCAATGTAACAGTAATAAAAAAGGATCACTTTAAAAAAACGACGCAATATTTTGTCTATAATCCATTTATGTCGGTATTTCCCATTTTCAGGGATAATATACTAGTCCTGGACATCTTCTTTGAGGCGCTGAATTACGAGAAGATCGAGCAGAAGAAGGCCTATGAAATTGCAGGGCTTCTTGGTAAGAATTCCCGATTTTAAGCTTGAAAATCGTCAGTTGCCCTTCGCATGAGCCTGAAAACGCTTCGTCACACACACACGTTCCCCACATCGCTCCGAGCTGAATCCGGTTTGAAGTTGTCAAACAGACTGCAGACATTTTCATAATAGGAGGCAAGGACAGATTTGGTCAGGTTTGATGAAAGAGACTGCGATGGACATTTATGATAACTCCTCGCAGATGAATGATGCTGATAGTGGACTGGCCACAGGAGCGCTTCCACTCACCACAGATCCATCAGCCCTCCTGCACTTATCTGACCATCTCTCTGTTCCAGGGGACATCGGAGGGCAGATGGGACTCTTCATCGGAGCCAGTGTGCTGACAATTCTGGAAATATTTGATTACTTGTACGAGGTAAAGCGTTCAAAAACATCTATGTCATTATGTTTTAGCACAGAGCAAACTTGAGATTAGGGCAACACGGTATTTGAGAAGATTGCGATATGGCTGTTAATTACTGCGATATTTGATATTTTTGCAATACTTTGATATACTTTTGGACACAATGATTTCAGTTAACCTAAAAAACATTTTGCATAGTCAGATTCTCCTCAATTCTGTTAAAATTGACAAATGCAAGATTAAATCAAGATTAAATCAAGGCAAATTTGGGAAAATACTAGATCAAATCTGCCCTTTTCATTAAAAAAATTAGCAATATATTTAGTTATAACAGTAGTTGCATCATTGATTATAGCGTCAGCACATATTGCGATATCTCAAGTTTACAATATATTGTATTGTATATATCTGCAGCTCTTCAGATTTTAGTTCCTGGTCTTTGCAGTTCTATCTAATTGATCTCAGCAGTTGTATTGGATAAATTGTTTTAGCATTTAATTGCATGTCTTATGGGTTTAATAAAGGCATTTAATAATTGCGCGCATCAATCACAAGATCTTGGCAATTATTAAAATTTTAAACAAGATCAAGCTCCAGCCATTTCTAATTATCAGTGATACAGCCACAAATTGCAAAAGTTATTTTTAACTTTTTTTAATCAAATCGTCTTATTGTATGCCAAGGACAACAGGTAATAGCAGGTTTCGATGTCTTTGCCACAATGTACACGGTTTGAAAGTGAAAAGGAGACAAATACCACTTTAACCTTTATAATGACATAAAAACAGAATCTTTTTAATATTTTGTTGGAACACATTTGTCACTCTTTGTTCTTATGTTGCACGTTTTATGTCATGGCAGTCCAGTACTATAGTATATTTTTCTGCAGGTGTTCAAGGATAAAGTCATGGGAACCTTTTTGCGGAAGAAGCGTCCACAGCGGAGTCAGAGCGACAATCTGGTAACTTCCTCCTCTGAATGCGTGCTGATTATGAATGTAGCGTTTGTACAGATAAAAGGTTGCTCATGTACGAAACTGCTGAAAGGTTTGAATAAACGGTACCAGAGAGAACACAACATCCAAACAGTATTATGCCTTCAACTTTCCAGACACACAAGCCGTGGATTACAGTCGCACACAACATAAATATTAATACATACTTTGTTTTTCCTTTTTGAATACACTGCATGGTCTATCTTTCTCTAAAATTATTATATGACACCGTGAGCATAATCTGGTCAGGCACGTCGTTCTGGTCTTGTTTTTGTTTGTAAAGTGTTTTGGTATCCGTGTGCATGGTGCATGAACAATAAAGTGAAAATCATTTGTATCTTTAATCACAGTCAGTCGAATGCAATGGCCCCTATTCTACACATGTTTCACTGCAAGACTCAACTTTATAATACACAGAGAAAAAGGAGAGAAAACTGTGTAATCTAATTGAGATTCAGCTAAAACATAATACGCCAACAGCCAGAGAGATTTACGAGGTCTTCACAATATGTAAGCAGCCTTTCACAGCTCGCTTTTGCCGTCTTAAGTAGAATTCAACATTTTAGCAGGGCTTTAGCACACACACTAAATCACAGCGTTTTACCAGCCCCTGTGGTTTAACAGTGTGGAGCAGAGGCGGGGCTGAGCTCACTCCCCTGCAGCCTTTTCTCCCACGTCACACTGAGACCATTCAATTATTTATTACACAAATGCACCTCTAAATATCTTCAATCAGCAAAATGTTCCCTGCGCACAGCTGAATCAAAACCTTGTATTTCCAGGCTTTTATTGAAGTGCCATTACTTGAAATTGGTTTTGGTCCTATTTTTGATTTGCAAATGTATATAATAATTCAAAATAGTGGGTAAATGGATTTGTACAGATATGGTGACTGAAAGTCTTAACGATATGGAGAACATAAACATTTAAGTAAATAAGAAATAGATAGAAGAATTAAAGTAGTAACTAAGAGTGAGAGACTAGTAAATAAATAGCTGTAATGAAATAGTCTGTGATGAAATGTAAGTAATTAAAAAAAACGACTCTACTCTTGTCTCTAAAAGGCTTAAAACAAATAAATACAAATAGTTATATTCAATTCAATTGATAATTGTTTAGGCCTTTTTATACCTATCTGTCATACAATACAAGTGGTGTCCTCCAATATACTGTATTTGGACCACTTTAAATTCACTTAAACTTGCCTAAACTTGATACAGCCTAACTTTTGGGTCCAAACTCACTCAGTGGGACTCTATAATACATGTTAGAGTGAGGCTGGTTCTCAGGTCCAATCCTCTCCTGTCACAAAGTCGGCTGAATACAGCATCTGCATTTGCATGACTGTGGCTCTTGTTCCCACTTGTAGCTCACAATGCTTTTTCAGAGAAGCACATTCATTCCTCCTTCGGTGCTGCTTTGTTCAAACCATTATAGAGGCTGTTTCTGTCACGTTTGAGTCTGTCAAATCCACATTTCCTTTTGGTAGATTTTTTAATTACGTGCCAAACGAACCCAAACGTTTTCATGAAATACAATAGGATGTTTGATATGCACGCCCTGAGCGGCTCAAAGACTCTACTTCTCCATTGGCAGTGAAAAGGCTGTGGGTTTGTTTCTGCATCGATTGTGTTTTGCATGAACTCTAGCCTCAAGGTTCAACTAATGCTGGATAGCAGCAGTTGAGCTCTTAAAAGGAAATAATGACTCTGTTTGAAAAGGAGAGATAGAAATTTCCAATATGCACTAGAAATGTCCACAGGGTGGTTTTAGATCTTTTTTGTTTTTAAATTACACCTAGACGGGTGTAGTTTGCCAGGTCTTTTGGTTTGGTGTGTGGTTTGCGGGATATTTTCTGTCTTTACTATATTCATGTCATATTTTCTGTGTATACAAAACCATCCCATCTTCTCATAAACATATCTCCACTTGCCAAAATGTATACCAACACATTTAACTCTGTTTCTGTCACAAAGTTTTGTACCGCTCAGTTTGGTATTAGTTTCTGAACCAATCAGTTTATCAATCAGAACCACCATCAAGTGTGGTTTAGTGGCACGTCCACCTTGGCATAATTTGACTGATGCTGAGGGTTCTATGTGCTGTAAAAAAGTAGCTGTAGTAACTTTTCTGGGGGAAAATCTGCCACATTCTTGTCTGAGATGTCTTTGCTTTGCTGGAATTTTCCATCAAATTATCATATAAGGTGAAGTTACAGGTCAGATCTGTGGAGAGGGGATCCTGCTAGCAGTAATAATGCATGTTTTCAAGGTATATTTTGAACATAAAAACCCAGCTATAATTCAATAAATTCAAGATAGAGTTTAATACTGCATCTTCTGTGATGCGGCCGCGTTATCAGACTGTCGTGGTGAAGAAGGAGCTGAGTCAAAAGACAAAGCTCTCGATTTACCGGTCAATCTAGGTTCCTGTCCTCACCTATGGTCAGGAGCTTTGGGTAGAGACCGAAAGAACAAGATCGCAGATACAAGCGGTCAGAATGAGTTTCCTCCGCCGGGTGGCTGGGCGCTCCCTTAGAGATAGGGCCCCCTTCTTTGTTGAGATAGTTTCTTACTGAGAAGGGTCACATGGGAGGACCTCGGAGTAGAGCTGCTGCTCCTCCACGTCAAGAGGAGCCAGCTGAGGTGGCTCGGGCATCTGGAGGGACTGTGTCTCTCGGCTGGCCTGGGAACTGGAATAGGAGGAAGTGTCTGGAGTGTGGGAAGACTCCCTGCTTAGACTGCGACACCCGCGACCCGGCCCAGGATAAGCGGAAGAAAATGGATGGATAGGGTTCAATACCAGACAGTTGAAAAGCATCTATAATCAGACAAGCAGGTGGTCAACCCTCCACCAGAAATGTTACATAGTGCAACTTTAAATACTAGATTTATGCATACAACTTGTATCTTGGGTTCTTCCAATACGATTTCGAATTGTTCAACACAACACCATAAAGAGCTGCAGAGTAAAATAAAGTATGGTATTGGACTGATGAATTGATTTAGGTACTCGCCGATACCAATACATGGAAAATGTGTGGTAATACATTCCCCTGGAGTGCCACAGGGGAATATCTGTACTCTACACTTGATAGAAACAGAGCATTAGACATTCATTTGTCATGTTTTCCATTGTGTTCCCTGTTCTAACTTTTACCTTGTTTTGCGTCCTCCTCCTCATTGGACCTGAAAATTCCCTTGGAGCTATAATGATGTGTCTGCCGCGCGCTCGCTTCCCTCCTACCGTTTTTGATTCTAGCATTGTGCTTTATTTTCATTCCAGTCACCCTCACCCATCTTTTCTTTTCATCATGTCTATTCCAGGAGTTTCCAGAGAACCCAACCAGCCCTGGTGTCACGCCTAATCATGCCCCCAGGTAGCACACCCCATTGATAATGGATGCTCCTTCCCTCCACGCTGTCCCTCTCTGTCATACATTCTTAAAGCCATCTCATACACCATGACTAAATACAAAAAAAGAGGGTGGATATTCTTGCAGCACTGTGCTCTTAAATATCTCGGTCAGGATAGATTAGCGCGGCGTGTGTCTGCATTCTGTGGCCTCGAGTTGGTTGGATTCTTGGAATTAGGGTTAAAAGTATACAAAGTTAAACACTGCTGCGATATTTTTTGAAGCTGCAAATTGGCTAACACTGCATGTAATCACAGACAGTGGGAGAATACATGACCGGTGATGTCAGCCATGCAAGGGCCCAAACTTCCAAACACTGTCAATTGTAAGCGAGTAGAATGTAGACGTGAAGGGAAAAGACAATGCATAAACAGACCAAAGTTAAGGTGCACTATGAAGTATGTGTGGTGAAGGGTACGTCACCTTCTTGTCTCCATGGAGCTGTTATTGCTTTACCTGGATTGTTTCATCATTAAACATCTGGCATTCCTTAGATTACAGCTGTTTTGTACCAAAAAACATACATTCTTATCAATTCTTATCTTATGCAATTGTTGTTTTGGAGATATAAATAATTAGAATATTGAGTAAATTGTCCATAATTAAAACTGTAAATAATTAGCTCAAAAAGAGACGTTTAGTGGAGTCTCCCAAACAAGGATGAAAAGTGATATTTCTGCAGTTTAGTGATTGATTTTTACTTTAACCTCAACCAAGTCATTCATTCTTTCTGCATAGTGAGGCTTGTCACTCTGTTACCGTGGCATCATATTCCAGGCAAAACTACATGAGGTAAAGCAGGTGGCATCGCACACTCCAACAGAAAATGTACATATTGCACCTTAAAGTTAATCAGAAAGTACTTCCTGAATAAATGGGCGACTAAGATATTAGTTTGATATGTATTTATCTGTGTATTTATTTCATTTTAGTCCGATCCTTTAGAGTTTTGTGATGCATTCTAAGCTGCACCAGTACCTCACTACCCACTATTCTTTTACTGTCTGTGGTTATAGCTTTTGACACATTAAAAAAACGATCTCTAAATATTACTCATGCTAAATCAATCCCAGGACTAAAATATGCTGTTTCTTCTCTCCTCTCTGCCTCCTTCCTCTCATCTCTCCCCTCGTTTTCTTTTATCTCTGTGTAACATGACATATTTTCCTGTCATGCGTTGCTATCACTGTTTTTGTTCACACCACGTCGTCCACCCGTCGCCACCACTCCTCTCCTCCTCCATCCTTTCTTCCTAAATCCGGTTGACCTCTTCTCCCTCCCTCCCTCGCTCCCCTCCTTCCTGCTCCTTGTCCCGCTCCTTGTTTCTTCCAGAGCACCTGCGACACACTCCGGAGTCACTCGGACAGTCTCGGATTCACGCCGAACATGTTACCTCGTCACCCGACTCTAGGCAACTTCGAGGAGTTCGCCTGTTGACAACGTAATCCGCAGCCGGGACGGGACGGGGCGGGGCTAAAGACAGCAAACTGTGAAATCATTTATGTGTTAATACCGCAAAAGAGCGCACATACAATTTAAAAAGGGTGAGAAAAAAAACACACGTTACACTCCTCAATGCCGGAAGAGAAATAGAATACTATCATCAGAGAAAACAAATTACTTCCAGAGCAGATCTCAGGTTTACAGCCATGTCCAGGCATCACTGTTATTATCTGTTCATTTGTAAGGCTATGGTCCTTCTCCAGTCACTGTACTTAACCATCAAGTTGTGCTTATAGGACTGGAAGTATATGTAAAGCGACTCGTCATGTCCGTTGAATGTGAATAATTGGTGACGCTAGATTGGAACAGTATACGCAAGATTAGTAACTATTATCAACGTAACTATGATGTGCAGGCCTGACACGAAAACACATTTGGAAGTGCAAGATGTGGCTTAAGATGAATAACATAAATTGTAATGTATAAATAATATTACAACGAAGCCCTGACACAGCAACTCTGAAGCATGATGATCCGAGAAAACAATATTCTTCAATTAAAAACATGAGCTGCAAGAAATAAATACATACATAAATAGCTTAGTTAAACACAAGTAGTTAGTTAGTATCTGTAATGAGACTTTGGAGTTACTTATTCGAGCCTCTACTGCTCAAATCTTGTCTTTCTACCACAGAAACAACAAACATTTCCACATTATTGCAAGGAAAATAAATATTGAGCCCCAAAATGTCACTATAATAATTATGGTAACAGGCCTTGCTGTGTGTTTGAATACCACTGAATGTTGTGTGTATATATAAATAATAGTGCAGGTGTACAGAAAGTAGAGAGCTGTTCTTTTGCCTTTTCTTTCACCTACAAATGCTGAAAGTGCAAAGAGCAATTGAAACGTCTCAAAACAACCATGTCGTTTGAAAAAGCCCTTGAGCTTGACACAAAAATGTAAGATTGGTTTCAGGTCAGAGCAGTAAAAGAATGAAAGCAGATGGTGACGTGAGCCCTCTGGAAAGATACAAACTCAGAATATCTTTATTTGTTTTGGTGCCTATTTTTGTACCTGTCTAGGGTTATAGAACGAATCAACGCTGTGCAGGGGGAAACGAGCACATGTCGACTGTAAAGCGTGTACAAGAGGCAGGCAATATATGGAAAATGTGATAATATTGCTAATGCTGTTTCTAAGAGATGCAAAATTTGATTATCAAGCATATGGTTTATAGGAAAAAAATGCAACAAAAAGAGCTGATTAAATATAAAAATGTAAAATGTTATTTTGTAGACTTTCAAATGAGGGTATGAGTGGATATTTCTGCACTTTTGTAATACATTTAGCTGACATTTCACATGTTTATGATATTAAACCTCAACGAATACGTTTAAATACCCACATTTCCGCTGGATTGATATAATATAGCCTGATTATCATGATCAAAATACACCAAAAAGATATACATTCTTGTCAATATTGCCCACCCTTAGCTTGTAAATACCTCCTTCAATAACAGTTTAATCAGTTGTTATTTATGGGAAAAACTCACCAGAGAATATAGATGATGTAACATATTCATAAAAACATTTCATTTCTGCCTCTAGTTTTCAATATTTGTACACATTTCATGGCACTTGAGAGGCGTGGCTGATCCAATCCGGCATTAACTGTAAGATTGTAGGTGTCATTTGTCACGTCCGTGTTATATCTGTAGCACTCAGTCACAGTTTCACCAGGGAGAGGCTTTCTAAACATATGAACACGATTGTAAGACTTTACTGGCGTCTTTGTTGCCTTCTGCTTCTTCATGGCCCTGTGGGGAAAATGTTGATCGTTGTAAATGTACTATTTAAGAGTGTAGTCTTGGGGAACAGACTGTTTCGGGTCATTTCGATGTAATTTACGAGGATCATAAGTGGATAATCGGTTGTTTCTTATGTATGCAGTATAAATATATATTGTGGTATAGCCTTTTAAAAGACACTTTATAATTGTGGTTCTCATCGTACGGGGTTCAGCTGCAGCACAAAGCTCTGTGATAGTATTCTGTTCTCTCACGTTAAAGGCTCGTGGAGACCCTCTGAAACTCGACAGGAATGTGTAAATAATCACAATCAAATGCCATTCAGAAATTCAGCACCGCTCACGTCATTTGTCAGAATACAATATATAAATAGATATCTTTAGAGTATATATTAGAAGTACCGTATTTACATATAGGTAAACTGTTCTTCATCTGTGTGGGAGCAGATCAGGATGGCGTTTTTACGAGTTGACCGCAAGTGTCTTTGAGTTCATAACATAACAAAAGCGGTGATTGGATTGATTTGACTCAAGAATTGCCTCAAACCATAAGAAGCGCTCACCTCAGTCCTCTTCGCTTCATTTTAAAAGGCACTGTACAAACCTACCTTTGTATTCTGTTCCTACTATCGTTGCTATAACTGAACATGTAAGTCACAGATAAAGAGTTTGTGACGTATAAACAATCGAATATAATAAACTATATTTACTCATCTTATTCACGGGCGTAACTCGTACCTCTTTGCGCGCTTTCCATCTTCTTCAAAAGGAGACGTGTCACTTTATAGAGAGACTATTTAGATTTAGACTTCATTTTAGTTCCAAATGTTTGCGTATGGTCTGGGGTTCAATTCCCTGACGCAGGTTATGATTTTAGATGCAGTTTTATTATGACCCGCTGCAGTGGGAATGCTACTAATACCAATCTGCACATTTAAACATAATAGCTGCATTCAACAAACCACACCAGCCAAACCTAATGTGTTTAATGTAAGACATGTGTTGGGTGCTCACCGGTGGTGTAGTGGTTAAAGGGATTTCACACGTGTGGTTGTTTCCACCTCGAGGTATTGTGGGTTCATGGTGTTGTTCTCTCTTTCTTCCCATTTCACGCTACAGCTTTCCTGTAACACAAAACCCTTGGACCAGAAAATATTTTAAAGGGGACATATTGTGCTTTTTTTTTAAGGTAATTCGTGTTGAACTACAATTATTACTCTAAAGAAACAGATCCTTTGACTTCCTGTTCAAGACTGATAAGCCCCGCCTCTTTATAGTGACATTTTACTGTAACAAGCAGCAGATTGCAAGCAGCAGCTTTTTATTCTTGAAAAGTGGCTACATGACACTTTAGAACTCTGATTGTGTCACTGAGTCATTTTTCAACTAATCCCAACTAAGTACAGGAATGTGGGTGGGGATAGGGGGTTGGTGAAAACAGACATTTTCTGAGCACTCGACAGTATCAACACTTAAAATCTCATTAAAGTTGATTTCGTATTAACCTGTCCTCTTTAAAAATCCATTCCCAAAAAAAATCATCCATTCCTAGTTTCTATACTAAACCAATAATTATCTTAAGTCCATTCAAAGCTGTTTATATATACAGTACTTTCATCACGTCACTTCATCCGCTCACTCCGCCGTAGCTTTATGACTGTACACGACTGTTGACGTGAAGCACAAACAATCGAAGATCAGCCATCACTCTGAAAGCCTCTGATCAGACATTTACGGTTGTTACTACTTTCAAGGCTCTTATTTGGGAAAACAACAAGGAGAGGTCAGGATTTGGGACTATTAATGCCACAAAGTATTGGCTTAAAACATTTTGAAAGTCAGAATATTTTTAATGCTGTTACACTGTATGTCAGGGTTACTACTAAGTGTCCATACTTTCTGGCATCAGCACAAGAGCCACCATTTTAGAGAAGAAACTTGAATGTGGCACTGTGTTTTGAGCAATAAATGCACCGGGTCTGATACCACTGTTTTGTCTCGTTCAGATTTTGTATACATAGATTTTTTTTTTGTGACAGGGAAGTACAGTGTGAAATGGGGGTGAGAGAGAAGGGTAGGACATGCAGTAAATTGTTGGCGTCGAGAATCGAACTCACAACCACTCGCACCGGGCAGCACTCGCGGTCTGATCTCATAACATTTAGGCTATCGCTGTACAATGTCTAGTCTTTTGAGTGACTGTAAACTACTTCATGTTACACAATGATGCTGTTCTGACAATACTGGGTTAGAGCAGTCATTTTATTAATTATGAAATGAAATAAAAATGATTAAAAAAAAGTGACAATGTCCTGATGTTGAGCCCAGAACTGCAGAGTGTACCTGAACTTCCATGCGCTGTTTGTCATTAAAATGATCAGCCAAGTAGATTCTGCTTGAACTCTTTCTCAAACTCACATGACAATTTTTGCACACATGAGTTGCTTCTACCTTGCATGATCATTATGTAACCCGAAAACAGTATTATCTCAGCTCTCAGACGTAATATTATCCTTCATCCTTCATTTTGTATTGTTGGAAAATGTACTTCAGAGCCAGATGAAACAAACTATGGTGTTCTCCAGACCAATTCCCCACAGATCCCCTTAAAACCCGTCCCTGGACTGTGCAATTCTCCATCACGAGAAAGTCTGAAATGGAAAATTCCTCGGACACTTCATTAGATTCACACGGTCCACAGAATGTTGTGCCTTTAAGACCGGTGATTACAGGTAGAAACGATTGACTGTAGATACTAATGCCAGGGGGATTTAGCTTTGCTTCATCTGGTTCGACACAATCCAAGTGCATTCTATTGTAGATACGAGATTTTAACTCTGAACTGTACATTAAATAGTTATTATACTACACACCGTTGTGTACTTTCAGTCATTGAAGAAGAAATACTGATGTGTTCTTGTTTTGTTTGAGAAGTACAACAAACAAATGAGCAAAGCCTCGTCTTGAATATGCGGCTTGAGGTGGGAAATATATATTGAAATTTAAATAATATTGTGAATGTTGTTTTGTAGAAATAAAAAGGCTAAATCTATATTGTTTACAGTAAAAAAATTATGTTGTAACGTTTCAAATAAGGGTATAGGGTAATATTTATCCACTTTTGTGATTCATTTTTACAGACATTTCACATTTAAACCTCAGCTAATACATTTAAAGACAATATAGTTTATCCTTCCTCACAAAAATATTGATATACATTTTTTTCCATATCGCCCACCTCTTTGTGCATCTTGGAAGTAGCATAAAAGTGTTGCCTTTATGCAGCCAACATTAATTGTTACTCTTAAGTGATAATAATATGTGAAGCGAGTGCTGTTGATTCTGATGCAGTGAGTGAATAAACAGGCCGAGCAGAATGTGCAAAGCATTTTTATATCGTCTTTACTGAATACTGAATCTTATTGGCCGATTTGTGCACAAAATACCAATGACAGCATTTGATCCAAGTTCTACCATCAAAGGCTAAACTGTTCTAGCAAAGTGCAAAATCCTCTGTCCATTCGTCGTATAAAACCACATTACAGGATTTTGTCTGGAAAAAAAATAAAAAACTTGTCGCCTCTAAATGACATAATGCTACGTTGAAAAGTACAAACTGAGCAGTCATTCCTTCATGAATAAATACATGCATCCACTACATGGCTCTACATCAGCAAAAAAGAAAACAAAAAGTCAATGTTTATGAACAAGGCTACTTTAAGTCACCGAAAATGCAGGTGACTTTTTGTGTTTGGGGTTCATTTCACAAAGGCATGTCAACAGAGAGTGAAAATATCGAATACATTTCATTACTTCAATAATTAGCTCTTGTAATTGTCCAAAATGTACATTAGAATTACTACCAAAGCACAAAATTCAAATGGTCTACAGTTTTGAATACCTTTGTGAAACTAGACCCTGAAGCCGAATAACATTAAAACAACCAACAATGCAAAATCTACAAGTCTCTAATAAAACTATACAAAAGCGTCATTACTGGTCCACATCAGATTTATATTGGCCCATTTAACATACTTTACAGAACAACCCAGGATAAAACAAAAGTGCACAAAAACATAAAATAGCTTGAGAAAATTGTTAGTTTCCGTGCCATTTTACAATCATTTCAATTGAACAGATGAACTAATTTAACTACTTTAAGCTGATAATCACAAATCATGTAACGCAATTATAATATCTAAACCATTTCTGAGATTGTATTTGTTCTAAAGTGATTTAATTATTGCTCCTAGAGGACTTCTTTATCTTAAAAACAAGTCACTGAAACGAAAATGTATGTCACTATTGCAAAAAAACAAAACAATTCTATGTAGTTCAAGATGCATAAAAGTGGTATATTGTAACACTTAACCTCCTGCGTGTTGATTGGGAGACGTTTGTACCGGCATAAATAAGTTCAAATCTTGCAGAGCCATTGTGATTTTGTTCCACGCCGAGGTACGACAGAATGAGGGACGGGAGTCATGGAAACTGTTGAAAACTAAAACGGAGAACGACAATCGGTCGACGGAGCTGCGGTCTTTTTCGCTTATGGGGGGCAGAAGTCGGCGAAGTACGGGTGCTGCAAGGCCTCCTCCGCCGAGATCCGCTGCACCGGGTTACATTTCAACAGGTTCTGGGGGAAACAAAGTGGTTTTTAATGCACTGAAGCATCATTCGTGGAGTATTGAGAAGTAAAAATAAAATGAAGTCGGTGATTTCATGTTATTTGAGGAGGTTTCTGTGGCGCTTGTTGCTAGGGCAAGCTAGAAAAAGTAGGAGCAGTTAAACCACAATTTGATTTAATTTAGGAAAAGAGCAGCAACAGCATTTTCTTACATCTTTCCTACTTTTCCATTGTTTGTATCTTACTTTTATTCAGAGTATAATATAATATTCTAGGTAAACAGTTAGACTCAAATATATGTTTGAATAGTTATTAATCTTGATTTTTTTCTTCTGTCGTTTTGGTTTTCTCTTAACAAATAAAATGTTGAATCTGAAAATGGCAGCAAACAGGAAAATGAAACCCTTGAACATCAACTGTAATATTCAATAAATCTAAAGGGATTGTTATACCATCAATCAATGCTCTAATTAAAAGGAGAACTTTTTCACGTTAATAAATGTCTTTGAAAGTCCCAGCATTGCAACATTTGCAGACATCGACCCGAAGAAACCCTGACTCTTTTTTTTTATATATATATATGTTAAAAAAAAAAAATTGTATGTGATTACTGTGTCTTATAAAAAATAATAATAATAAAATCAATTTAAAAAAAACTCTTTTGGTGTCTGTTCTCTGACACTGTATTTTCACAGGCTGCAGGGGGAGCTCTATTGCTAAAGTTACTTAGTTCTGTTTTAAAGCTTATTGCAATAAAATACATTTGCAATACAGTACACAGCAAAACTGAGGTATTTTTTTTTTCTTTTGCAGTTGTACAAGTAACTGGAGAAGGAGCAAGACTAAATAAGCATGAAAGCCGTGAAAGACAACTCCAGGTATGCTTGGATGAGGATGTCACATTAAAAAACAATTAAATGCTCTATAGGCATTAGCATTACCTGGAGTAGATCCCGCCCTGTGCTACTTAGTTTTGGTACCACGTTGACCAGCGAGGTGGTGGCTGGATACATTGGATATGGCTGCAGACAAAAATATATCAGTTTGAGCATGTCAGTAAAGCACACGCTGTGTTAACTGATGGAAAATCAATACCTTGTAGTCTGGGAGCTTGGTCATTGTGGGCCACTGCTCTTCAGTCGGTGTTCCCAGCAACGTGCTCAGAGTTAAAGATACACCAACAGAAGCATGTTCCTTTTGCAGTCAATCATTCACAGTGGAAGATCAATACAGAACCAGTACCGTCTTGGGTTGTTGGCTCACTAAACTGAAAAAAGCCCTCAACCTTGGTCAATATCTACAAATAATTCAAAAAGATATCTGAAGATTCTCTTGAGTTGGTCGTCCACGTCGTTGCCAGGGAAGAGCGGGCGCCCTGCGTTAGCCAGCTCTAAACACAAAATACAAAATGCATTTTAACACGTAGGACTTGGAAGAGTCGTTTGCAGTCGTCTCTTAAAAGGTGGTATGGACGATTTTTTTCAGCAATTTTTTATCATATTTCCTCGTGGCGTGGATAAATCATTTGTCCTGCCGCTCACCTGCAGCCGCGTCAGGCTCGTCCCCACGTTTCCGCGTGCCTAAGCGCATGGATCTATCATAATATAGTTCCCTCAGTGTACGGGGCAAAATGAAGACGGAGAAAGACAGTTCGAGCTGACGCAGAAGTGGACAGAAATCTACGGGAGACGAGCGATGCGATGTGATCCGTTGCGCTAATAAACAAACGCACGTGTGTGTTGTATCAGTCCGCACGGGGGAGTGCGCATGCGCACTTCCGCCTGCGTTCTCAAATCGCCGAAAAATCGTCCATACCGCCTTTAAATAGTAGAGGTGTTTCAGAGAACGCACAACCTGAGAGTTTTTTAGAAGTCGGGGCCTAATTAGGGTGATGTGTGCTCACTTTCAGCACCCGCAGGCCAAGATTTGACCTCAGGCTGGTTGATGTATGAACCGCTGCATAATGAGGCCTAAAACTCTGCGCTTCATAATTGATGAATATTTTTCAACACCAAGTAACCTGGATAAGCCAAGCATGAGGTTAATGTATATACTAACTACTACAGGGCATCAAATCCAAACTATGGCCCGGGGACCAAATGCAGCCCTCTGACCGCTGACCAATTTGTAGTGACCCTCAGGCTTCCAGCTGAATTCACCCAAGAATTATAGATAATACAGCAACTAAGAAAATCGCTCATGATTCTAAAGTCAATTAATTAATTCCATTATGCTCTGAAAGGCAGCCAGACCTTTTATTACGATGGTCCAAAATACAGCACCACCAGTCTGTGGCCCTCTGCTTTGTGTGCATGTCAGTGAAATAAGATTGGAAACGGCTGACATCTGTCGAAAATGGTTTTAGAGCAAAAAAAAAAAAAAAAGACAC
This sequence comes from Eucyclogobius newberryi, assembly GCF_026437365.1. NCBI lineage: Eukaryota > Metazoa > Chordata > Actinopteri > Gobiiformes > Gobiidae > Eucyclogobius > Eucyclogobius newberryi. Next base: position 25,940,313 of record NW_027315746.1, read on the forward strand.
ATATTTGAAGTGGAAATCTCACCTGCAAATATACAGCCAGCAGACCACATATCGATTGAGGTAGAGTAGAGTTTAGCACCGAAGAGCACGTCAGGGGGCCGGTACCACAATGTCACCACCTACATGACACAAGCCACACTACATCACACTACATCACACCACTCTACATCACACCACTCTACATCACACGACTCTACATCACACTACATCAAACTACATCACACCACACTACATCACACTACATCACACCACACTACATCACTCTACATCACACCACACTACATCACACTACATCACACCACACTACATCACACTACATCACACTACATCACACTACATCACACTACATCACACTACATCACACTACATCACACCACATCACACTACATCACACTACATCACACTACATCACACTACATCACACTACATCACACCACACCACTCCACATCACACTACATCACACTACATAACACCACTCTACATCACACTACATCACACTACATCACACCACTCTACATCACACTACATCACACCACACTACACCACTCTACATCACTCTACATCACACTACATCACACCACACTACATCACACTACACCACTCTACATCACACTACATCAAACTACATCACACCACTCTACATCAAACTACATCACACCACTCTACATCACACTACATCACACCACTCTACATCACACCACACTACATCACACTACATCACACTACATCACACTACATCACACCACACTACATCACACCACACTACACCACACTACATCACACTACATCACACTACATCACACTACATCACACCACACTACATCACACTACATCACACTACATCACACTACATCACACTACACCACTCTACATCACACTACATCAAACTACATCACACCACTCTACATCAAACTACATCACACCACTCTACATCACACTACATCACACCACTCTACATCACACCACACTACATCACACTACATCACACTACATCACACCACACCACACCACTCTACATCACACTACATCACACTACATAACACCACTCTACATCACACTACATCACACTACATCACACTACATCAAACTACATCACACCACTCTACATCACACTACATCAAACTACATCACACCACTCTACATCACACTACATCACACCACTCTACATCACACCACTCTACATCACACTACATCAAACTACATCACACCACACTACATCAAACTACATCACACCACACTACATCACTCTACATCACACCACACTACATCACACTACATCACTCTACATCACACCACACTACATCACACTACATCACTCTACATCACTCTACATCACACCACACTACATCACACTACATCACACCACATCACACCACATCACACCACATCACACCACATCACACCACATCACACCACATCACACCACATCACACCACATCACACCACATCACACCACATCACACCACATCACACCACATCACACCACATCACACCACATCACACCACATCACACTACATCACACTACATCACACCACTCCACATCACTCTACAGCACTCTACTGCACTCTACTGCACTCTACTGCACTCTACTGCACTCTACTGCACTCTACTGCACTCTTCTCTTTTGTTTGTGATTTTATTAGTTTAGAAAATCAGTTGGATTGATAATTTTGAATTTAGTTAATTTTATTGTATTTCTGTTTCTGTAATTTCTTTGTGATTTGAATGCATTTTTCCTTCTGTGAAGCACTTTGAATTGCCTTGTGTATGAAATGTGCTCTACAAATAAACTTGCCTTGCCTTACAGCACACTACAGCACTCTACATCACTCTACAGCACTCTACATCACTCTACAGCACTCTACATCACACTACATCACACTACATCACTCTACATCACTCTACATCACACTACAGCACTCTACATCACTCTACAGCACTCTACATCACTCTACAGCACTCTACAGCACTCTACAGCACTCTACAGCACTCTACATCACTCTACATCACACTACATCACACTACATCACACTACATCACACTACAGCACTCTACATCACTCTACAGCACTCTACAGCACTCTACAGCACTCTACAGCACTCTACATCACTCTACATCACACTACATCACACTACAGCACTCTACAGCACTCTACATCACTCTACAGCACTCTACAGCACTCTACATCACTCTACAGCACTCTACAGCACTCTACAGCACTCTACAGCACTCTACAGCACTCTACATCACTCTACATCACACTACATCACACTACAGCACTCTACAGCACTCTACATCACTCTACATCACTCTACATCACTCTACATCACTCTACATCACTCTACATCACTCTACAGCACACTACATCACACCACATAACTCCATCACTCCACATCACACTACATCACATCACACTACTCCACATCACACTACTCCACATCACACTACATCACATCACATCACACTACATCACATCACACTACATCACATCACACTACATCACATCACATCACACTACATCACATCACATCACACTACATCACATCACATCACACTACATCACATCACACTACATCACACTACATCACATCACACTACATCACATCACTCCACTCCACATCACTCCACATCACTCCACATCACTCCACATCACTCCACATCACTCCACATCACTCCACAGCACTCCACAGCACTCCACAGCACTCCACAGCACTCTACTGCACTCTACTGCACTCTACATCACTCTACATCACACTACATCACACTACATCACACTACATCACACTACATCACTCTACATCACTCTACATCACACTACATCACACTACATCACTCTACATCACTCTACATCACTCTACAGCACTCTACATCACTCTACATCACACTACATCACACTACATCACACTACAGCACACTACAGCACTCTACATCACTCTACATCACTCTACAGCACTCTACATCACTCTACATCACTCTACAGCACTCTACATCACTCTACAGCACTCTACAGCACACTACAGCACTCTACATCACTCTACATCACTCTACAGCACTCTACAGCACTCTACATCACTCTACAGCACTCTACAGCACTCTACAGCACTCTACAGCACTCTACAGCACTCTACAGCACTCTACAGCACTCTACATCACTCTACATCACTCTACATCACACTACATCACACTACAGCACTCTACATCACTCTACAGCACTCTACAGCACTCTACATCACTCTACATCACTCTACATCACACTACAGCACACTACATCACACCACATAACTCCATCACTCCACATCACACTACATCACATCACACTACATCACATCACATCACACTACATCACATCACACTACATCACATCACACTACATCACATCACACTACATCACATCACATCACACTACATCACATCACATCACACTACATCACATCACACTACATCACATCACATCACACTACATCACATCACACTACATCACATCACATCACACTACATCACATCACACTACATCACATCACACTACATCACATCACACTACATCACATCACACTACATCACATCACACTACATCACACTACATCACATCACACTACATCACATCACACTACATCACATCACACTACATCACATCACATCACTCTACATCACGCTACACTACATCACATCACACCACATCACATCACTCTACATCACGCTACACTACACTACATCACTCATACTGATGACAAATGTGCAGCCATTATGAGCCCTATTCAGAGAGCGGCTGGACATTTTTAAACTGACAGACTTTGACAGATACAGCTCGAGCGACTTGGCAGCGCTGTCACTACTCGCCATCTGCTCCTCGCACAGTTTCTTGACATGTTTAACAAAGTCCTGCAGCGCCAGTCCAACAGATACTTATTTTTTTCTGTAATGAAGTGCAGGCAGAGCGCAGAAATAAAAAAAATGATAAAAAGTGTTTTTTTCCCCATTGTGTGAGTGGGCGGGTTGAATACAGAATAGAGTGCTTGAATTTGTTACTGAAGCGACAGCTCACCCCCCGCTGGCCCTCAACATTTTTGACATCAATTTGGACAAATAACAATAACAGCACAGAATATTTAAGTGGCTTAAAAGTCTCACAAAGTCGTTTGCAGAATGAGTAATACTTTTTCATATTAAAATGCAAATGTGTTGCGTTCGCTATCAAGAATTACTTTATTGTCTGCTGTTATTGCTTTTGGTCATGTTATTTATTTATTTATTTATTTATAATTATGATACTGCAACTTTGCATATTTTCAAAGTGACCAAAGCACATTGCATCATTTATCTGGGCTTGTCATTGGCACAAACTCTCACCACGAAGGTTGAACACAGGCATCTTATCACTTAACACTTCTTTGGCCCGTTAATATGAAATTAAGTATAAACATGCACATATAATTGGATTTATAGCTACTTTAAGCAAGTAACAAAAGAAAAAAACACTAATATTTTTACACTTGAATGGCTGCAACAACTATTAGACTAAATGTGACTAGTCGACTTTAAAAATGACTCCAACTCAGTTTACTGCATGTCCTTCCTCCTCTCTCATCCCCAAACAAACAAAGACGGCTGCTGCATTATTAAATCAGAAAGTCTCAAAAGTCTCATTGTACAATAAAAATAAGGATTTGACTAGTAAAATAACCGTTAGTTGCGCCCAATTTGGAATCGACCTCATTAGGATTTTTGCCAAAACTCATTTACACACAAAATATTACATAATTAGAACTTGCTATCATTCATTTCTCTAGTGAACGTACCTCCGCAGAGTAACACCTCACAGGAATGCCAAAAGCCCGGGCCAAGCCAAAGTCTGCCAGTTTCAGCTCTCCGTTCTGAGAAAGAAAGAAAAATCAAATCCGGGTTTAACTAAAGTACATTAGAACTCAGAATGGAACACTCCCGGACGAATAAGAGAGTTCCTTACTCTGTTGATGAGCAGATTCTGTGGCTTCAGGTCTCGGTGCAGCACGTTTCGACTGTGGCAGAACGCGAGGCCCTTCAACAGCTGATACATGAACGACTGCCAAACACACAAAGTACAACATTTAATATTATGAGTAAAGTTAATTAGCCACAAAACACATGACATCTTTTACCTTTACAGTTTCAGGATCCAGATCTCCATTGCAGCTGTCGAAATACTTCTTCAAATCCTTCAATACCAAATCAATATTAGTTAGTATTTGGACTTCTGTATTTGAACTAGGGCTGAATGAGGTTAATTGATTAATTGCTTCTAATCGGACTATTGAAATAAGCATCAAATAATAACAAATTATCTTTTTCTGAACTATACACAGGCTCCAAATCATGTCCTGTGCGAGAGAAAAGGTTTTAAAGTCTAAAGACAAAGCTAATTACCCCAAAATTACACAACACATCAAATGTGTTCTGTTTTGTTTCTTTAAATGAAAAACGTCTTCAGTTGTAAATTGACTTTAAGAAGATGTCTTTAGCTTCCTCTCGGTCAAGTATTGTAAAAGTCTTGTAAAAGGCCTCTAAATATGAGATTTTTGTCCCATTTGACCGAGCACTGTACCCTTAATCGAATTTAAATTATGTATTCAATTAAAATCCAGCAATCAATATTATTTACATTAGTAAGTGCAAGTGTGTTCAGTGGAAAAGTTGCTCGCAGTTTGTATCTTTCTACTTGTACAACAATTAGTAATCTCACACTACTTTCCTACTTGCCTACTTTCATTTAGCGGTAATCTATCTGTTCCCTTCATTTCAGGCACTTTCTCTTGAAGCAAATCATTGTTTCAATAATTATTTGAATAAATGTGAATATACTTGTTCCAATATCGAGCAACACTGAAATTAAGCTCATCTTTAAAAACAGTTTTAGTCATAAATCTCTTCTCTCGGTCCATGACATGTTTTGGAGTCTGTGTAGTTCAGGAAACAATTAATCGGCAACAAAATGCGTTGAAAAATATTTCAATAATTGATAAGTTGTGATTAATTTATTAACTTTTTTCAGCCCTACTCCAGATTGTTCCATAACCAAAATAACCATTAACAGTTGTAGTCATCTGGACTGTTTTTTTGTTTTTTGTAACGATATGTTTCGACTCTCATCCAAGAGTCATTGATTGAGAGTCGAAACATATCATTGATAAAAAAAAATAATAAAAAAAAATTAAAAAAAACAAGAGTCCAGATGACTACAACAGAATCTTTTTCTACAATGGAACACTCCTGGATTAATGAGGGATTACACCGATACCAAAATAACCATTAGTTGCAGCCCTAAATTGAACTACAGGTAATAAAACCTACTGTAACTCACCTGGTCACAATATTCGAAAACCAAAGTTAATTTCTTGTCACTGTGCAAAACATCATGTAGCCTGTAAAAAAACATCATCATAGTCTTAAACACAAATGCCCAAATAAAGGTGATAATGTTAGAAAACAAGTCACTTACCTAACAATGTTTTTATGTTTCAATTCTTTCAAGAGGCAGATCTCCCTGAGAGCTGAGCTGGGCACTCCCTGGCAAAATACAGTCAAGATTGTTATTAACTTGTTAATAAATGACACATTTATAATCATTTCATTTTCTAAGATAAAAAGCCCATACCTCATCATCGTCGTCTAGTCGGACTCGTTTCAGAGCCACGATTTCATGAGTTTCTCTATTTTTTGCCTTGAACACTGTTCCATAAGTACCTGTCAAAACAAACAGCCTTAGCTTAGCCTCCTTCTAAACGTGTTGCAGATTAGCTATTTATAGAAATCAATTCAACCGGATTGTAAAGCACAAACTACACTTCACTACTTCACAAGAAAATACACGATTCAATGAAAAAGAAGATATTTTCAATTAGTAAAGCCCGTTTCAATGAATGCTAATGTTAGCTCTGTTCAGCTACGAATGCTACTAAGCAAATCAGTCTATTATCTCTAAAAAAAGAACAATCAAACCTTACCCTCCCCGATCTTTTCAAGCTTTTCATATTTCTGCATGTTTGGCCCGTACAGCCAGCCTCGTTCACTGACCTCAAACTAAACAAAAGTGCAGAAGTTTGTGGTTGATTTGGGTTTAGCTCCAAACAAGCTACACTTGCTGCTTGTGTCGGTCTGCAGCAGCTGACAACAAGCATGGGCCCCCTCTGGGGACTCCTGCAGGTCAAGCGACGAACTGCACCACTGTCAGACCATCACATACCTTTGAGATATAAATGTATCTATATCCATATATATTTACATTCATATACAACATTTATAAATTAGTTTGTGTATATATCTGTTTTAATCAGGTTTTATTAGTTAGTTTACGATGGCAGGTTCTCATGTTATTCTAATTGTTTGTATATTTATATAAAGAAGAAGAAAAGTGAGAAATTGCAGGAAAACAGAATTTGTCATCAATGTCATCAATAAGCGACATTCCATTCAAAATGCAGGGACAAATTCACTCACATCGGACACCGTTGACAGTTTAATGCCACACCTGCTGCTCATGTTTAACCAAGAAGTTCAGCTATATATACATGTCCCAAAATGGTCAAACTGGGGAGACATTTGGCCAACATTTGAGTAAAATCTTAAATGTAATCATAATCAGTGGGCAGCTGGGGGCCACACTGCAGTGCCTGGGGGCCACACTGCAGATCATCTGCTTGGTCACAGTTTAACCCAAATCGTATACAACCTTAACATGGCTTGACAACCATACATTTGCCGAATTGCTCTTTATAAACATGAACTATTTGAATTTCAGGAATTTTCCAAAATATGTTTAATATTTTAATTCACAATTTGCAAAAAACATAAGCAAACTAAATGTTTGAAATATGGTAGATATAGCAGACACAGAGCAATTTTAATAAAATAAATAAAATATCTTCCAAATAAAATATCTTTATTATTAACATCTTTTTCTATAACAATAAAATGACTTAAATGAAATTTAGACTGTACAGTAGTGTTTGTTCCACCCCTTGGTTCATTCGATACATCTCATAAAGGACAAAGATACATTAAACCCTTTTCCTAAGCAAACACTTTCTGAATTAAGTTCAGTCTCACGATCAACACACTTCTATGCACTTGACTTCACAAGTCGTACGTGTGTTCATTTCTTCTCCTCTGCTCTTTGCCTGCGGATGAGGTCGGCGTATAGTCCTCCTTTGCTCAATAGTTCCACATGAGTCCCAGACTGAAAAGAGACAAGATGCGTGAGATGGTAATTAAAGTCTACAGTTCATTTAGAGAGAAGTGTCTGATAGAAGCGCATGAATGAACGAGCGAAGGGCCAGCTCAAGCTATCCAACCAGAGAAAACCACCACTAGATGTTCACCACCTAATTCAATCTTCTAATAGCTATAACTGTAATAGGAACTGGCTTGGAGGAATAAGACCATACAGTTTCATTTTGTTTTCCTATACTCGCAGCGTATGGTCAATTTCAAGACTTTTTACCATCATAAAATCAAGGAGATCCAATTAGTTGTTTCAAATCTTTGCTGCTGCCAGTTCTGGTAGCAGTGTATTTGCAATGAATAAAATAAATACATGTATGATTATTAAAGTGAACTCCAAACGTCAGTCTTTTACTTTCTATCTGACCTCACAAACGGTCACAACTCACTGAATTCTGGTGATGCCTCCAAGTCTGGAGAAATGTAGAGGGTTGACAGAAGGAAAGGCATTTGGTGCACAACCACTGACAAACTAAACTTGAAAATCATTTTTGAAATGGCTTAAAAATGGGACAGGAGATTTTCGGGTTCAGTTAAATTAGTTTTTGCAGAAGTTTTACAATAAACTCAGTAGGAATGTAAGGATATGCAAATCTCACGGTACAATATTATCCCGATATTCATTTCACGGCACGATATGTATTGCAATATTGTCTGACATAATTGTAGATGTGAGACTTTTGGTGTGAATTATTTGTTTATAAAAGTGCTAAATAATAGTAATTTCTTCATGTTCAGGTTATTGTTACATCTCTAACACTAAGAATTGTTAGAAAAGTTACACCGAGTGCGGCCCAGTACATAAAATACAAAATACAATATCTCTACCTCTACTATCTTTCCATTGCTCATCACACATATCAGGTCTGCTCCTTGAATGGTGCTGAGCCTGTGAGCGATGATGAGCACAGTGCGCCCCCTTGTGGCTCGGTCCAGCGCCTCCTGGACCACTCGCTCTGACTCTGCGTCCAAAGCACTGGTGGCTTCATCCAGCACCAGGATGCTGGGGTTCTTTATGAGCGCTCGGGCGATGGCTATGCGCTGCTTCTGTCCCCCGGAAAGAGTCACACCTCGCTCCCCTGGAATTCAAAGAAAGGGAAATCTAAAAGCTCAAATGAAACTAGTAACGTCAAAAATGAGGCAAAAAAAGGTTGAGACTGATTTCTGTTGAACAAATTAGTTTCAAGAAGCAAAATATTCACAGACATGGGTGTTAAATCATGTTCTTGAAACATTTAGATATCTGTGTTATTTATGAATGTATTTATTTAACCAGGTGAAAAATCCATTCAGATCGAAACCGTTTTTTCAAGGGTGATTTGGGGCAAAGTGAAAATTGCAGGATACAAAATGTACAGGTTTACACTAAAACAAGAGACAATTTCCATAGGATCCTCTGTGGTAAGCAATCTAGCTTACACATTTTTGTAATTAAAACAATTCTTACGTCCACCGCTCCTTCCAAATTCATACTTTCCTTGATGCAGCCTGCTGTCCATCCAACTATATTATATTAGTATATTCTGGAGTTTTTTGGGGGGTTTTTCCTTGTAAAAAATAAATAAATTTAAACTTAAAGAGATTCTGCCCAAACTGTCACTTTTTAGCATTTGTTTCACAACCTTGATTATGATAAGTGGGAGACAAGTGTTAATTATGGTTACAGAATGCACATACCAACCACTGTGTTATAGCCGTCTGGGAAGCTCATTACAAAGCCATGTGCGTTGGCCTGCTTGGCTGCATTAACCACCTCTGCATCTGAGGCCTCGGGCTTCCCAAAGCGGATGTTCTCTATGATAGATGATCCGAACAGCACCGGCTCCTGCACACAGAGAGGCTTTGAGCTGCGAGGAATTCAAGAAAAACAAAACCCCAAGAGGATTAGCATTCAATTAGCATTCCTTCACCTGATTTATGAAGCCAATCACTTGTCCCCTGAGCCAGGCCAGGTCCAGTGTCCGTATGTCCAGTCCGTCCAGCATAACCACTCCGCTGTTTGGGTCGTAGAAACGCTCCAGTAAGGAAGCGACAGTGGACTTACCTACAATTCAAAATAAAGTGTGAAATAACATCATCTTGCAATAGTTTGATAGCGCTTCATTGATTCGTTACCTCCACCTGATTCTCCCACGATGGCGACAGTTTTACATGGCGGCAGCGTTAAGTTAAGCTTCTTCAACACTTGGTGGCCAGGTCTGGTTGGGTAACTGTAATTATAAACATGTTTTATAACCATTTTGTAACTGAGAATAAAGAGTAAAACTAGTTAAAGCTCCTCGTGTTTTGTGCTGTTGAGTTTACAGTATTTGTAAATGACAATAAACTGACAACAACACAAATAACATTGATGAATAATGTAAAGGCAAAGAAACACTAGGACTGCAAAACATTTTATCTGACAATTAAGATTACACATTAGCTGAACACTATAATAAAACAGGATGATAAAGTACATATGATTCTAAGATCTTGTTATTATATCATTAAAAACCTATATATTGCTAGAATTCTTTTTGTTTTGTGTAGTGCTCTCAGGTCATGCTCTATATTTTTGGGTTAGGGTTATTTAGGCTATTTTTAAATACTATAAATAAATAAAATCAATTAGTTATTTTAAACTAAACTAAATAAAATGTGTATTCAAAATTAAATTGAATAAATGAAAACTATAACACACAAATTAAAACTAACCTAAAATAGACATTCATGAAGTCCACTCTCCCGATGAGTGAATGATATGGGATGCGACCGCCCACATTGATTGGAATAGTGGGATGTAAAGCAAGGTACTCAAAAACACGGGCCCCAGAACTCATTCCTCGCACCATCTACAAGAAAAACAAAACATATTCGATATAATAATTCTAACACGCTCACAAAAATGTCACCAATCAAAGAGTGATGTGACATTTTTAAATGTGACGTACCTGCCCAAACAGGATAGAAATACTAGCCAGTGACCTGAAACAAAGCATTTTTATTAGCTCAAGTAGAAGACAAATAAGTATTCTGTAAGTGATTTGTACCTCTGTACTGTCTGGGAAGCCACCAGGAATGACATGAGTTCTCCAGGGGACATTTCATTGCTGGATATTAACGTGCCTCCTGCAAATATAGTTCCTAGTACAATACCTATGCCAGGAACCAACAACACAATTAGCATTTTCACACAATACACAGCAGATCTTCCACAAAAAAACACAAAACATCCTCACAATTCAGTGCAATATTGGAAAGTCCTTGGAAAATGGCAATTCCGTTACCAAGACTTTCATTCATTTCGCAGGATTTGTCAACTTCGTGGGCATATAATCTTGAAAATGACAAAGTATGAGTAAATACTGTATGTAGTTAGTCTTCAAATGAGAAAAAGTTACTTACTGAAGCTCCCGGTCTTCCATGGCAAATGCTTTCACTGTGCGCACATTGCCAAGAGCCTCATCAGCGACACCTGTAGCTTTGGCGACCTTTGGGTGAAAACACAAATATAACATTTACACATGAGATTGTACATGGGATACTTTTTCTAGAGAAGACTGATGTGAGTTTTTTCATTGCCGATGCCGATACCAATTGTTCTGAATCCAGAGAAACCGACGGCAGATAAGCGTTTTGACAGATTTTGATTCTTTTCCCCAAATGATGATGAATTTTAAATGACAACATACCTGTTTTACTACAAACTGGACAGGTTTTGTGCAGTTCCAACTTCACGCTAAAGTGTTCAAATAAAAACTTTATGTAATCTTTAGGCAGCAGGACGGCTCAAACTAAATATCGGCATCTACTGGAGAAAAAAGTGCAAACACCGGTCTATCTCTAATACTTTCTATACTTAAACAACAGAATAACACCTGTTCTTGGGCCGCTCGGGACAGTTTCCTCAGCAGTGACCCCATGAGAGCTCCTCCCCCGACCAAACAGGGCAGAACCACCACAGTGAGTCCAGTGAGTTTGGGAGAAATGAGGTAGAGAGAAACGAAGCATCCGACCGTCTGCGTCACGCTCCTCAAGCCCTACGGAAAACAAACGTGAACGTGTGTTAACATTCATTAAATCTTCTTAAAACAACTCGGATTCATACTACCTGAGCTATAACTAGCTTAAAGGACGACTTGAATTCTTGAATATCGGCAGTCAAGCGATTCACCAGCTGCCCGGTTTTATTGGCGTCGAAGAAAGCCACATCCTGCCTACAGCAAGCGAGAGACAATCATGTATATACGGTATTTGTAGTGCAGCCGTTGTCCCATTTGTGTGTATTTTAATGAACATAAGCCTCCAGTACCTCAGTAAGGAAGAGAACAGAGTCTTTCTCATGTCGGCCGCCACTCTCTCACCCACTCGCGACAGCAGAATGATGTAGCCACTTGTGAGCAAGCCCTGCACACAGACTATGATTAATGAGCCCATCTTCCAGTAAATAACTCAATGACATTTATGAGTTTGCATGAGCATTTGTTTACGTGGAGGGTTAGCGGGTACAACAAGAAGAAATATATGCAAGAATTGTTTCAGCAGTATACATGCAATTATTTTTGGTTAATTTAATCAAAATGAACTGCAATGGAATCTATGAGGTGATCTATTGATATGTGAATTTGAATTATGGGTAAGTTATATCGACTAAGGCAACAACTAACAATTATGTTAGTAGTAGACTAGATTATTTGTTCCATTGGTCAACTAGTACATTATTATTTGTATTTCTAAATGAGAATTTTTACATACATTTTTAATCAGATTAAGGTAAAATATTCTGACTGAATAAATAAAAAAAACCTGAAACTATATGTATAATATTGATCAAAATCCTAAATTCATCCTTCTTTCTTTTTTGTTTAAATAATGATCATTTTAACTACCACAATTATTCCAATGAATCAGTGCAGTCCTGATATTGACAAAATGTACACTATTTTTAAACAGTGTTTAAAAACACTAAACACACTACTGTATGGACACTCAATATTCTAATTTTGAAATATCTCGAAAAACAAACATTATCAGCTAAAATACCAGCAATTTTATAAGATAAGATAAGATATTCCTTTATTGTCCCACATGGGGAAATTTCATAAGAGAGAGCGTTTACACCGGGCTGCCAGCTGTACCAGCGCCTTATGACGAACATATATTAAATATTAAAACATTTATAAATGTTTTAATATAAAATGTATATATGGTATACTGTTTCTCCCATCAAAAATGTTAAAAAAAATATTTAAATGTTACAAATCATTTAACTGATTAAAAAAAACCTATTTATACCATGTATCAAATTATCCTGCACAGAAGCCTTTTTACTGCCGTGTACTACAGGTCTCTCTTCCTCTTATTCATGTACTTTTCCCTCCCTTCCATCTTTGCCTTTATCCCCGACACATCTTTGCCGGCCTCTTTAACACCACCGTACCTGCATCGCGTACAGACTGAGCAGTTTCATCGCAGGAACTCTTATCTCATGGACGTAGTTTCCCGCTTGTTCTCTGAGATATCGCGCCACAACATTCACTAAATCCCCAAGCATCAAGGGGATGTGGATATTAAGAAGAGCAGCACAAAATGCAAGCTGGGAAGAAACACAATCAATCATTCTACAACTTGTGCTTCTCTTTTTGTATTTGACAATTTGACACTCACCACGACAGCCCCGATGAGAGCTAAAAACTGAGGTTTAACAAATTCCCAGAAAAGATGCCAGTTAAATTCAGGCGCGTCTTTAGCTGCTGTTGATACTTTATTGTTGTTGACGTCAGCTTCACAATACGCGACTTTACAAAACACTCGCCCGGACACTGTGAGTAGAGCTGGTGCCAGGAGGAAGCGGAGGGCAGATCTGGAGGGTCTGGGGGTCTTGGGAGAACTCTGCTGGAAGGTTTTCCTGGCCAAACTCTTGAAGTGACGGACTGCATTGCTGGAATGGAGTGAGGAGACGTTCAGTTCTGGAGACGTGCGTGACCTGTGTAGCAGATGCATGAATGATCATATACAGCCTCAGTGGGGATGGTTCCATATGGATTGTTTAAAGCCGATACTTTAAAGCACTTTTAAGATGCGGTTCTTTTCATGGCAGAATCATGGAGGTCTAGTAATATCTGCGTATCCATGCTCAGGAAAAATAAGAAAAAAAAGTGTGAACTATACACGGATTGACAGTTTGGTCGATTTATATTTGAAACTAGGCTTAATACAACAACATTATTAAAAATATCGATTTGCATAGTTGCATAGGGTACAAAATCCATTTTGTGGTAACAAAATATTAATTTCAGACCAAAAATTTGATTATTTTCTTACCCACATCAATTATACTTTTTAATCAAAAGGTTGATTTCAGAAAGTCACAAAATTGTGAGACAATCATCACAATTTTACAATTATCCATGATTCACAAACAGCACTGTAATCTTTAATTTGCTTTCTTTCACAAGTCTACCTTAATTAAATTAAACTTTCTGAATGAAACGTTGATATAGTCACACTGACAGCCAGATATTATAAGTACTTTACATGTAATAATCACAGCTATTAATAATGAACTGACTAATCTCGACATTCCTGTCCAAAGGTTTCGGAATGATGAGAAATTAGTTCTGTTGCCATTGTGAAACAAAATTAAAATACTATATATTTTGATTGGGAAACAGTCCACAAAGTATTTAAGTGGTCATCATATATTGCATTTGATTCATAGGCTATATCTGTCCTATGCTGTGTCCAGCAGCAGATTCCCCTGTCCTGTCCTGCCCTGTGATGTGTCCAGCAGCAGATCTCCCTGTCAGCTGTAGCCACATTAGCCCCAGTCACACACACATACCGTGAAAACCTGCAAAACTCCGCCGATCTACTGCTTCTACGCAGTAATAACGCAGGACAGGTCGAGTTGATACGGCAGCACAGTAGTTGAATCATTGTGCTCCCCTTTTCTTCGATAACAAGCTAATAAAGCAGTAGTAGTCTTTAAGCTCTGTAATCCACCGCAAACCCGCGGGCTGCCATATTGCCTTTGACCCAGAGTGCATTTCTGTCACAAAGTATTACATTTTGTCTTTATTATTTATGTAAATTCTTGGAAAACATACAACACATTTTCTTAGGGATAATTTGACTCATTTATAACATGGGATAATTAATTTTACTGTTAAAAAAACAACTCCGCGTACATACCGGATGTGACGTTATCTCATACCTGAAGTGACGCAATCTGTGTTTTGTTGACATTTGTTTGTGTAAGACAAAAACAGTGGACGCGCACGGGAGGATGGTGTATTTTGGACACTGCTTGACCTCGGCAGAGCTTGAACAGAGAAACGACGCTTCGATTTCCAAACAGCGTGTACATTCCGCCACAATCTCGCCCAGAATGCAGTGACGGCGAAGCGCAAACGACACTAAACTGAGCAGATGGACCGAGGAGGAGCAAGTCGCGAACAAAACAAAACCGTGTCACCCTGAGTAACGTTACAAGAGAGGCTGAATCATTCCCCAAGCATCGTGGGTTAGCGTGGATTGACGTGTTTTAATACGTATTTGTGAATCGTCTGCTGTAATCGTTAGTTAGCTTTGTAACCGTTTGCAAGACGTCCAGTGTTATTACGCTGTTATTGTTATGTGTCTCCGCCTGACTAGCCTGCTAGCCGCGAGCTAACGTTAGCCCTAGCTGCCCCAATATGAACTGCTGCTACGTTTACAAGGCACTCTGCGACAAAAATGTAGCAAATCTTTTAGAATAGCACAAGACAGTGTTTATTAAAAGTAGATTTATTAGGAATCGGTCCTGAGAATGTAAGGAAAATGGCAAACTTTGAAGAGTATCAGGTTTATCAGAGAATAGAGGATTTGGAGGAAGACTCCCCACCAGGAGAGGAAGACTTGCTGCTACACGTGCCCGAGGGCCTCAAAGGTAATAGCTTATAATGTATAATAACATGTGTATAACTCACCAGTAGTTATTTTAAGTTATTACATATTGACCATTTATAACGAAAAGTAATACGAGATTGCAACACAGAGCTTTCAGTTACTTTTGTTTTTCATGCCTCAAAATTGTATTTGAGCTTCACATAAAGTATAATTTATGGTTAAGTATTTGCCTAAACCGCCTTTATTTTAAGTTAAGTTAATCCGAATTTCACCTTTCACCATGATTTATATCATATTATGTTCCACTTTATGTTTGCCTCCGTTCTAGAATTTTGGATGTATTATTGTGTTTCCTAACTTTAGTTGCATGTTGTGATCAAACTAGGTTCTGTGTAAAATGGCAGCTGTCTCATTGTGCAATTGTACATTTCAGATTCATGGAACCACATCGAGAACTTGGACAACTTCTTCACTAGGATATCCTTTTACGAGATTTTCAACTTATGATTTGATTTTACTCAGAGATGTCAAGATTATATTATTGATAATTATGATTATTCAAGTCACAATGTCAACCCAAGAAGTAAAAACTATACCAGTAATCAACAAATCATGAAAATTATGTTATTTCCATTCACGTGATACTAAAAAAAACAACATCTTAATATAAAAGTGCTGGTTGTTTATTAATGTCATATTAACTTGAAAGATTGATTTCCTAAAGCTGGTCACATAATGATAAGAATGTTAAGAATTGTTCCTGTATCCTGGTGGATGTTTTCCTTGACTAATTTATCTACATCTATCATTTCCATCAAAAGAATGGATTCGCTTGTATGATACTGACTGAGTTTTTTGAGCTTGTGTGAGTATACTCTTTATTTATTTATTTGGTCACCCCACTAGTTTGCAGCTCCCATGTGCTACATACATGACTCTGGGAATGTGCCAAGAGTTGTTTTCGTAGACCAAATTGCTCCGGGACTCTATATGAACCAGCTCAACAAGATGATTCTTATCTTTAATAATCCCACTTGTGTAACAAGTTTTATAACTTGGTTTTATAACTTAACTCTATAACTTACTAAGTCATTAGGTTATGGTAAAAATAGCTATCAGTCCTATTTTTTTAATGCCATTAAAGTGCATATGGCATGTTTTCGTTCAGGTGTTTGGTGGTGCAGCACCTGTGGCAAATATGTATTATAGTTTTACATCAGTCAAGTTGCAGTTTGAGAAAGAAATTTAAAAAATAAAAATGAGAGGAATTTCTAAAACAGAATCCCGCTCTCTATGTCATCAATACAGACAGATAGACAGTTCAAACAATCATTTAACAAATGAAAGGTGTTGTTTTTTGTCAAATCATAACTACTGTGTAATTCATATGGTTTTTGGCCCTTGTTTACCTTTTATAGATAAAGTTAGATAACAGTTATGAAATTACCTCTTTATATGCCACATCTGCTGCTTATGCCCAACATTAAAAGCTAATCACAGTCACTAAGTTTCAGTGAAATATATAGTCTAACCTGCATTCCTATTGTAGCATGCTATTATATATCCGTTTATTTAATAAGCAATTAAAATTCCCTGCTGTGGGCCACCTTTTGCTTTTTATTTGGGAACAATTTACGAGTAATTTTTCGCTATCATTCATAATGTTATGCAATGTTGTTGTTGTTTTTTTTTAAGTGTTTGTGTTGTTAATTTTGTCCAATTTATGTCTCTTTTCTGACCCAAATAGTCAGTTTCTTTTCGTCGTCACATTCACAACGTTCCTGGTAAACTGCGTGGAGTATGACGTCCTTTTCGCTAACCGCCCCGTCAATCACACCGAACCAGGGCACAACCCCATGGACCGGAACAAAGTAACTCTCCCTGACGCCATCCTTCCCAGCCAGCAGTGCACCCAGAGGTAAATATACTCAAGATATTGCTATTATAGATTTGTGATTGTAGTTATAATTAGCCTCCTGAGCCAGTTCAAAGCTTCATTATCATTCCGGGACATTAAAGGAGCTATTTCAGAGACACTGCTCTGCATGGGTCTATTGTGGCTGACTTAATACTCTGTAATCACCAGCCTCTAACTCCTATGGGATATTTTTCAGACTACATGACAGAGCTTTCTCAGGACAGGACATTTTCAGGCTGGAAAAGTGGGACAGTGACCTATTAATCTAGCCGCGGGCCATTTTGTTAGCCTATAAAATAAAATGATACGCCAATTAAGATACGGTCAGTGACAGCGTTCTTCTTTCAGTAATGGAGACATAAAATTACTTTACAAAATTGTGGATCTGTATTTTATTTACTAAAAAGCGTGAAAGTGTTTAATTAAAAGTGATACACATGTGATGTTTGCCTTTTTACCAACGTCAATGAAGCAAATAAATTGTCTCGATTATAGATAAATAGATAAATGGAAATATTCTCATTATCTAACTAAATTTATGTTAGGGGTGGTTTCTTCTCAATTTGGATTTGATCACAATTTACTAATATCTTTAGTGTCTTTTGGAGGCAACTATTGTAAGCTGCACAATGAATCACAATCAAATACAAACAAAATATGTTTATTGTAGAATCTTGTTGTACATTTAGTTTAGACCTCTGCAAACATCTTCTGAAATGGATGGGATTGTCTTGAAACTACAAGACAATCACTTCATATATTCTGTCTTCTCTCAAATATTAATGCTTCTGGAGTTGTTTACAATGTGCACTCTGAACAAAAAATATCTCACTTTTAAAACGTATATCGCAAATCTAATAGCAATCGCACTACAAAATCACAATCAGATTATTTTCTAAAGTCTTTGCATACTTTACTGTGATTGGTTAAATCCACCCGTCACTCACAGGAGAGTGGAGGACGGGGGAAAGTCTGAGAAAACAAAATTACAATTTAATCCAAATTGTTTATTGTCACAGGGATTACTGGTAGATCAGGGTTTGATTGCTAAACTGTCCAGCCATATTTTAAGTACATGTTTATTGTTGTGAGATTAAAAAAAAACTGTGTATGCTATTGAACAGAGCATTTGAGTGAGGTCTGGACACTACATATTTACCATTTCCAGTGGCTGCACTCTCCTGACGGGATGTTTATTTCATATTTAGTGCTGTTGCTCTTGATTGCAACATTCCCGACGGCTCATAGTTATCCACAGGAAGGTATTTCAGTGCGATGTGTCCTGGGCTTACTTCAGGGAACAGAAACGTGTAATTGATAGCTCTGCTGAGGTAAAACTGTCATGCCGGCGTCACACACTGATGACTGCACTGGGACAGCAAGCTGACACTTCACCAGCCCAAAGAACATAGTCTGCTCGTCCTTGTCTTATATTTTTGCAAAACACGCAGTTTATTTTCCATCTTTATTTTGTCATGAACTATTTTTATTACAGCATTCTCGACAATCCGGAAAGGTGCATTTAATCTACTAGCCTAAGATGATGATGATATTATTATTTTAATTTGTATTTATTAGGCCCGAGCGCCACAAGCTGGCGAGAGGCCTATTAGTCTCGTAAGGCCGTGCAAAGCACAGCTGCGAAAGTGCACACGTAGTGCGCACGAAATCGAGCACGAAGCGCTCGCCCACTTCCAAACACTCACTAACGCACTCCTCCACTCATGCACGCCCCGTGCATACTAATTAGTTGTAGGAAAATGGAACATTACCGTTGTAAACGGGCGAAGCCCGTGCAAAAGTTCGCACTAAACGAGCACTTTACATTGGTCGTCATCCCCATATAAAGCACTCGTTTGCGCTAAGTAGCTCACGAATACGTTCCCCATCTCTTGCATGTTCCGTGCATATAAGCATGTAATGCAAAAATTGGGACCCACTCTTCTTCTTCTTCTTCTTCTTCTTCTTCTTCTTCTTCTTCTTCTTCTTCTTCTTCTTCTTCTTCTTCTTCTTCTTCTTCTTCTTCTTCTTCTTCTTCTTCTTCTTCTTCTTCTTCTTCTTCTTCTTCTTCTTCTTCTTCTTCTTCTTCTTCTTCTTCTTCTTCTTCTTCTTCTTCTTCTTCTTCTTCTTCTTCTTCTTCTTCTTCTTCTTCTTCTTCTTCTTCTTCTTCTTCTTCTTCTTCTTCTTCTTCTTCTTCTTCTTCTTCTTCTTCTTCTTCTTCTTCTTCTTCTTCTTCTCCTTCTCCTCCTCCTCCTCCTCCTCCTCCTCCTCCTCCTTCTTCTTCTTCTTCTTCTTCTCCTTCTCCTTCTTCTTCTTCTTCTTCTTCTTCTTCTTCTTCTCCTTCTTCTTCTTCTCCTTCTTCTTCTTCTCCTTCTTCTTCTTCTCCTTCTTCTTCTTCTCCTTCTTCCTCTTCTTCTTCTTCTTCTTCTTCTTCTTCTTCTTCTTCTTCTTCTTCTTCTTCTTCTTCTTCTCCTCCTTCTTCTCCTTCTCCTCCTCCTCGTTTAGTTTTGCGAAATTTTATGAAATTTGACACACAACTCAATTTTGGCATCCCCATCAAAAAGTCAATGAGACCCATGTCATAATTGTTATGGCGTTGCCGTAGCGATGACCAAAACCTCCCATGTTATTCCAATGGGGAAATCGCCAGAACATGTTTACACTTTAGACTTTCACAAACTCCTCCCAGGGCGTCAGCCCTATTAACCTGAAATTTGGTGAGACTCATCTTCAGGGGTGGACCGTTATTATTATTATCATCATGTGAGTTACTAGTGTGGATTACATACTGAGTTAGGTCAGTGTGAACTCTAATTCCTTGCAGTGCAGGCAGTGGAGATACAGTGTAAAACATATTTTTAAAAATGTGTAAATTATTCAGGTCGTTTACATTTGATGTGACACTTGATAATGCCTTCAATACGATTATATCACGATTTTGTAATAATCAGTCAATTGCACAATATTATGTATTATGTTTTTTTGCTTGTTAAACCTCTACCTGCACTAATATAATATGAAATACACTCATTTGAATCATCAAAACAGTGAATATGTCAAATGTATTGCACAAACAATTCCTTTCACTTTCACACAAGCAACAGAATTGGAACGCTGTCACAAAATAATTTAGGAAAATATGCGGAAAGATACTCGATGTCCACACAGCAGCCAACAATATCGAAAACTGCCAACTTTCATATCACGCTATAACGATATAACAATATTTTATTGACACAAATAAAAACACCTTGTCTGTCAGAGCACGTTGAACTATCACTATGTGTGTATATGACATGTTAGACTACTCATTTCACCAAAACATAGATAATTACGCTTTAACCAAAGAGCTTACCAGTTTTCTTAGGTTTTATAACTGTTACCTATACAATAAACATGCACCAAACAACACATTTCTTTTCTTAAATTAATTATTTAAACTGTAAAAACAAAAGTAATGCGGTTTCCACGCAGTTTGTTTGGAATTGTATGTATTAATGACATGGATGAAGCGATTCCTTTATTTAAATTTTTTATTTGTTTCTCCAAAACTTCACATACTGCCTTTTCACTGACATAAAACTGCATAAAAATAACCACTGGCTCTCTCGCCCTCAAAAAGATAGAAAAACATGAAACCCTGACTTTAATCTGTCCATTTACTCCAAGCAGTCAATTCTAAAAAGCTTATTTTTCCCTTGTGGTAAAGCCACTGTGGGGCTGTGGTAACATTATGTGACTGTCACATTCTGACCAACATGCTGTTTGTCACTTTGTTGTGTTCTTTAAACCTCCATAACCACAGTCTTCTGTTTGTCTCCAGGATTCAAGAAGACAGCTGGATAATATTTCTTCTCATCATGGCGGCCATATTCTGGATTTATCGACTCATCAAAGTATTTTGTAATATCCTGAGCTACTGGGAGATAAGGCAGTTCTATATCAAGGCACTGAAAATCAGAATGGTAAGAAAAAATGATGAGAAGGCGTTGTTAACCTTTCATTTCCTTATTACTTTAGTAAATAAGATAAGATAAGACATTACACAGACTGATGTTCTATGGGCAATGACACTTATATGTCACTTTATACCTTATTCATGTACAATGTTTACCTCAGCTGGTCTAAAAATGTACCACTTGAGATTATATTTGGCTTTCCAAGTACACCTAGAGCTAAACCGGGACGACTACAGTATATCAGGCCTAAATTACGGCTAGACATGGACTTGTTTTTTAGTAGAGCTTGTGTCATGGGAACATAGGGTGTGTTGTAATGTGTTTTTGCTTCATTCTCATTTCCCCAGGATGAACTATGCAACTTCACCTGGCAGGAGGTTCAGGACCGCCTCATCAGCCTGCAGCGGGAACACCAGATGTGCATCCACAAGAAGGAGCTGACAGAACTCGACATCTACCACCGCATCCTCCGCTTCAAGAACTACATGGTGGCTATGATCAACAAGTCTCTGCTGCCAGTGCAACTACAGCTCCCCCTGCTGGGTAATGTTGTGTTCCTTACCCAGGGCCTCAAGTACAACTTCGAACTCATTCTCTTCTGGGGTCCTGGCTCGCTTTTCCAAAACAAGTGGAACCTCCATCCGAAATACAAGCGCAGTGGAAACAGGCTAGAACTGGCGCAGCAGCTCAGTCGAGTCATCCTCCTCATCGGTTTGGCCAATTTGCTCCTCTGCCCGTTTATCCTGGTGTGGCAAGTCCTCTATGCGTTCTTTAGCTACACTGAAATCATCAGAAGAGAACCAGGAAGTCTCGGGGCGAGGCGCTGGTCGCTGTTCGGCCGCTTGTACCTCAGACATTTTAACGAACTGGATCATGAACTGCACGGGCGACTGGGGCGCGGGTACAAAGCCACGTCTAAATACATGAACTCCTTCACCTCGCCTCTGCTCACAGTCCTGGCCAAAAACGTAGCCTTCTTCTCCGGCTCGGTTTTGGCCGTGCTCATTGCGCTCACTGTCTACGATGAGGACGTCCTGACGGTGCAACACATTCTGACCGCTATCACTGTGCTGGGCGTGGTTATCACGGTAACCAGGTAAGAACGGGCAAAAGTAACTTCTAGCGAATATTCAAATTATTTTCTATATTGTCTTGATGTGTATTTTTGTGAAAAAGAAAACTTGTAGTGATCTTTTTTATTATCAATATTTATTTATTGTCACATTAAACCTTTTTACGTGCCAGAAAAGTGTCAAATTAGAATCAAAAAAGGAAGAAAAGTGAAAAAAAACATTTTAGTTTTCAAATAACGCTTTGATGAAGAATAAATTGAAAATATATTCAAATTTCGCCCCTGAAAATGCCCCTATTTGCTGCCTGCTGCCTGCTGTTGAACGTGTTAAATGTCATCTCTGTTTTGTCCGTGTCTGGTGCCAGGTCCTTCATCCCAGATGAGCATATGGTGTGGTGCCCTGAGCAGCTGCTGCAGTGTGTGCTGGCACACATTCACTACATGCCCGACCACTGGAGAGGACACGCTAACAAGAGTGAGACCCGGGACGAGGTGGCACAGCTGTTCCAATACAAAGCAGTAAGCACCTCACTGATGAGCAAAGGGAATTACACCTGAGCCGTGGCAACAGGCTGAAAGAGCAGAATTACTGCTGCATTTGTGGAAAACAGAGTCATTATTCTTCATTACACTGTTCTCGCAGAATTGCTGTCGGTCTTTAGGAGGAGTGGTGGGCTCATATCACACCGCAGCAAAATTAACTTTCCAATAAACCAAACAATAAGACTTTGACTTGAAGAAATACAGCCTGAATAAATGCTCAGCACAATAGAAGCTTTAAATATGACTGTCCTGTTCAGGTGTTCATCCTGGAGGAGCTGCTCAGTCCCATCGTTACGCCCTTCATCCTGATTTTCCACCTGAGAAACAAGTCTCTGGAGATCATCGACTTCTTCAGGAACTTCACAGTGGAGGTGGTGGGAGTCGGAGACATCTGCTCCTTTGCACAGATGGACATCCGGCGCCATGGAAACCCCACAGTAAGTACAGGCTTCTTTATGTCTTTGGTACGCAGCTATTGTAATCAAGGGACACTGCAATATTTAGTTTGACATAGTTTGTTGTATTTGCATGAACAGTTGTATAATCACAACAGTGGATTCACTTAATCATCTGGACATCTCGAGTTCTAACGTTTGTATCGTTCATGTTGCAGTGGATGTCCGAGGGTCAGACAGAAGCCTCCATTTACCAGCAGGCAGAGAACGGCAAAACGGAGCTGTCTCTGATGCACTTCACCATAAAGAACCCGCGCTGGCAGCCCCCCCAGGAGAGCTCCGTGTTCATCAGCCACCTGAAGGAGAAGGTCCACCACGACGCACTGACCGGCCCCAGCCCACAGCAGCTTATGTCCGAGGCCCCACTCTGCACCTCGCTGCAGTCCCACGAGTCCGGAGTCACTGGGGTGAGACCACATTGTAGAAACTTGCACTCTTTACACTTTGCATGTAGGAGACTTTGAAATGCTTTACATTTACAACTTGACAACTAATAAACCAATTAATCTAAACGGCATCAAAGGGGTGAGAAATATTGACCAAAAATAGCATCTCTCTGTTGTTGTTTTCATTATTATCATTATAGTGAATTAAATGTGCTGAACTTCAATGTGTTAAATTAATTACACTATTGCGAAAGAATCTCTCTATACCAAGTTTATTTTTAGTTTATTCTTGTTTATTATTTAGCTTTTTTGAGCTTTTAAATATCAAAAACATACCTGGAGTTGTCTTAAGGTTCATTTTAAAACCTGAGATGCCAAAGCAACAATACTGGAGCACGTTTAAAGGCCAATAACACTACAAATAATGCATAATATGTGCCCCTTCAATGGCTTACCTTTTAAACAATTACCCTATAGTCTAATTTTGTGTAGTAAATCTTCAAAAGAACAATTATACTTTGATATTTTGTCATATGGCCCCTATCCAAGACATCAACATAAGAGAATTTCTTTTCTTTTTTTTTTTAAACACAACAGTCATTTTGTCTTTTTTATGTACAGTACAATTAGTTTCAAAAAAAGCTTTCTTTTTTCTTAAAAAGTTTTCTCTTTAGAAAAGCTCTGCTCGCTCTGAGTCCCTGAGCGCACCGCACCCACACCGCCTGTTACCGCCAATGAAATAAAGTTCTTATTCAATTTGCACAATCAAAGTCAAAAGTGAAGCTGTAAAGGTTTTTACAAAGCAATATACTGCACATTTGTATTGACTGCTCATATTAAACTGTTGTTGCAGCCTGATAACCTCCTGGCCAGTGTGTTGGCTCACCCCATGTTGACGGCGTCTGGACTTCAGGGTCGTGAGCACCGCTTCATCCCTCCCAGCACCGCCGCCTCTGCTGCGGCCAGCGTCCTGGCCTCTCTGTCCTCCTCGCAGCTCCACGGTCACACCAGCAGAGGGCGCTCCCACGGCCCGCTGCCCACCTCCATCCACCCAGAGAGCACCATGTACCACAGCGCCCACACCAACAACGACAGGTACAAACCACAGCCCCAGTCACACGGGCCAGAGAGACTGTGGCTGGAGAAGTTGCATAATTCTAACAGAAAATAACCTTAAAACAGGGCCTTAATTAAGATTAAAGGGTTTAACACATAATAGTATATTTGAGGTCTTTTTAATGTTAATATTTACCCTAAAACACTTGCAGAATTAAACCATGTTTGTGTCAATACACCTTATGGACACAAACGCTCATAATTGTTTAGTTTACTTCACGACTGATTAGGGATGTCAAGATGATCAGATTAATCGCTAATTGTGATTATTTAGGTTACAGTATAATCGTAAAAAGACAACAAAAAGAAAATTGTGAAATTTTTTTGAAGATTTTTTTTGTTTTTCTAACTAAATTAGGTATTTTTTAGTTCAATTAAAATAAATGTGATGATTTTAGAAGAAGTCCTTTCTGCTCAGCCAAAAAAACCTAATGTAAAGTGCTTTTTTATCTTGCTGTTTGTGTCAAATGAATCATTCAGAAAGTTTGACTTCATAATGTCACACATTGAGAAGAGGAAAGAAAATGTTGGATTTCACTGTTGTTTTTGTCTTGATGTTAATAATCGTGAATCATTTTTAAATCGCTCAAATTTGAAATCGTGACGTGCCTACGACTGATACTATAAAGGAAGAATGTATCACCTAAAATGTTCCGCATTGGTTTGGTAGAGCATTAGGTAAAGTACAAATATGATAAAGTGTGTGCTATGGCGCCTACCTCGACGACAGAAGGATCTTATTGGCGAGCCGTAAAACAAGTGACAACCTTTTCTTTCAGTATGTCGGCCAGTGACTACCACGGGAGAAGTAACGCACTGCGGTCGGAGTTCGCCTCGGCAGAGATGAGCCTCCACGCCATTTACATGCACGAGGCGAGTTCACCGTACACATCCTTTCACATTTACACAGAGCCAAACTGTAAAACATGTCTTTAAACACGGTAGTCAAGGTGTAAGACAAATGTGAAATATCTGTAAACAAATAACAAAAGTGTAGAAATATCACTTTATACCCCTTAACCTTTCTTTAGCATGTTTTTTTGGGGGAAACAATATACTCTTGCACAATATTATCTACATTTGTCTATGTTTCCATTATGAAGGATTGTTCTGTGCTCTGTCCTACAGCTCCACCAGCAGAACTCTCAGTCACAGAGAGTTTCAGGACATTGGCAGAACCCGGTGCCAATGAGAGATCTTCATCCTCATTCTCACCATCACTCTGGTATTCACATTTGTCTGGAAGAATGCACTATATTATTATTATTATTGTTGGATGGCTGCACAAAGCTTCTGTACTGGTCAGAAGAACAAATAGTGCTGCAGCTAACGCTCGTTTTACTCATCCATAAGTCGAGTGATTATTATTCTTGGATTAATCAATTAGTTGTTTGTGAAAGCCCCAGGAATGTGAGAGTTTTACTAAATTTAACTCAAATGCAGCTAAAGTGAAGCCGCTTGAAGACATCCTGAGTGTACTGTATATATGTCATCGTTTTTTCACCAAAAACACAAAAGGTACATTTTTGTTGTTATTTTGGTGAGTCTCAATGTGTCTCCAGGTGTTAGTTAATTCAAAAGTTTAGAGATCAAAGTAAATTAAAAAAAGAAAGAGTCCAAAACAAGTGTCGCATTTAGTCCAGAGTCCCTCAAATCTGTCCATTTCCAAATTAAATCTGAACGTTAGCAATATTAAAAATTTCATATTGCTCCCAAAGCAAATGTTGATTTAATTTATTTTATTTTTATGAAAGCTATGATTTGGCTTTTCAACATTATTCCTACTTCCTGAATTAAAAAATCGTACTGTTATTAAAAACACAGACCTTAAATGAAATGAAGTAAACTCCCTGGTGACCACTAACACTGTGTTCTTCTGATCGGCAGGTGGTCTGAGCACCAGCCTGTCCATGCCCACCCCTGTGCACCTCGGAGGCTGGAAAGAAGAGGACGAGGAGGAAAATGAAGACGACCAAGAGATAAACAGCGGGTCGCCTCCTAAACAGAGCGCCGGGAGTAGCTGCTGATGCCTTGCGTCATAAAGTACGACGACTTTGCAGATCCGTTTCGACAAATACCGACCGAAATCCAACCTTTCTTCTCCTCTTTTCCAGTGTTTACATCGTACTTTCTTCAGTGAACATCGTGGCCTTAGAAGATTTTGATTTCGGGGTTTAGAACGGACCTTTTTTTTGGACGTCCACGGAAAGCTCGCATCAGGGCGGGGCCAGTCCCGCGCGATAACCACTGTCTCACTGCACCTTTATGCCCCGCCCCCTGCCCCCAGCTACGGCAGACCGCGGCATCAGGGAAATCGCTTCGTCTTCCGTCCGCCGCGTCCAAACCAATGCCATATCCTTGTACAGACCACAACCGCAAAGGCTTTTTGTGAATGTTTTCCAAATCGGAATCGCAATTGGGTTTTGTAGATTTGAGCTTCTACTTTCAGCAAACCGCCATCTTGAAAGACAAAAAAAAAACAACACGGCCACTATTTTTTACATGTTCCCTCAGCATTTGTAAATACACTACAGCGTCTTACTTCAGCGTTTATTTGAAAAGTAGATATTGACCGCTACGCGCATGGGTTGACATCTTACTCACAACGCTACATGCTGCTACTGCAATTGGAATACATATATTTTACACAGTATTTGCTCAACTGACACCAACTAATGCAAGATTTCTTTACGTTTTGGGGGTAAACTTGGCCAGATTCTTGCCTTAACATCTTGATATTGACCTCCTTCGATACCTCATTGGCAGTGGGAAAAACATCTCTGTACCTCCCGAATTAATTTGTCTAAATATAGAGGAAAAAGAAGTGTTTTTGTAGTGTACAGAGTAAGAAGCGTCGTTGACAGCGTTTTTACTGTCCGTTGTACATTTGTATCGATAATTGTTTGTTCTGGAGCCACGCATCAGAGCTCCTTGTAAACAAAAGAGAAGAATGCGAGAATGAATCCAGTATAAAAAAAAAAAAAAAGAAAGAAAAGAAACAGGGTGAGATTGCTTTTACAAATCATATCTTAAAAACAATAAAACGTCCACACATTAGTATTTGTGTTGGCTTTAGTTTGGAGCTCGGAAGTGTTTACCACTGAAGTATCTGTCAGCGTTTGCTAACATTGCCCAGAAGAAAAAGCAGTCTTGCTTCTCTTTGCTTTATTTATTATCAATCCCCCTCTAGTTATTTAATTAGACAAGCAGACTATTTATTGGCAGAAGTATTTAAATTCTATAAATAAAAATATTTACCACCAAATGTTATGAAGGAATTGCGATTTCAATCTGAATTCCTCATATTTAGTTTTAGAAAAGAAAGAACTATTCACATATCAAATATCATGTCAGATTATGTAGTATTTGTTGATTAATCCATAATGCATTACAGTTTTATCAAAAGTACCAGTTTATTAGGAAGACATTTATATTATTAAAAGGTTGAATGTTAAATTGTATTCTCCAAAGTAATCAAAAAGTCCTTTATTATTCCTTTCTGCGAGAAATCTTTCAACATTTTTTGGAATTAGGACGTCTAACTATAACAAACTTACTAACCAATCATTCAAAACTACTATATTTTACATAAAGAGACTTGTTTTCACCCTTTTTATGATTTGTGTGATTTTACTTTGTCATTGTGCGTACAGTAGCACTCAATGGTCAAACGTACATTCTCTCAGTGTTGTGATCACGAGTCAACTGTGTGGACACTGGCTGCTGGTGGAAGGTCACGTTTCTCTGCACGCCTCAATGTGTTGTTTTATTTAAGCCGTGCCTTAGTATTAAGGATGTGCTCACTATAAAAAAGCCATTTCTCTGCTATTTATGTTCACGACGAGAGCAGCAGATATGTTGGAGACTCGTAACTTGTTTTTTGTTTAGGACTATATCAACATTATGCCAGTCAGAGCATCATGTGACTGGAAAAGGTGCTACATTTTCTCATTTTGACTTTGTTTTTGTTATTTTCTTTGTTTGTTTGTTTGTTTGTTTGTTCGTAGGTTCCACAAGAAAACAAACAGTTTAAAAAAAGTCAGACAGGCCAAAATATGTCGTTTTGGGCACAGCTTTATGACACGTGTTATCTGTGTGTGAGTAGAGAGACAAACCTATCTTCTTTGGAGTGTATTTAATCATTTTAAGAGTGGCTGAGATGATGTGACGTTTGCTTGAGAGAATAAAAAAACCTACTGGAATCTGGTGTGAGTTTGTGGTGATTTTCTGCCCTCTGCTGGCGATCCTCGGCAGCACATGCAAAGTGCATCTTGACATTTGGCTTGTGATGAGAGAAAAAGATGCCAGCTTAGTTTTGAGTTACAATGGCTGAGGTTATTCTAAAGGCCGAGTATCTTGTATTTATACTTGGGAAATGTTCCGTCTGTTAAAGACAGTGTAGAATGAGGGGATCTTAAGTATATATTCATTGCACAAATATGTAAGACAATTTAATCACCAGGGTACAATACACTGCAATATAATACAAGACAATTTAAAGTGCAACTGACAGGATAAAGCAACAATGTTTAACTTTCTGGAGGTAGCATGTCATCTTTATAAGTTGGAACTATACCAGAATTAAACTTTTATTGCAATAAAAACAACCAAATTTAAAAAAATGTTACCTTGTTTTCCAATTTTGTAAGTATAATGTTACTTCCTGCTTGATCATGAGCAGTATATGTGACATAGGTAGAGCAGAGGTCATTCATAACATTCCTGGAGTGTCCAAGGTCTCGTATAAAACGAAAGTTTCATATGTAACTACGGTTCTATGAATGAACAGGCGCTCTGTCACTCCGAATCCTTGCGGTTTCGTGAGAAGATTCTGAGAACGGAGTGATGGATGGCGGGGGAATATATTACCTCTGGGGTGCCATCCAGGGTCACAGGTGTGACTCATTTGGTATTACTACTCGAACTGCGCATGTGCGAAGAGAACATTCAGTGCCTCAGCACCGCCCTCTGGCGGTCAGTAGGGATGAAATATAATATATATATATTTATACTCTTTGGTCTGTTCTCTAATAGTGTATTTCCACAAGGGAGCTGCAGGGGGAGCTCTATCGCTGAAATTACTTCATTCTACTTGAAGGTATTTTTGAGCTATAAAAATACATTTTATATATACAAGATAGGAAAGATCAATGCTATCCTGTGGAACATTCTAGCAGAGCAACAGCATCTCCATGAAACCGGTGCAGAACCCCTCGCATAGTGACATCGTGCACCTTTAAATGACGTGTAGGACCCCTGCAGACACTCAAGATTAGATGGAGAGATCTGAAAGTAAAAGAACATGCTGTTTACTACACTGCATGAAATGTTTCTACAGCGTCACACATACATTTGTTAAGCCTTTTAAAATGTCATTCACATAAAGAGTATATTCTCTCGGGCAGTTTGTTGAAATGTTCCATTTTGTCACTGTGTAACGATGGAAAGCAGCCGCAGGAGCCAGCAGCAGCAGACGAGTGCGGAGCAGCAGTAACAGTGGATTACCGTGTGCTAGAGTTACTTTCTGCAGTTTAAATCAGGGGCGTGCGGCCTGCTGCTGTCACTCATGCCTCTGTGGGGGGAAAGCCCGCTGCAACAACACGGACAAAACACCACACTTCCACCAGGGAAGAGGAAGAGGAAGAGGAAGAGGACCTGACTGTAGCATAGGCTCGAGACAAATGGGTAAAACAGCATTTAAAGTGACTGAACAGCTGCATGGTTTATGGACGACATGATTGGGCCTGTTCATGTTGTGATGTCATGTTGTAATCATGGGGCAGAACAGCTGATTCAAACAGCTGAGCAAACCCCGGCCTCATGAACAGCACATATTTGATTCATAATGTCTGGATACTTGTGTGAATAAAGTATTTGTTAGAGCACTACATCCTTATTATTGAGACATACTGTATTATGCAAAATCAACTTTAATGAGATTTAAACTGCGATACAACAATGTTTCCTCCTCATTAATGTACTGTTCAAGTGCTCAGAAAAGTCCTGTTTCCTCCTACCCCTTGTCCCCGCCCACATGCCTGTACTTTGTTGAGATTATTTGAAAAATGAAGACTGAGTGATACATGTAGAGTCAAGTCAGACCCTTGTTTCTGTAATAAAAACATTCAATTAAAATACAAATTTGTTCCTTGCTGAAAATCTGCAGTTTTGAACGGGAGTCAATCGTCCTGTTTCTATTATTAGGCTGTTTTATATCAATATTGCAGTGACAAAATAATAATAATATACTTACTCTGCCCTTACCCCTTCCCCTGTCTCTGCACCTGTCTCTGCACCTTGCCCCTGGCTCTGCTCCTGGCCCTGTC
This sequence comes from Eucyclogobius newberryi, assembly GCF_026437365.1. Taxonomy (NCBI): domain Eukaryota; kingdom Metazoa; phylum Chordata; class Actinopteri; order Gobiiformes; family Gobiidae; genus Eucyclogobius; species Eucyclogobius newberryi. Next base: position 25,972,212 of record NW_027315746.1, read on the forward strand.
CCTGCCTCTGTCTCTAGCCCTGCCTCTGGCCCTGCCTCTTCCTCTGCCCCTGTCTCTGCCTCTGGCCCTGCCCCTGACCGTGTCTCTGGCCCTGCCTCTTCCTCTGTCTCTGCCCCTGGCCGTGTCTCTGGCCCTGCCTCTTCCTCTGTCTCTGCCCCTGGCCGTGTCTCTGGCCCTGTCTCTGCCTCTGGCCCTGCCTCTTCCTCTGCCCCTGTCTCTGCCTCTGGCCCTGCCCCTGACCGTGTCTCTGGCCCTGCCTCTTCCTCTGTCTCTGCCCCTGGCCGTGTCTCTGGCCCTGCCTCTTACTCTGTCTCTGCCCCTGGCCGTGTCTCTGGCCCTGTCTCTGCCTCTGGCCATGTCTTTGTCTCTGTCTCTTGCCCTGCCTCTGGCCCTGTCTCTGCCCCTGCCCTGTCTCTGGCTCTGTCTCTGCCCCTGGCCCTGTCTCTGCCCCTGCCTCTGCCCCTGTCTCTGTCTCTGCCCCTGCCCCTGTCTCTGCCCCTGTCTCTGCCTCTGTCTCTGCCCCTGCCCCTGTCTCTGGCCCTGTCTCTGCCTCTGCCCCTGTCTCTGCCCCTGTCTCTGCCTCTGCCCCTGTCTCTGCCCTTGTCTCTGGCCCTGTCTCTGTCCCTGTCTCTGCCTCTGTCTCTGCCCCTGTCTCTGCCCTTGTCTCTGCCCTTGTCTCTGGCCCTGTCTCTGTCCCTGTCTCTGCCTCTGTCTCTGCCCCTGTCTCTGCCCTTGTCTCTGCCCTTGTCTCTGGCCCTGTCTCTGTCCCTGGCCCTGTCTCTGCCTCTGTCTCTGCCCCTGTCTCTGCCCTTGTCTCTGCCCTTGTCTCTGGCCCTGTCTCTGTCCCTGGCCCTGTCTCTGCCTCTGTCTCTGCCCCTGTCTCTGCCTCTGTCTCTGCCCCTGTCTCTGCCCTTGTCTCTGGCCCTGTCTCTGTCTCTGCCCCTGTCTCTGCCTCTGTCTCTGCCCCTGTCTCTGCCCTTGTCTCTGCCCTTGTCTCTGGCCCTGTCTCTGTCCCTGTCTCTGCCTCTGGCCCTGTCTCTGCCTCTGTCCTGGGCTGAGTGAGCTCCTATCTCTGGTCTACGGTAAATGACAAGTCTATTTTGGAAAGGAGGCTGCGCCAAACGAGGCACGTCAGCTCTTGGCATCAGAGGCTCTGGAAAAGAAAGGAAAAAATAAGTCTGGTCAGCCGCCCACTGCAGGGGACTGGGGATGTTCCATCATCCTGGATTTACTACCATTTTACGGATATTTCAGCACAAACAGCGTATTTTCACTGGAATTGTAACGTTTGGAAGCGGAGACACCGGAAGGAGACTGGAACTCTGAAGATTTGGCCCACGTGATTTAGCTGCGGCTGGAAAGACACAAGGTGAAAATCATCACCTTTAGATTCATGTTCATATCGTCTACACTGAAGTTTGTGCATGTTAGATTGTTTAAAGCTGTGCTGGCATCACTGAACATTATATTTCTGAATCGTCACTAAAGTTTGGCTCTTTTGACGCGCACTTTGTTGCGCTTGTTTGGCCCGAGCGCCACAATTGAGGCCTCATTATTATTCTGTCTCTTCACGAGCTTAAACTGAAGCTAACAGCAAATTAGTTCACTTCTCATAGAATCCTACATCATTTACTCAAAAGAATCCACATTTACACGATTGTAAGTGCAGCATTTGAAAGTGTTTTAAGCGTGCTTTATGTGATATCTGCTCTCCAAATGGCCATGAGCAGAGACGCGCCCTGACAGCTGAGGTTATTTTTGGGCCTCGGCTGCAGTTCCAGCTTCAGAGGTGACAAAGCTGCCAAATGTCACTCTGTGAAAGGCACATATCTGCTCAGCATGACCTTGCTGCGCACAATCCAGTCAGAATGGTGTAATTCATGTTTCTAATCACCTATAATGACCAGGCTGTATTGTTTTAATGTTAAAGTTATCCCACAGTATGTCTCTGAAGCCAGGGCAACACAGAAGGCCCCTGGGCCCCTGACTGACACTGACATCCTGCTGTGAATGCCAAACTGAGCAGGATTTATGGTTATTTTCATAACATAATATAGTTCCCTCCACTGACCCGGGTCCACAGGCAATAACTGACATACATTGAGGGTAAAACTATGTTCAGAGACAAAGGTTGTGTTGGAAGAACAGATCCCACTAATTTACTGCCTGGATTCCTTCATAATTCTTCATGTAAAAAACTATGTTGCCTTATAAATATTGTCTTTTAAAGCCGAACGAGACACTTTGCAGAACATTCAAAATAACCAGTTGATCAAATCCACACATGTAACAAACAAATCATTAATATTGTACATTAAAAAAGTGTATGTATATTTGAGTTGGGCCTTTACTGTAAGCTGACTGTTGCTAACCAATTTCCCTGTGCTCCAGTGAGTATTAAGTTCAAGTTTTGTTTATTGCAGGAACACAATGGATCCCAACCTCTTCGGTGGCGTCCCCAGGTTTCTGACCAGGCCCAAAGCTTTCTCCATGTGCACTGGGAAAGACGCCACGCTCAGCTGCACTGTAGTGGGCAGTCCCGCTCCCCTCATCACCTGGGAGAAGGACAAGCTCCGGCTCAAATCTGGAGGACGCTTCAAGACCGTGGAGGACGGAGACATCTACCGCCTCACCATCTACGAGCTCACACTGGATGACAGCGGGCAGTACATGTGCCGGGCCAAGAACAACGTGGGCGAGGCGTACGCGGCCGTCACGCTCAAAGTGGCTTTACCGACAGAGATGGCACAAAGAGCACCCGCCTTCTTAGAGAAGCCCACGTCAGCTCGAGTAGGTTTGGGCGGCGATGTTGTCTTCCATTGCAGAGTCGCCGCTCACCCGGATGCCAACTTCGACTGGGAAAAGGACGGCCGTTACCTGGGGGAAAGCAACCGCATCAAGATCTTTAGCGACAACGACGGCAGTACGTTAAAAATCCAATGCGTGCGTAACTTAGACAGTGGCACATACACTTGCCGGGCCAAGAATACAGTTGGACGGGCCCACACTTCTGCCGCGTTGGTCGTTGACTCCCAGGATCCTCGTCAGCTCACCTCGGACAAATCGTCCACCTCGCTCCTGTCGCATCTTCAGAAACGCAAAGAGGAAATGAATAAGGATATCGCGGTCTATCGCACCGAAGAGAAAAGCTCCACGACCATCACTAATAACTTGGAGCTGGAGCTGAGGGCGTCCATGTTGGCCAAACTCCCCAAAGGTGTGTTCACTCGCACCTGCACCGTGACGGAGGGCAAGCACGCCAAACTGAGCTGCTTTGTGACCGGCCACCCCAAGCCCCACATCATCTGGAGGAAGGACGGCGGTAACATCAGCGAAGGGCGCAGACATGTCATCTATGAAGACCAGGCGGAGAACTTCATCCTGAAGATCCTTTACTGCAAACAAAACGACAACGGCTTCTACACCTGCAACGCAACAAACATGGCCGGGCAAACGTACAGCGCTGTGTTGGTCACTGTCAAAGGTAAGGACTGAGGTCAAGACGAGACGAGATGTATGTTCTCCTGTGTTTGGGAGTAAAGCCGGCAGGTGGAGCCTAAGGGACAGAAAGAAGTATACAGATGTATCACCTCTAAAGCAGGAGACGATGAGACAGAGGAGGATGAGGATGAGGGGGATGAGGCAGAGGAGGATGAGGGGGATGAGGCAGAGGGGGGGTGAGGTAGAGGACGATGAGGCAGAGGACGATGAGGGGGGTGAGGTAGAGGACGATGAGGATGAGGGGGATGAGGCAGAGGAGGATGAGGGGGATGAGGCAGAGGGGGGGTGAGGTACAGGACGATGAGGATGAGGGGGATGAGGCAGAGGAGGATGAGGCAGATGAGGATGAGGGGGATGAGGCAGAGGAGGATGAGGATGAGGGGGATGAGGCAGAGGAGGATGAGGCAGATGAGGATGAGGGGGATGAGGCAGAGGATGAGGGGGATGAGGCAGAGGAGGATGAGGGGGGTGAGGTAGAGGACGATGAGGATGAGGGGGATGAGGCAGAGGAAGATGAGGGGGATGAGGCAGAGGAGGATGAGGCAGATGAGGATGAGGCAGATGAGGATGAGGGGGATGAGGCAGAGGAGGATGAGGCAGATGAGAATGAGGAGGATGAGGCAGATGAGAATGAGGGGGATGAGGCAGAGGGGGATGAGGCAGATGAGGCAGATGAGGATGAGGCAGAGGAGGATGAGGGGGATGAGGATGAGGGGGATGAGGCAGAGGAGGATGAGGCAGATGAGGATGAGGGGGATGAGGCAGAGGGGGATGAGGATGAGGGGGATGAGGCAGAGGAGGATGAGGCAGATGAGGATGAGGGGCATGAGGCAGAGGAGGATGAGGCAGAGGAGGATGAGGCAGAGGAGGATGAGGCAGATGAGGATGAGGGGGATGAGGATGAGGGGGATGAGGCAGATGAGGATGAGGCAGATGAGGCAGAGGGGGATGAGGCAGATGAGGATGAGGGGGATGAGGCAGAGGAGGATGAGGCAGAGGGGGATGAGGCAGAGGGGGATGAGGCAGATGAGGATGAGGCGGATGAGGATGAGGGGGATGAGGCAGAGGAGGATGAGGCTGAGGGGGAGGAGGCAGAGGGGGATGAGGATGAGGGGGATGAGGATGAGGGGGATGAGGCAGAGGGGGATGAGGATGAGGGGGATGAGGCAGAGGGGGATGAGGATGAGGCAGAGGGGGATGAGGCAGAGGAGGATGAGGCGGATGAGGATGAGGGGGATGAGGATGAGGGGGATGAGGCAGAGGGGGATGAGGATGAGGGGGATGAGGCAGAGGGGGATGAGGATGAGGCAGAGGGGGATGAGGATGAGGGGGATGAGGCAGAGGAGGATGAGGCAGAGGGGGATGAGGATGAGGCAGAGGGGGATGAGGCAAAAATGGTAAATTGTCACATTTATATAACGCGTTTCTACCCTCACGGCACTCAAAGCGCTTTACATTAAGGAACCAGTCACCCACACAATCACACACCAGTGTTCGCAGGTTAAGTGTCTTGCCCAAGGACAACAGCAGTATTCCACTGAAGCAGCTGCGATCGCGCCGCCAACCTGTGGGTCAGTATATCTGACCGCTCTACCCGGAGAGAGAGGGAGGCAGAAGACGATTTGGAGGATGAGGGGGATGAGGAGGGTAAGGGTGAGGAAGAGGAGGATGAAGAGGCTGTGGAGAGAGGCGAGGAGGCCTAAAGAGAGAATTCATTTTTATTTGTATATAATTGTAGCGGAGATAGATTATGTAAAACTAAATATATTCAAAAAATTGCCAAAAGATAAACTAGAAAATGCCAAGAAAGCTTGTTTTTGTTGTTGCTTTTATTGCATTGCTCGCCTCTCCATAAACCAGACTCCTGCTGCTTGTTTACATCATGTTCCTTTAGTTTAGTTAATGGAGAATGTTCCAAAGTATCATTTTAACTTTCCTTTTCCACTGAAATATGCAGGTAACATGCCACATCCAGAAAGTGACAGTTAAGTTTAAAAATAAACAGTCAAATAAATCGGACTCTTTTCAAACAGATCTCTCTAAACAGCCAATCAGCTCTTGTCCCACAGTGACTCACATGGCTATTTCTTACAAGTTTGAAAAGATCAAATGTTTAATCATTATTTTTTTGCCCCACAAAGTTCTGCTTCTACAATGCACTTTCTGGAGTGAAAACAGAATTGAGTAGTTATGAGTGTGTGTCCCCAGCTTTAAGAGCGACATCCATCACAAGAAAGGCAGGTACGGAGGTGAAAAGCTCCAATCATTGTGGCTAAATGTTTTGTAAAACCTGGACGTATAAATTGTGGGTACCGGTAATCAATTTGTGATTTATTGCACTGCCCTGAGTTTCAGAATATGTTTTAATCTTATTAAATGGCATACAAGACAGAAACCTTAACTTTTGCACTAAAATGTAAAACTGAGAAACATTTGCTTCCAAAAGTGAAGGTTTTCCCTGCTGAGCTCCAGTGTACATTTTTTTAGAACAAGCTTTAAGAACATTATTCCACTTGCTTTGCTTGTATTGAAGCATCTCCACATTTAACCCAGTCTTAACGCCTAAAGCACTTTGAGCGTAACACTGATGATGACCCATATCTGCTGCCACCACCCGCTCCACATATAGATTTAATGGACACAATTATTTCTATCCCTAATATCAACATGCTATTTAAAGTCTCTGCATGGTTCTTTAGTGCTTCCCAAAGGGTCTGTCCCAACAGTAAATGTAATTATGTAGTAATGCCAGTGTCACGCTCCATGTTCTGTGTGTACAGGGGTCGGGCTTTGCTGCTGCAGTTATTTTCTGCTGGTGATGAGTTGTTCACAGAGTCTAAGATGGCCACTCACTTACAGACCACTTAAGCACTGGCGCTAATGTGACTTCCCCCACCCCCCGGGCCAGAACAGCCCAACAACAACTTTAAACCAATTTAATAGATCTTTTATAGATCTTTCATTATTACATTAAGGTCCATTTTTTGTAATTTGACTTTAGTCAAATTGTAAATGTGTATATTTGCTTCTATTTGAATTGTGTGCTTTAAATTGAGTGCCAGCAGTAGCTTTATAGTCTGATCATCATCATCTGATTCAGTTATCAGATTATTCAAAAAGCACGTAAACAGCTAAATCTGAATTTGTCAATGAAGAAAATATGGCAAAAAAGGCAAACAAATGTAGCAGTGAACAAGATTACAGATAAATAATTGAAAAGTGACATTTAAAAATATGTTGTTATATACTTCATTAACTGACACATCACCAGGTTCTCACATTTCTGATGTGCATGAAAGCGCACACCTATAATAGATCTAATTATTGGGTAATCAGATTACAGAAGTAATCTGATTTTTCTGGCCATGTAAAAACAGTCCAGATGGCAAATAAAATGCCTCATACAGATAAATCATTATGTTTTTATGACATAACACTAACGGCAAGAGTTTATCACTCTGGTCATGTTGCCTTTAGGATGAAGAGGCTGCTGGTTTGAGCTGTGTGTTAATGTGGAACGGTGCCAGACCCACAGCTGAGTGGATGCAGTGAAATAGTGAGCACAACGTGACTCTGGAAGTGAAAGGCTCATTAAAATAGCAGGAAAACTAAATGGTGAATGTTGTTCCTTTCCAAAAAATGATAATGGGATTGTGTTTCCACTCGTCCCTGTAGTACTAGAGCTGGCACTGCTCCAAAGCTGTAACCCAGAGTGCAGATTGAAATACCATCCCGATGGCACAGGGTTCATAGCACTACACACTACTTGTACAACTACAAATACATTCTGCTATAATATTGTTTTCATCAATGATAAATATAGCCAAAGAAACTTGAGACTAAAGTTTTAAGAGCGAAGAGCTCATAGTGAATGTGGACGTGCTTTCTGCCTTGGTGCTTTTCTAGATTGAGAATATCTTTCTGTTGTTGTTCTGTCGTTTTTACGACTCACAATCACAATACTTCCTGATGTTACCTCTGCAGAGCCAAAGGTGCCGTTCAAGCGGAAGCTGCAGGATGTGGAAGTCCAGGAGAAGTCCTCGGCCACCATGCTGTGCGAGGTTCCCGTGAGTCTCACTCAGGCCAACTGGTTCATGGAGGAGACCAGGCTGGAGCAGAACACCAAGTACTGCATGGAGCAGGAGGGCACGCTGCGCCGCCTCACCATCCACAACGTGACCACCAACGACGACGGAGTCTACATCTGTGAGACCCAGGAAGGCAGCCGCACGGTGGCTGAGCTCACGGTGCTGGGTATGACTCCAACACACAATACTCACTCAATGTTTGTTTATTAGGGTTGTACGATAATGGATGCAATATGGACACCTTCTGACTCAGTAAAATGCCTTAACGTACTACTCAAACTGTTTTAAAATAAAAATTAAACTAAGACTATTTTAGTTCAGGCCTTAACATTGAAAACATAAATGTAAAACATCACATTTTTTACGTTCTGATAAAAAAAAAACTGTTAATTTCAGATGGTGTTATTGCAGTATATTTAGTTTGTTGCCATATTGATTGTTGCATCAGCCAATATTGCCAATATATCAATACTTTTACAATATATTGTGCAGGCCTTTGCTCAATCACTGTCTGATTTCTTTTTCAATACTGGTACCACAATGCAAACATGGACATGTTCAGAGCATCATGTTCATGAATTAAGTTCTTAAACAGTGTTTTTTGTAATTTTCTCCTTTTTCCCTATTTTTCTTGGGTAATTTGTATGACAGGATGGAAGCAAAATACGTATACATTTTCACCATGTCAATGAAAATGAGAAAGTGAATATTTTAGTTCTGTATGCACATCAGACATTTCTATACACAAGCTTGGACCTTTTCTGGAGGAAGATTCTACCATAGAAATCCTGGTGCAAGCTGCTGCTACAACACAAACTTACATCTTCTGTCTCTTACAGGAAACATTACTAAGAAGCTCCCTCGTCGGACGGTGGTGCCGGTCAGTGACACGGTCATCTTCTGTGTGGAGCTGGAGAACCCCTGTCCCGACGTGTATTGGACCCGAAACGGAGAGAAACTCAAAGCGGACGCTCGCATCTCCATGGCCTGCTCGCTCCGACAGTACACGCTCACCGTCAGGGACTGCCAGGCCCAGGACTCCGGAGAGGTGGCCTTTGTGGCCGGAGACTGCAAGACCTCCACACGATTCACTGTCACTGGTCAGTTTACAATGTTATGAAGATAAGACATTTGTATTGCTCATTTTGTAATTAAGGTTGAACCAATTAAATGTAAGAGGAACAAGAGTCATCTATAATCATGTAGTGAAAAAAAACAATAATGAATTGTTTTTTGTGACATCACTCACATGGTTCCCAACGTAAGCACCAACAACTTTATTTATAGTAAGTGCAGGTTTATTATTAGGGATGTGTATTGTTAAGATATATAGATACTACCACCCTTGTTGATACTGCTTATCCATCCGGTATTTTAACGGCCGTCTTATCAGTACTTCAAAAGCAAAAAAATAAAAATAGCCCACAGTCTGTGTTCTGCAGTGCTAGATGACGCCATGACACTGACCTCGTCTTCCTGAGCACATGACCTGTCGGCCCGGCTTTGCTCTGTGCACGGCCTCGGACCATGAACAGAGCAACTGTTGTTGTGATTCTGGGCGTTACAAAAATAGATTGAATTGAACTGAATGTCAGCGATCTGCTCCACACACGGACACAGAGGGGACATGTGGACACTGGAATGATCCTGCACCACGAGCTCCGGGTGGTCAGAGCCTGGGTCATGTGCACAGAACGTAGTGTCTTATGAGAAGAGAGAAGTTTTCATATTTTACTTTGTGACATTTGCAGCACCTTTTAAGAGCACCGATAGGTCTGGAGCTTATTGATCCAGAGGGCTGCTAGGACCAGGTTTACAACTCTTACAAGCCATGTTTAGTCTCTTAGAGTCCATTATATCTGACCTGTGTGCTTATTATGTATAACTTACAATGTTTTTGTTTTTGTATCAATGTCAATGTTCTGATATTTCAGCAGTTTATGCAGATTTATGTTTGTTTACTTTAGCAACTATTAAAATCAACCTATTGTACAAATGTTTATGTTACAAAATATTTGTAACACTGATTTGGAATTGATTCTACCACATGCTTTTATAACCATTTTATGAAGACATATTGTATGGAGCCATGTCCTGTCTTGACAACCTCCGATGGGCGTGACTAACAGTTTGAACAACAACAACAAACATGGTTAAAAAGAAAGGAGAACTGTTACATGGAGGACTTAGAAACAAAGTGGATTTTTGGAGAATCAACAAAAGAAGCAATAAACTTTGCAAATTTCAGAAAAAAGAAGTTATTACTCAGTTGAGTAACTCTATGGTCTGGCTCTTTTAACATAAAGTCAGAGGGACTGGCTCAACAGTTTGGTCCTGTAGTTTGATACTTTTCTTCTCCAGTTTATAAAGCTCCTGGTAAACATTAACAAGATAATTTCAAATGAAACTATTATTTTTTATTCCAGCTGCAAGAAAGCACCCTCCCGATCCCCCAGTCAACGCTGTGGTGCAGAACAAGACCGAGTCGTCCATCACCTTCCAGTGGTCTCCTCCTGAGAGCGACCGGCCCGTTCCCATCAAGGGTTACATCATGGAGAAGAGGAAGGTCGGAGCCCAGCAGTGGCAGCGCTGCAACCCTGGAGAATTATCCAACATCACCCAGTTCACCATCTCCAACTTCACTGAGGAGTCCACGTACCAGTTCAGAATCTCTGCTGTCAATGACTTTGGCCAGAGTCCGTACCTGGAGGTGCCCGGAACCTTTTACCTGGGTGAGACTCCTTTTATAGGCTGTTGGCTAAAATGTTCAGCGAGTCCACAGTTTGGGAATGTATTTTTGTTCTTTACAGTTGAGTTGAGCAATACACTACACTACACAATAATATCAGTCCTTTTGAAGCTAAATATATACACTTAGAATAACTACACTTTTATCCAACTTAACAAAGTCTGAACAAAGACTTAACTCATAATGAACAAATAGTTTATAAAAAAATGTGTCTAGCTTAACTATTTAACGTAACGTAACTATTTAAGTATTACCCTTATTATAACCCCTAATGCCCCTTAATTAAGTTATGAAGCCTGAATCACTCTTAATACAATATTTGTTTATTATTCATTAAGGTTATCATAAAGTGGTATCAAAAAGTCAAATGAAAAATACACAATAAATTGATAATAATTGAAAAGAGGGAAAAAACTGTCTATTTCTGCATCTGTACCTTCGTGGTTCATTTTCCAGTCCATTCTCTTTCTCTTTCTGCCATATTTTCTCACACATCGTCTTGTCATCAGCCTAAATAATAACACATGTTTACACAACTCCCTCGATGTATCTCCGTGTGCTCCAGAGCCCAGGGCCGAGCTGCAGAAGGGCCTCTCCGACAGCGTGGCCTTGGCTGAAGAAGAGTTCTCCATCTCCGTGGAGCTGTCGGCCGTTTGCTCCGGCTTCTGGTCTCTGGGCGGCCGCCTGTTACGCAGCGGCGGAGAATACCTCATCACAAGATCCAAGAACGTCCACACCCTCCTCCTCCGCACCGTCACCATGGAAATGAACGGACTCGAGGTCAAGTTTGTGGGCGGCGGCTCTCAGACCGCATGCACTTTAAATGTGAAGGGTAAGTCTATGGCCACAGCTCGTTAACACCTGCAGGATGTAACGGGATCTGGAGCCGTGCGTTCTCCGCGGTCCGCTCGTTCGGTCTTTTATTTGTGAAACTGACTTTAACAGCTTCTAACGTGACCGCTTTATTTTTAGCTCCTCCCATCAGGTTCACCAACAAGTCGGCGCTGCAGCACGCGGTCACATGCAGCGTCCAGGAGATGGCTGAGCTGACCGCTGAAGTGTCGGACTACGACGCTCAGGTGTTTCAGTTGTTTTTAATGTGTTTGTATTGCACTGATCCCCATTGCACACAGACCCACACTGCACTGACTCATTCATTTATTCAATTAGATGGGTTTTTATTGCCAAAAAAAAAAAGACGAGAAGGATTTTTACCCTCCACCTTAAAACCTACTTAGTGCTTCTTTATTAACCAGCCTGTAGAATAAATAAAACATGCCATTCGCAGCAACAAGATCTACTCTGTATTAAACATGTCAAGATTATTCGGTTAATCGATAATCATGATTATTTAGTTCAGAATATAATCGTAAGAGCCTAAACTTGATGATGTGACAATTTTAGGAGCAAAATTAAGTCTTTAGTTAAATTTAGAGTCCAAAACATAAATCCAAATGTAAAAAACTGTTTAAAAACAATTTAACTTATTTTGTCATTCAGAAAGTTCAATTTCATAAAGCTGAGGAAATGTAGTGTGTTAGACAAGTTTCCACTATTGTTTGGTCACGTTCTCAGTAATTGTTAATAATTATGTTTCCTTTCATAATATTCTTCACAGTAAAATGTTTATCGTGACATCCCTACTCTGTATTACATTTTTTTTTCTCTCCTGTACACGAAAAAATTATTATATTATATTATTATTAAAATATTATGATGTAAAAGCAGCTCATATAAGATCAAAATTAGGCTAGGGTACGCAGCCGCCTGCATCTTACTATAAAGCAGTTTTATCAGTCATAAACCCAGTGTTTGAGCTGATGTGCTGCTAGGAATGTGTTTGGAATGAGAAGAATACATTTGGACAAATGGAAGCCATTTGTATTGTTTTAAAACTGATAGAACTCCTTTAATTGTGAACAATCAAACCAGTTGTTCCTAGACATGTACGATATTCAATCAGTTCAATATATTCTTTTCAAAGTACTTTTGCGATACACAGGCTACTTCATTCCTAATTCATTGACTTTTCAAAATAATATTTATCTAGGTCTCCTGGATGAGAAATGCACGTGAGATTAAAATGGGAAAGAAGTACGAATGTGTGATCATCGACCGCAAGAGGATCCTGAGAGTCCACAATGTGACAGAGGAAGATGTGGGAGTCTACGAGTGCGTTTTATCTGAGGACAAAGTCAAACTGCAGCTGGCGCTCAAAGGTACGGCCAAGAAAGAGCACATCACAACACAGTCTGATAGCAAATATAAAAGTCTACAACTCTGCTTAGTATTTAGTTTGCAAATTGGAAACCAACAAAGAACAAGTAAATAAAAGTAGAAAAGCCGATAGACATGTGTGACTTTGGAGGCGACTCGCACATTTATTACAGATCCAGACTTTGGGATCATACACAGATGAGCTTTCTTTACCTTTCTTTGCATATGACAGTTTTTTATTGTCTAATTTTGACTTTATTTGGTGTATCTATACCTGTTGTAAATATAAATTATATTTTTTCGACAATCAAGTAGCTATTTGTAGAGAAAAGTTGGAAAATCTGTAGAAAATGACAGGAAGTGACATCACTCTAGGGACACTCATTCCATCCAAAGTTTATGCATGATTGACTAAAAATATGTATAAACTTGACTCTCTAAACATTATTTCAACAAAATAAAGGTGCTCTCATTTTATTTGTCAATTTAAAAACATTGCGACATTAGATTGGTTTTGTGGTTGCTGTGTCATTTCCTAGAGTGATGTTGTCATTGTGCTATTCTGGGATAAAATCTGTATAATTTTTAGCACAATTTAAAATATATTTGTTATAATTAGCTGCATACCTGTCATAGGCCCTTCAAATAAGATCTTTCTGAGTCCATGTTTTAAGGAAATATACTGTTGTGGGCCAAGGGAAAGTGGCCTTTATCTCCCCCTGCTTTTAGCCACCAAGCTAGCTCTGCTTAATCAGAGCAACAACAGAGACATTACTAAACTCAAAGTATATTCGACTGAGACTGTCGCTTTACGGACTAAAATAAGGCCAAAGAAAAGGCAAACAAAAGCTGCTGTTGCTGCCTTTGATTCTGTCAGGTGTTTTTTTAGAATGAAAATGACTTCTCTAATAAAAACACGTCTAGCTTATCGTAAACATTATTCTTTTGTAGACGAACCTGCCAAATTCCTGAACAAGGCCCGGGGCCCGATGGGAATGGCCTCCTCCCTCAAAGGCGACCTGGAGCTGAAATGCGAGGTGTCCCCGGCCAGCGCGGTCGTCGTGTGGAAGAAAGACGAGGTGACGATCACTGAGGACCAAAGAACCGTCTTTGTCTCCAACGGCACCCAAAGGAAACTGGTGATCAAGGGCGCCAAGAAGAGCGACGAAGGGCATTACTCGTGTGAGACCGCAGCAGACAAAGTCACATTCCAGGTTAAAATCAAAGGTACGTCAACTTTAAGAGTAACGATGAGTAATACGTTGTAATATTAATGAAACTGACGTGTTTTTTGTCCAGAAACTCAAACCGCCTTCTCCAGCAAAGAGTCGGCGCAGAGAGACGTGAACGCCGTCGTGTCGCAGAAGGCCACTCTCAGCTGCGACGTGTCCGACAGTAAGACGGAGGTGAAGTGGTACAAAGACGGGAAACAGATCATCTCCAGCCGCTCCGTCTACACCGAAGTGAAAGGCACCACCCGAGTGCTGGTGCTGGAGAAGGTGGAGAAGAGCGACGCCGGAGAGTACACGTGCAGAGCTGCAGGGGAGAAGCTGGTGTTCAGGGTCGCAGTTACAGGTGAACGCGAATAATCACATTGTGTTTGGGATGTTTTGACTACGTACGGGCAATATGTTGTTGTGAATATTAGAATTGGCAATACTTCATATACCAGTGTGGGTAAAACATCAGTATACTGCACTCAGGCAATGAAGCTAAAGATGAGGCTGTATGTTTACACAAAATTCATCAAAATTACAACAAATGATCCTTAAATCCAGGAATATAGATTCTGTTATACTTAATTTCGGACCTGAACTACACTTGACTTTACTTAAATTTGTCGTCCTTGCCATATATTTTATGTGTTGGAAAAGTTGTCAATATCAGTTTCAGCCAAAAAAAAACAAAAAAAATCTATATTAGGCCATTCCTACTTTTTACTCCAACACAGATGCTTGAAAATTGCTTTTGAATGAGATCGACAGATGGATACCTTTTTTTTTATTGTGGATTCACGGTCCATAGTAAAAAGAAGAAAAAAACAACAGAGAGAGAAACAATATGAAATCAAAATAACCAGATTCAACAAGACAATAACAGCAGAGAAGTGTAGCAGATGGCACTGTATCTAATATTAGTCAACAATAAAATCACCATATTTTCTGAACTATCCAGACGGCAGTATATTACGGTATATTATTAACAGTAGATCCAGTAGTCTCCGATCCAGCTGAGCCAAGTCTTAGAGCCTCATTTTAGGTCACTTTCATTCAATATTGATCAGAAATAAAACGATTTGATCACACTAGATCATAGGTCTTGTTTATATAGAAGAAGAAAAGAACCATTTTGTCTTATTTGGATGGCTTTCTACTTATGTTTATTAGGGACTGATCCTAAAACAATTACTATCATCATTCTACTATCATCATTCTCTCCAATCATTAATATAAGAAAACAATTGCATAATGTTTGAATGTTTTAACTTTCCACAGAGCCACAGCCATCTTTCACAAACAAAGAGTCTGTCCAGAGGGAAGTGAAGGCGACGCTCTCCCAGAAGACTGTTCTGAGCTGCGAGGTCTCCGAGACCAACTCTGAGGTCAAGTGGTACAAAGACGGCAAATTGGTGACCACCTCCAAGACTCTGCACACGGAGGCCAAAGGCAGGAGTCGGCAGCTCGTGATCGACAGTGTGGAGAAGAGCCACGCTGGAGAATACGTCTGTGAGGCGGGCACTGAGAAGCTGCTCTTCAAAATACACGTGGCAGGTATGACCCAGCTCTAACTTTTATAGACTCTAACGTCCGGAATGGATATGAGACTTCAATGGAGACGGGTAGAATTAAAATCAGAATATCACAAAATATAACAAATTTGCAATTGCACATTATTTTTTATTCAACAGGAGAATATGACACTGTTTTACTGGACAAAAACTTTAAGAAATATTGAGCTTGCAATAGTTTTTCATTTTATCTACAGACATATTACATACATTTCCTCAAATTATACTTTTTGTGAAACTCAATTTGAATTTTGAGGCTATTAAATTGTATTTTCCCAGCAAATTAAATTACACTTGATACTGTGTTGATTCAAAATTGTTGCTTTTTTTTTTTTTTTTTTTTTAATCAAAACGCCTTAAAAACATTAGGATTTAAATCTGATGTGAGTTAAATCTTTGAAAGTGTTTAATGGCTTGATTTTTGAACTTTCTGATGACGTTGTGATGTTTAACGTTGCCCTCCCCAGACGCAAAAGTCCAGTCAGCGTTCTCTAACAAAGAATACATCCAGAAAGATGTGAAAGCTGTGCTGTCGCAGGCGGTCACTGTGAGCTGCGAGGTGGCCGACTCCAAAACTGAGGTGAAGTGGTACAAAGAGGGAAAGCTGCTGACCTCGTCCAGAGCGACACGTGCAGAATCCAAGGGTAAGACTCGACAGCTGGTTATCGACAAAGTGGAGAAGAAGGATGCAGGAGAGTACATCTGTGAAGCCGGGACTGAGAAGTTGGCCTTCAAAATCCATGTGGAAGGTAAGAGAAAAGACCATCGGATTGTAACATGGTAAATACTATAATTATATAAATGTATATGCAATAAAATTAGCTGAAGGGACAGAAAGAGAGAAATTCCTCACATTCCTAACATCCTAATTATTCACTGCAATGAGTTTCTAAGCAATTTTCACCCATTTTAGAGCATGCTAACAGTGCTCTTTCTGGTTATTTCTGGTTTAAATGCCTATAGCAACATAATGTGTGGTAGAATGAACAGATACATGTCTAAAGCCTTGTTTTTTCTCAGTTAGTTGTATGATCCATTTATCAAATACAGGTCCTTTAAGCCAATAGGATTGAATGTGTGTTCTTGTATTTGTCTTCTCAGAGGCTAAATCAGAGGCTAAATCCTGTTTCCTACGCAAAGAGTCCATCCAGAGGGAAGTAAAAACCAGTATCTCCCAGAAGGCCACGCTGAGCTGCGAGGTGGCCGACAACAAGACGGAGGTGAAATGGTACAAAGACGGAAAACTCCTGAGCTCCAGTCGCACCGTCCACATGGAGTCTAAAGAAAAGACCAGACAGCTCGTGATCGACAGTGTGGAGAAGAAAGACTCCGGTGAATACATGTGTGAATCCGGCAGTGAGAAAATCTCCTTCAAAATACAGGTTACGGAGCTGGAGCAGAAATCGGAACAGAAATCAGAGCAAAAAATCGTTCAAAAATCAGCGTTCTCCAACAAAGAATCGGTCCAGAAGGAGGTTAAAGCCGCGCTGACGCAGAAAACCACTCTGAGCTGTGAGCTGGCTGACAGCAAGACGGAGGTGAGATGGTACAAAGACGGAAAACTCATCACCTCCAGCAAAACTGTTCACACGGAGTCCAAAGGCAAGAGTCGGCAACTCATTATCGAAAATGTGGAGAAGAAGGATGCGGGGGAGTACACGTGCGAGGCCGGGACTGAGAAGCTGTCCTTTAAGATGCACGTAGCAGGTACAGTGACATTTGCTTGAATAAGTTGTTGGAGTTTCGTTTGATCCGCTGCAATGTTGTGTCTTTCGTAGAAGCTCCGGCCGGTTTCACGAACAAAGACTCGGTCCAGAAGGAGGTGAAAGCAACGCTGTCTCAGAAGGCCACACTGAGCTGTGAGGTTTCCGATTCAAAGGCGGAGGTGAAGTGGTACAAAGACAGGAAACTCCTCGCCTCCAGCAAAGTGGTTCACACGGAGACAAGAGGCAAGAGCCGCGAGCTGGTCATCGAGAAAATGGACAAGAAAGACGCGGGAGAGTACACGTGTGAGGCCGGGGCGGAGAAACTCGCCTTCAAACTGCAAGTGCAAGGTAACACTAATGGACATTGTTGATCAAGAGTATAAGATGTTCTTTATTACTCTTCTAGGAGCGTATATGTGCTCCTACTGGTTTTAAAATGACAATATAGTCACATGTTGTGGGAGGAGGAAAATATTGGCCTATAAAATATATACATTTAGAATTATTGGTATTTACTTTTTAATTTTTAAAGCTACATGTTGTTCAATACTGTTAAAGCAATTGCTTAATGGCTATAAAACATCTTATTGTTTTCATTTTTAAGACTGCTCTGTTAACAGTACAACATCATATAAACAAGTACAATTTAAACAATATATTTTTGGTAGTTTGGCCATTTTAAGTGAGCTTGTAGTTTGTTTGATGCCATATTGTGACCTTAACTTTAACATTAATGAATTCTCCACACGTTACGACAGAACATTTGTGCTGTATAAAAGTATTAGCAGCCAAAATCAGCACAATAATCACAACTGGTGCGACAAGCAACACTTTTTATCCTACATCCGCGACACAAATGGCCTAATCCTAATAGATGTCTAAACTGCTAGAGTTGGCGTTCACTTTGACAAATTACAAAGTGCCAGTAAGCACTAATAGGGCCTAAAGCGTTTTATTATAATTTACATTTTCTCGTTTAACTTACTCTTTAGCTGGGTCACTTTTTGTATCCGTCCCTGTCGTCTGTGTTGACTGGACAATAGGTCATGAGCGCTGTATAATCGCATTGACAGGTCAGGGACGCTGTCAATCAACTTAATAATTGTTACCAAAAACATATTTACTTTGTATTTTGGGACAAAGACAACTAATTTTTATGAAAGTGTAAAGAAGAAAATCCTCAATTCCCTAAATTTCCCAGATGTAGCGGTAAAGTTCCAGAAAAAGGCCGTCAAAGACACCTCTGTCCAAACCAAAGAAGACGTGGTCCTGACCGCAGAGCTCACCTCGGAAGGCGGCTCGGTCAAATGGCTCAAAGACGGAGTGGAGCTGAAGGAGAGCGCTCGGGTTCAGATGAAAAAAGATGGCGTGTCGCGGACGCTTGTCGTCAAATCCAGCGAGGCCAAAGACAGCGGAACCTACACGTGCCAGACCTCCGGCGACAAGCTAGAGTTTAAAGTGCATGTTAAAGGTTAAGCTCTAAATATTATAAGCTCTACATACTGTGTAGCGTGTTTTATCTGACCACAAGTTCTGTTATTTCAGAGGCGGCGGTGAAGTTTGTCGTTCCTTTGAAACCCGCCTCAGTGGAGCTGGGAGGGACTCTGAGCCTTGTTTGCGAGCTGAATCTGGCCACAGGGGATGTAGTTTGGCGCCATGGCGGCCGTGAGGTTAAGAGCGACGGCAGGTGCAGTCTAAAGGCGGACGGCACTAAACGGGTTCTCACTGTGACGGCTATGAGCAAGGGAGATGAGGGAGAATACAGCTGCGAGTGTAAAAGTGACAAGACGACAGCGAAAGTCTCCTCAAAGGGTCAGTGAAATCCTTGTGTTCATGTGACATCATTATATTCAACAAGTCTCTTTTCAAATCTGAGAATTACCTGGTTTATGGTTAATATGGTCAATCCATGTGAAACAAAAAGTAGCATTAAGTTCATATATCTAAAAGTGGTGGCATTGCTGAAACGCACACAGACACAACTGTTGAAAGGGCTTAAAGGACACATATATGCAAAGAATGTTTAGTTTTTATCCCTGTTTCCCTCATCAAAAACATATCTTGAGTAGCATTTAGCTTTATTTGCGCTAGTTTGATGTAAGTCTTCTCCCCTCTGAGCGTCAAAAACACTCTTAGAATCATCTCTGCTGTTTTTTTAAATCCAGCTTTAAATGCGTAGATTGTGGATCTGTTTAGCTTTAAATGTTTGTAATTCCCTCTGCAGCCCGTAGATGGAGCCAAAACTCAGCTTGTCCCAGGAAACGGCAGATATCAAAATGTAATTTTGTTTGTTATAAACAACTTTTTTAGTTGTAAAACATGATACGCCAAACCAAAGGTACTCAAGAGCATGTTTAAAGGATAACAACAATACTAATAGTCCATAATATTTGTCCTTTAAAGCTGTAGATTATGGCACGATTTTTGAACGGCCTCTTAAATAGATTAAAGCCAAGTCACACTGTGCAGCAGCAAACCTTCATATACTACTAGAAATGTAGTGGAGTACAACATTACTTTGACTCCACTTCATTTGAAAAATAAATATAATATAAGTCCTCAACTATAATAAGAATCAAGTGAAGTACAGATTGGTAGTCCTTTCAAAAATTGCCCCTGCCTTCTGTCTGAAATGAAAGACAAGATTCTACAATGTCTTGAACACAACTTATTATATATATCAGAATACGCCTGTTCTCTTCCAGAGCCCAAACTAGTGAGGATTACGACCAAACTGAACAACGTGGCAGCAATGGAAGGCAAAGACGCCATCTTTAAGTGCGCCGTCACCCCGGCAGACACTAACTTGAAATGGTTCCACAACAACAAACCCGTGACTGTCGGGCCAAAGTACAAGACGGAGCACGGAGGCTCCAGCTTCTCTCTCACCATCCTGTCCGTCGCCCATAACGACGCAGGAGAGATCAGCATGGACGCGGAGGGGAAAACATGCTCGGCTACTCTGCAAGTCCAACGTAAGAATGTTTCATCGACTTTAATAACTCTTTTTCTACAGAATAATAACCGCTTTCTTCCTTAATGTTTGTACAGAACATTATACAGTGCCTAATATTTAGTGACGTTCATATTTATATCTAAAAACATTATAATCGTATTCACTGAAAAGCAGTAACCGACTATGCTAATGTATCAACTCATCTTTATAATAATTATTTTTAACATGGACAATAATATATTATTATATATAATATATTCACGTGCAATACTGATTTAACCATGTGCAATACCGTCATATTCATGTGCAATTACTGTCGTACTCACAAGCAATTAAGGCCATATTCATGTGTATATAACTGATGTAAATAAGAGTGTTTTGTTTGCTTACCATTAATATTAGTATGATTTTGTCTTATGCTAGCTATTTTTACTTTACTTTATTTTATTATTATTTAAAGGCGGTATGGACGATTTTTCGGCGATTTGAGAACGCAGGCGGAAGTGCGCATGCGCACTCCCTCGTGTGGACTGATACAACACACACGTGCGTTTGTTTATTAGCGCAACGGAGCGCATCGCACCACTCGTCTCCCGTAGATTTCTGTCCACTTCTGCGTCAGCTCGAACTGTCTTTCTCCATCTTCATTTTGCCCCGTACACTGAGGGAACTATATTATGATAGATCCATGCGCTTAGGCACGCGGAAACGTGAGGACAAACCGCACGCGGCTGCAGGTGAGCGGTAGGTGCGTTTTATGATTGATACGTGGCAGGACAAATGATTTATCCACGCCACGAGGAAATATGATAAAAAATTTGCTGAAAAAAATCGTCCATACCACCTTTAATTTATTTTATTATTATTTAATTTAATTTTTATCTTTATCTTTTTATTTTATTTATTCTTTTTCCTTCATTCCCTATTAAGATATGAGAGGAGTTTTGTTTATAAGAGTTTTTTGTTTTGTTTATAAGAGTTCTTCTATTAAGAGTGTTTTTTTGAAACTTCCTATAAGTTATCTGTCCTTTCCCTCTGTATCTACTGCGTTGTAACACCGAAATTTCCCCATGTGTGGACAATAAAGGATTATCTTATTTTATCTTATCTTAATATTGGGAATGTGTTTTTAATTGCAATCCTTTCTTACTATCTGCGTTTTTGTTAAGTTCATTGCTCCACCGTCCGATTACTAAAGTTCTATCTCTTCCTGTCCAATGTACTTTTCAGACGAACCAGTGACGTTTAAAAAGAAGCTGGAAAACCTGACCATGGAGGAGCAGAGTGACGCCAAGATGGAGGTGGAGCTCAGCAAGCCCTCACAGGACGTGCGGTGGATGAAGAACAGCGTCGTGATTCAGCCGTCCGGAAACGTCCAGATACAAGTCAGCGGCGCCAAACAGACCTTGGTCATCAAGAAGGTGACCACTGCTGACCGGGGCTCGTACTCCTGCGAAACACTGGATGACAAGACACAGGCTAAACTCAATGTGGAGAGTAAGAAACCGCCGTTGACCCAAAAAACGCATTAATATTCAAATATTGACTTGTTTATGTGTGTTATTTAGTGAAGAAAATCCTGCTGGTGAAGGGTCTAAAAGAGACTAAAACTTGTGAGACAGAAACGGTGACTCTGGAGGTGGAGCTGAGTCAGGCCGATGTGGAAGGCTCTTGGACCAAAGATGGATCCAAGCTCAGATCTGGGGCCAGTGTCAGCACCACGGTTCTGGGAAAGAAACACGTCCTCACTGTGTCCAATCTTAAGAGGGAGGACGCCGGTATGATCGCTTTCCAAGCAGAGGGCGTCCACACATCTGCCAAACTTATAGTCACAGGTACGAGACATAATTTCATCTGACATGGTTCTTATAGTTGGGTTGAATTAAAGATGTAAATAACTGTATTTGATCTATTGGTTCACTTAATGGAGACATATTATGTTTTTTTTCTCCCTGTGTAATTAGTATTAAACTGTAACATAAGAACAACATCATTTTACATTTTGTTCGTTGTAAACAGTAATATTGATCGACTTCCTGTTCAAAACTGCAGAACTAATAAGCCCTGCCCTTTCATAGTGACATTTCACCGTAACAAACAGATTTACATTTATTTACATGTTTTTATTTTGGAAACTGTCTTTGTGACATTTTAGAACTCTTCAAGTGTCACTTGAAGTCTTAATTTTTCACATAATTACAAAAAAGTAGAGGGTTATGGGCGGGGATAGGGGGTAGGTGAAAACGGGAGCACTCGAGCCGCAGTTGAAGGACAATACAGGATTACTCAAACATGCAGCTATCAATCAAAATACAACTTTGAGTAAACTGATGATGAGGAAACTGTGAAAGTTGATGAGCATAATAATATTATGCTCATCAACTTTCACAGTATGTCCCTGTTAAACAATTATTTTTAGCTAATTGAGAGTATTTGTTTATGAAATAGAAAATACTACTTTTTACAGGAGTAGAAATGGAATATAAATTATTATTGTTATTTATTGTAACTTTTTAACATATTGGTCAGATTAAGTGCATTTGGTAAATGCATGTATGTTTTACAGAGCCACCAGTTATGATTAGCAAGCCCATCATGGATGTTAGTGCTGCTGAACAGGAGAAGGTTACTTTTGAATGTGAAGTGTCTAGAACAACTGCAGATATTAAGTGGTTAAAGGTGAGTGACATTGAAAACAATTGTTTTCTTTATTCTTAAGAAAATCATTAATAATAACCACTCTGAATCTTCAGGATGAAAAGGAGATAAAATCCGGAAAGGATGTCTCCATCCATTCTCTGGGCAAAAAGCACTCTTTGGTCATCAATAAGTGCACATTTGAACACGCTGGAGCTTACATCTGCCGCACGCCAGATGACAACACTTCTGCCAAGCTCCAAGTTCATGGTACGTTTTCCATCAGTGTGAAAGTTCAAAACAAACCTGGAAACCAAGGAGCGACCCTAATGTTTTCTTTTTTTTCTGCAGCCAGAGAGATAAAGATAGTGAAAAGGCTTGAGGATGTGGAGGTGATGGAAAAGGAGAGCGCTACATTTGTCTGTGGAGTCTCCCATGATGAAGTGGACGTTCAGTGGTACAAGGGAAGCAACAAAATCAAGGCCAGTGATAACATCAAAATGAGACAAGAAGGTAAGACCATAAAACATACAAATCGTAATCAAATGTCCATCTGTTTGGTTTGAACGACTGAAGTTGTGGTTTCCACAGGCCGGACCTACACGCTGGTGTTCAAGTCTGTTTCAGTAGAAGATATGGGTGAGATCAAATTCACAGCAGAGAAAGCCTCCTCTGCGGCAAAATTGAAAGTGAAAGGTAATGAGTGTGCTGCAGTCGTACTTGTGTGTGTTGTGCATGTTTCCTGTAGTTTATGTGACAGTTCATACATGTGATTGCAAATGCATTGTATTAATCACACACAAATCATTGTTGGACGGCTGTAACATTTCCCCTTTAAAAACAAGTAAATATGTCTTTTAATGCTAATTTTGATGTTGGACAAAGATGTTAACGTTTTAAAATAAGGTTCCTTAGTAAAGGCATTAATAAGCACTAGTTGTTTATAAGAACTTAGCACAGTTACTATTATTTGTAGATGATTATGACATTAACCAAAACATTTGTGTTAATAAACCTTGCACAAAATGTTTCTAAGAGCATTAAGCTTCTTATTAAACAGTTTTAAGTGATAGCAAATGTCTTATTAGGGCTTATAGACAAATAATGAGTGCTCATTAATGCAATATAAACAGTTTCAGATAAAGACAAAGACAAAGAAACTTTACTTTAAAGCGTTGAACATAAAGTTTCAGTCACTTATGCAGTGCAGCCATCTGACAATGCTTTGGTTGATGATTTATCCAATCCACATGACGTTTGCATCTACATTGTTGTGCCTCATTGAGACCTGATGGCAAAAAAACTACAACAATATAATATAAGAGACTGGCCTTTGTATGCGAAGGGAATTATTGATGCACAGCAATTTCATACCGCTGGCTGTTAAACACTCGACTGCTTCCAGCCTTTCACAAAACGTTTACTTCTCAAAACAATATTAAATAAGTAATTGTCTGAATAATTGTTATTATAGAACTGCCAGTCAAGTTTGTGAAGAAACTCAGAGATAAGATAGCCATTTATAAGCACCGCGGCCATCTCGAGTGCCAAGTGTCACGCGCTAGTGCTAAAGTGAAGTGGTTCAAGAACAAGACGGAGCTCAAGCCCGGCAAGAAGTACGACATCAAGAGCGAAGACGTTTACCGCCAGCTCACCGTCAACGACGTGGACTCCGGGGACGAAGACGTGTACATTTGTGACGCTGCCGATGACAAGACTTCATGTAAACTACTGGTGGAAGGTAACGGGAATCATGACTGTAACACGGCATAGGGTTGTAACTATGGAGGAAAAAACAAACGCAAACGCACAACTGCCATCAGACTGCTTATGCAATGAGGTTTTAGTTGTTGTCTGTTATATGGTGTCTTAATATTTGTAACGTCTGCTGATCCGTCAAAAAATCAATACTAAGATGCTAGTTTATATTAAAACTAGTATCAAAACTAGATACTCATACCCAAGTATCCATTCTGAAAACATACATCTTTCCTTAAAAGGGACATAATTGTGTGTGATTTACTTTTATGACTTTTAAACCATGTTATGACAGTTTTCCTTCACTGTAGGTTTACTTGAAGTTGTATTTTGATTGATGCATGTACATTTAAATAATCCTGTATTGTCCTGCACGCAAAGCTTGATCGCTCAGTAAGTTTCAATTTTGAGCACGTCCCTGTTCTTACCTGGGATTGATCAACACTGTCAGACTCTGGACCATAATGTAGGTTTCAAAAATGTAACGCAACAATTTTTAACAGTAAAAACACGTAAATAACAATCTGCTGCAGTTCTTAACAGGAAGTCAGTGGACCGTCTTCTATTTTTAACCTTTTTAGATCAATATTGCGTTTTACAATGAATAGAATCTATGTATGTTGTAGTTTAGTACTAAATAACTGATAAACTACACAATATGTCACCTTTAATAGTTTTAGAATGATCTTGATCTATATCAGAACTAGAATTGTGTATGTATTATTTTGGGATCAGAAACTGCAGCATGCGTTTCCTTTTTTTAGTAATGTGAAAACACTAGCACCAACATTCCACATCCACTAAACTTATCTTTGAAAGTTTATTGGACAAACAACAGATAAACAATGACAAAATTGGTTTAATTTACTTTTTTTTGGCTTTAATACTTTTAATTGTATATTGAATTTACCGCCACTTTGATTTCAGTTTATTCAAAGTGTTCCTTTCCCTCACAGAGCAGTCCATCAGCATTGTGCGGGAGCTTAGTTCTGTTGAAGTGACCGAGCCGTTCGCAGCCGTATTTGAAGTGGAGATCAGTATGGAGCTGGTGAAGCCCCCTGTGTGGACTCTGAGCGGCGTCGGCGTGAAGGAGAGCGCCGACGTGGAGATGGAGAAAGAGGGAACGCTGCACCGACTCACCTTTAAAAAGACCAAAGCCGCCATGACGGGACCTGTCGTGTTCACAGCCGGGAAGAGCAAGTCTCAGGCACAACTCACTGTCAAAGGTATTTGAAAAGGTCGTGTTCACATGACATGACAACATTCAAACAGGCCAATCCGTGAGCTGGCCTGAAATGAAAAAAAATTACCGTTACCATGGCAATAATTGACATTTTGAGGCTTTTTAAATGGTCTTTAAAATGGCGCAACAGGAAACTCATGAATACAAAAAATTGTGCTGGACATTGACAGTTTTAGCGGGTTTATAATGATTACTAGGCCAGTCTTATTCCAGACACGATTGTTGTCCTTGAACAGACTTTAAGATTCACAATTAATAAGGAAAATATGCAGACCTAATCCCCAACCAAAAAATATAAATATTTTACAATTTTATATTTAGTTTTTTCTGTCAAAAAAGTGATGCTGATGCAGTTGGATAGAGCTCTGAATTAAACGTCAACAAAAATCCATTATTAGCAAAAATATAAAAAGTGAACAAAAGAGCAGTGGACCAACTTGATAAACTGCTGTGTCACTATTGGTAAAAAAATAATACTTAAATACATATGAATAAACACAAAATGTCATAAAATGTACATTGATTTAACTGAAAATTATTTGATGTGTGATGCAAAAATACACTGCCTGACCATCAAGTAACGTCTGTTAACAAATACATTCTTGTGTCATTTAGAGCGCCCTCTGGAGGTCACAGAACCAATCAAGAACGTGAAGGCGAAAGAGAAGAGCTCGGCGATCCTCAGCTGCAAGTTCTCTGCTCCTCCTAAAGACGTTCACTGGTTCAAGGACGACGCTCCTCTGGCCACGTCGGACAAGTACAACATAAAGCAGGACGCCACCAGGGCCCAGCTCACCATTCAGCGGCTCACGGAGGAGGACACGGGGGAGTACCGCTGTCATTCTGGACCTGCCGAGACCAAAGGCACCCTCACTGTTGAAGGTGAGGGTGTGTTTTTAAGTCGCTTTTAAGATTTGCATCAAGTAATCAAACTGTGAACTTGATTAAAATTCTGTGCTTAATTTAATATTATTTTATTCTTGTTGTCTACTCCAGTCACACTATGCAGGGCTGGTTGCAACTTGAAATGCCTTCAGCATAAAATCTTGCTAAAGATCTGAGCGTTCTTCCAACCCGGATGTTAAGGACACGCATTATGCTATATTGACTTTTTTGAGCTTTCAACCATCATCCTATAACATTCTTCCGCTCATCAAAAACTTACCTGGAGTTGTAGTTAGCTACATTCACGCTTGTTTATTGAATTTTGTTTCCTAAGTCATATCTCTCTGAGCCTCAAAAATCACTTTTCCAAATGTTTGGTTAACACTGGTAGAACCCTGAGATCCTCTGTGCTGTTTTTAAGTCCATAAATCATCGGCAAACTCGTTCTGAGCATTTCTGCCATCAATTATGTTCATTAAAACTACAGGATTGTCAGGAGCAAGCTAGCTTTTGCTTATTTCCCCTTGGCAATTCCCTCTACTGCCAGTAGAGGGAGTGTGAACACAGTTATGATGCGGGAACGCCTGACTGAACTAAGTAGTATAAAGTGTGAGTTCAGTAGAAGTTCTTAAACATGAAATGCCAGAAAAGAAAAGTTACTCTAGTGCAACAACAATACAAGGGACAGACCCGCTCCGTCACAGACTTCCAACGAGTTTGGCGAGAAATTGCTTCACGCGCTCTTGTCTTTTGACTTAATACTGCTTTTTACATTTAATTTAATGCTATTTTGCTTTGTCTGCGGTACTTTATAAAAAAAAAAAAAGATAATAATGTATTTTATTTATATTGTATAAATCAATAATCTAAGTGCGGCGGATCCGTAAACCAAGTAATAAAATAACTAAGGCCTAAGGATAAATATTTAAAATAACTGAAACTTCTTTATCACGGAGGAGATTGTATATTGTCTTTGCAGTGCGTGACGTCCAGATCACCAAACACCTGGCCGACACCGAGGTGGATGAAGACTCCGACGCTGTGTTCACCTGTGAGGTCAACTACCCCGACGAGGAGGTGCAGTGGCTGCTCAACGACAAAGCGCTCTTCACCAACGAGCTCAACACCATCAGCCACGACGGCAAAGTCCACAAGCTCACCCTGAAGAACCTGGCGCCTCAAGACGGCGGCACTATCAGCGTTCAAGTGCGCAAAATCAAAGAGTCCGTCACTCTCAAGGTGAAAGGTAAGGAAAACAAAACGGTTTAAAAGATATGTGAGAAATCCTTTTACGGCTTAAAACATAGAGTGACACGAAGACTACTTTTGGTTACAGAGAAATGTGCCGTGTTCCTCAAGTCTCTGGATGACGTTGTAGGAGAGGAGAAAGGCATGATAACATTAGCGTGCGAAGCCTCCAAGCCCAGAGTCTCCCCCACGTGGAGAAAGGACGGGAAGGTTCTGAAGGCCGGACCAAAGTATGAGCTCCTGCACACGGGCAAGTCTCTGGGGCTGATCATCAAAGACGTGACCAAAGACGACGCCGGCGAGTACATCTGCGACCTGGGGACCGAGGCCTCCAAAGCCATGGTCACTGTCAGAGGTGGGTAGAAACCTCGGCTCATTGTCAAGAGTGAATTATGATTTATTTGTCCTCATTTATGATATTTGCTTTACTGTAAACTTCAATATTGATCTAAAAAAATATACAATAATAGAATAATGTTAATTACAATAGAGACTAGTCTGGTTTAGGTCCCAAACCACGGAATTGCTTTCTACTTCACTCACTCACCGTAACACATGGCCTAACCTTGCTTTCAGCCCTCAGAAGGGTAAACCATTAAACATAATACTCTTTTTCTAGTGCTTAGTAATAATCTTTAGCAAATGTACATCATTATTTACATTTTGTTCATTGTAAACTACAAAACAATTGATCTAAAACTCCTTAGTAATACAAGCATGTCCATTGACTTCTTTTCAAAAATGTAAAATTGACAAACCCAACATTTTTAGTGGCATTTCACCTCAGCAAACTGGGGATTTTTCTTTAGTTTAGTTTTAATCTAATATAGGGGCGGGGATAGGGAGTAGGTGAAAAATGACATCTTGTCAGTTGTAGGACAATACAGGATTACGCAAACATCAAATAATACTCTAAGCAAACTTATAATGAGGCTCATACAGGTTAATTTAGGATGATATGCCTCACTTTAAAAGCTTATAACAGTTGTATATTTTTACCACAATCTGCTAATATGTGCCCATGTCTTTCATTCTGCATCCGACCTAGCATTACCTAACATGTTGTATTATGGTCTTGCATCTTTTTGGTAGAATTTCTATATAAATTTGCATTATGTGTACTCTGTTCTAGAAATTGCGATTGGCATCACCAAATGGCTGAAGCCTGCTGAGGCCAATGAAGGAGAGACTTGCAGTTTTGAGTGCATTTTGTCCCGTGAAAGCTCAGACGAGTGCTCCTGGTCCCTGAACGGGGAAACCATCTCTAACGGAGGCAGATACAAAATCAGCTGCAAAGGCCGCAAGTACATGCTGACCATAAGTGATGTAACTCCTGCAGATGCCGGGGAGGTGGTGTTGAGTATCAAAGACCTCTGCTCCAAAGCCTCATTAACAGTCGAAGGTATGATATGATGTTGATTAAATGTGATGATTTTTTAGGTAAAAATGCTAATATAGTTTTAATATTTTATAGGCAAAGCTTCATCTGTTTCAAAAGCACTGGAGAATGTGAGCGTTGTCCAAGGTGAGGACGCTGTTTTCATCTGTGAGGTAACAAAGTCCAGCTCCACCGTCAAATGGGCCAAAGACGGAAGAGCGATCAAGAAGAGCCAGAAGTATGACATCAGCCAAGAGGACACACTCATGAAGCTGACCATCCACAGCGTCTGCGCACAAGACTCAGGGGAATACAGCTGTGAAGTGGTGGGAGGAGCCACCACCAGGGCCACTCTGGAGATCAAAGGTGGACTGCAACTACTATGAACAGCAGCTATCACTGCTTATCTTTAGCCTGCTCTATATTTGACCATTCAACTGAAGTAAGGCATTCCAGTGGCCAGGAGTGTTATTTCCAGCAGTTGCTTTACTGTAATAAGAACAGAGAGTATGTGTAGTAATTAATCACATGTTTTGAATCACTTCCTTATTTGGATATTGTTTGTTTCAAATATTTTACCTTTACCATCCCAATTGTCTACTTGTAAAGACATACATTGAATAATGAAAACAGACATGGCAAATAAGGTGGGCATGAAAAATAAGGTGATGACTAAATACAATAAAAATACTAAATATATACACAAATGTGCAAACATTGGCAGTGCAATGGATAAGTGTTGTTGACATGAGTTATTAAGTGACAGGCATTATTTAAAGTAATGTCATATTCAACAACACTCGGTATTAAGATAAAACATGTCGATATGAATAATTGTTTCCTCTTTTGTTTAGAGCCAATGCACACCTTCACCCGAGCTCTGCAAGACAGCCAGGCTGAGGAGAAGGGCTCTGTGAGTTTGCAGTGTGAAACAGCTCAGAGCGCGTCCACTGTGGTGTGGCTGAAGGGCCACACGGAGCTGAGAGCTGGAGGCAGGTACCAGGTGACTCAGAAAGAGGGCCTCCTGACTCTGACCATCACAGGCCTGGAGGAGCAGGACACTGACATCTACACCTGCGACGTGGGCACCGCCAAGAGCATGGCCAAAGTCACTGTCAAAGGTAAGAGTTTCTGCATGTTTTTATATTTTGTAAAAGTTAATGTGGCTGTAGAAGATCTCAGCTCCTTCCTATTTGTGTCATTAACTGAGACTGAATGAGACTGAAACTGTAATTCTATGTTGAGTTTAAGTTACATCTAACTAACACCAAAAATGTTTTATTAACAACTTGATCACATGTTGCAGCCATGTCTCCTCTCTTTCAAACCATTCCAACCCACTTAAAGTATAGTAGTAAAAATGCTCTCATATGCTTTAATGTCCAAGTACTAACCAGGCCATACCAACTTGCTGATCTCAGAGCTCTGAAGCTAAGCAGGGATCATCCTGGTTTGTACTTGGATGGGAGACCAGAATGCCAGGTGCCACAGTGGGGCGGTGTCTAATGCTGGTGTGTTTGTGAGACTGAATGTGGGACAATGGATGCTAATGAGCCCATGTTCATTTACATTCACTGTCCCCACCAAATAAACAAATTTACATAGTGAGTCAAACAGCCATTAATCAATGAATAAAATCATGCTGATTTTTATAATTTTCTAAATGTATGAAGAATAATTCCACAAACTATTCCACTGGCCTTTTGTAATAATGAAATACTGTATGTACAATGGATTGTTATACCATGGCTAAATCCAAAAGTTTGGATTGCCCAGTGTTACCAGCGACCTTCAGTCAGAAGCTGCAGAGTCTGGAGGCTGAGGAGGGGGCCAGTGTGACCCTGCGCTGTGAGCTCTCTAAACCTGGGCTCTCAGTGCAGTGGAAGAAGGGCACACAGAGCCTGAAGTCTGGAGACAGACTCCAGCTGAAGCAGAGAGAGTGTATGAACGAGCTGCTCATCACCAAAGTGGAGCCAGAAGACTCAGGAGACTACATCTGTGTGTGTGGAGACCAACAGACCACCGCCAAACTCAGTGTCAAGGGTAGGAAGAGGATTATTATACAAAATGAATAACTGTGTCTGATGTTTTGCCATGTCTGTCTTGTGTCATGTAGTATGTTTTTTTCCAATGAACTGTCAGCTGTCAGTCTGCCCTGATTTACACTCTAATTATGAATTGGCCCAAAAGTCTAGATATGTGTCCAGCTTTATATTTGTACACACCTGTAACAGCTTTGTCTGTGTTCTGTCTATGGGCCCAGGGCCGTTGTTTGTCAGAGATTGTCTTAAACTTGTCTGTCTTGTCATTACTTACTAATCTGCTGATGCTCACTCAGCCCTACCAGCGACCTTCAGTCAGAAGCTGCAGAGTCTGGAGGCTGAGGAGGGGGCCAGTGTGACCCTGCACTGTGAGCTCTCTAAACCTGGGCTCTCAGTGCAGTGGAAGAAGGGCACACAGAGCCTGAAGTCTGGAGACAGACTCCAGCTGAAGCAGAGAGAGTGTATGAACGAGCTGCTCATCACCAAAGTGGAGCCAGAAGACTCAGGAGACTACATCTGTGTGTGTGGAGACCAACAGACCACCGCCAAACTCAGTGTCAAGGGTAGGACATTTTGTTTTATTAAGCATTTATTTGTTATTATTTAATAATCCTCTTTTTTAAACATTTGGTATTTTATTTGTATCATGATATTTCCCTTTATGTCAGTTGTATAATATTTTCACATTTAGGTATATACAGTTAGTATATGTGTGTTTTTTAAAAAGTGTAACCCAAAAAGGATGATATAAAATACTGGAAATGTGTGTCATCATTCCTCACAATTCCATGCACGACACATTTAGTTCCTGTACACTGTCTTACTTGCAAGGTGAAATTTATTTACAGGTGGAGAGGCAAAGTTTTGACTGAGGGTGACTGAGGTTGAGACAGAGGTTTAAATAGGAGTGGCCTCAAAAATAAGAGTGGCCACTTACAGACACCAAAGCACATGTTTAGAAAAGATCAGAGCAAACATCATCAAATATACCATACTTATCAGTACCCCAAAAATACTTTGATGTGCAGAGCACCATCTTTATATCTATTTACTGGAAGAAATGAAATGTTAAGAATTATTTATCCTTTAACTTTAAAACCATCACTTAAATTTATTTATTTTTTGCTCCGTTTTCTGCTGCCAAAATGAGGCCCAAGCTTTCTGCTCTCCTTCATGAGCCGAGGATAAATGCACACCTTTTGCTTTTTGTTATTTTTCTGTGGTCTCCAGACATCAGTCACCTCAGAGGCAGGTGACCACAGAAACACAGAAGGTATTAAGGGAGGAAAATGTGCTGCCGCTGTGTCATGAGCTCACTCGTCATTTTGTGTTTGTGCAGTTAACAACATGGCTTCTGTGAAATTACTTCCTTTGAAACTTGCACGTTACAATAAATAGTACAATATCACAGTTGTTATACATCACTGCTATAGTTCTCAAGTGGTCTATGGTCTTCTAAGCTTCTATGTTTCTCATACATCATGTATATTTCAGCCAATAAGCCTGAAGCACCGTCCATAATCTCCAAAGACGAGCAAAAGAAGCAGGTGGTGAATGAGACAGTGGAAGGTAATTCACGGGGAACTTTGTTGTTTGTCCTTTGGCGTCTTTGGCATATTGCTCTACATTATCTGCTGCTTTTGGTCCAGACTGGCTTTTGAAGTGAACTTTGTAGTTATATCTAAAACAGGGGTTGGAACTTGGGTTGTCCCACTACATTTGTTATAGTTGCAGTACAGTTTTAGAGCTGGACACTTGTTTTTGAGATTGATTTTTTTTGTTGCAGTTTGTGATGTGTTTGAAGTAAAACTGTCCTAGTTGTTATTGACCAGCAATTCCTCTTTTTCAGACAGTACAATTGAAGCAGGGTCCAGGCAAAAAGAACAGAAAGTTAAAGAGTCAGTTGAAGGTAATGTACAGACAAGCAGCAGCTGCAAATTTTCATTCTAAGCTTTAGCATTGTGAAAAAGTAGAATAGATGACCTGGCCAAGGGGAAGCAATAAAGACAAATGCAAAAAGGACTTTAAAACATTATAGGGACGGTATATTTTTCTTTATGATCAAAGAACTTTGTTACAGGTTTATCTGCAACCTATCTATGTGTCATCTAGCTAGCTAAACTTAAACTTGTGTACATAATGTGAAGGTGTTTAATCCAACATATATTGTGTCCTGACCAAGCTCCAGGTTATCTCACAGATTACAGTTTAAAGACAATTATTTCTGCAGCCTGGTCTTTCCTGAGGGATAATTCACAGATATGAATCTGAACAACAGGGGACCTAAGATAGACCCTTGTGGTTTCACCATATTATACTGTTTTACACAGGGTCAGATTTTGTGATATTGTATGTGACATACAGTATGAGGTAATATAACATTTAAAACATATTTCATGCCATTCTATTTACTTGTTCCTTGTCTTATATTGTATTTGATTGTCTTTTATTCAATGCTCAAACTACTGCAATTCCAGATGTTTCAACCTTTTATATTTCTCATTATTGTAGCTGTCATGCTGTCATCCACTGGACAGATTACTCAAACTCAGCAGATTTATAAGCAGGAAACCACAACAGTAACACAAGGTACTTGATTTTTTGCAACGCTTTCTGCCGCCAAAATCAGGTCCAAGCTTTCTGCTCTCCTTCATGAGCCGAGAATAAATGCACACCTTTTGCTTTTTGTTATACTTCTGTGGTCCCCAGACCTTTAAGCTATCTGATGCCTTCTTGAAGAAATGTGTTGTGTAAAGAATTATTTATCCTTTTGGCTTTAAAACCATCAGTTTCCAACTCAGTCACCTCAGAGGCAGGTGACCACAGAAACACAGGAGGTTTTAAGGGAGGAAAATGTGCTGCCGCTGTGTCATGAGCTCACTCGTCATTTTGTGTTTGTGCAGTTAACAACATGGCTTCTGTGAAATTACTTCCTTTGAAACTTGCACGTTACAATAAATAGTACAATATCACAGTTGTTATACATCACTGCTATAGTTTCCTCAAGTGGTCTATGGTCTTCTAAGCTTCTATGTTTCTCATACATCTTGTATATTTCAGCCAATAAGCCTTGGGTTGTCCCTCTACATTTGTTATACCTGCTGTACAGTCTTTGAGCTTGATTTTTGTTGCAGTTTGTGATGTGTTTGAGGTAAAACTGTCCTAGTTGTTTTTTTTACCAGCAATTCCTCTGTTTCAGACAGGAGAATTGAAACAGGGTCCAGGCAAAAGGAAGTTAAAGAGTCAGTTGAAGGTAATGTTCAGACAAGCAGCAGCTGAAAATTGTCATTCTAAGCTTTAGCATTGTGAAAAAGTAGAATAGATGACCTGGCCAAGGGGAAGCAATGAAGACAAATGCAAAAAGGACTTTAAAACATTATAGGGGCAGTTTCTTTGTTAGGGACAGAACAAAGAACTCTGTTACAGGTTTATCTGCAACCAATCTATGTGTCATCTAGCTAGCTAAACTTAAACTTGTGTACATATGTGAAGGTGTTTAATTCAACATATATTGTGTTCACGACCAAGCTCCAGTTTGTCTCACAGATTACAGTTTAAAGACAATTATTTCTGCAGCCTGGTCTTTCCTGAGGGATAATTCACAGATAGGAAATCTAAATAACAGGGGACCTAAGATAGACCCTTGTGGTTTCACCATATTATACTGTTTTACACAGGGTCAGATTTTGTGATATTGTATGTGACATACAGTATGAGGTAATACAACATTTAAAACATATTTCATGCCATTCTATTCACTTGTTCCTTGTCTTTTATAGTATTTGATAGTACCTGGTGTGCAGATATTATTTTATTCAATGCTCAAACTACTGCAATTCTAGCTGTTTCAACCTTTTATATTTCTCATTATTGTAGCTGTCATGCTGTCATCCACTGGACAGATTACTCAAACTCAGCAGATTTATAAGCAGGAAACCACAACAGTAACACAAGGTACTTGATTATTTATTTATTTTGCACCGCTTTCTGCCGCCAAAATGAGGTCCAAGCTTTCTGCTCTCCTTCATGAGCCGAGAATAAATGCACACCTTTTGCTTTTTGTTATACTTCTGTGGTCCCCAGACCTTTATTTTTTTAATTAATGGTCTCCAGTCTTTTAAGCTATTTGATGCCTTCTTGAAGAAATGTGTTGTGTAAAGAATTATTTATCAGTTTCCAACTCAGTCACCTCAGAGGCAGGTGACCACAGAAACACAGGAGGTATTAAGGGAGGAAAATGTGCTGCCGCTGTGTCATGAGCTCACTCGTCATTTTGTGTTTGTGCAGTTAACAACATGGCTTCTGTGAAATTACTTCCTTTGAAACTTGCACGTTACAATAAATAGTACAATATCACACTGCTATAGTTCTCAAGTGGTCTATGGTCTTCTAAGCTTCTATGTTTCTCATACATCATGTATATTTCAGCCAATAAGCCTGAAGCACCGTCCATAATCTCCAAAGACGAGCAAAAGAAGCAGGTGGTGAATGAGACAGTGGAAGGTAATTCACGGGGAACTTTGTTGTTTGTCCTTTGGCGTCTTTGGCATATTGCTCTACATTATCTGCTGCTTTTGGTCCAGACTGGCTTTTGAAGTGAACTTTGTAGTTATATCTAAAACATAGAACTTGGGTTGTCCCTCTACATTTGTTATACCTGCCGTACAGTTTTAGAGCTTGATTTTTGTTGCAGTTTGTGATGTGTTTGAGGTAAAACTGTCCTAGTTGTTACTGACCAGCAATTGCTCTGTTTCAGACAGTAAAACTGAAGCAGCGTCCAGGCAAAAAGAAGTTAAAGAGACAGTTGAAGGTAATATAATGACAATTGTCAGCTGCTGCTTGTTTGTAGAAGCTTTAGCATTAAGACAAAGTAGAATAGATGACCTGGCCAAGGGGAAGCAATAAAGACCAATGCAAAAAGCACTTTAAAACATTATAGGGACCGTATTTCTCTATTTTTTTCCTTTTGTTAAGGACAGATCAAATAACTCTGTTACAGGTTATCTGCATCCAATCCTATAGCTATATAACATCTAGCTAGCTAACAGCTAAGCCATTTAAGTCTATTTTACGTATGTGAAGGTGTTTAATTCGACATATATTGTGTTCCTGACCAAGCTCTGGCTTGTCTCACACATTACAGTTTAAAGACAAATATCTCTTTCCTGAGGAAAAAAGGGACCTAAGATAGACCCTTGTGGTTTCAACATATTATACTGTTTTACACAGGGTAAGATATTTTGTGATATTTTATGTGACATACAGTATGAGGTGATATAACATTTAAAAGATGTTTTATGCCATTCTATTCAATATTCACTTGCTCCTTGTCTTTTATAGTATTTGATAGTACCTGGTGTGCCGATATTCTTTTATTCAATGCTCAAACTACTGCAATTCCAGATGTTTCAACCTTTTATATTTCTCATTATTGTAGCTGTCATGCTGTCATCCACTGGACAGATTCCTAAAACTCAGCAGATTTACAAGCAGGAAACAACAACAGTAACACAAGGTACTTGATTTTTTTGCACCGCTTTCTGCCGCCAAAATGAGGTCCAAGCTTTCTGCTCTCCTTCATGAGCCGAGAATAAATGCACACCTTTTGCTTATTATTATTTTTTTGTGGTGCCCAGAATTTTAATTTCTTTGATACTTTTTGTGCGGGCTGGCTTCAAGTAGACGATAGATATTCTACTTTTGTATTGATGCCTAGCAAAGGCTTGCTGCAGTATGTTTGATTCACATTAATCAGTATGGCTTTTTATGGCGCCCTTAAGATGTTGATATTGGCCGGCTATATACTGTAAAGTTATCGCTTGTCTGGTTGTGAAACTTATGGTGTGAAGTCCAAAAGCTTCTACTGTATGAATCTTTTCTGCTTAAAATCAGTGTACAGCTTGGTTATTTTGTCTGGCCAAAATGTTGTCCGCTGGTCTTTCTGTGTCTTAATGAATAATAAAGTTATATTTGATCTTAGTTGCTGAAAAACAAGCAGAACAGAAGCAGAGGACTAAAGATAAAGGTATGGCGCACAATGGCTGCTTTCTAAAATATGAACGCACTACTAAGATTTTAGTGGTGTTTCTATCACTTTAGACATTTATGCATTTATACATGGGGTTACAATGTACATGAATAAGGCCTCAAATCTGTCATAACAGAACCGACGTCGGCAACACCCTCTTTTGAGACCACAAACGCAGTGGAAGGTATGTTTTTATCTCTGTTACTTGGCGTTTGTCTTCTCCAGTTCTATGTGGTTTTCTGAAGCAGGCTTTTGGGATGTGGCTTTTTCTATTCTTGCTCAAGCTTTCATTGTGTTGACCGCAGCAGACTATTTTGCTCCCTGTTGTTTGATTTCTAAGTTGCAAGTGTGTCCTGAAGTGTTGTCTTATTGGGCATGTAGTCCGTCATATAGTGAAGTAAAATTGGGCTAAAATGAATTGCAGCAGAGAAGTCGACTGCTCCAAACGCAGCCTCCGGTGTTGAACCTAAGAAGAACGAGGCAGAGAAGATGAAGGTCGAAGGTATGTTTTCTGCAGCTCATGTTGGGAGTATTCTCTAGTAGTTTCTATAAGTGCTAATCGTCTGTGTGGAGTATTTTGTATCAGGTCTGGACATCATTTTGCATAATTGAAATAATATGAGGCATTCTTACACAATGCAGCCATGACTGTACAGTACTTTATAGACATCATTTAGATGGCCTGAATATTCATTTAGATCCCACACTGAACATTTGCTTTGCTGATAAAATGGTTGAAGATATACTTTTACCTCAGGTTTACTTCTCTGTGCTCTACAATTGTGTAGTGTTGTTTTGCATTGTAGTTGTTTCATCTTCAGACCATCTTATCTTACATTGTAGCTTCCTTTATTGCTGCTCGCAGGATGTATGATATTGTATGTTCCAAGATACATGTGAATCTGTTGTCACATTAAGGATGCGTAAGGTGAAATCTGATGAAGAAAAGCGTATAAATCCAGTATACTTTTTTTAATATATATTTTTTTATAGTATTCAGGCAAACATTGTATCGGAGGCCTTTTGTTCGATTTGTGATGATGATAAAGAAACATAGTGCTGTCCCAATAATATTTGTCCATCGGGAAAACAAATACAAATGGCTTACCTAATATTAATTTAGGACATAAACAAGACAGACTTTTAATCATTGCCATTTAACACAAAAAACCTCAGTCTCAGAACTCTTCTCCAAACCACAAGCTTTTACTGAGAACGGATTAACTGTAGAACTCTCAATGAAATAGACCTGAACTGATCATGAAATTTAAACGTACAGCTCTACAGAAACATGACAGATACTCAATGCATGGTGTAGTATTACAGTGGAAGTAGTAACAAAAATAATATGACTGGAAGTGAAATAAATCAAGCCTGAACTTTGTCATAACAGAGCTGAAGTTGGGCTCCTCCTCTGTTGAGACCACCAAAGCAGTGGAAGGTATGTTTTTGACCTCGTTGTCGCTCTTTGCTTCTGTTGAGATGTTGTTTCGACAAGCTTTTCAACGTGGATCTGTGTGTATTGTTTACATGTGCTTTCATTGTGCGACTTGTAGACATGTTGTTGGATTTCAAATGTTAGAGCACAGTTACAGCATGATAAATGATTGGAATAAGCATGGCAACTGAGATCATGGATTAGATGCTGTATACTATTGAAGTATTCTACAGTGGCGGCTGGTCCATTAAGGGCGTACATTTTAGTCAATTATATATCAAATTGTATTTAACAATTTTTTAACTGCACAAAAACAACATAATTTGTTCAGAATTATGTTATATCATTATTTGGTTGAATATGTGAAATAATTTAAAACAGCCCCACGATGTACGTTGAAAAGAGACAGGCTGCGTCACACAGCAGACCGCAAAGTATCCTATATATATATATATATATATATATATATATATATATATATATATATATATATATATATATATATATATATATATATATATATATATATATATATATATATATATATATATATATATATATATATATATATATATATATATAGGATACTTTGCGGTCTGCTGTGTGACGCAGCCTGTCTCTTTTCAACGTACATCGTGGGGCTGTTTAAAATTGCCCGTGAGCCTGGTAGGAAATTAATGGGACTCTTTAGCCAATCAAGTTCCAAGAAAATGATTACGTCACTATGAGAAAAGCCATAGTAAAACTTGTTCAAATGGGCGATTTCCTTCATCACCCATTTAAGCGTAGTGTATACGCCACGGAGCTACACTGTTTACGCTGGAGACACAGCGTAGCAGGTTCACCTCACACGTGATCATGGCAGCGTCAGGGAAAGGGACGAAAGTGTCCTAAGGTACGTCAAAAACAATTCATAATGAGCTCCTTGACTGTTTGCTGGCTGTGAATAAAAACTATATTCATGATGAAGTGAAAGCGGCTGATTTCCTATCCAAGCCGATCGGACATGATGTGTCGAACCAGTGTAGCACTTGTGCTCCATTAACTTGACACACAGAATAGGATCCTTTTTTTTTAGTTTATCAAGCTGGATAAGGCCAACGCTCAGCATTAAGCATCGCTTAACTTCTTTTCATAAATAGTTACCCTGAACTACATATGTATAACATTTTACATTTTTGTATTGAATCATCACAGCCAAAATTGCTATATGGAAAATTTCCTTTTGGACATTAAAAAAAACCCTAACCCTAATGTCAAATAGCCCCCCTATATTTTGCATCACCAGCCGCCACTGCTATACTAATCATAATTAAAAAATGAAAGATAAAACTAAATAAAAATAAAGTAGAGCTCAGGTGGACGGTCACCACAATTAGACATCCATGTAGTTCCATATTATCATGTAAAGTAAAGTGCTTTTGTGTGTTGCAGTATTTTCTCATGGTGTTTAGTGTTAGTAAAATTGTCTTGAAATGAAATGCAGCAGAGAAGTCTCTTGCTCCAAATGAAACCTCCGGTGTTGAACTAAAGAAGGCGGCAGAGGAGTTGAAGGTTGATGGTATGTCTTGTGTGTTAAATGTTGGTGGTCTTCTGGCTGTTGCTGAAGACCTTATACTGTGTTTGATCATCGCAGCTGCTGAGTTTTATGGAGTCTTACAGTATGTGTTCTTATTATGTTATTATCATAGCGCTTCTAACTTAACACAGGTATAAGTACATGGTTTCTAGCCACTTCTATGTTAAATGTTTTTGTATTTTTTTTTATATCCCTTTTGAGTTGTTAAAATAAGGCCTTCTGACATGCTTGATGCTGAGAAGATATGTTTGTAATGTTTGTGTTGTACAAATGTGTTGAAATGGAGATTTGGATCATGTCTCTGTCTCTGAGCTTCCATTGTTGCTGCTTGCAGTTTGTAAGTGTTGTCTGTTTTTCTTGTTACTTGTAAAGTACACAGATGCAATGTAGTATTGAAATGAACGTCAATTACAGCAGAGATGTCCATTGCCCCTAGTGCAGCCTCCATCATTCCTAAGAAGGACGAGGCAAGAAAGGTGACATTTGAAGGTAGGTTTAGTGAGGTCAATGTGCAACCTGTACAAAGTCTTCTTGCTTTTGGGTATCGATGTGCTTGCATTGTTGGTGATACGATAAACCTTCTGCTGGTAGTATATTTAAGACATCGCGGCTGTCATTCTGTGTCAATGGATACAAATACTGTTGCAAGTGTTGCATTTCAACAAGATCTGGCTCCCTGGCTTTTGTGGATTTGTCACCCCTGACAAAGCAGTGATAATTAGTAGATATTAAAAGCAAAGCTGTTGGTTTTTGTGTTACTGGATGATTGTCGCCCACATCAGTTTCTTCAGGGGTCAGTATTTTCATTTGGTGACCCAGCTGGAAGGTTGACCGCACTGTTAATGTTGTTGCATATTTGTGATGGTGGTCATAAAAGTGGTGTTTCTACATCAGTCTGAGGAGTTGATGATATACTTAAGTAATATGTCGTTGTAATCCCTCATTCGTCCAGGAGTGTTCCATTGTAGAAAAAGCTTCAGTTGTAGTCATCTGGACTCAGTTTAGAAAAGACGCTAAGGAGAACCGCTTGGCCTTTCTTGATTGTTCCACTATCAGAGGAGAGGACGGGAAGCTCCAAATAGAAATATATAGGAAACCCACACACACGGATCAGTACCTGATTTTTAGTTACAACCACCCACTACAGCACAAGCTGGGTGTGATTAGAACCTTACAACACAGAGCTCAAGGTGTGCCCACCAGCTCAGAGGGCAAGAAGAAAGAGGAAAAACACGTCCGGAATGCTCTCTCAGCCTGTGGTTACCCCGCTTGGGCTCTCAACAGAGTAAAGAGAACCAAGAAGCAGGACAAAAGGGAACTGAACAGAGAAGGAAGGGTGTTTCTATCCCTTATGTCTTGGGACTGTCGGAAAAAACTGCAGACAACACGAAGTCCCTATTTATTTTGAACCAGGAAACACTTTAAGACAAAAACTGGTTCATCCTAAGGACAAGATGCCGACCCAAAAACAGAGCAATCTTAATTTATTCGATCCAATGCAGTGAAGAAAGTTGTAAAGAACGTTACATAGGAGAGACTAAACAGCTTCTGCACAAGAGGCTTTATCAGCACAGAAGAAATACAAGTTCAGGACCACAGAGCGGCGTGCATCTCCATCTTGAAGCCTCCAATCACTCGTTTGAAGACGGTGATGTGAAGGTTTTAAGCAGGGAGAAAAGATGGTTTGAAAGAGGAGTTAAGGAAGCTATTTTTGTTAAAAAAGAAAGACCTTTTTTAAACAGGAATGGGGGGTTAAGATTCAACCTTCCTGTAGTCTATAATGGAATATTGACACCCTGGAGAGGTAGAGGACCAGGACATTTGGATGCTAATCAGGTCCTCAGGGTGAGTGAGCCAGGGTCTCACAAAGACAAAGTGGAGATTAATAGCCCATTAAAGGACTGTGTGTAAACAAATAGGCTAGATCGTTAAAAACAAAGGGGGTAAGTTTCTGTTGAAACAAACAACTCTTTCCACTTCAGGTAGGCCCGCCCAATGGGCTGGACTTACTACAGAATAGTATGTCTGAGTTCCCGGCCTAAATTCGCTTATTGACAATGACTCTTGGATGAGAGTTGAAACTGAGTCCAGATGACTACAACTGAAGCTTTTTCTACAACGATATACGTTAGTCACAATACTCCAATTTACCAATAGATTACAGGAAATTACAACTTGAAGGTGCCCTTTCATTAACTCTGCTGTACGACACACACATAATTATTTTCATTTACCCTCCAGTTGTTCCAGTGAGTGTGATTGAGGATCTGCAGAACCAGGAGGCTGAGGAGGGAGGCACTGTCACTTTTCTCTGTAAGCTCTCCAAACCTGGGCTTCCTGTGGAATGGAGAAGGGGAACCCAAGTACTGGGTTTCGGAGAAAAGTACAAGATAAATCAAACTGGATGCAAATATGAATTGCAAATATTTGATTTAAGACCTGGAGACATAGGCAGCTATTCTTGTAACTGTGAGGACACAACCAGCTCCGCCTCTTTGACAGTTAATGGTAGGATGTGCACTTGTGATTTTTGTTACATTTGCGTTTTTGGTGGTGACATATTAATTTTTAACATGTTTTCTTTATTTAATAGCAATTCCAGTCACTTTTACAATGGAGCTTGAAAACCAGTCAGCTGATGAGGGAAACAGTGTTATCTTACAGTGTGAGCTGTCTAAAGCCGGCCTTTCTTTGGAGTGGAAAAAAGGGGAGCTGGGCCTTTGTCCTTGTGCCAAATATGACATTAGGCAGATGGGACCACTGGCTACACTAGTCATCCATGATGTAGACCTAGAGGATGCTGGCTCATACACCTGTGACACTGGGGACAAGCAGAGCAGAGCTCAGCTCATGGTCAAGGGTAGGCTCACAGCTACAATAATATCATATATTTTGGTCTTGTGTGTTTAAGTTAAAAGTTCATTTTGATTTTAAATTAGGGAAGTTAAGG
Organism: Eucyclogobius newberryi; assembly: GCF_026437365.1. Taxonomy (NCBI): domain Eukaryota; kingdom Metazoa; phylum Chordata; class Actinopteri; order Gobiiformes; family Gobiidae; genus Eucyclogobius; species Eucyclogobius newberryi. The sequence goes on from NW_027315746.1 coordinate 26,015,403, forward strand.
ACCTTTTAAAGTTGTGTTAAACCTCTGTTATAGGTATAAACCACACAGGTAGGAATTGCAATGACAAGACACTTGATTCCAGTTAAAACATAGATGTTGTGTGGATGCACATTGTAGTGTAATGTAATATGAGCTTTTTGTGTGGAAAGCTTTGTGTTTTGATTAGAGAAGTCATTCTTCATCCATGATCATCTTTATGGAGGCCATTAGTCACCTGGTCATCCCACTGCTGTAAACTGAAGGTGCCTCTATTCTCTCAGATGTTAACAGTGCCTTTTAATGTTCAATTTTCTCCAGCCCAGCCTGTTCTTTTCAAGACCAAACTGAAGAACATTAGCAGTCAGGCTAGCGAGAGCATCACTTTCCGTTGTGAAATCACAAAATCGGGAGCCTCGGTCATATGGAGTTTTGGGGACAAGGTGCTTGAATCCAGCAGCAAATATCACCTGAAACAGGAAGGAACAGTTGTGCAGCTTGTCATCTATAAAGTGAAGAAAGCGGATTCAGGAGAGTACTCCTGTGACACAGGCAGCCAAAGGACCTCCGCTGTCCTCTCAGTGAAGGGTAGGATTTCAACTTTATTCTATTTTTAACCCATTTCACTTTGACCTTCTTTTGACCAAACCGCCTTTGAGCATGCCACTGTAGCACTTTTCATACACAGTTTCAGCCTTCTTTCACAATATTTTTTACTTTCCTCTTCTGCCCACACAATAATAAATACATTTGAAAGAATAACACAGAACCTATATACAGTATGTAGCATGCACTTTGATCCCCATCTCCTTTCCTCCTTGCACTTTTTATGCACTCTCTTTTTCCACTCTTTTTTTCGCTCATAAACTTGAGTTATTTCCTTCTCAACCTTTACCATCCTTTCCCGCCTTTCCTTGTTGAGTTCACACATTTTCAGCTTTGACTGAATCCTTGAATACTGGTAAATTTCCCAAACAGAAGCTGACGTCTGCATCCTGAAGTTCTTGGATAGCTGCGTTGTGCATGAAGGAGAAGATGTCCGCTTTGAGTGTGTGCTTTCCCATGAAGACGCCCCCGAGGCCCAGTGGAAGCTCCAGGACGTCCCGCTGCAGAACAATGAGATGAATGTGATTGAGACTCAGGGTCCAGTGCACATCCTCACGTTAAGAGGGGTCACTACAGCAGACTCGGGCTCAGTTATTTTTACTGTGGGTAACAACACGTCCACCGCCTCTCTCACTGTCAGAGGTAAGACCAGACAGGAGCTTTTTAAATGTAGTCATAGCAACATAACCCCAAACATGCGACAAAGAACACTTGTTAAGCTAAATCAACTTTATTCAATTGAGTCTTGTTACAACTGTATCATTATTCAAAGTTGTATTTTGATTGAGTCATGCATGTTTGATTATTCCTGTATTGCCCTGTAACTGAGGCTTGAATGCTCAGAAAATCAGTTTTCACTCACCCCCTGTCTCCGTGGGGGGTCAAAGGAAATTAGAACAGTGGTCCCTCATGGTAATGTAGAAAAGTGCTCTAAAATGTGCCCTCCGGTGTTCAAAAGTGGAATTGATATAGATTAGTTATTGTTTTTATAATTGTTTGCATAGTACATCTTTTAAATAGAGCATCTATATGGTAAATAGATGTAGGGTTTGATTTTGACATTTGAGATCAACTGGAAATAGCATCACAGTTATTGTAAACGTCTTGAACCTTCCTCTTTGGCCTCTTACTTGCGTGTCAGCTGGTTCTTTATTGAAAGATTCTGTCTGGTGCATGGGCTCTAATGATTTTGAATCGCTTTGTATATTTCTGGTCCTTTCTAAATTAATTTTCCTTACAGATTGCGTTGTTGTTGTTCTTTATAGAAACATGGTGATTGAATCGTGGAAGCTTTCTGTCAGGTCTTATTTCGGTGAACATCTATTTAAATGCACTGCTCTTTCCAGCAGCCGCTCCAGTCACGTTCAAGAAAGTCCTGGAGAGCCAAGAGGCCACAGAGGGGAGCACGGCCACGCTCTTGTGCGAAACCTCCAGCGCTGACACCAAAGTGACCTGGCGCAAAGGAACACAGGTCCTCATTACTGGAGACAAGTACAGCATCGAGAAGAAGGGCTCCGCTCACAAATTGCTCATAAACAAGCTCAGTGTTGCAGATAGTGGAGAATATTCATGTGATACAGGCGACAAGCAAACCACTGCCTCCCTCAACGTCAAAGGTAACAAGATCCATTTGTGTCTTCACCCTCTCATCCTCTCATCCAATCCATCCCATTTAAACTTGGAAATAACCATTCTGAAGATGTATTTGAAGCAGTGTCAGTAAAGAGCGCTCCCTGAAAGCCGTCCATGATTCCACAGAGCACGTGCGAATCGTCCGGGAGTTCAGGGATGTTACCGTCACCGTCGGTCAGGACGCGGCCTTCGAGGTGGAGCTGTCCCACCCTGGAGTCACCACCGGGCAATGGTGGCTCGGGGACAACCTGCTCCAGAACAACGACCTGAATCAGATGAGCAGCCAGGGCACAGTGCACCGGCTGGTCCTCAAGATGGTCACCACAGACGAGTCCGGAGACGTGGCTTTTGTGTTGGGAGAGGAGAAGTGTGTGGCTTGTCTTCTTGTGGAGGAGAAACACAAAGGTAAAAGACCTTATAGTGTTCATAATAATATAATTTAAAGGGGAAACATTAAATAAAATCAACTTTTATGACGTTTAAACCATCTTGTAATGGTGTTTGCTCATCATGAACAGAAAAATATCTGTTTACACCTAAACCTCCACGTAATTTAAAAGCTGCGGCTTGCTACTGTGAATTGTCAACATGAAGAGGCGGGGCTTATCAGTTTGGCAGTTTTAAACAGGAAGTCAAAGGACCTATTATTTACCTATATATTGCTGTTATTAAATATTTTAGATCAATATTTAAGTTTACAATGAACAAAATCTAATATCATAGCTATACTTTAACACTATGTTCCCGAAAAATGCGCAATAGGTCTCCTGAAGGTAGCAATTTCACAATATCGAATTTTAGTATCACTATCAATAAATCCAGGAAGACACATTTATTGATACCATGAAAATTCCTTTGTTCCCTTGAAATTTCCCCATGTGTGGACAATAAAGGATTATTTTATTTTAAGGATTATCTTATTAGGATTATCTTATCTTTTCACTCACCTACTCTGTGATTCCCATACTTACCATGTAATCAGTTTTACAAAATTGAATTTACTTAAAACATCTGTAACATTTTGAGAATCATTTACATTTCAGATATTGTTGTTTCTAATAATAATCACAATTCTATAATCACAATTCAAAATATTTTATTCAAGATTACACAAATATAATTGTGACGTTTTCTTTTTACCAGAGGCCTTAGTTATTTTTTTACTTGGTTTACGGATCCGCCGCACTTAGATTATTGATTTATACAATAGAACTAAAATAAATTATATATATTTTTTTAATAAAGTACTGCCAACAACCCAAAATAGCATTAAATTAAATGTAAAAAGCGGTATTAAGTCAAAAGATAAGAGCGCGTGAAGCAATTTCTCGACAAACTCCTGCAGAAGTCTGACGGAGCTGCTCCGATCTGCTCTGTGCCCGTCTCTCTGTCTGCTGTGTGCCTTTATATCGCAAATACACATTTTAAACCCGTTTACCACAGCGTCAGTTCTGTCTGTCTAAAACACGCTAAATCTACAGTTACACGCTCCTGCGCACCGCGTATCCCCCTCTCCTCCTCCTGTGGTGCGTTTTGGACAAACCCGGAAGAAAACATCTTTTGAAATTGAAATTATATTTATATTTATATTTCGTCCGCCTGTGCAATATATTTCATCTAAAAATCCGTAAACCAAGTAATAAAATAACTGCGGCCAGACTAGGTTTCAAAAAAAGGTTAAATTCAGTCAAACTAGGTTGATTTTAATTCCTTCTAGTTGCAATTGGCTAATTTGAAGCTAATCTAGTTTCCATTTTTCCAGTGATGATTGTGGAGAAACCTCACAACACATTGGCATTAGAGGGTGAGACAGTGACCTTGGCCTGCACCATATCAGACCCTAATGTTATTGTGACGTGGACGAGGAACGGTACTGTCCTCAAAGCAGGTCTGAAATATGACCTGAAGAAGAACGGAGCCTTCCACCAGCTGCGCATCCACAGCCTGGTGCCTGAGGACTCTGGGTCATACACCTGTGACACTGGGGATGACCAATGTGAAGTAAAGCTCACAGTGGAAGGTAATGAAGTCTGCCAACTCCGGAGCAAAGCTAAGAAACGTCTACTCTCAATCACAAATGTTGTGAGGCCATGTCAACGTCTTATATTCCTGTTTCAAAATCTCATCAGGTGCCCCAGTTTTCTTCCTAAAGGAACTGAAGAACCAGGAAGCTGTAGAGGGCGATGATATTGTCCTGCGCTGTGAGCTTTCTAAGCCTAAGCGTGTGGAGTGGAGAAAGGGAGGTGCGGTTCTCCACTCGGGTAAGCGAGTGAACATAAAGCAGGACAGCTGTGTGCAGGAGCTCCGCCTACTCAACGTGGAGCCAGAAGACACTGGGTTCTACACTTGTGACGCTGGAGACCAGCTTACCACAGCCTCTTTGACTGTGCAAGGTAGCATTTTTTTTTAAATCTTAGATATTTTTGTCTGGTATCTTTGAAGTGTTTAGTTCTCCAAGAGGCTCAGCATCCATATCTGTGTCTGCCTCAACTCGACAGTGAAAGAAGTCTTCATTTTGACTGGTCTTAAGACAACTGATGTGTTTGTGGGGGAGTGGGCGACCTTCTCCTGTCAGCTGTCCGGCAGGGCGCCTGGTGCAGTGCAGTGGTGGCTGGACGGCACACTGCTGGAAAACAGTGCGTTTAGTGAGATAGGAATGTGCTCGGGACACATCTATACGCTGACCCTCAAGAACCTGGCCACAGACGACTCGGGCACTGTCATGTTTAAGATGGGCAGTCTGCTCTCCACGGCCAAGCTCTTAGTCAAAGGTAGTACTTTAAGAAGAGCTACTATATCCAGGCTGAGACAAAGAAGGCTTTACTTAATGGATATGAACATCTAACTTCCCCAGCTTTTTAAAAGTTGCTTAACCGAAATGCTTGCTTTTCAGCAATGCCTTTGGCAACTTTTTGAACATTATTATTTCACCAGCTCCTTGTGGATTTTGCATGATCAGATCTTTATTTTTTACCACTAATATTATATCAATTGCCATGCGCTGGACTTGATATAGTAATTGTCCAATCCAGTGGGTGCAGCAACACATTCCATGACAAAATTGTTCAACCTCTCTACACATTCTGTCTACTCTGTCAGCTGGGCTGCCAAAAACATGACTTTACAGACATAATCACGGTTATGTTTTCACATCATGTTTTTATAAATCTACACACACTGAACTAAGGTCTAGTCAAATTATTGTAACTTTAACTCTTTGCTGACACTACAGAATGTTGTCACTGAGGAGGGCTTTGTATCCAAGGAGAGGAGGATTTAGATTTTGGACAATTGTGGTGGTGACGTTTTGATGCGATGAGGACTTCTGGGTGTAGTTTAACACTGAGACGGTTGAGAAGTTGATGCTTTCAAAGGCAAACAAATGAGATCTGTTGAATGTTACTTTCTTACTTACAGTGAGGAAAGTAAGTAATTGAACACCCTGCAATTTTGCTTGTTCTCCCAGTGGTCTGACATTTTCATTGTAGGTGCAGTTCCACTGTGAGAGACAGAATCTAAAAAAAATGTATGTTATTGCGGCAAATAAGTATTTAAACACCTGCCAATCAGCAAGAATTTTGGCTCTCAAAGACCTGTTAGTCTGCTGTTAAAAAGTCCACCTCTAATCCACATATGAAACTACAATAATAGGACCTTTTAAAGCTTGTTGGCTGCATAAAGACACCTATCCACCCCACAGTCAGACTCTATTACTACAAAAGAGCTGTCAAAAGACACCAGAGACAAAATTGATTGACCTCCACAAGGCTGGAAAGGCCTACGGGGCAATTGGCAAGCAGCGTAGTGAAAAAAGATCAACTGTTGGAGCAATTGTTAGAAAGCGGAAAAAGATGACTCTCAATCTCCCTCGGACTGGGGCTCCATGCAAGATCTCACCTGCACGGGGGGAGCTGGTCAATGACCTGAAGAGAGCTGGGACAGTTTAAGGTAATACACTACGCCGTCATGTTTTAATATCATGCATTGCACAGAAGGTTTCCCTCCTTTAGTCAGCACATGTCCAGACTCCAGGCCCATCTGAAGTTTGCCAGTGATCATTTGGATGATCCAGAAGAGTCATGGGAGAAAGTCATGTTGTCAAATGAGACCAAAATAGAAACGTTTTGTATAAATTCCACTCGCCGTGTTTGGAGGAAGAAGGAAGAGTACCATCCCAAGAACACCATCTCTACTGTGAAGCATGAGGGTGGAAACATCATGCTTTAGGGGACAGGATCACTGCACTGTATTAAGGAGAGAATGAATGGGGGCGTGTATTGTGAGATTTGTGGTGACAACCTCCTTCCTTCAGTCAGAGCATTGAAGATGGGTCATGGCTCTTCACACATGACAATGACCCGAAGCACACAGCCAGGATAACCAAGGAGTGGCTCCGTAAGAAGCAAATCAACGTCCTGGAGTGGCCTAGCCAGTCTCAGACCTAAATCTAATAGAAAATCTTGGAGGGAGCTGAAACTCCCTTGTGTCGTGTTGCTCAGCGACAACTCTAAAACCTGACAGATCTAGAGAAGATCTGTGTGGAGGAGTGGGCCAAAATCTCTGCTGCAGTGTGTGCAAACCTGGTCAAGAACTACAGCAAATTTTTGACCTCTGTGATTGTAAACAAAGGCTTCTGTACCAAATATTAACACTGATTTTCTCAGGTGTTTAAATTTTAGATTATGCCCCTCACAGTGGAAATGCACCTACGATGAAATTTCAGACCCCCCATAATGTCTAAGTGGGAGAACTTGCGAAATCGCTGGGTGTTCAAATACTTGCTTTCCTCACTGTATGTGGTCTTCACTATAATATAGTCACTTATAGACTCTCCTGCTGTTATCTGCTGTAACTTAACAGCTTGAATTTACAATATTTAGTTTGATAATAGAAAATGCATGATCGTGATTATGGTCAACATGCAGCCCTCTAGATTTTGATTCAAATGGACAGTCCTGACTTTGATGATGAAATATTGTATATATTGTATAAAGCTTTGTTGAGCGTAAGGTTCTGTTGGACTGTGGTAAAAGTGCTGCTCCACCCATCCACTCTCACCTGCTGCTCCATGACGCCATGTTCATCCTTATACAGCCCATAACATCAAACCTTTTCCTGTAACTCTGAGCCTGACTTTGACTAGTGCACTTTCCATGCCCATATACATTCATAAGCTCTTATTGTTGTAATGCTGACAGAAAGGCTTATGTACTTGCCCTTTCTGGTCAAGTATCACCAATAAGTAACATTATTCAATTGAAAGTGACTGAAATGAAAACTACATTTTTTTGGGCAAACCAACCTATGGATACAATTTAATGAAAAGACTAATAAAGGGAGGGTTGGGCTTAGCCCCTCTGTCAGCAGGCATGTCCTGTGCATGTGGCTCCTCTGTGCTGGCCTCATGACCCTGGCCTCGCCCTCAGATCCCACAGTGGAGGTGGTGAGCGCGATGGAGGACCTGCGGGTGTTTGAGAACCAGCCAGCTCAGTTCATCTGCCAGTACTCCCGGCCGGTCAAAGCCGAGTGGAGGAAAAACGGGCAGCTTCTGCAGCCGGACGGCAGGAGAGTGGTGGTGGAGCAGGACTGGAATGTGGCGCGCTTGTTCATTAGCTCCGTGTCCGCTGAGGACAGAGGCACTTACTCCTGTGAGGCTCAGGGCACTTGTGTGGTGGCAACATTGCATGTGGAAGGTGAGCTGCCCTCCACATGAGAGCGACCATCTCAAGGGTGTGTTCACTCTAGCACTGTTTGCTCACTTTAATTAAAGCCGCATTCATTTAAGCAGGACACGGCTTTATTTATGAATGTGTGATTACTTTATTTTCTATTTGAATTAAAAACGTCTTCGTCCAGGGTGATTAAAATAAAGTGAGCATAGCTGCCAAAATTTGAATTACTTTATATTCAAAGGAACAAACATAAAACAAGCATGTTTCTATTGAGATAAGGTGGAGAATCAATTAATCACATAAGAAATGACTATGTTATAATTACATGCAACTGAAAAGTGGACATTTGGCATTTGACATTTTGATCTGACCTTTCACTGCACTGGCTCAAATCAATCAACTTGACTGCTTAATGTGAACACACCCTAATTCTCCTGTCTTATCCTCTATTGTTAATTGTTTCCCACTATTTGTGTTTTGATACTTTATTTAGTATGTGGGTGAATAATTGTCTTTTTCTTTTCTTATCATAGACAAACCCATCACCATTGTCCAGAATTTGGAAAACATGGAAACGTTTGACGGGGGTGAGGCCCTGTTTGAATGTGCCCTGAGTCGGCCTGAGACCAAAGACTGTCGGTGGCTGTTGAACGGGACACCAGTGAAAGAGTCTCCAAATGTGGAGGTGGTGTCGTTTGAGAGTGGCCTCCGTCACCTGCTCCTCCTCAAAGAGTTGCGTGTGGAGGACAGCTGCACCGTGACGTTCAGAGCTGGCACGGCGTCCGCGTCCGCTCAGCTCACAGTCAAAGGTGAGACCTCACACAACACTGGATCAACACATTCTGGTTCCAAATGTCTCTCTCTGCTTTGTTCTTATATGTATACATACCATCTTTAAACTGTCAACAAAGCAGCAAGCACATAATAAATGTATTAAAAGGTTTTGATATCTTATTCCAAGCATCATCCACAATGAGGGTGACCACTTGTCCTGCTTTTGGTTGTTCTGTAATTTGGGCTTCTGTCTTGCGTCCCGCATGTCTACATTATGTCCCGCCTTTTCATGAATTGAAGTTGATTTTAGTTAGATTATAAAGCACTGAAAACCGGAGCGCCTGGAGGAAACTTACACAGACACGGGGAGAACATGCCAACTGATCAAATAATCAAAAAGCAAACCTTCTCATCAGGCTGCGCTTCTTTCTAATTTAGTCAGAATAAAACGGACATCAGAATGATCATGACGTGTGGCGGTGATCAGTGATGCACGGGCAGTGGGCTCGTGGTGCGGGTCGGGCCAAGAAAGTATCATTTCACACCAAGACAAGTTGGCCTGGCTCATAAAAGGCTCACAATGACCACGGTCTAGTGTATTTGTGGTTCATCTGCACTTCTGCATTTAGTTAATATCTTCATCTGACTCGTTTCTTTGTGAATATGTGTCAGATTGTAATAAAACACACATCATTTTGCATCTTAACACAGAAAACAGTTCTGTGCTGCCCCAACTCCGTCAGCCTTCCTCCACGTCTGCTCTGCTCTTTCTACACTGGGCTCCAGCATTTTTGGAGCGAGAGAAAACGAAGGAAATGCGCCAGCTTCCAGTTAATTTCGTACAATTTCTTAAAACTCCCTCATCTCAGACAGAGAGCCTGAAGGTTTCATGTCTATTAGTGACCTGGGCTATAAGCTTACATTTCATTTTAATTGAGTTATTATATCAAGTTGTAACTGTCCCACCATGTCCCTCCAAATACCATGACCTGTCCCACATTTGCAACTTTTTCAGGTGGTCACCATATCCACAATAGACAAATATGGTCCACCATTAGATATATTAGATTACATTAGATATATTCTCAGACAAACGTTGGATTGTTTTGCAGCATAATCACGTATTTACTGTCGTTACAATGTTGTGCTTGACTTCTGTTCCCTGACTGGCAGGCTGGCAGCTGGATGTTGTGAAGGCCTTGGAGGACAAAGTAGCTGCAGTGGGAGAAAAGGTGGAATTCTGCGTTGAGCTCAATGAGCCGGTGCCGATGTCTGAGGTGATCTGGTACACCAACGGAGTAGAGCTGAAGCCTAGTGACCTCTGGGCCATGAAGGCCGAGGGCAGCTCCTATTGTCTGATCCTGAAAAAGGCACCTCTTATGCCTCAACAGGAAATCACCTTTGCAGCCAGAGATGCACTGTCTTTGGCTAAGCTTTCCATTATCAGTAAGTACCACAGATTCCACAAGAAGAATTTTGAAGTCCAAAACTAATGCTTCGATTGTGTGTCGTACTTAGCTGTACCTGACCCTCCAGAGGATCCTGAAGTCTTAATTAAGTCCAACCAGTTTGTGAGCCTGTCATGGTTCACCCCTCTACACAACGGAGGAAGTCCTATTCTGGGCTACAGGGTGGAGATGCGGCTGGTGGACAGTGTCCTGTGGATGCCTTGTCACACAGAGCCCGTTTGTAACACAGAGTTTGTGGTAGAAAACCTGATGCCTGGGGCAGCATACAGGTTTAGAATGGCAGCCATCAACAAAGCCGGGGCAGGAGAGCCTGTGGAGCTGCCCCAGACTGTGCAGCTCGGTGAGTCTGTGCTCTTTATTTCAGCACTTATGTAAAGAAAACATAAAGAAAATGTTAAATACACAATCTACTTTGGGTTATGATGGTCAAATTGTCATGGGCACATTATTATTTGGGGGCAATTCCTTTTTTTTGTAAATATCTGTATAGATCAGAATAATTGCATAAATAATAATAAAACATTCAAAGACCATATTTAAAAATGATTAAATGCACACATTTTCTTTTACAGAGGAACCTAAAAAGCCAAGTGTCTCTCAAGGTAATACTTTAATTCCTGTTTGCAATTTTGCTTCATTGATTTTACATAGCACTATATAAAGTACTGACTGGGCTAAATAATTGTGATCTACTTGTGTAGATGAAAAGCCAAAGAGTGACCTTGGACAGAGCAGTCTTCCTCCAGAGGCTGCTGCTGAGGATCTGGCCAAAAAGAGTCAGAAGCTCACTCTGGACTCCACCTCAGTGCAAACAGAGGAGCAGAGCGAAACTAAAGCCGCCCAACAAGAGCTAATCACTGCAGTACAGACTGTGGACGTGAAGACCTCTGAGAAGGAGCTGGCGGTCACCTCAACGACCAGCTCCGAGAGTGAGGCATCGCTCGTGTCCTACCTCAAGGAAAGCAGCACCTCTACAGTCGCAGCGGCACATGTTATCACCACCGAACAAACACTGGTTTCTCAGACTATCGTCCAGCAGACAGAGGTTAAAACAGCTACAACCAGCACTACACTTGAGGCCACTGCAGTCTCCACAGAGGAAGTCATGGAGATCAGCAAGGAGGACGAACCGGAGCTCACAGAGGCCGCCGTCAAGATCCAAGCCGCGTTCAAAGGCTTCAAAGCCCGCAAAGAGATGAAGCCGGTGTTCAAAGAGGTGTTCAAAGAGCAGACTAAGGAGCCCAGCGGCACCATCCACCTGGAGTGCGTGGCGGAGGGCAAGCCGGAGAAAGTGCGCTGGCTCAAAGACGGCGAGCCCCTGACCGACGGCAAACACCACCACATCGACATCTACAACGACGGCACGTGCGCTCTGGTGATCACAGCCGTCACCACCAAGGATACGGGCGTGTACACTTGCGAGGTCACCAACAAGTTCGGCGTGTCCTCTCACGGCGCCAAAGTCACAGTGGGCACGGCCAGGGAATCGTCCGGACGCAGACCCCTGACCGTGGGCTACAGCGCGGACAGCGAGCCGGAGAGTTCGTCTGGAAGCGAGATGGACGAGTCGCTGAGGCAAGCCAGCAGACGCCTACGCAAACTGTGGCGCACCCGCCTGCCGCCCGACGTGGAGGAGGAGCCGTTTGTGAGCGCCGACGAAGGAGAGCTGAAGACGCCGGACCCGCATTCTTACAGAGAGGACGAGAACTACATCTACATAAAGTTCGACACCCGCTCGGATGCAGAGGTGGCGTCCAAGAGGTTCCAGGAGATATTCACGGTGCATGGAGTCCCGGTGGAGACGACCATAATAGAGGCGAGCTTGCAGAAGGTGGAGCTGAGGATCAGGAAGATGGAAAACTCGCAGGATGGCACGGAAACTCCCACTCCAGATAAACAAGCTCCTGCCTTCATGACTGGGGCTGCTGGTGAGAACTGTTTATGTAAGGCTTGTCAAACTAGTCATTACTATATTGTTTAAAAAAACTTTGTGTCGACTATTGAGCCTATTGGTTCAATACTAGTACTTGGTTGATCCATTTTTATCTCTATCACTTACTGTGCACTCACTGATAATTCTACTCAAATTGACTTTTGGTTTCTTCCTTTTTTTTTTTTCTTTTTTTTTTTTTTTTTTTAAGAGTGAACTTTATTGATCTCAATATTGAGAAATGTTGTTCTGCAGCTCTGAAGACACAATAACACTCAAGATATGCACAAGGAATAATAAAAACAAAAGTAAAAGAAAGAAAAATTCTGAAATATAATTTAGCAACCCTGGGATGGCCTCTGTACCCGTCTAAGGCCCAAAGTTACTGGGAGTCACTCCCAGTCACTCCAGTCACCTGCGACCCCGAACAGGAACAAGCGGCGGGAAACGAATGTATTATTTTCTAATGTCTATATGTTTAGCACTCAATATAAAGCAATAACAATCAAATCAAATTTAATTAATTGAATAATTAATCAAAACTATTTATGAAGACACCACTAATTTTTTCTGTTCCAGACCATCTATTTTTTTGTTTAAGAAAGAGGCAGATAGTATAAGATTAAAAAAAAAATTCTGCTCCTTTAGGATTGTGTTAGTGGACTTTTAGATTGTTTAAATTATATGCATAACTGTGCATAAATATATCAGTCCTACAACACAGTGCAGAATCATACTATATTACTAAATGACATTATTATAAACATATTATTTGTCCCTAATAAAGCTAACTGGTTATCATTTTTACTCTTGCGCCTAAATCTAAATAATGTACATTAAAATGTCAGAAAATCTTGTCTTGATTGCTCCACATAACATCTTCACATGGGTCAGATCTCTTCTTTCTTCTTTGCACTCTTTCCCAGCTGCCCCAGTGTTCCTGACCGAGCTGCAGAGCCAGGACGTTCCTGATGGTTACCCGGTCAGCTTTGACTGCGTGGCCATTGGCAAACCCGCTCCCACAGTCAAATGGTACAAAGACGGCAAACTGCTGGAGGAGAACGACCACTACATGATCAACGAGGACCAGGAGGGGCGCCACCAGCTCATCATCACCTCCGTGCTGCCCTCGGACATGGGCGCGTACCGCTGCACCGCCGAGAACAGCAGCGGCATCACGGCCACCAAAGCCGAGCTCAGGGTGGACAGTAAGTACATCATAGATCAGGCATGTCCAAACTACGGCCCGGGGGCCAAATGCGGCCCTCAGACTCATTTCTGTTGGCCCTCCGGCTTCCTGCTGTTGGTCCAAACAACAAAAAGTAGTATTTTTACTTTAACATTTGGAAACATTCATGCATTGTGATGTTATACCAACCTAATATTAATGTTCCGAGTCTTATTAAAGGTGTGGAGGCTCATCGAAAATATATCAAATGCAAAACTTCACTTTAATAAGTAACAATTCGACATTGTCAGGTTGTTTGTGGCCCTCTGCTGCGTAGAAGTTTCAAAATGTGGCCCTCGGTGAAAAAAGTTTGGACGCCCCTGTCATAGATACTTCACGACGGCATTTGTTTCTGAAAATACGTCTTTGTGGAACCACCTCATCCACCTGCAAGAGACTCATTACTTTTTTCAATGTCAGATTATTAACAGAAATAGGCTGCAATACAATCCCAATTTGCTGAACCAAAAACTGTTGATTGATTTACTGGGAGAGGAGACAAGTGTCATATCCTGCGTCATTTCTATTTGTAAAGCAAAATGTGTGTCAGCGGCCATCGCTCAGATTGTTTAGTGACTTGTAAACTCATGCGCGTTGGTAATAATAAAATCAATATTTGTTTTTACAGTGTCTTGCAGCTCAGATTATGACACGGCCGCCGACGCCACAGAGACGTCTTCATATGTCAGTGCGAAGGACACATCCAGGTAACACTACGTAGATTGAAATGTGATGCTAAATTTAAAAAGGCAATATATTATTCTTTTTCACTTACTTATTTTTGAACTACTAACAATAAGATAAGCAGATCATCATTTTACACTTTGTTCTTTACATGTTTCATTTCTGGGTGGGGATAGGTGGTAAGATTAAGCAGAAAACTTTAAGCACATTATTGATGAATTGAAAGGAAATATAATCTCACATTTTCTTTTTTATCAAGTACAACAACAATTAATCAACTGACCATGACCATATAAAATAATAGTTATTGTCTTAGATTGAGCATTGTAATCGTAAACAAAGACAAAACAAAAAGACAGTGGCATTATTAAATCAAAATGTAAAATTTTGTCAATAATATTTATTTATTTCAAACCTGCATATGACATAGTTTACAACACATATTTCCAGCAATTATAAAAACATACAGAGAAACTGCCTGGTTTGAAATGATACACCAGATATACATCTGTAAATATTCTTTCTAAAAGCCTTCATTCACCAGATTTGAAACTTTATTTGGTTGATAATGAATTTAAAAAGTCTCAATGGACGATAGAAATAATCAATTTACTGGTCGACTACTAAAATATTTGTTTGTCGCCGCCCTGTTTTCACCCACCCATAACTTAGAACTTGAAAATCTACCCTTACTAAATGACAGCTACACAACTTATCAAAACGTGTCATATAGGGTGTGTTATGTATATGATAAGTACTGTATTTTGTTAATGTGCAAACAGGGAAACAGAAACCTTTGAGTCTGTCACTGAAGACGACCAGCTTCCTCAAGTGGTGGAGGAGCTTCACGACCTCCACGTCAGTCCAGGCTCACCGATCGTCAAGATGCAGCTCCGAGTAAAGGGTATGAACTCCGGCATATTTCATATTTAATAACCGCAATCACTGAAATCACCTCATCTCTTACCCATGTATGTCCTTCAGGATTCCCCAAACCTCGAGTTTACTGGTTCAAAGACGGCCAGCCCCTGCGTTCGTCAAAGAGAGTTGTTCTGCTGGCCGAGAGGGATGTTCACGGTGTGGAGATCGTGGAGGTGACTAAAGAGGATATGGGCGAGTACTCTGCCTTCATCAGCAACGCAGCCGGGTCAGCGTACTGCTCTGCTCGTCTCCTGGTGCTGAGTATGTTGACCATTGTTATTTATCGTTACGCACAATTCACTGTCTGTTATAACATTGTTCCGTCATCAAAAACAAGTCCTCTCCTCTCTGAGCCTCAGAAAACACTCCCCAGTTTTGTGACATCATAGGTTAAGCTCCGAGATCGTCTTTAAGTCTAGAAATCATGTATCATGATTTAACGATTATTCATGATTAGTCCTCATTTGTCCAGGAGTGTCTCATTGAAAATCATCCCTCACCTAAAATCGTCCCTTGCAGAATCTTTTTCTACGATTATTCATGATTATCGAGTTTGTGAACTTTCTGAAACTCAAAATAAAGTTAAATATATTTACATTTAGGTATATTTTTTGAACAATAGATTGAGCTAAAAAGACTTCTTCTTATTTGGTTCTTACGATAAATTATAATCACTATTATCAATTAACCCAATATTCTTGACCTCTCTCCCGTCAAATCACATTCATTACAGCTGCGCATTAGCATTAGCATGGTGGGGGCAAGCTAGGTTTGTTTAGCTCCCCGTTGTAATTCCCTCTGCGGCCAGTAGATGTAGCTCAAACGCTCTGACGTGAGAAATGCCTGACTGATATGAAGTTTAAAAGACGACAATTTATATTTATTGTTGATTTTTACGTAATATTCTTGCGTATATTCTTCTGATATATACAATGTGTTTCTTAGATCCAGGAGAGATGCTTCCTCAAGATAAGAAGGACTCCAAACTACCACTGGTGCCGCCACGTTTTATCGAGAGGTTCCCCAACAGGAAGGTCAAGCAAGGAGCCAGCATTACTCTGTCTGTCAAAGTGGAAGGTGTGCTGTGCTTTTATACACATTAAACACAAATACTTCATGTCATTTCACAGTAATTACAGTTGATTTGATTCGTTGTAGGTTCTCCCACTCCTACTATTAACTGGCTCAAAGAAGAGTCCGTGGAGGATGTGTTGTGGATCAAGCCTGACACTAAAGGGTACAAGATAGCCGGCTCCGGGCGCCAGCACAGCCTCATCTTAATGGATGTGGGCACAGAATACAGCGGGGCCTACACGTGTATCGCCACCAACAAGGCCGGCCAGTCCATCTGCACTGCCCACCTCGAAGTGGACCACTGTACACTTGATGCTCTACACAAAACATAAGATACAATATATTTATTTCTGATTTATTTATGGGTTTGTTCATTTCCTTTTTGCAGCACCAGCACAGCCAAAGAAAGAGGCTAAAGCAGCAGAGTAAGTTCCTCTTATTCTGCACAGTATGGAATCATGTAAGTAAAGGGAAAACTGAAGGTTTTGCTTCTTAGGGTTGTTGGAATTACAGTAAGTCCACCAGCAGAGGAAGCAGCCAGACCAAAAGGTACTGAATAATTTCACTAATATTCTGAACAAATAATAGAACGTATTATAGATTGTAAAATGTCTCATTTGCTTATGTCATCAGAGACAAGGATCCCGTACCTGGGTGAAGTCGGGACTGAGGAGTTCCTCATGAAACTGACCTCCCAGATCACTGAAATGGTGTCTGCTAAAATCACACAAGGTACACACTTTCTGTGTTCTTCTACACAATCTCCAATAACTCATGGTCCCAAACAAAGTTCACCCTGAATCCAAATTACATACTTCACTATTCAATTGTATTTGATAAAACTGTGTGTGTAATAATTAACTGTTGAGTTACTGAAATGGACTCTGACAAGTCATTTCTGATGCATATATGTTATATATATGTTTGTTGTCTTTGCTTCTGACACTGCTACATGCAATCAATGTGCATCACAGTGATGTCATTCAAAACCACTGTTTGAATGGGAAGTTACCGTCCCTTTAGTTTGGCTGCTTATCAAATGCTTCTGCCTTTATGTGGTCCTTGGATAAATTGCAATCGTCATGTAACTGAATCAAAGAATGAGTAATCATCACATTAAGATTGAAAATAGCAGTAACAGTTCAAAGTATAGGATTTCTCTTTACCATCATTAGTTTAGTGCCAATAAGAAGAAAACAAACAATATAAATATAACGAGTCTAAGGACCAAGGAAATGCAGTAAAGGGCTAATTGTAGAGCATGTGGACCACCTGAGTCCTGTGCTTCATGCTAACGTCACTCATTCACCATTCATCCTTTAGTTTACAAGCAAGTGACAACTCATTGAATCAATGTGTTATTCAGACAGTCCACAGAATCAGGAAGTGCTCCAGTGGATGAAATCTTGGCCCAAAAACACCAGTATGTATCTCAGTGCACTACCTCACTATGTGCTTTTAATGCAAACGTTTAGCATTTAGGGAAACCATTATGGCCTATTAACAGAGATGGATTCATATGTACTTTTATATCAGGTATATTTACTGAATAAACCTGTTACATGTCCCACTATTTTATTACACTCTTATGTGCATGTTTCTGCATGTTAATATCATCTTTATATTTTTACATAGGTTTGGACTGACCACCCAAAGGATATTGTGTGCAGAAAGGCATGTGTGTTTCTACTTTCTACTCAACCCACTGTGCTACTAATGAGTAATGCATGAGGTAACAAAGGCGACACAGAAAAGCTAAACTGCCGCTGTAGTATTTGTGAATGAACCTCCAATAATAAGCAGCAGCTCAGATTTGTCCAGGACATTTGAATTGCTCTGCTGCCAATATAAAACAGGACTAATACAGCGTAACCTTTGTCCCACATGAACTCTCTGCGTGCTGGACAGCCTCTTTGCGGGTCCCCGGTGCCGATAGCGACGATGAAACCAAGACCCCCACGGCCACTCCTCACCACGGCCGCTCCAGGCCCGCCTCCCTCATCGCTGACTCCTCCTCCGAGTCCGACGAGGGGGACGCCCGCGGAGAGGTGAGCTCACACTTCACCTGTGCAAAGTCACCAAAAGCAGCAGCGCAGTAATCCTGTCTTGTGCCGTACGGGCTCTTCGGCAGATGTTCGACATCTACGTGGCGACGGCGGACTACAACCCGACTATGGCGTGCAAAGAGTCCATCTCGCTGAAAGAAGGCCAGTACGTGGAGGTGCTGGACTCTGCTCACCCTCTCAAATGGCTGGTCAGGACCAAACCCACCAAAACAACGCCGTCCCGACAAGGCTGGGTCTCTCCTGCCTATCTGGACAAGAAGCTCAAAGTGAGTCCCAGGACCAGATGGAATAGAACAAAAGAATATATATTTGTCCCACAAGGGGGACATTTCAGTGTTGTAACAGCGAGGAGTGGAATAAGAAGGCTGACACTTTGCTCGGTGGTGGTGCAGTAGTTTAAAGCGCTGCACATGTGTGGTTGTTACGGTCTCTGTGTCGTAGGTTGGATTTCTAAGATAAGATAAGCCTTTATTTGTCCACACAATGGGGAAATTTTGGTGTTGCAACGCAAGTAGGTACAAAAGTAAAAGAACAGATAACTTATAGAAAGCTTTAGAAACACTCTTAATAGAAAAGCTCTTATAAACAAAACATTCATAGACAAAAAAACTCTCATATTCTTAATAAGGAATAGAAAGAAAAGTCATTAAAATAAAATAAAATAAGATACAAAATAGTAATAATTGTGGCAAAAGTAAACACTCTTATTTACAGCAGTTATCTGGACGGAGAATATTGCACCAATACCTCGGAGTATTGCACATGAATATGACATTATTGAGTATGAATATGACCGTATTGCACATGATTAGGTCAGTATTGCACATGATTATGTCAGTATTGCACATGGGTATGAGAGTATACACGTGTTCAGGGCTAACAGTGTTTGTTGTAAAGTCTGGCAGCAGCTCTCACACAGCGAGGAAGAGGTTTTGCAGCTATTTCCTTCCTAAAAAAATCAACATTGTCATCGCCCGATTTGGAACCTGGCCCATTTGGCACATCCTTCATTAAACTACTTTTATTGTGTGTTCTGTCCGATGTGGCCTCAAGTACACATGTTTAGAGAACAGAGGAAAACTGAACAGAGGAAAAATAAGGTTTGTCCCAAGTATGATGACTTATTTGGGCATGTGCAGTTAGAACACATTTTGGAGAATCGGTTTCCAAATCGGGCAATGACGGGGACAATACAGGTCCACCAGATCTAAACCTGGTCAAAAATAAATCATTCAAGGTATTAAACAGTTCATAAACCATTGTGTTTGTAGCTCTCTGCTGACGCTGGCGACCTTCCCGAGGGCCACGTAGAGGAGGTGTCTGAGGGCGAATACAAGAGGAAGTTGTTGTACGTTTTATCCAGCTATACTTCATATTTATGTTTCATTGTTTTATAACCAATAATACAGTTGAATAATATGTTTACTGTTTTTAGCCAACTGATCCAGGACTTGGTGAACTCGGAATCTCAGTTCATCAAAGAGGTGGACTTCTTCACCTCTCACCACCTGAAACATGCAGAAACTCCAGAAGCACCGCCAGATGTCACTGACAACAAAGACACCATATTCAGGAACATCCAGGATATCAAAGTCTTCCACAACAGGTCTCTTCTCTCACCGCGCCGTCGTAGTCTATTATAAATCAGAAGTGTTTGATGACCTGCTGTGTGACGGTTCCAGAGCATTCCTCCCGAAGCTGAACGAGTGCGAGACGGACGACGACGTGGCCATGTGTTTCCTGAAGAATAAGGAGGGATTTGAGAAGTACCTGCAGTACCTGGTGGGCCAGAGCCGGGCCGAGGCCATTGTCAGTGATAAGACTGTCCACCACTTCTTTAAGGTACTTTTAGAGCTTAAGTTGTTTTTGTTGTTTCTTTATGTCATTCTTATTACCGCCATGTACTTCAAATGTTGAAAGTGGGATTGGTCGTAAGTTTTCTTTAAGGTACGTCTTGTAACTTTTCACCTTCTTGTCTCCATGGAGATGTTATTGCTTTGACTGGAATGTTTTACAGTATGGCATTAAACTTATTCATCTTACATTTATTCAATTACGAAGGAACTTTAAATTTCTTTAAATTAAGTTCCTTCGTAAACAATTTATAATGCATTATAGGATCACTTATAAGGCATTTACAAGCATTTATCACTTGGTTATTCTTTAACGTTTCATAAGCAGCGTATTAACGCTCTATAAAATGTTTTTACATGATTTATTAACACACGTTTTTGGTGAATGGCTTATTAACATTTAGAAGGTGTTAAAATCCATCTACAAATGCTATTAATTGTCTTAACTGCTCACAAACAAATAACTAGTGCATCGTAATGCCTTACAAACAGTTTACTAAGAAACCTTCATTTAAAACGTTTCAAACTCAGGTGTTTGTTTTCAACAAATACCTTGAAAAAACGTGCATTCTAATGGTGCGTTCAGTGTCTCCAGCATCTGCCCTTAAAAGCAGAGGCGTGGACGTAACATTACTGTGAGGGGTGTCGTCTCTCCACGGATCTGACCCGGTTGTGTCACCTGCTTGACTTCATGGAGGTTTATACGTTTAAAGCCGTAATACTGTGGAACATTCCAGGCAAAGCAATAACAGACAATCAGATAAATAAATAGTCTGGTCTCAATTGCAATAAAATACATTTTTTCAATTTTTTATTATTATCTTCTCTTCTAATTCAGGAGTATACTGAAGTCGAACAAGCCAGTGCGGACCCCAGCGGCCCCCCTGTGCGCAGCATCAACGCCCACCTCCAACAGCCACTGGACAGGATTCAGAAATACAAGGCAGTTCTCAAGGTGACGGCTTTAATCAACAAATAACTATATCTTTTTTAGATTTCAACAAAAAAAAACTCAATATGTTTTCTTTCTGTTGCGTTCAGGAGCTGATTCGAAACAAGGCAAAGAACGGGCAGAACTGCTGCCTGCTGGAGGAGGCCTACGCCATGGTGTCTGCCCTGCCTCAGCGCTCAGACAACACTCACCACGTGTCTCTGATTGAGAACTACCCTGCCACGCTGGAAGTGCTGGGAGAGCCAGTCAGACAGGTGCTGCTCTTATTGGCCCAAAGTGATGATGTACACAGTAATTATCTGTGGTGGAAAAGAAAAAGTACTGTACTTAAGTCGATTTTTTTTCGATATCTGTGCTTTACTTAAAGCTGAGATTCCTGATTTTTAATATCGGGCTACCCCAAATAAACTGTCTGTTTGCTGTAACCCGACCAAACATTTTTCAAGTGGGTCGGTCGGTAGGTAAATTCTTATTTTTTTTACTTTGAAGGCAAAAAAAAAGATCCAAATTTTGCAATTTTTTGACCCGCAGTGACCGCCAGGGGTCAGGCTTTAACAGTCAAGCATATGGAGGACCAAAAATGAAGACGCATATGCGTTGCGCAATGCGTTATTTGTTCCTTGGGATGAAAGATAGGTTTAAGATAAGATATTCCTTTATTGTCCCACATGGGGAAATTTCATTGGTGCAACGCAGGTAGATACAGAGGTAGATACAGAAGAAAAGAACAGATCACTTATAGGAAGTTTGAAAAACACTTTCAGTAGAAGATCTCCTATAAACAAAAACTCCCATAGACAAATAAATAAATACATAAATACCATTGCATGTGATCACGACAGTAATTGCACATGAATATGTGTCACGACAGCACATAGATTGCACATGAATTTCACAGTAATTGCACATGAATCACAACAGTAATTGCACATATGACGGAATTGCACATGGTTAGGTCAGTATTGCGAGTGTTCAGGACTAACAGTTTGTTTACCAGCGCTATAAAATTATTCTACACGGCGCTTTAGGAAAGACCGGTCGGTGAGTCGGCAAAATATTTGAAAAATAAAAGAATTTTGCGTTTTTTTAACAAAATGCTGATAGTTTTTTTTCTGTCTGCTAGTTTTATAGCGGTCGGGTTACAGCAAACACACATATTATTTTGTTCAGCCTCAACATGCATTATTTCCGAGCGCCGACAGGGCTTTAGGACAGTTTTTTCAGACGGCAAAGTGAAACGGAGGTGGACCGCCCAAGCACAGCCAATCATAGCGCTGCTTTCTGTTCTTATTTAGAGGTGGAGGAGAGATAAAATACTTTAAGTACAGTACATCGAAGAGTGCATATTTTTTCATTTGATTACACTACATTTGTAACTGTACTAAATAGTAAAAGCATCTCCATTTTAGACCTGCTGAAATGGTTGAGGTTTATTTTTTAATCACAATATGATGCTTTAATAGTTTTGTTTGTATGAAATTCTTAAACTGCAATACTTAAAAGCACCTTACATAACTTTTTTTTTTAAACCAAAAATAGACTAAAACAAAAGCATGTTTTTTTATATATATAAAAAACATGCTTTTGTTTTAGTCTGTTTGATGGTTTAATTGCACTAAAGAGTCCTTTCTGTCCTTAATATGTGTATGGAATCATGCAGTTGAATTTCTACCTCCAGAAAGTTACAGAAACAAGATTTTTGATGTAGGAAAAGATTCAGTTGTAGTTACCTGAACGCTTGGACTCCCATCCAAGAGTCATTCTCAATCTGCGAATCAAGAACTCAGATATTTATCCTACTCTGAGTAGGACCTGACCAACGGGCAGTACTTTTTAGAGTACTTTTTCTTCTCTTACTTATATTTGTTTCGCTCAACAGGGTCCATTCCAAGTTTGGGAGGGAGCGCCCGGTATCCGATCGTCCTCTAGAGGTCACCATCGTCACGTTTTCCTCTTCAAGAACTACTGCATCATCTGCAAGCCCAAGAGAGAGAGCAACACAGACACACAGACCTATGTGTTCAAAAACATGATGAAGGTAAGGCGTTTATGAAGTTTCAGCCGCCCCGAGTGTCCAGCGGGGTCACTTCTGTCTGTGTGTTTGCAGCTGAACAACATGGACGTGAACGAGAGCGTGGAGGGCGACGACAGGGCCTTTGAGATCTGGCACGAGCGTGAGGACACTGTGAGGAAGTACACGCTGCAGGCGCGCACCGTCAACATCAAGAACTCGTGGCTCCGGGACCTGCGCGAGCTGCAGCAGAGATACAGCCTGCCCGCGTGGAGTCAGTGCACCACACCAGAGCTTATGGCTGCTGCACGTCTGCTCTGAATGTGTTTGACACGTGTCTGTGTCTGTGCAGGTTCTCCTGACTTTGATGAAATCCTGGCCAACTGTACGGCAGAGCTGGGACAAACGGTCAAACTGGCGTGCAAAGTGACCGGGGCGCCTAAACCTGTGGTCACCTGGTACAAAGGTACGATATTATTTCACATTTAGGATGCTATTGGGATATGAGTTGTCAGTGGTCTTGTAACAACAGTTTAGAGCTTGACCAGTGCAAGATCAAGCAGGCAGCACATCTTGACCAGTGTCATCACAAGGCAGAGCTGCACAAAACTGTTGATTTCACAAGCTGAAAGTTTGAAATTCAAACAATGTCATCGGTCAATCATGGAGATTATAGCAAATTAACCAACGTTCATAGGAATTAAGCAAATGGAGAACTGACCCAGAGCGCCCCCTGTCCTTACTACAAAACTCTCTGGGAAACTACTCATGTATTTATTCTAGGCGTGGTCGCTATATCAGTGTATGTATTAGTATCTGTGATATCGGAGGAGGATTTTCCCCAGATGAGTCGAAAAATATCGACTCATGTGCTGTGCCTTAACCACTCAACCACCGGGCAGCACAGACTGCCATGAGGGCTCATTCTCGTTCTGATAAAATGTTATTTATGGGATATTTTTGAGTATGTGAACTTTACTACAACTTTACATCAATTTGTGGATATTGCTATAGATTTCAAAAACATTGATATTGGTCTTGTCTTGTTTCTTTTGCCAATAACCAATATTGGCTATGTATTGGTTGAAAAGATCTGTATATTGTTTCAGTTGTTCATTAGATATCACTCATATAACGTTGTCTTCTTAAACACTATAACTGCTACTTACCGCCTCAGAAGATATGTGTAACGTCTATGCAAAGCTTACATTCGAATGCCTGTTTGTGTGACACTCTGGTGCAGACGGACGCGCCGTGGAGGCCGACCCTCACCACATCATCATCGAGGACCCGGACGGCTCGTGCACGCTCATCCTGGACAACATGAGCGCGGACGACTCGGGCCAGTACATGTGCTTCGCCTCCAGCCCGGCCGGAAACGCCAGCACTCTGGGCAAGATCACAGTCCAGGGTACGTCCCGAAACCGCCGCTAACGCACAAGTACAAGTACAAGTGCGCCGCTGCGAGGGTAACGCCCACGTCTTGTCTTTGCAGTTCCTCCTCGCTTTGTGAACAAAATGAGGAATTCCGTGTTCTACGCTGGGGAGGACGCTCAGTTCACATGCGTCATACAGAGCGCTCCGTCTCCTAAGATCAGGTATGATATGATATTAGATTAGATTAGATTTACTTGAGTCACGTTTTACTGAAATTGTACCTCTTATCACAGTTTTCGAACTTTGATGAGCTTTTATACTTTTATTTTCCTCAACTTTAGTTTACACAAAGTTGTATTTTGATTCTTGCATGTTTGAGTAATCCTGTATTGTCCTGCAACTGACAGAAAAGGTCTGTTTTCACCTACCCCTTATCTCCAACCACATTAATGTATTTATTTGTGATTATAAACATCAACATACGTTTTTAAAAAATATATATATTTTTTTTCTTATCACATCTGCAGTTTTGAACAGGAAGTCAATGAGCCTGTTTTTATTAAGAGCCGCTTTAGATCAATGTCGCAATTTACGATGAACAAAAGGTAAAATGATGTACGTTGATGCTGATGATGTTGTAGTTCAATATTAAATACCTGAAAAGCACCATATGTCTCTTTTAAGTAGTTCTATTGCAACTGTACACTTTTGCGTATACGCTTTGGTTACATTTCCTTTTCCTTACCTTTTCTATCCTACATGAAACAAAACTGCAATGCAAACTTGAGTGTCCATCCATCCATCCATTTTCTACCGCTTATTCCCTTATTCCCCAACTTGAGCGTCCTTTTCAGTTTTCTTTTCATGTTTGAAATGCCACCGCCTGCATTTGCACCTGTGTGTTACTGTTTCATTTGACTCTCTTTTTAGAAATACTAGATCGCGTGCATCATTTAAAGTTTTGTCCGTCTTTTCTATAGTAATTTCCTGGGCCACTTAATACTTCTTGAGTCACATCCTTTTGAGGCGTTGCTGCTCTCTTGCTTTCCAACGCCTTGATGCTTGTGCTGCGTGTCTCACTTGTGTTTGATGCAGGTGGTTCAGAGAGGGCCGGCTGCTGACTGACCAGGAAAAGTACCAGACGTACAGCGAGATGAGGAGCGGACTGGTGGTTCTGGTCATCAAAAACCCAACTGAGAGAGATCTTGGACATTACGAGTGCGAGGCAAGTCCCAAATACAGTTCCGTTTTTCATCTCAACACAAAAGAGATGTGTGATTGTTATTTCCTTTGTGTCACTAGCTGTCTAATCGTCTCGGCTCTGCAAAGTGTGCCGCTGATTTAGTCCTTCCTACTGTTGTGGCCCGCTCTGGAGAACAAGCCATCGCTATTGAAGGTGAAAAGAATGCAAGTCTGTGTTTCTCTTTTAATGTTTAGTGTGCTCTAACTTTCTTTTGTGTCGCTACTTTCTGCTGTAGTCACGGAACAGGAGACTAAATCACCCAGGAAAACCATCATCATGTAAGTATAGCAGTGGGAAACTGTGTGTGTGTAAACTGTGGCGTGTGCATGTGATTTGATATAAGTGTGTAAATGAGATCTACCACAGGCTGGTGAAGGGGCGGGGCTGTTGTCGTCCCGGTGATGTGGACTTCAAGTGTCACTGTCAAAAATTAAATCTTTATGTCTTACATGGGTCCAAAAGTGTTTGTCAAGTAAAGACTTATGGAATTTAACAATCACTCTTTAAACCATTGGAAGTGTTTGGTCATGTAGACGGTAGTTTTAATCTTATAATATATTTTAGGCATATCGTTTTTAACTGTTTCAAACTATTTTTGCTCATAAAACCAAATCTATCAAATGTAGGCATAGTGCACAGAAGTGACGCTGAAACAAGAATGTATGAATAACAACATTTTGACCCTCTAAACACAATCATTTCAGTTTTACTTTAGCTGATGTATGAAATCAAACTGTATGTTTGTTGGCTCTTGCTCACAGCGAGGAGACCATCACCACGGTGGTAAAGAACTCCCGCATGAGGAGGCACCGATCCCCAGGAGCAGCCCTCGTCGCTGGGCACCGCTCTGAGACCTCCACCCCTGACCCTGGAGCCCGGACCAGGAGGGTCCTCACCCCCAGGAAGACCACCATCCCCACAGTGTACGTCACCCAGAGCGAGGAGAGCCGGCCGCGCTGGGTGGAGGTGGAGGAGGTCAT
Organism: Eucyclogobius newberryi; assembly: GCF_026437365.1. Classification (NCBI taxonomy): domain Eukaryota; kingdom Metazoa; phylum Chordata; class Actinopteri; order Gobiiformes; family Gobiidae; genus Eucyclogobius; species Eucyclogobius newberryi. The sequence continues at coordinate 26,041,851 of NW_027315746.1, forward strand.
TGAATACAAGGTGAACAAGTCTCCTCGCCTGTCCCGGAGAAGAGGCCTCTCTCCGGCAGGCTTGGAGCGCGCTGGGACTCCGTCTAGACCCAAGAGAGGTCTGTCCGCGAACCCCAACGCCAATAACTCCAACAACAAGCTGTTGGAGCAGGCCCAGGCTCAGGCCCAGGCTCAGGCCCTGTCCTGGGAGCCGGAGGAGGGGAGCGTCCCGGTGCAGCCAGTGTCCACAGAACCACTGGAGCTGTCCACTGTCCTAAACACCTCCACTGAAGACAGCGACGACCAGAACGACAAGCAGACCGTTATTCTAGTGGAGGACGAGGAAGCTCCAATACAAGTCCCAAAAGAAAGGGTTTTGACTTTGGAAGACTTAGAAGATTACGTTCCTCAGGAGGGCGAGACTTACGGGACGTCGAGCTCCAGCAGCGCCTCTGTGGAAAAGCCCTGTGAGATCTCTGTGCTACAAAGAGAGATCGGGGGCTCGTCTGTGGGCCAGCCTGTGCTCCTGAACGTGGGCCGTCCTGTCACAGCCCAGAGGCAGCGCAGTGGCCTCTTCAACCGCTTCAGAGATCATCTGTCCGGCAGCTTCTTCTCGTCCTCTGCTCACCCACACACCAGCAGCTCGTGCACCGCCACAGAGAGAAACATCCCCATCCTGGTGACACAGGCCAAGCTGGAGGTGAAGCCCTCGTACTGCTCCGAGGTGCAGAGAGTGGAGGGGCGACAGCAGAGTTTTAAAACCAAGGTGTCAACTCAGACCTATGGCTACACCTCAGTGGGCAAACCAGTCACTCTGCAGGTCAGTGAAAAGCACCACCAGAAAAAGTAAATACTCAAAATATTGGGCCAGTCTTACTACAGTGGACAAATGTATGGCAAAGTCCACTCAAGCCAAAGCACATCATTCCATTTTGAGGCTAACTCGAGCAGTTAGCATCAGATGGTAAACTTATGAAACAGAAAATAAGCAATTGTGTCATGAAGTCGACATTTGAATGTGTCGTTTTGGGAGCAATGTACGGAATCCAGTGGCGTGTGGTCAGGACAGTCAAGGCAAGCAGTGACCAATACAATCTCAAATTACTGTGTGTCACAACTATATTTAAATTGTTCTGAAATATATCCAAATTAGCCCGTTTTCCCTCTCACTTCTGCTGCTGACGCTTGGCTGGAAGTTAGGGTGTTTTTAGTGGCCTCTACAGGCTGCTGAGCAGTACTGCGCTGGCTTTTGCGTTTAAGTGTTTTTCCCTTTTGCAAATATTATCCACAAATATTGATGAACACCCCAAACCTGCCCATCCATAAAAGTCACTGCACGCTACTAATGGAATCATACATGTTCTGATTTGAATTGTCAAATTCAGACTTTTACCCCCAAGACTTTTACTTTTAAACCCGAAGCTCTCAAATGCAACCGCTGCAGTCGTTTTGTTTATGATAAACAAAACATATGTTTGGTTTATATTTTCTTGTTTTTTTACCTAAATACAGTTGCACTGCTGTGTCTTGGATACTTAGAATGGTTAAGAGATTACTTTAGGAGAAGCTTCAACCAACTCTGACAGAGAAAATGAGTCATTTACAGTCGGTCAGTGTCCTTAGTTTGCACAGTATTTTTGTTAAACTCTTACGACACTAACATTATTGACTTGACTGTGATTGATTTTGATCTGTTTATAAAGATGTTTCTTTGTTTTGATCAGTGAATACTTTTCCAGCCTGACTATATCAGACTGAGTCAAATGTAAGAGCGGTGGTCAAGTTCCGTCAGTTTACAGAAAAACAAACTTGACTGTTTTGTTTGGGTTTGTTACATTATGTTATGGCTTGTTCTTGTGTAGATAAAATGTGTTTTACCACAACATACTATGGATTATTCATATGAAGGTATTGTGTGGCTGTGTATTGAATGTAGAAATAAATTAAGCAGTCTGAAAAACTACCTTTACTGAAATCATGATTTGAAGTCAGTCAAAAGCACAGAGAACGTGTGACATGTTATTTATGTGAAATGCTTGTATATCCTATGCTACATTGCAATAAAATGTGATAAACCATGTTAATGTTGGTGTGATTTTTACAACAGAACAGTCACATACCCGGATGTAACATTTATTTGAACTGACAGTTTGGTTTATGATCAAGAGGAGTCAAACACAAAACATTTGGAGTTATTTAAGAAGATCTTTTTCCACATCGACCCGAACAAACACAGTTCTGTGGAATGAGTGTTTCAGGAAAAAGATGTCTCATAATTAATAAGTTAAAAAAGGGTCATAAAATATTTTCAAGTAAAAGTTTTGATACATGCAGAATTGTAGCAGTAAAAAACTCTGATGTCCAATAATGTTATTTTAGCATTTAAATACAAAAGTTAACACAAGAAATAAAGCTTTAGCTAAAGCGACATTTGACACAGGATTTGATCCACAGACACAACAGTAGCAGCAGTAGCACTAATATACTCCACACCTTTGGACAAAGGCCGGAGCTAGAGCCGTCTCAGAATTATTCTTCTTATAAAATGTCCAGAGCTCAAAGATGGGAGATTACAAACTTCAAATGGTAAAGATGCTTTTAGAGAGAAACTGTGGCGGAACGTAACAAAGTACTAATACTTAGAGTACTTAGAGGCAGAACACTTCAGTCACATTTACCTGGACTGAGGACAATACACTTTTATAGTTTTATGGTGACATCGTGACTAAAGATTAGGAAATGGGTTCAGTTGCTTACGATACCCAAACCTCTACTCATTTTCTCATCACTACATGTACTTCAAGAATACTGAAGTAGATTTATACATGTGATACTTTTACTCAAGTAAATGTTTTGCAACTGTATTGACACTTAAGAAGTAGCAAACTGTACGACACTTAACATGGAAACGTAGAGTCCAGTTTATGTGGCATTTTTGAATAACAATTTAGTCACGGTGTAAATAATAAAACAGATTTAGCCACTGAACATTTGTAATCTCCCCCAGCATTTCATCCAATCACGTCAACAGAATCATGGCTGAACAGGAAACTCCGCCCAGATCATAAAGCGTAAACATCTGTGGAGTAACATTTCCTTATTCTTTCAGCAGCACTGGAGAGCTTGTGTGGATAGTTATGTCAAAGAGATTTAGAAAGAGCACGTTAAAGTAAGTTTCCTCTGGAGCGATGGGGAATGTTTGAGCCGAGCGTACGAGGCCGTCTCCTACGACGACGCCGAGATCTTCTTCACACTGTTGATTTCCTGAAAGACAAACCGCACAATACACATCATTTTAATCATACTTTAATCATTTCACAATTGATAAAACATTACATAGCTTTAGTAATCTTATAAAAAGAGTCACTCAAATTGAATGTTTAAGAGTTATATCCTGGAAACCACATAAATAACTTGCAAATGAAAGGACTGAGGAAAAGATCATTTATATTACCGGTATATAATTAATCATGTCATATTTAAGTGTGAGGAAACTGTTCTCAGACTAATTTACTGCTTCTAATTAGACTGCAGAAAAGGATTGCTCATAAATAATTGTAAATCTTAAAAATACAGTTCCATAAAAAGCCGTGTTTTCATTTCACCTGAAGAAGAGTTTCCTTTAACTGCACGTAGGCCACATCCAGGTGATCGTTGATGATGACCACGTCGAACATGCCGGGTTCTTTACCTGGAGAACACACACCGTTTGAGGAGAAATGGATCGAGTTTGTTTCTTTTTCTTTTTCTCAGACTTACTTAACTCCATATCCACTTTAGCGATGTTCAAACGCTTCTGGAGACTCTCCTCACACTCCGTGTTTCTGTCTCTCAAACGCTTTTCCTGAAACACAAGACGATAATGTCACTTCACCTGTGTGTGTGTATAGTATGTGTATAGTATGTGTATAGTGTGTGTAGTGTGTGTATAGTGTGTGTGTAGTGTGTGTAGTGTGTGTGTAGTGTGTGTATAGTGTGTGTATAGTGTGTGTGTAGTGTGTGTGTAGTGTGGGTATAGTGTGTGTGTAGTGTGTGTAGTGTGTGTGTAGTGTGGGTATAGTGTGTGTGTAGTGTGTGTATAGTGTGTAGTGTGTGTGTAGTGTGGGTATAGTGTGTGTATAGTGTGTGTATAGTGTGTAGTGTTTGTGTAGTGTGGGTATAGTGTGTGTGTAGTGTGTGTATAGTGTGTAGTGTGTGTGTAGTGTGGGTATAGTGTGTGTATAGTGTGTAGTGTGTGTGTAGTGTGGGTATAGTGTGTGTGTAGTGTGTGTATAGTGTGTAATGTTTCACTGAGGACATTTGCCCTTTACCATCAGACAATGGTCACACTAATACAATACGTGTCACACTTTATATTAGAGCACATTTACAAACATCTAACGAGCTGCTAATTTGCATACATAAAAGTGGTTAATTCAGAGTCAATTATCATTTATTCTGCTGCTAATTAGACATTTACTAACACTTTCCTATTACTAAACTAATTCATAAGCAGTAATAATGAGTGTTATTAGAGTGCGAGGGGAAATGTAGTTTCACTTGTTAACATCATATCAATAAGCAGTAATACATTTATTAATAGGAAATAAAGTGTTAGTAAATGTCTAAGTAGCAGCTGAATAAGAAAGTAATATTGACACGCTGTGTGCTACATTTGTCCCTTTGCCCCACGTCACCCTGGAATTAGAAGTCTCGAGCTCAGTGTGTTAAATGTTTAGCTAAATAAATACCAATTACCATCAAATTAACTGTATGCAAATGAGCAGTTGATGGTGATAGGTGTACACTAAAATAAAGTGTTACTGAGCGTCTCTTGAGTATCAGAGCTAACTAAAGCATGAGTTAGATGTTTTACTGAAGGCCTAAAATGGTTAAAGCATATTTTTGAGACTTGCTTCTCTGATTTGAAACAGAATTCAGTTTTTGGGCTTTGGTTTAAAGGGCTGTCAACACTGCATTCTCGGATACTCTCCATCGAGTGAGTGCTGAGTGAGTGTGAATACGGGTGGATGCGGCGGTGCAGTGGTGGTACCAGCACGTCCATGGAGGGCGGCTGGATGGAGATGTAGATGGGGTTGAGGTCGGTGCGCTTGATGTTGCGGACGCCCTGCATGTCGATGTCCAGGATGCAGATGAGGTTCTTGGCCTGGACGTCCTGCACCGCCGCTTTGCTCGTGCCGTACAGGTTCCCGGAGAACTCGGCGTTCTCGATGAATTCGTCCCCGTCGATCGCGGCCTGCATCGCCTCCCGAGTGACGTAGTGATAGTCTGCGAACAGGAGAAGAAGAAACACGAGGACGTCGATGGGATCAGCGCGGTTTGGGTTGTTTTTGGCTGCTATACTTGCTCTTTAATGATCCTTATGTTTTAGTTCTAATATTCAGCAAATTGTTTATAATAAAAAGGTGCTAAAAAATACTAGAAAATACCAGCATTCTGTGGGTTCATTTACAGTCTATTCTCTATTGTCTGTTACTTAAAGCTCGACTAATACATTTACAAACATTTTAACTATGGAAGATCATTTTTTTTCCATCATATTTTTAATTTCTACCCCTTGATTTTTAATCTCTGAAAAAACATGTTTTCAGTCGCTGAATGTGTTTTCCCAACATTTATGTGCATATGTTTTTCGAATAATTACTTGAATATTGGTGAATATTTATCATAATTTTAAATCAGTCAAGCAAAAAAAAAAAAAAAAAGAACAAAAAGGAGTAAAGTAAAAATTTCCCCCCCCAAACTTACAATCATTTAAATAAATACAAAAGGTGTTATCTGGTTTTATTATTTGTCAAATGATATTGATTGAGATGTATATAGAATTTTGGGCCTTGTTTACAGTATGGGTTGCTAGGTAACTGTTGTGGAACTACCTCTACCTAATTATGTCACATGTCCAACCAGGAAATTACAAACTGGGTAAAAATATGTACAATTATTAGTGAAATATAATTATGTTCACTATGTTTTAGTGAAATGAGCAGTCCGAGCCTTAACACATAACTATGCACTTTAACATCGTTTCAAGCCTTCAAATTCAGTAGTTTAAATGAGCTAAACTTTAAATTTACAGTCTAAATTCAAAGTGTACTGAAAAGGTGAATTTTTTATGGACATCACCATTCATGTCCTCAGATGAAAAAGCACAGTATATAACTTTTAGGCCAAAATAGAGTAAAACAAAAGCGTGTTTTTGTCATTTTGGATGGTTCTTTTGCTCTAAACATTTATTAAAAACATGTGTTCTTCCTGCATCTCCAAATACCTGACTCGTACTTGGCCTGGAAAAACTTCCTCCTCTTCGTTTCCATGGAAATATAGTTCCTTTGACTAAAATATTCCACAGTGTGGCATAAAACACAATCTGCACGGTGTGTTCTGAAGTATGCTTTTGACCTTTTCCATGGACTCATGCAGGGGATTTCCATCTCCAGAAAGTCACACACTGTTGCTAAGTTACTTGAATCAAAGCCGGAGCGTTACCTTTGCCGTTGACTTCTCCCGGCCTCGGTTTCCTGGTCGTATCTGCAACACAATCCACCACACGTTTACTTTCACTGCGGCTGGTTTCCCACAGCATCGCTCGGCGCGCTCACTCACGGGACACGCTGAACCCAAACACGCTGTCATACTCCTTCATCAGCTTCTTCAGCAGAGTGCTCTTCCCTGCTCCGGACGGGCCGCTCAGCACCACGGGCCGGGGTCCAGCCATCGCTACACGACGCACACACAAACAGAGCAGGAAGTGTGAGTGTGAGGTGAGGGTGCTCAGACCTGCTCGTGTTGTGTTCATGAGTCACACAGAGAGCACAAGTCAGCGAAAACACCGCACCCTCGACACTTCTCACTACGTGGCGAGGAAAGAAAGCTGTGACGTAACCATGGAGCTAAACCAGAGACAATAGTGGTCTAATTGGAGAGCCCCACTTGAGCTTGTGGTGATTGCAGTGGAAAAAAACAACACAAAAACGACACCAGCCTGGAGTTCATTAGCTTCACCTGCAGGAGAAAGTGAAAATGATTTTACCTCGAGGAGTAGATTTCTTTAGTCTTGTTTCTGTCATTTTTGTTACAGCTCAAAGTGCACAGATGGTAGGAGGGAATGAGACGGGCGGGACGCTTTTGGAGAATGCATGGGAGAGGCAATACACACACACAACCACACCCACACACATAACTGAGCGTCAGATATATTGTCAATACTGAATACAATATTGAATAATTCAATAATATAGAGATTCAAAACATTTCAAATCGTCAATACTTTTTACTTTTACCGCATTGGAGAGCAGGTCTCTGTACTTTCCAGAGTTTAAAGTATTATTCCTGATGTTTTTACGCATGTTTATGACGATATTTTCCCTGAAGGTTTTTTCAAGTCCCGGCTTTGAGCAAATGAGAATATATAGCCATAAAAGTACATTTCTATAGGTATTTCAATATTTGTATTATTATTATTATTATGTGTGATACTTTTACTTAAGTAAAAGTACAGATACAGGAGACAAAAATACTCAAATTATGTACTTGATCCACCACTACTCTATGTTCAGGAAATTAATATGGAAAGCTATTTTAGCATTTGGCTTTTATTTATATTTAAGACTTTTTAAAACAAACTGGAATTAAATAGAAACTACTGATTCAGGTTTTGTCTTAAGTGGCCTAGAATAGAAGAGAACAATCTGGTGACAAAATGACAATTATCTTGTATCTTTATACTATAATACAAAATTAACTATTACTTACTGACTTCACACTATGTTCTACATCTGAAATCTTTCATCTAGTGAGGTCCTGCTTTGGTTCTGCTTTTACTTTTCTTACTTTACTTATTGCTCCTGGGGATTTCCGTAGTGATTAAAAGGGAAATAAATGATGTCACTTGTTTTGTCAGTACAAACAGGAACCACTGGTTATTCAAGCGGCAGCAGACCATGGAAAGGATTAAATATTTATTCAGATGGAAAGTACTTATTTATTCCATATTCAGAATGTAAAAAATGTATTGTTTAGGCAGATAACAGACTAAGAGATAGAAACATTTTCAAACGTTACTAGTAATAGTACGGTACATTTAACTAGTTATTTTTAACATGAAACAGCAAAGTACATTTGTATTGCTGTTGATATTTTTTGGTGGAACGATAAAAGACTTGACAACTTGAATCTAAAAATGTTTGGTGCCATCAGTGCAGCAAATAAATCTGGGAAATACATTCTTTGACAAACTGATTAGAATTTAGATCAAGCTAGACCGAGATTAGGCTGAAGTGATGTCGCTTGAGTGCATTTTGATTACCGTAAAAATTAGATGAGGGATACTTTAACAGGTTTTTTTTTGTAGTTTTTCCTGGCCGAGAAGGAGAGTCTAAGGACAGAGGACCCTGGGACATCGTCCCTCGCCACCACAGACATTGTCTGACTCACTCGCCACCACAGACATTGTTGATTCATTTCTCCCTGTGGCCCTCAGAGGCAACTGTTGTTGTGATTTTGGGCCTTACAAAAATAAATTGATTTGATTTAACAATCGATTAGTTGCAATGAATCGAAGCCGTGCGTGTGCTATTCAAGAAAAGGATCATTCCATGCGGACTATGTTTTGTGAAAACTAGCGAATGGATGCGGAGCTACTTCTACTTACACGCCGAGTGGTTCTCAGACAGCTCCGTAACTCGTCTGAAATGGCACTGCTCCACATTAACATTACGGCTGTCCTAACGTTCCAGTCGGGCTAATCCATTTACAGAAACAACACGACGACTTCAGCCTTCTCTGTGTGAAAGACTCGGCCTCTGCAGGTGCATCTGACACGTATCACTTCAACACGCCGGGCTAATTAAAGGCATACACCTCCTGACTGACACACACACACACACACACACACACACACACACACACACACACACACACACACACACACACACACACACACACACACACACACACACACACACACACACACACACACACACACACACACACACACACACACACACACACACACACACACACGGTCTAGATCATCACTTGTGTTCCAAAGTTCTGTCTGGATTCACCCCCTGCAGACACTGGCTCTTGAGGGCTTGAATGAGGAATTCAAGCCCATTTTTTCGTAAGGGTTCTGATCAAAAAGACAATTTACAGTGATTCAAAATGTAGTTTTGAATACAAACTTACATGGTTTTCCCATTGACCTGTTTGTTTCATTCAATATTTCGAAGTATACTTTCACTGGTGACTGAAGGCTTCAAGATATTTATGAATAAAATAAGTAAATTATAATCAAGGAAAATCTGATTTTTTTTTTTTAATACTTTGACATTTTGATTGAGTGATGTCACAGTTAATAATGCCAGTACTACAGTTTTTCAGAGTCAAGGGCTGCAACTAACAATTATTTTGCTGATTAATTAGTCTAGTGAGTGTTCTTTCAATTAATCAATTATTAGACTAGTAGATTGCTAAAGGCCGGTGAAGAGAGATGAATCTTAAGTGATGCCGCTTTACGACATTCTGATCAAATAATATTTCCAGATAATGTTTTTATTTTAAATATTTTGTTATTACAGCTCAAACTGAGTCACAAAACCTCTTTTTCAACTCACTGTTGACAATAATTTCAATAATCAATTAGTTGCGATTGATCTTTGAGCTTGTTGCAGCCTTCCTCCGAAATCACACCATTTTATTTGTAATTAGGCCCTTTGACAATCATCATATGCATGTATTTGCACTAATTCGCTAATCTGTTAAATCTTAACAAGATTCTTATCTTTTGTTTAATTTTTTTTCTATCAAAATTCTGTTTTAACTACAAATTATACATTTCAGGTCAGGAGCATTAACAGGAACAAATGCATTAAATGGAACAAAAAATGAGAACAAAAACAAATACATATTTAAGCAATATCAAAAAATATATAATACAAGAACTTTATGCATTTCATCACATGCTTCTTAACTAGAAGGCTGTTTGTATGCAAATAACAGATATGAAGAAACAGCAGAAGTCATTTTAATCATTTTAAGGTCTAGTTACGTTCCAAATTTTTAATTTTATTTTTTAACTCAAACGTGCGTCATTTTCAAACGTTAATAATTACAATTGATGGTTGGTTATTCAAGAAGTTAAGGAGGAAGCTGCTTTTACTTTGGTCAATTTGCTGAGTTTTCTGTCCAGCTGAATCTGCACTTTACTTCATTAATAACAAAAGAGCAGGACAAAGCAGCGTGTCCTTCCTGTCCTGCTGCACCAGTTCTGTTTACTGTTACACACCACTATTACACCAAAGTGACTGAAGAAATGGACTAAAACTCTGCACGGCAACAAACTTGACATTAAGGGCATGAGACAGTAAATGACAAGCATGTGAGATCATCAACACCACACGTTTACTATTATCTGGCACTGTTCTGCTCATTCAGCATGTGATCAGTCATGCACCATCCATTACTCAATTAAGAATCAGTGGCCAACAAATGGTCAAATGTGCCTTTATGCATCATATGTTATCATATGTTGTAAGAGAGCAACATACATATAATTATGTTTTGTACGTTTGATTATCTTCCGGGAGTAGTAGATGTTTAGACTGAAAAACTGGAAGAGACATTATACAGAGCCACTTTATCACAACTGCTCTGCACTTTGATACTAAAAAGGCAATAAACATCAAAGCACATGTGAGGTGTTATTATGTGTATTATGGTACTTTGCTCAAATGTTCTCAAATAAACGAACCAGGCTGCATTCCACAGATAATGGAAGGCATTGGCAGACGAATGGCATCATGGTGATCCTTGTTGCAGAAGACGCGTTAGGAAAAGAACACTTTCAAGCGCTTACCTGAAAATAACCTGGAGAAATATCTCATGTACATCCGAGTGTGCGTTAATCCGAGTTGTGGGAGCCGTGTTCAGGGGATTTTGTGCCTCCAGCGAGCTTTACTTTTGCAGTGAGCGCGGTGAGAGCCATCAGGGCAGCGCTTTATACAGCCTACGTCATCACTCCGCGACAAAACAATAACAAGCGCATGGGCGCCGTAATTACGCGTAACCACACACCGAAACTGCTGTTTAAACTTTAGCGATCTGGAAATACGTGTGTGTAATAGTTAAGTCGCGTACACCAAAATACGTTTTGACGAATGCTAAATGAGAAAACTACTAAATCAGTAACTCTTAAACACGCTTTAAGCAACTACGGTAGACTTTAGCTTCACATTAGCATAGCAAAGCAAACGAGAAAACGCGTCGGCGTCAACGAAACGAAGCTAAATTTGCTGTAAACTAGTATTTACCGTGATCTTTTGGGTGGTTGGATCAAGCAGTGGCCCGTTCACCAGCCGCAGGAGACTTTAGTGAAGAGTGTGAGATGAGCCCAGTGCAGGCCTGAGCACTGCCGCTAACGTTAGCTTTGGGAACTAACGGGTAATACCGCACTCTGCGTCTCCGCTAATCTACGGGAAATGTTTGGTTCGTCGAGGGCTGGCGGGTCGAGAGGGGGACAGGACCAGTTCAACTGGGATGACGTGAAAGTCGATAAACACCGGGAGAATTATCTGGGTAAGTGGCGCATGCTCCTATCGTGTGCGCACACATGGCTCTGATCGGTGAAAGAAGCGCGGTGATACTAAACTTATCTGCCGCTCACATACCTTTACCTCGAGCGTCCCTCATTCCACTGTGGACGTACTGGCGGCTTTGGAGGAGACTGGTCGTGTGTGCGGCTTTACACAGCGTGGGTCTTTGCCCTCACGGCCCTGTGAGAGGACACGTCTCATGTGGACAGCGCTGTCCCTGTGCCAAGCGGAGCTACGCGGTGGCGCAGCGCCACTGACCGACCTGAAGTCATGAAGTATTTTTAGCCCTGCCAGTCACCACTGGATCACTACATACTCTGTGATCAAGAACTATCATTTCAAGCAAAGGCTTGCGGCTTTGGTTGCGTAGTTTTGATGAGAGATAAAACAATTCAAGTCAAATAAATATTGCCGTAGCCACCTGTAGGTATAAACGAATTATGTTTGTGGATAATAACTGGTGTTTGTTTGCAGGGAACTCCTTGATGGCTCCTGTCGGACGATGGCAGAAAGGGAAAGATCTGAGCTGGTACTCCAAAGACAAAAAAGGTGAACGTTTATCCAAAGAAGAGGAAATGGCTGCTGTGAAAGCTGCTGAACAGGAGGCCATGATGGCAGCATTGTGAGTCACACAAGAATAAAGCTTACACACCAAATCAGCAAAAAGTGCATTCAATCATTCTGTCTTTTTTGTAGAGGACACAAGAATATAAAGAGACAACCCACTGGTCTCACCAAAGAGGTAATGCAAACAAATTTCTCAGCTCTACTTTCAATATGTTGTTGCTGCTCAAAAGATTTTTGAAGCATTTGTATTTTCCTTCTGACAATGTTGTTGTTCCCTCTGTCAGGACCTGGCAGAAGTTTATAGACGAGAAGAGCCAGAAGGAGATGAGCGAAACGTTGATCGTGTCTCAGGACTGGGCAGTTCTAGGTACGTCCAGACACCCATTTCATTTGTCCTGGCGTCCATCTCCATCAACAGCACCCAGTGAATAGTGTAGAAATACATCAACGGTGTGGCTTCCAACAACAACATTTGATCTGTTCATCTCTATTTCATTCTAATTTTTCCAATTTCCATCTAATAAATCATGTTTATTTGTCTGCACAGCGGTGGCAGGAAGATGGTGCTGTCTCAAAAGGAAAAGGAAGCTGCCAAAATGGGACTGCCCGTCTTTACTGTAAGTTTACTTCACTTCTCAAATGTTTTAGATGGCACTTGTAAAATGTAATGTAATATTGTTCCTCCAGCATCACAAAACAGAGGGTCAGTTAGAACCGTCCACAGTAAAAACGTCTGAGAAAGAGCAGCAAGTCGATGAAGAATCAAGGTGAGGCAGTAAAACAAGACCCAGGAGTGAAATCACGGTTGCCAGTTGCCACATATTACTGTGTTTTTTTTTCAGGAAGGAAAGCAAAATGAAGAAGAAGGAGAAGAAGCAGCACAAAAAAGACAAAAAGAAGAAAGAAAAGAAGGAAAAGAAAAAGAAGAGACACAGAAGAGACTCGTCCTGCTCAGATTCAGAGGAAGATGGGAAAAGGTTTGTCCAGATCTCGCCACTAGAGGGCACTAAGATACAATATTCTTGTCCATACTCTCCCTGGTCTAGTCAGAAAAATAACAGGTTCTCAAACTCCAATTACAGACATTTGGCTTCCTAAAGGGAAATCAGTTGTTGTTTTGATATTTTATTAGACAGAAATATAAAAAAGTAGGTATCTGATGTTACATTTTGAAAGGACCTAAAATGTAATATGACTAATTATGTCTCTTTGGTGGGATAGTATCTGTGCACGTATATCATCATTTACACCAGTCAATTGGGAGTTTGTGAGGAAAAATTGGGTGAAATAACTTGGGCATTGTAAAGTTCTAAAAATGAATTCCTCTGTCTACTTCATAAATAAGCAACATTTAATTGAAAATGCAGTTCACACATAAGGAAAACACATTTTAAAGTTTAAATATGAGTAAATGTAGTGGAGCTTTGGTCCTTGCTTACAGTATGGTTGCTCGTTCTGCTGCACATGTTCAACCAGGAAGTAAAAGATCAAACTGGGGAAAACTAGGAAAATTTGAGTAAGATTTTAACTGTAATTAAGTTTTAGTGAAAAGTGTAATTTAACCTGTCATATGCACTTAAAGGTTTGCGCTTCACCCATGTGCTCTCTGTAGTTGTGTCCTTTAGCAAAGACATCCGTATGTTTATTGTGACAGGGCATCTGGTTTCAAAAGAACTGTTTAACACTTGCACCTTACAGTAAGCAATGAAAAAAATCCACAGTTTATTGTTGAGGGATATCCATTTCCATCCTCTTCATACGTGTGATAAGAGTTTCTTAAAAGATATAGTAAACTAGTCTTTTGAAGCGAGAGCCCCACTTGAACACCTCTCACTCACCACTCGTCCAGCTCTGCGACCCGACCACTGATTGTTTGCTTCCTTTCGCTCTTCAGGCACAAAAAGGACCACCATCGTCATAATCCATCATACCATAGTCAGAGTGGAGCCAGACCCCATGACAACCATTCACAGGGGGGAGCAAAGGCCGGCGCGCACCCCTCCCACGGCGGGCAGAGGCAGCGGCACGACACAGACTCGTCCGACGGGGGGTCTCCCAGGGCCCGGCTCAGGACGGCCCCCGGCAGAGAGGCACAAAGCCACAGGCGACGCCACGACACGGACTAATGTGATACACCCCCCCACTTAAGGGTGGGTCGTACAGACGAGGCAGGAGAGGCGCTGGACGTGACCCAGAAGAGCCGAGGGGTGCCACAGCGGACAGCGTCTGAGACGAGGGTTCACTACGGGTAGTTGTGATGTTTTTAACTATTTTTGTCATTCTTTTACAACTGCTGTAAAAGTGTTTTCTTTGATTTTATGAGGTTAAATGAGTAGATAAATATTTTGCTCAGTGACTTCAGTGTGTTTTATTTCATACACGCTTAACATCAATTATTCCTTTCTCAGTTTCTAATTTGTATATAATACTTATGTTTATACAACATTTTAGACCCTTAAAATTAATCTTTCTAATGTGTTACAATAAAGGTGCTACAGAAAAAATATCACATTAAATTGTAATATTGAAACTGCTTAATGCCACTCACGCAATAACCCAAAAACAGGATCCAAGTAAACCCTTTTTTAAATTAATTACACTGTTCAAAAACTTAAGCTGTGCTAAATAAATAGCAGAATGAAACATGCCAACAAATATCTATTGACCGATAAGTCGATATTGTAATTGTCCAGGCTCATGTTGTTTGGTTAAGTGTAGTTTCAAGGGCTTAATCTGGAGAGAGAAAATGTATGAAAACCAGACTGATCTAGAATTTTGGTGCCCAATATTGACAGGAGAATTGCCTATCCAGGGGTTGCAGAATGATGAGAAATTAGGACCGCATTTTTGAATTGGAAAAATCCTCAAAATGTTGCATATAACAGGAAGCTGAGACCCATGAAAAACATCAACAATTACAATACCAGTGTTACCATTCCCTATGTTTTAATTCTGCTCCAACGATTAAGGACTGGACTAATATCATATAATACGATCATACAAACAATGGAAAAAATAACCTCAGGACTCACTTAAAAATAGACAAATTTAAAAAACAATGAGACAATATTCTGAAATATTTTTTTTTGAATGCCATCCTTTATTTTCTACTTTAATTATGTTTTCCCTAGTCCTGCTAATTCTTTTTTAACACAGTTTTTCTGTGTTTTTTTATTACATTTTATTATGTTTTTATGTTGTGTTGTTGCTCTGTTGTTTTTGTTCTGTGTTCCAATAAAAATCAGTTTTAAATCACAGAACATGGCAACAATTTTAGATTATTAAATTCTATACTCTTTAATTTTGTCTAGATGTTTAAATAATTTGAGCCTCAAACTTTGCTTTTATTTATCCCCCCCAACCTGCTCATCAAATCCTTGACCATCCATCCCGGCTCGGACCCTGCACCGCTGTGATCCCCCTGGAATGCTGTCCGCTGCTCAGAATGGAGTGTAGTGTTTGCACAAGGCTCTGAATTGAGCTGAAAGAGGGTTATTCTGCTGCCGGGACACTTGCGGGGTACACTAAAAAGAGCAAGAGCCATTCAAGAATGAAGAGTGCGGAGAGAAGCAGTCTGGTTACCGTTAAAGCACCTCACACAGGCAGCAGCAGGGGACGCACGGCTGACAATGGAGACACCCAGATCTCCTTCACTCCGCAGCCATACTTTACAGGCCTGGGTGCATTAACCATAGCAGCCTAATCAAGCTAGAAGAATGCCGTGCTAAATTGCGAGCTCCATACAATGTGGAAAGGGTGTGCTCTCCTCATTACGGCTTTAACCCAAATATTGGCCCGTTCGGGATACCTCGAGGGGACACATTTCTTCCCAGGTCAAAGAGTGTATGGCCCAGTGGGGAGGCTGCCACACAGGCTTAGAGTCAGTTTTTAAGTAGTATTTCTATTATACGCATTCTATTCAAGCTAAAACTCTTTTATGCAGCAGTACAACTTAAAACTTACTTGAAAGCAAAAGTATGGGAGAAAATAGTTTGCATAGTTACGTTTAATAGCAGAAACTATACCACTCTTGCAATTAAAAGTGAATATTTTTTCGTTTATTCTAATCCTAAATCAAATTCCAATTGAAGTTTTTATTTTCTTTTAAATGCTGCCCAGGGTTTTCGTAAAATATCAAACATAACACTAGATAAATTAATACCATGTAACACACAATTAAGACAGCTTTTCAATAATCAACTTTATTGCATAGAAAATACAGAAATCAGTTACATAAAATATCCAGTCCCTTCAATTACAGTGCCTTATCTCACATTGCAAAACAGGACATAAGATCAAAATAAACAGTTTTCAAACATTCAGACAAAAATACATTTTTTCCACACCTAAGCAAAAGCCTGTAGTTTGAAGACTGCAACAAGCACGCCTCGTACGCTGTTAAGACATTCCTAAACTTCATGCAGATTAAATATATAGAGGCTCTAAGCTAAACAAAATAGCAATGATTAAAATTCTGATTTGATAAAGCCTTTTTTAGTACAAACACGAAGAGCGTCGCGATTCCTTTGCATCTGCACAGTGCATCACAGAGAAGTAGCAATCAGGCTTGGCAAGAAAACACAACCTGAGATCTTGGATCATGACTTGGAAATGCTGTTAAAGTAAATAATGTCATGTTTGTGAACAATTCTAACTAGAACGGTTCATTCTATACCTACACTGTAAAAATCAGATTGCATTGAAATGTGGGCTCCAAGGTGCTGCTGGTGATTTTTCTCCAAATGCCTCTTTTTGATTTAAAATAAAAGGCTACACCAAAAAGAAAGCGACAGAAGTAGAATGAGTTTATGTGCAAGACTCTTCCCCGTTACCAAATCTATTTACAATTCCATAAAATAAAGTTTACAAGAATAGAATATCCTAACCCCACGTCTGTTTTCTTAAAAAAGGGCTTTGAGGTCAAGGCAGCTTCCAGTCTGTGACAAGGTCGCTTGGTTTTCAACACCTTATGAGTACATACAAAGACATTTGGTGGAGAACAGGAGTAGTACGGCGGAGGAACTATTATTTGCTGTTTTTGAGCTGGTTTGATAGCCAGTCCAGTCCCTCATACAGGCCGTCTCCGGAGGTGGCACAGGTGGCCTGGATGTACCAGTTTCTGTTGCGTAGAGAGTGCAGGCTCAGTTTCTCCGTCAGCTCAGCAGCATTCATGGCGTTTGGAAGATCCTACGAGACAGTTTGAGATGTCATTTTCAGATACAACAATTGTACTTGAGGCAACACTACTGGACTTCAAAGTTAAACTGTTTGTTTTCTTATCTACCATTCTGAGATAGAAACATACATTTATTTCACTTTAAACCTGCGCTTGTACCACATTTATTGATATAACTTATACATTAGGAATGGACACATCATTAGTTGTATGTGATGTTAATCTATGTGGTGTGCAGCCCTTTTTCATATGGGGCTCTCATTAGAACCTACTACTTTACAAATGTAAATGATACAGTTGTTCTAAACAGAAACTGTTTGACTTGGCATTAGAGAGCTTTGTGTCCAGTCTGATGTCCAAACTCACCTGTTTGTTGGCAAACACCAGCAGCACAGCGTTCCGCAGTTCATCTTCGGCCAACATCCTCATGAGCTCCTCCCGCGCCTCCGTGCACCGCTCTTTGTCATTACTGTCCACAACAAAGATCAGGCCTGGAAACAGAGCAAACAGACTATTATAGGTTTTAAAAGGTTTGAACGAAAAGGTTTGAAAAAGGTTTTAAAAGGTTTGAACATAGGGGTGGGCGATATTGACACCACCTCATTTAGGGCTGCAACTAACGATTATTTTGGTAATCGATGAGTCTAGTGATTATTCTTTCGATTAATTGATTAGTTATTCCGAACGCGAAAGGCCAGTGAATGTGAGATTTTGATTTACCCGAAAAGAGCTGAACTGAGGACATCCTGGTTGAGTGTTTACATCCAAAACAACATTTTTTACACATTTCCTATGTCATTTTTGTGATTCTTGCTCTGTCTGAGAAATAAAACCTCTTCTCTCAAATCGTGGAATGTTTTGGCGTTAATGATTATTCAATTAGTGAATTCTTTGACAACTATTACTATAATCAATTCATGTGATTAATCCATTAACTTTGCCCTTATCAGGATTTTTGGTGTGTACTGTAATAACAATTTTCAGGCGATTTTAATTGAACTGAAACTTGTTAAAAACAAGCTTAATTATCAGACAAATGTGCAATTTCTCTCAAACTAATACAGAAAAATAAATGATACTCCCTCATTTGAAAGTTAACAATTTCTCTTCTTTTTTTTTACCATAAATTTACTCAATATTGAAATTTTAAAACATCACAATATTATCAACATTTCGTTATTTTACTCCCCACCGTTTGACCATTGAAACAAAGACAGGCGAACCCGTTCACCTTGTGTGTTTTGGAAATAATGACGCCACAATGGCCTGATTTTGTCCTGCCCACCAACATCCCACACCGTGAAGCTGATGTTCTTGTACTCCACCGTCTCCACGTTAAAACCTGAAAGACACACACACAGTTTAGACGGTTTAAACACGACACACGTTCGGCCCCAAAGACACAAACACGGAGACACACCAATTGTGGGAATCGTTGTGACAATTTCTCCCAGTTTGAGCTTGTACAGAATGGTGGTCTTCCCGGCAGCGTCCAGTCCCACCATCAGGATCCTCATCTCCTTCTTCCCGAACATGCTGAAGAGTGAAGTGAAAATGTTCCCCATGGCGACGGTCCCGGGAACCAGTCTGAACACACGGCAGAGGTTTAACGAGTTATCAGACAATTAAAACACAGAAGAGATGAATTATAACGCCACGGCTGAAAACGTAACACATTAAGCGTGAACCTAAAGTATAGCAAAATGCACTGTCAAATCTAATGAAATAGGATGACAGTTGAAGGCGACAAGAACTACAATAACCGGATTTTGAAAACATTCCAAAGTTGAATCGATAAGGCTAATCACCCCAGTTAGCTAGCGTGTAGCCACAGCTAGCTAGAGCGGCTCTATACCATGTTTTGACAACTTATTTTCGTAATGTCATTCGATAAATATACACACGCGTTTCACAACAAGCGGATGGCGTTAGGTAATGCTCTTTGACGCGTAGATCCACAGTCAAATGAGGTAAAAGTATCTTACAAAGTGCTGGAGCTGTTTGTTGAGTCGTTAAGGCGTTTCCTTGTTGGGGAAAATGGCGTTGTTGTTTTGACACGTCAGTGCGCCACCACTTCCGCTGAGCCCCTCCCTCCTCTGCTCTGAGGCTGAGCTACACCGCCCCCTGCGGCACACGGCAGAATTACACCCACACGCAGCTACTACCAGAGCTTCTCAAACCTTTTCTGGCGCGCCCCCCCCTTGGCTAAATATGGCGTATCAAGGAGAAGACACACTTGCCTTTGGAGATGGTGTTGGAGAGGTAACTCCGGACTGGGTGGACTGTAGGGTGCTGGTTCTGGTTCGTGGAAGTCATTGCCCGAGAGCGCCGGTCAGAGCACTACTGGAGGCCAGGAATGAGGATCGGAAAGACGAGAAGAGACGAGCTGCTGGTGGTAGATTTATTCAGGTTCACAGGTAGATACAGAAGACGACGACCATTACAGTACATATTACCCTCTTATATACCCTGCCAGGAACAAAGCCGGAATGTAGCAGCTATGTTGTGTCACAAAGCCAAGGAAGAACAAAGGAGAGGGCACTGGAGGTGCAGTGATGTCATAAAGCACCCTGCGGCACTGGAGTGCCTCTAGTGGCCGCCCCAGGAACTACAAGAACACAGGAACACAGGGGCCTTTTGTACAGATGGCTTTCAGCATATTTTCACAGCGACAGTGCACAATTTATGTTTTTGGAACATGCTTTTGCAGAACAGTGGGCCCAATCTTTCGTCAATTTATCACACTTTAAGATGAAAGGGGAATAATACGTCATAAGGCGCTGGTACAGCTGGCAGCCCGGTGTAAACGCTCTCTCTTCTTTCTCACACTTATTGTGCTTTATCTCCTATATTTTGTAAATATAGTTAGTATATTTTTTCTATTTTACTGTACGATAGGGACACGCGCTGGAATATTTTTTTAATTCAACTGTTTTTGACTTTTTTCGGCTGGATTTGAGCGTTTTTCGTTGCGTTCGTTGTGTTGTTGTGACGTGAGCTAGCTCCGAGCGAGCCCACCAGCCCCCCCGCGCCCTCCGGCCGCGCTAAAGTACGGCGTGTCGTCGGTACACGTTTATATGAAAGAGGAACTTCACGAACGATCGGGACACGCACTGGAATCGCTTTAAATTAACTTGTTTTGACTTTATTCGGCTGGATTGAGTGTTTTCGTCGTGTCGTTACGATGTGTCTTGGCTCCGGCCCCGCCCCCCGGCTCCGGCCCCGCCCCCCGGCCGGCGCCGTACCGCGTTTCCACAAAGGAGGAACTCATGAAACTGCGGAGAACAGTCGTCTTACCCGGAGATCGTCACGTTATCCCGTCGCAATACTGACCTAACCTAATACTGATGTGCAATTCTGTCATATGTGCAATTGCTGTTGGAATTCATGTGCAATTCATGTGCAATTACTGTGAAATTCATGTGCAATCTATGTGCTGTCGTGACACATATTCATGTGCAATTACTGTCGGGATCACATGCAATGGTATTTATTTATTTTTTTGTCTATGGGAGTTTTTATTTATTTATAGGAGATCTTCTACTGAAAGTGTTTTTCAGACTTCCTATAAGTGATCTGTTCTTCTGTATCTACCTCTGTATCTACCTGCGTTGCACCAATGAAATTTCCCCATGTGGGACAATAAAGGAATATCTTATCTTATCTTATCTTAAGTGCTGCTCATGTTTGTCTGATGAGTCAAAAAGAAAAAGGAAAAAAATGCTGCTATTTAAATTAATCTGGAGAAGTCAATGGGCGTCATGGTGATATTGATAGTGGCAAATCTAAACTAAAGTATAACTTAAATACATGGGGTGAGGCACTGCTTGTGAGGACCAATTGGAGTAACTTGGGAAAAGGTGCTCTTACTCTTGGACTGTGGGCTTCTGCTTTTTAGTCCCAATGTCTGCACCACCACAGCCCCCTTAACAACCCCATGTTCTAATAGAGGCCTCCCAAAACCTATTTACTTTATTCTTTATTCGAAATCATAATTATGTAATGTTTTCCTTTCAGATGTAGCTACATAATGACTATAAGCTTGTTATTGTGAACTTAAAGATTCCTCCAGGTGCCTCTGGACCTCACTTTGGGAACCACTGACATAGACTATAGCACTAATCTAGGTCAATTTTGCGTTTCGGGCGAGTTTTTGTTTAATGGTCAACTAATAACCATTTTTGTCCATCATTGACCAAGTAATCAAAAAGTAAAAGACTACAACTACATACAATCCTATTGCCTATTATGAAAGAGACATATGATCACACTTTACAAATTGGCTCAATGTTTATGATTAGGCCTACGTTCAATTAAAATCTTTTCTAAAGTTTGAAAACTATCAGTATCACTATCACTGAAAGTAAAAGTGATATCAGAGCTCTGTTTAAAGTCATTTAAAATAGTATACACTATTTGTTTATTTAAAAGGTGATTATGAGAGACATTTATAATTTTTGATGAAGCTCAAACATAAATTTGAGGATAGATGAAATATTACTTAAATTAACCCAGAGGGGAAAATCGAGCATATTGATCAGGTGGTGTAATCCCTCATTCGTCCAGGAGTGTTACATTGTGAAAAAGATTCAGTTGTAATCATCTGGACACTGTTTTAGATGACTACAACTGAATCTTTTTCTACAACATATTGATTAGTTTGAATAAAATAACACTAAATAGCTTGAACAAAAGTCTCAGCTTAACACAAGTACTGGTCAGTTATAGTCAGCAGATCCTGTGTCAGGGCAGTTTGGGGGTGTGTAACAACCCTCAGGACAAAAGTGTCCCTCTCATAACAGCCAGCCTCCAAGTGGTGGCCAGGTCAAATTAGTACTCATAAGCAAAAACATTAGCATTTTCATCAGATTTAGATCAGTTATTGTCAATAATTTTGAATATTCAAATGGAATTAGGTCCTTTTTAAAAAAAATATAATCTAGCCTATTAAATTTGTGTTGTCTCATACATTTTACCAGCATCAAAACTGGCATCATTTGCATACATACTTATCCAGCATCTCTAAAATACATGTTGGAAGAGATATTGCCGTGGTAATCATTGGCTCGCCGCTTAGATAAAGGAAATCTTTTGTTAGGTCCTGGCGGTGGTGCCATGCAGTCTGTCCTCCGGTACGACTCCAGTCACTGAAGATCTATGACTGTGTTTATAAGCCAGGACACTTCCACTTTGCCCCTGAATGCCCTGGCATGTTATTGTTGGATGTGTTGAATTTTAACCAGGGTCAACTATGCCTCCTACCCCCAGCAGAGGGGGCAACAGCAGGAGGCAGGAGGCTGTATAGAGGAGCTGATGGACCACACAGTGCAGACACATAATGCCACCTTAATTTGTGGGTGAGCGGTGCCAAAATGCCTTTGGAGATGGCTTTCAGCATATTTTCACAGCGACAGTGCACTATTTATGTTTTTGAAACATGTTTACAGAACAGTGGGCCTAATTGTTCCTCAACTTATCACACATTAAGATGAAAGGGGAAAAAGTGCTGCTCATGTTCTTCTGATGAGTCAAAAATAAAAACAATTCTGCTATTTAAATTTATCTGGAAAAGTCAACGGATGTCATGGTGATATTGATAGTGGAGGTACATGCCAAATCTAAAATAACTTTAATACATATCTGCTTGTGAGGCCCATTTACTTTATTATCTATTTGAAATCATTATCAAGTAATGTTTTCCTTTCAGATGTAGCTACATAATGACTATAAGCTTAATATGGTGAACTTAAACAAAGATTTGAAACATTGATTTCAAATGTTATTATTTTAATGAGCTGCCTCTGAGGTCCTTCAGGTGCCCCTGGACCTCACTTTGGGAACCACTGACATAGACCATAGTACTAACCTAGGTACATTTTGTGTTTTGTGTTAGTTTTTGTTTCAGAATTATTCCTTTTGATTACAGACATACATGTTAGAAAATATTCAGTTTCCCGAGAGTCTATTGTACGCCGGGCATCCTTCACAGCTTCTTCCAAATATAACTTAGATGCACTAAAATGAGGGTTTTGCTCATTTGTCATAGACACAAAACACACACATAGCACTTTTAAAACCTTCACAGTCGTCACTACACCACTGATACTGCAGGGTCAAATCCATCAATGTTGGTATGCTTCCTTTAGATCACTGACAGCAGAATACATTCTAGTGAATCACATTTATTTATTGTTTGTTTGTTTGTTTGTGCTTTTGCTTGTTTTTATTTAGACCTATTTATTTCCTAGTATTTTTGCCAGTGCTTGGTTTACATATTCAAAATAGAGTTGTGATGACACCTGAAACACATAAATTAGCAGTACATAATTATGACCACCAGGTGGAATGATTTGAGCCTGTCAAGTTACTGTGAGCCTTATTTTAATAATAATAACATTACCAAGATTAATAAGGAGCATGCAGAAGAAGTAACTGTAAACCCGAGATAAAAAACATTACCTAAATGTTATATTCAAGCCATAGAAACAAGACAGAGCAAAATTCATAACCTCAAGAATATAAGATTGATTTTTGGATGCACTATTCCAACTAACCTGGTTTGTTGCGCTGAAAGTCATGATGGAAATCCAGAGGAGCCAACCGTCAATGACAGACACATTGGTTAAATCCGATTGGTTCAAATCGGTGTTGTGGATGTACAATCCTTCCACGATGACTGGCTCTCCATGTCACTGATAGATGAGGTTTCTCTGCACAGTCACGCCGAGGTACATTTATGGTGAACACCAACGAGTATGAGAGTCTTATGAAGTTTGTGAAAGAGAGGATTGCCAAGGGACCATTTTGGACCTCACAGTAGGACCCCTTAAGGTTCCCAGTAGGGGCCTTACTCCCCTCTGAGAAAGAGCCTTGCATGGATAAAAACACCACAAGGGGTTTGGGAATGCTGATTTGCACTGTGTAGACACAGCAGAACGGATCAAACTCAAACTGTTGACCCAATTTTATGAAGATTTTTTCAAATATAAAAGTTTACATTTCCTAGTAATAATTAGGACTACAGTACTGCATCTTGAACTTGTCCTTGGGGAACCAGTAGATTGCTGGTGTTAGGGGTACAAAGGGTCTACTTTGGGAAAAATCAGTGCTAGAACTTGGATAGACAGGCGTGGCACACCTCCCCCTGCGCTTCATGTATCGGATTATGTGGCGGGCAAAATCCCAAAAGATGTGTGAAACGAAAAACAAACCGAACATTATTACTACGTCCCAGCACACTGCCATGTGAGGATCCATGCTGGCCTTGTCTGTTGGCAACAATTAGGACTGGGCACCATACCCCACGCCTCTCACAGTAGGGGGCGCCACAGATGCAAGCAGGCTGGGGCAAAGGATAAATATATCCAGTGTAGACTGCCAATCGGCTTTGTTAGATGATTGTCGAAAGCCTGAAAAAGGTTATAATGGGTCTTTACATAATGCACTCCGGTCCAGTGCATATGTACATTTTCACTTTCATATTGTGTCGTTTGATTTGCCAGAACACAAAGAACGAATTGTATTACACAATAATTGTGTAATATAATTCTTTGTGATATCAAATAGTGATCTTTTAATTGACTTTTAGACTGTGATATCTACCTAACAGCCAGAAACAGCCATTACCATATAAGAAGTGTTCAGACACTTCTCTTTCAAATTTCCCTTACTTTCAACAACACGTTAAACAGTGTTTCGTGGGAGCTGGCGGAGTCAATAGAAGATGTACAAGGACATCCGTGACAGATGGTTGAGACAAGCCCTCCAAGGATGGGGGCCTCTGTGCGGGAGCGGAGCTCAGGAAAATGGGGTGATGTGGCATACTGGCAAGGTAAAATGGTACAAACAGAACAAGGTGTCCATGCCAGGAATTGAATTTCCGGGCTGTGGATGACTTGGTTGGACATGAGGTTTCCCAGCCCCATTTCCCCTAAATTGTCCATGGCCTTTAATTGACCTATATGTTAAAGAGACATTTCTCTACCTTGTGTGAACTTTAGGAAGCCTTCTATGTGTCGGTGCTTTCTTTGAAAGAATCAAGATAAAACAATGGCATGTTTTCTGATGACTTAAAGTGGGTTGGTTTGATGTGGATTCATGTTTGCTGTGTATACAGGATTTGAAGGATTGTCCCGCCCTTGCTCCCTGTTTTAAATCCAGCTCGATCCCATGGAGAAGGCATCAAAGATTGAAGTGTGAACCTGTTGCACCTTGGGGTAGATAATTGGTTGGAATGCACAGCATGTTGAAGCAGAGCCTCCAGGACAACATCCACCAAGCATCAAAATCAATTTTATATCTGGATTTGTAATTTTGGGTTTGTCATGTTGATCTCAAATGATTTGTGATGTGGCTCAGTCTTATTTATCCAATGTTCAGACAGTTATGACATTGACAGGCTATTCAACCTCTTCCAAAGATGGTCTGGACTGAACAGTCTTCATTGCTATAAACATTCACAGTTATATAAGCCCCTCAAAGATAACCATAAATGCCCTGTTTTTGCAAGATCATAGCAGAATTATCCATTTTGATGATAGGTACTCTCAATACACACGTAGGCTACACAATGTTCATCCAAGTAAAATTAGATTTTAAATATATATTATAGCATACATATTAATTTGATTAATAAAGGTATAAATCCTCATGGGAATGAATCCACTTTGCCCCAGGAAATATCTAACTAAATGTTATGTATGGGGACATGGCCTCTTCTTGTAATGTTTTTTTGTTATGGCAGATTCTGTTATTGTTTAAAAAGATGCCATTTTTACACATAACATATGATATATAATATAAAAATAGAATATTAATTTATGTCATTTAAAAACCAAAACCAAAAAAAGCTGTAATAATTATTTTGGACACTGGTAAAGCCTTTGATTCTATCAGCTGGCCTTATTTATTTAAAGTGCTAACTTTAATTACATTTTAAATAGACAACTTAATCAAATAAAATATTGATAGTCCAATATCAAGAATTAAAATGAATGGTTACTTGACAGACCCACTGACAGGAGGTGAGGCAGGGTTATGGTCCCCCCTCGTGTTACCATTGGCCCAATATAGCAGTAGTAGTAGTAGTAGTAGTAGTAGTAGTAGTAGTAGTAGTAGTAGTAGTAGTAGTAGTATATATATATATATATATATATATATATATATATATATATATATACAGTACAGACCAAAAGTTTGGACAGACACCACAGAGTGAAGGCAAGACATATTTTCAGTTGTTTTAAAGTATATAATTCCACATTTGTTAATTCATAGTTTTGACGCCTTCAGTGTAATCTACAATTTTCATTGTCATGAAAATAAAGAAAATTCTTTGAATGAGAAGGTGTGTCCAAATATTTGTTCTGTAATATATATATATATATTATTATTATATAGATAGACATTAAAAATGGACTCATCAATCAATCAATCAATCAATCAATCAATCAATCAAAAACGTTTTATAAAGTGTTTTGTATACACATTTTTTTTAACACAAAGTGATTTACAATGCATTAAAAACAATGCCAAAATACACACAGGTCCACACACTCACACATACACGCACACCTTCACACACTCACATGCACACACACGCTAATACATGAGGATGAGTACAGGAAAAACAGTAGAGGAAGCACCATCAGAGGAGCCGTCTGCAACCAGGCACAGGGAGTCGCCCACTGCCACAGGACACTGCCACAGGGCCCAGAGGAGGGATGAAGCCCCAAACCTCCACCAGGGGCCCATGAGCCAGCGGTTCCTGTACAGAAGCAAAAACAAACGGTTTGTTCAAGTGGAGGAAATCTCAATTTACGACCTGGAAAACGCTAATCAAAACATACAAACTAAGCAAAGATGTTAAAATCCTGAACTGGTTGACTTGTGATGTTTTGCACCTCACTGCACTGACCTGAGATTTAAGGTCTGGATTATAAGTATAAAAGTTTTCTTCCAGATTGCAAAAGAAACTCTTTTTAAAAGCTTTGATATGTTGAAGGAATCCATTGGCTTGCAGACACAGTAACATTTTGCATTGCATTCAGGACTGGATAGCATTAAAATTAATCAGAAAACCGGACAAAAAGTGACCTCCAAACCTAAACCACACTTGAGGCTAAGGGTTTTTATCCCAAACAATTTATACACCTTAGTTTTTCACCTTAGTATATCTTCTTGATGTTGGTAATACAAACTGTTTCTGGATGTGATTACAGTACTATGTTGTGAGATATGATCAACAATAGTTATGCCCGAGTGGCAGTGAATAAAAAGCTTGTATAATCATCACAATATTTTTTTTTTTATTACTATACATTTTTATCTTACCTCAAGCTCACACTGAAACTGGAACTTTTAACTGCTCTTTTCTTCCACCAGCAGTTTGGGTTGAATCGTCACATGTGCCTTTCGTTGGAGTATGATATCATTAATATCATATATTAATATCATCTATCTATCTCTAAAATATTACTGACTATTAGTGTGCATGGATTTATTATAATATATAAAATGAAAGAACACATGAGCAGAGGTATTTGCTCCACTGTCTGTAGCTGCTGTGTGGAGGCGCACCTGTCTGCCTGCAGGCTGTCAGTGCTGCAGCCTCTCATTTGTGCCTAGCACTCGTGGGCTAGTGCATTAGCAGCCTTGTCATTGTACTTCACTGAAGCCCCTGACAAGCTGTTTGACACTGTGACAAGGTCAGAGGTGTCAGTACGAGATGGACACATGAGGGCCCACCAGAATTGGGCTGCTGCGTAAGTCAATTGCAGGTTGTAGCCCTAAGGCCCTTTGCATCTCCTACAAAGATGGCTGCTTGAAGACACTGTTGCCTCAAGTCCTGTTTCCATGTAATAACGGAACAACAAGTGTGCAGTGGCTTTATTTCTATCAGGGCCGAACAGCTTTTAACTGAAAACATAATCTTAAATAAAACCAAGCAAGGTATTGGAAGAATCTTTTTTTTATCCATCCCCAGTGGAATTGCACTGAAGAAAATAGAGTTGCCAATATAAAACACTGTAATAAATATCAGTAACAATCTTACAAATGAATAGCCCTGGCTTCCCATTACTAAACCCCGTTGAATTTACATTTAAGGAGCAACAAGAAGGATTTCCTGTGTCAATCAAAGTAGCAACATAGCCATAAAGCCTATTGATGTGGAAGTAATAGGGAAGTTCCATGTAGATAAAAACAGATACAAAATAATCAACTCAGTTTGTGTTTTGATGGGAAATGATTATATAAATAAGTAGAAATCAATGGGCACTTAAGATCTAGCTACAATTTCCTTGACAATTGAGTCTATACAAACTAGCAATGTTCTATAAGTAGCCAAGTAAATTGTTTTGGGCACATACGAACAGCAAAATGGCCACTGGCCACTGAGTGAGTGGAAATAAAGGCACAATGGTTTCTAAAGTCTCAAATCCTTGTTAAGACCCTCCATCTTTAAGCTAAAATGGATCACACCAAGTATCTGCTCTGCCTTTATCCTGAGTGTATCCTCTAATCCCACAGCCGTTTTCATTTCTTTAGCGTGGTCTTGTTGCAAATGGCTACGCCGCGGTTGTCCGGCAGTGGAACTTGGAGAATGTGTGCTCTTTGTAAATGAAAAGTACGTTTATTGGATTTGATTGAGCCAAGAATGTTACGGATCTGTTTAGACCTATAATGAGATCTTTTTTGTGCATTGACGTGGAGACTAATGATCTGCACAAAGTACATTGAGAACGTAAAGTGTAAGGGTGGGAAAAATAGCACAAACTTTATCTGTTTGGAATAGGCTCTGTCTCTCACAAACCGATCTCTAAACTTGTTATATCCAGTTCAGTTGATAGAAGACATACAAAACTGAAATGATCTCATTAGCATTTATTCCGACTGACACCACAATGTCACAAAGCAAACGTCAAACAGAAAAAGGCTATTTAGTTTTCAAGAAAGCCCATTTTCACGATTTAAGCCTTTTGAAGTTTAGTACAACCAAGCAATCTGTAAATACATGACCATATTGACCAAAATACTGATAATAATTTTATTTTTTCTTTCTGGTTTTAATATTGAATCCTGTTTTAGTGAGTCAAATTATAAATTACCTCTTGCTAAGAGTTGTCTGATAGAGGTTGTTTGAAAGTTTCCTGTACGAAGACAGCTTCCAATTAGGAGCTAATGCTATCTATATTAACCCCTCGCCCCCTCCCTGACTTCACTTTATTGAGGCAAAGGAGGGGCTGGGGCTGCCTCAATAAAAAACAGCACTAAAAAGCAATTATAGTGCTGTGAAGAATGGGACTTGTCAGTAATTTGCTGTCTAAAAGTGAGGAGATTGCAGGTCTGGGGCCGATTGGAATTCTGAGCCTGCGGTTCAGTGTGGGAAAAGCAGTGGGAAGGCGAGCACCACCCTTTGTGCAGTAATTACTGGAACTAGCAGAGGCCAGCGCCAGTCCTGCTAATGATAACCCCAATCCTCTCAGAATCCTCACCTTGTGACTGATATGCCCCCATCAGCACACCCCACAAAGCAGAGAGGTGCATCTGACATGATCATATTAACTAACACAAATATGTAAATCAGCAGGTGCTGCATTTATGTGGCCTGTTCAAGTTTTCACATTAGTTATACTTGGTTACATGGCGCTCATGATTAGCACATTATCAAAGGTTTGCATTAGTTAATTGAGCAACAAATTGCCCTTCAGAGATAAATTATTAGGCCCGAGCGCCACAAGCTGGCGAGAGGCCTATTAATCTCGTAAGGCCGTGCAAAGCACGGCTGCGAAAGTGCGCACGTAGTGCGCACGAAATCGAACGCGAAGCGCTCGCCCACTTCCAAACACTCACTAACGCACTCCTTCACTCATGCACGCCCCGTGCAAACTAATTAGTAGTAGGAAAATGGAACATTACCGTTGTAAACGGGCGAAGCCCGTGCAAAAGTGCGCACTAAACGAGCACTTTACATTCGCGGTCGTCATCCCCATATAAAGCACTCATTTGCCCTAAGTAGCTCACGAATACGTTCCCCATCTCTTGCATGTTCCGTGCATATAAGCATGTAATGCAAAAATTGAACATTATTACTGTATAGAGGGCCAAAAACACAAAGTGGGCGGAGCCCACTCAAAATTAACGAAAGTACCCGTCAGTGACCAGGGACCCACACCAAAAACCCCAAATGACCCAAAAAAAATCTGATCGTAGAATCATGAAATTTGGCGCAGAGGTAGATGGTGACAAAAGAAGTAAAAAATATTATTACGGCAACACCGTTCGCCCAACCAAATGTCGGCCATATTGCTTCAAAAATGGCTAAACATGACTCGGGAATTTTTCCAAACGTCGTACTTTTATGAACTCCTCCCAGGGCGTTGGCCCTAAAAAGCTGAAATTTGGTGAAAATGCTACTGAGGAGTGGGACATCAAAAGTTATCCAAATTACATTGATACCTCTCACGGCCTGTAGCAAGAATTTCAGAAATCTCCCAAATTTTACATTTCTGCCGTTTGCGCAGATAAAGTCCAAATTGCGTCAAATTAGAATCAGTTGTTAAACTCTTTGCCCTAAACCTACTTGAAGTGAAATAAATTAATTTGGAGCCACAGCGCCCCCTACAGATTTTATATGGAGGTTAAATATTTAGTTTTGCGAAATTATATGAAATTTGACACACAACTCAATTTTGGCATCCCCATCAAAAAAGTCAATGAGACCCATGTCATAATTGTTATGGCTTTGCCGTAACGATGACCGAAACCTTCCATGTTATTCCAATGGGGAAATCGCCAGAACATGTTTACACTTTAGACTTTCACAAACTCCTCTTAGGGCGTTAGACATATTAACCTGAAATTTGGTGAGACTCATCTTCAGGGGTGGACCATCAAAATTTATCCACATTTTTATTCAAAGAGTCACGGTGTCTGTGCGGCAAAGCTGCACATTTTGCCAAGAATTCAAAATAAAATTGCTTTTTGATGGTAAAACAAAGGGGAGAAGATGTAACAGCGTCACAGATTCAGCAGTAGGCGTAATAAAAGGACAATTGGGGCGCGTTAGCGCCCCCTCCTCTTGCGGCGTGGCGGCGGCGAAGCGAGGGCCAATCATTGCCGCTTGCGGCTATGTTTCTTTCTTCTTCTTCTTTCTTTCTTTCTTTCTTCTCGGGACCAACACCCCTATTTTTCACCCAGTGAACATTGACGAAAAGTCACAAAAATTTGCACACCTCTAAAAATCGTGCCTCTCTACATTCTGGCTATTTCCCTTTTCTAAAATAAAAAAAAATTGGCGCGTCAGCGCCCCCAAATGTACCAAAAATGCATTGAGAGATAGGAAATGACCCAAAAAAAATCTGATCGTAGAATCATGAAATTTGGCGCAGAGGTAGATGGTGACAAGAGAAGTAAAAAATATGATTACGGCAACGCCGTCCACCCAACCAAATGTCGGCCATATTGGTTCAAAAATGGCTAAGCAGGACTCGGGAGTTTTTCCAAACGTCGTACTTTTACGAACTCCTCCCAGGGCGTTGGCTCTAAAAAGCTGAAATTTGGTGAAAATGCTACTGAGGAGTGGGACATCAAAAGTTATTCAAATTACATTGATACCTGTCACGGTCTCTGTGCGGCGAAGCCGCAAACTTTAGCTAGAATTTCAGAAATCTCCCAAATTTAACATTTCTGCCGTTTGCGCAGATAAAGTCCGAATTGCGTCAAATTAGAATCAGTTGTTAAACTCTTTGCGCTAAACGTACTTGAAGTGAAATAAATTAATTTGGCACCACAGCGCCCCCTACAGATTTTATATAGAGGTTAAATGTTTAGTTTTGCGAAATTTTATGAAATTTGACACGCAACTCAATTTTGGCATCCCCATCAAAAAAGTCAATGAGACCCATGTCATAATTGTTATGGTTTTGCCGTAACAATGACCAAAACCTCCCATGTTATTCCAATGGGGAAATCGCCAGAACATGTTTACACTTTAGACTTTCACAAACTCCTCCCAGGGCGTCAGCCCTATTAACCTGAAATTTGGTGAGACTCATCTTCAGGGGTGAACCGTCAAAAGTGATTCACATTTTTATTCAAAGAGTCACGGTGTCTGTGCGGCAAAGCTGCACATTTTGCCAAGAATTCAAAATAAAATTGCTTTTTGATGGTAAAACAAAGGGGAGAAGATGTGACAGCATCACAGATTCAGCAGTAGGCGTAATAAAAGGACAATTGGGGCGCGTTAGCGCCCCCTCCTCTTGCGGCGTGGCGGCGGCGTGGCGAGGGCCGATCATTGCCGCTTGCGGCTATATTATTGATTATTATTATTGGATTGGTTGACTGAATAGTGCTGAAAACAGTCGTTATTGAAAACTGATACACATCAGCAATTGTCAAACAATTTTCATGGTTTAAAAATCTAAAATCTCGCAACAATCCATTGTAAGGTAAACTTTCCAAAAAGAACTTACAACAATCCTCGACTGACAGCACATTGTACACCATCAGTGCAGTCGCTATCAACGTTGACTAACATCGGATCAGTTTTACACGACATCATGGAAACTGATAAGACTGAAACTTGTGGTGCAGATGAACCCAACCTGCTCCGTGGCCCAGGGCTCAGAAATTGAGGTGAAAAGGTGACTAATGACTCATCATGTCTGCCTTCTCCTCCCACTTCACTGATCTGATGACCCCTCGTCAACCTTCAGGAACCACCCCACCACCCCACCACCACCACCTGCATAACCGGAGCACCTCTCACATCCAGGGCTGCACGGAGGGTAGAGAACTGCCCCAGCAACTCCAGGGATCCGTTTGAGGGCCCTGTCCCTATTGGTCAGCTGAAACTTGGACATTGAGGTTTTGTTTTAGATTTCACAGCCAAATAAATCTACAACCAACATCAATATAAATTCTAAACATTTTTTTTCTTCTTCTAAAAGCCAAGTCAAATCCAATGACCACAACTGTTATGGGTGCAAATTGTAAATGTGTGTGTTTTTTAGTAGCCGAATAAATTCTTCCAATAAACCCTTTCCATTGAGACTGGTTGACCTTTGCAGAGAGGATCCTCACCCAGTTTCACTAATGTAAGTGCTGAGGTGGCAAATGTCTTTGTAGATTCTCCAACAATACAAACAGACACTTCAAAAGACAGAAGGGTGCTTACAGGTGTCACGTCTCCATTCATGAGGACGAGCCTCTTTAGAAATCTAAAACCAGAGAACCCATCAAATGCTTTCAAGGCAGGCGATACATTTTGCACGTTCCCCCCACATTCGGCATGATATGAAATGTGAAGATATTAGCAAGTTTTGAAGAGTTTTGTCTTGTCTGGTGATTTTACTGTGTTTAACTTTGTAATTAGCATTGTGTGAGAAACAGCACTCGGGAAACGCTTAAGATTAGAATGATCTGTAGAAGCGTCAGGTGAGGTGTGAATGCTCTCAGTATATATTTACAAGTGAGAAGAATTATCACTTCCAAGCCATGCAAAAACATATGAAATGACTGATTTTAATGCTGTAGTACCTGATTTCCAAATAATAAATATACTAAGGTTGTAGTTTTAACAGTTATTTTGTTACTCTAACTTGATCTTAGCTTTGACAAACCCTTTGGCACGCTGGTACTTTCACATGCAAAGCTTTAGAACAGCTTTAGAAGTTTTAGAACAACCCGAGCGCAACAATTTTGTAATCAATAAGGCCTCACAATTATCCCAGCCTTTTAAATGTTAGATTTTACTTTACTATACAACATACATTGTGCAATAAAAATATTGACGGCACTCTACTGACGCTGAGATCTAATTTCAAAAAGAGGAACACATAAGACATCAAAGTTCTGGCTTCAAAGTGGCTTACATAATAAAATGCCCACACAATACCCTCCCCTTTGCACTTTGACTACACAACTTACACAACAGCAGCATAGTATTTATAGCAGCACATTCCGATTTCCTACAGGGACATTGGAGAGCAAATTATTTTTTTCTTTAACGGAAATTAGGGGCGTTCCCGTGACAGCCAGAGATATATAGAATACACTTTGAATTGTTGCAATCTACATAGAGAATAAGCATTACACATATTCTCGTTTTGCACCTGTCAAAACAGAAACTTGAACCTAAAAAGTGAATTCAGCCAAGTTCCACTTTGATGTGTGATCAAGTGCTCAATGTGATCAACTTGTTTTATCTCCTGAGATCCAAATAAAAGGAGAAGCAGGTGTTGAATTCAGTTTGATGATTTGGCTTTGAAAATCACGTGAAAAATCTTACAGTTTCTTCTTCTTCAAAAAATTGTACTGTCAAAAGGTTCATTTACAAACAGTTCTGAAGCTGATTACAAACTGAATACAATAAAATCACACTATAAAACCTTTATTAACTCGAGCTCTCAAGCAAAACGCCAAAGTTGTGACGCACAAATGACAAAAACAACAGTGTCAAAACCCTACATTTATTTGAAAAGTTTTCCTGTTTATTGAGGCTTATTTATATGGTTATTTGACTTTGCGTCGAAGTTCTCACAGTCAGGATTCTCTGTAGCTCACCGATGGCAACTATCTGCTAACAATGTCCGTCTCACTTGGGTGACAACACAGCTTTAGGTGGGCCGACGTGCAAGGGGAAGACCCATTTCCTAAAGGCTCGCTGCAGGGCCGGGGTTTCTGTCCATCCTGTGATCTGTTTCATGTTTTTTACTTGTTTTCTTCCATTGACTTGGTGTGAAAAAGGTCAAAGGTTGGGGCTGGGGAAAGAGCAACTGAGAGCCTCCCAGTCACTAACCTGAGCCCGGGTGGTTTCCTTACTCTGCAGGTGGCCGGGCATCATTTATTTTCCACTAACCCCCCCCCCCCTCTGTAGGATGCAGGAAATGTAAGCTTTTTAACTATATTTTTTGTCCATTGGCTTCATGTAGTTTTCCTCATGCGTTGCAGTTCAAATCACTGAGACTCTGAAAGAATAATAAATCAGTAATGGGCAGATACCAATATATTGATACGTGAAGCTGACGTATCAAAGTATCAAAAAGTATTCATTCTCATGCCAAAATACTGTATGTAGTCAAAGAGGCGTTTTTAAAAATGTTTAAAACGTATTTTTTGTGTGTTTATTTTTCATTTTCAAATCAGTTCAAGCTGGGGCGGAGTGTATCTTTCTACACAAAAGTTATTTACAGTAGACGAGTTTCAATACATTCTGATACAAAACTGATATTGGATTGCAATACTTGTCACTTGGTATCTGAAGTGAATAAATCATGCAGTATCTTAAGTTACTCTATGTTATCTAATTCATAATAGTACAATTCAGTCAATCCCAGTAATATTGCTATTGCTCAACGTGCTATTAGAAACACCAACAAATGAAAACATGGACAAAAATAACAAACCGTTTTCTCTAGTTATTTGTGAGCGACATAGGTGCACCATGGATGACGTGTATCCATCTTTCTGTGATAATAGGGTTAGGTGGCCTTTGATGGGGACATTGTTGCTGGGATTGTAAGGGGTCTGGGGCTGAGCTGGTGCACTGGGGAGTCCTATTCACACGCACTGCTAATCTGCTCGGAGATCTTCCACAAAGCATCAATCTCATTTAAACCAGGCGCCAACATGTTCCTCTTCTTATTGTGTCTTGGACATGGTTTGAAAAGGGAAGACTTGCCTTTTCCATCCCTCAGCATTAAGCATGTAGTACAGTGTTGTTTCAGACTCTACGCTCATCATTGCAGATCTTAGCTTTGTTTCGCTGCAACCAATGTGCAAATCTGTCAAATTTACCCAACCTTTAAAAATATATGGATCCTTCAAACAAAAGATTACGTCTAAATTAAGAGTCTGAAACCCCAAACCTGGACGTTTGGTGGGTCATAAAGCACTGGTGTCAAAAGTTGATTTTAGGAGCTCTGGACATTAGTCTTATTGACCTGCTTGATTTGACTTAAAAGAGAAATATGATCAGAAAATATCTCCAAAAGAAAACGTAGTTGTATCTGAAGGTTTATTATGACGTTACAGAGTTAACATTAGAGATCTACGACAGGCAGTTGGACAAACAGCAGTGAGCAGTGAATCAACAAAGATGAGGTAAAAGGCCTACAGTGTTACCAGTCACACTGCTTTAAATGTATTTATGCAAATATATACTTACATTTACTAATATACAGAGCTTAGAATAATAAATAATTATAAAAAACAACACTTAAAATACATGAAAAACTAGTTTGTACAAACCTTTGGATTTAAAAACAAAGACATCTCCAATGTTGATATATGGATGTATAAAGTGAAGGAAACATAATGGTTAAACTGGGATTTTTCAATTGAAATAACTCAATAGGAAGCTTTGATTCTAACACAGGCCTGAGACAGCAGCACATGGCTGTAAACAATGACTCCTCAACAATGCTGATGCAGCAGTGAAATGCACTTTGTCACCATTTTTTTAAACATTTTGTCTCAGTAGTTTATCACCTCCAAACAATAAATAATATTGCATTTGAAATAAGGGAGGACAGTAGAAATCACTAAGTTTGACAAAACCAACTACACAAAACAAAAAAATGAAATAGGCCTACATTGTTAAACTGAATATTAAAAACACAATTAGTCACAACTTCACATTTTGTTCAACTATAAAAATAGATGTCTTTCACAGAAAGAATCAATATACAAATATACAAAGACATGCTGGGTATAAAACCTAGACGCACATATGCAAACACTTTAGCAGCATTAAGGACACAGAGCTGAGTGATGCTGCTGGTTTAGTTCAGGGAACAACACAATCATCTCCCACAGGTTTTGGTCACGTTTTACTGCATTTCAGAGCTTATGTTACAGACTAGCTTGTTAGTTGTTGTACAGGAAGAAGAGTCAAACAGACAAGAAAAAGGAAATGTGTTCTTATAAGTCACCGGTGGCAAAGCTAATACTGTCAAAAACACTCTGATCATGCTTCAGAATACTCATCGGGACAAGTGCTGACCTTTAGTGGATTCATTGACAGTTTTTCTGGACAATCTCCACAGATCTCATCTTTGGTCAAAACTTTTTTTCTATTCAATACATTTAGGGTAGTAGAAGCCTCCGTGTTTTCATTTTGATAGGTTGACATTTCAGGAAGATTTGCTAAATGGTGTTTTCATTTGTTGATAGGCTCAAGACGTTAACTTGTTAGCTTAGAGAGCATGTAAACAGTGTCACAACTACATTCACTCAAGTGCAAGTGCATTCTTACCCATACATCCTCGGCATACTCATCCACTTCAGAGTATTTATATTTAGTCCATACTACGGTGAATATCTAAGCGGTGGAGAATAACTGTTCATGGATTTACTGAATTTAAATAACACAAAACAAAGCATGACAACGCATGATCGGTGAGACAGAATGTGCCAGACCCACTTTAGTGTCCTAAGTGAACAGGTCCGACTTGCCAGGCTATGCACAGAAAAAGAATGCATGCTGTGTGTTCTGTGAGAGGTTGGACACGTAACATGAAGGAGTTAGCAGTGCAGCACAACGTTGTAACTATAGATGAAATATATATATATATATATATATATATATATATATATATATATATATAAGGCTTCACCAATATGGTGTTTGTCTTTCAGTCTACCACAGTCTTCTCCTACGTCAATACATAAAACGTTTTACTGGTTCTGGCTCGTCTATCACAATAACCAGTAACTTTTCCAGCAGATTAAGGCAGGGTGACTTCTTTCAGCTTCAAAGCAGGAGGAGACAAAGCACTCGTGTCTGCCGCTGATTCACAGACATCCCCGACAGGTTTACAGTCTCCGTGCCTTCTGCCCACTGGTCTCTGACATTTTGGTGAATACAAAGCACAAGTGGCGACGTGTCTTATTTGCAAGTGTGCACGTCGTACACCCGGGTGCACTCCTGACAGCTGACGTAGCAACACCAGTGGAAAATACAGTGGCACTTCTCTTTGCGCTTCTCAGTCCGCGTGTTGTGGCCTCTACCGCAGCAGAGGAGATCGCAGCCGTCGATGCCGTGGGACGTGAGGTTGCAGACCCGGTCACGTGTCCCGAACGAGCCCGTGTGTGGGTTGGGGTCGCAGAAGTTGGGCGAGTTTTCGTAGTAGACCAGGTCGCGTTCCGTCGGGGGTTTGAAGTAGTTGTACTTGGGTCTGAGGGTCTCCACCCAACCACGCGACTCGCGGTGTTTCTCGACCACCATCTCCGAGGCGCTGTCATACTTGTCCTTCATGTAGTCCCCGATCACCCGGAAGTCGGGCTGAGACCACCAGCAGGTTTTGACCTCGCAGCTGCCCGACAGACCGTGGCACTTGCACTTCAGGAACATGTTGTCGTTCACGGACTGAAGGAAAAGAAGACATTGTTTTATTCAGTTTATTAGTTTACTTTATTAGTTGCTGTTATTTTAATTCACTTTTGTACTTAAGTGTGTCTTATAATAATTAATACTTGGGCGAGGACTGGCAATTAATCAAAAGATCGACAGATTGAGGCTTGTGAAGTCGTCAATTATTTGGGAGAGGTTTTTGAATCGAGAGGTCAGACTTTGGAGGAAGTAGTTTTAATATTATATGTGTTAAATGGCACAGATTTAAAGTCTGTATAGTTTATGTTCACAAAATCATTATTGTCAATCATTTTCACTTAGTTGGTCTACAGCACTTGTTAACCTCGATGGTTATGGAACCTAACAGTCCCGTTGTGGTTCCAGAAGTACATTTTAGAGATCACAACGGAGCCTAAGCTGTTATGTGGGTTTACTTGGATTCCAACTAAAACCTAAAATTCTGCTAAATATTTCAGCAATTTAGTGGTTTATAAAGTTTCAGAAACAGAAACAGGTTTTTTGCTCATTAGTTACCACATAACTAATTCCAAAGCAGTTCTATGCATTTGTTACAACATAATCAAGAGGTGTGGGACAGACAGATGTTTGATTCATGAAACAGTGTGATATTTGGGGCTAACTATTGGGTAACATTTTCTGACCTCTGCAGTTGTAAAAGTTGAAACAGTTAAACAAGATCACCACCAAAACGTACCACTCTCCCCGCCTCATTGTTGTGCCGGTTCATGGCTGACCGTGCGTCCGGCCGGTTCTCCCTGGCGTCGGCAAACTCCCGGGACACCATGCTGCCGAACTCCACGTCCTCGCTGCAGCCGCCCCACTTCCAGCCCTCTCCGGGGGGGCCTTTGTGCCTCGTGTCACACCCGCAGATGGTGGCTGATCCGTCCGCACAGGCCCGGGTCACGGCAAACGCCACACCCGCCGAGGCGATGGCGTGGACGAAGGAGGACTCGCGAGTAGCTGCAAGCACACAGGAGAGACGGAAATGTAGATTTATTTTAACTTATTTAAGCTATATAACCTTTCAAAAAACTTACAGATAACAGGATATGGTCGAGAGAAAAATCATTTGCGGACAAAAACATAAAAAGTAAAAAGATAAAGTCACTTGTGAGACTTACAAGGTCAAAATGCTACTGATAACGGTGATATCTTTTGGATGTTTATGGCTTATTTATGGAGGCCTTTTATTCATTATCATAGTTTCTTCTATTTTACGTTATTATTTATTGGTTTATGTTGCACAATATCATCAAAGTTTGGTGAATTGTGTGGACAATGGCAATAAATATTTATCTGATTATGATTTCTGATTGTTGTTGTCTATCATTAAAATATTACAGCTGAAGTGGATTATTCTTCAAAAAAAATGTTGTACACAAGTATCAAAATGTTCTTTTTCCCTGTCCAAGCACAGAGATAAAGTAGTAAATGCCTTGACACCCAACAATAAGTTTGTGGTTTAATCAAGGACAAATACATAAACGGATATACATTACATTGTTAGTTTTCTACATTAAACTCTCTATGATCATTCTTGACAAAAGTTTTGACATAACTACAACTAAAAAAGTATTCAGTGACCCATATTATGCTAACTCCCAACAACAATTAGACTATTCAGTGTCTTTGCTTGTAACCATGATTGATTTGTCGCTTGGTCAATGCCCACGTCTATGAAAGGCTCCCTCAAACTGAGCCGTCAAGTGTCTAACTCGTGTCTATAATCGTCTGCGGTGTTGAGATCATGAAGGCGGAGGTGTAGCCCAGACTTCAATGGCCTTGTGTCTGAATTAGGCCAACAGCGGCAGGACCACGGTTTGTCTGTCTGACATAGCAAAGGAATGACTCACAAGGATCAGGATCCTCTACCGAGATGAGAGGAAGAAACCCAAATGACAGGCCTATCATTAGAAGACTCAATCAAGCCTTTAGAACATTTCGGAAGCAGCCTTGCACAAGTCGTGGCTCCAATGAGAGTAGTATACAAACTGAGAGACCTAACCCTAAAACACCTGGCTAGCTCAGTGTTAGCAGGACAAATTAACTGAAGGTGCAAAGATGATACCTTTCCATTAAGTGTCATTATTTAACGCACCTGAAATGAGGGTGCAAACAAGATAATCCACCCTTTTGAGTGTTTTTTACTACTCCATTACTATTTCCTGTCCATAAATACTGACAGATCATGCAGTGGAAAGCAATATTGCTAACAATATTTACAGATGAGGTGAATATTTCCCTATATTACTAAAAGGAAGGTGTTTGTTTCTCAATTCTGATAATGCTAACTCAATGCTATTTTTGAGGTATTTTAATATTATATATTCTACAAATATTATTATTATTTGATAGAGTATGGTTTTAATAAAAGTTAGCATTAGC
Source organism: Eucyclogobius newberryi (assembly GCF_026437365.1). Classification (NCBI taxonomy): domain Eukaryota; kingdom Metazoa; phylum Chordata; class Actinopteri; order Gobiiformes; family Gobiidae; genus Eucyclogobius; species Eucyclogobius newberryi. The sequence goes on from NW_027315746.1 coordinate 26,082,925, forward strand.
TTTGAGACAGGGTGAGCTAGCCACTGCGCTGCTATGCACAGAACCTGTTGCTTTAGCATAAAGTCATAAGATTCTGCAGTGTCTGTTGTAAATCTCACCAATTACATGGGACTTTGAGGTAAAATAACTGTTTTTCAATCACACATTTTACGTTTGGTAGTTGATGGGGCAGTCACAAGTTTAATATAACAAATGTGTGGACTCAAACAATAATCAGATGTTGCTGTTTGGATATTTATTTAAAAAATGGCCTCAGCTCTAAGTCCTTCCCCGTCATCAGAGACTTTGACATCAAGTCTTATAGCGTGAAAACCAGCTCTATATGTTCAGTGCATCAAACCTGTCAAAAGTCAGTGCTTACGTTACGGCTTGGCTTAAAATAGACGCCTATGCAAACATGGAGAGCGCCTGTCTATATTTATATCTGCAGAACAAGAACAACACAGGAGGGGGAAATAGCAGTGCATAAAGCTAGGGGTATGAGCTCCGCCCTTACAGCAGGTTCCAACCAGTTCAGAGACAAAAGGGCATTAGAAACAATGATGCAAGAGAAAAGGTCTGCTGGCATCTTCTACCACCCAGGCCCTGAGAGCACGAGAGGGTTACCTGCAGTCAAACTCAGGCCGTGTGTGGGGTGTTTGATCGGGAAAAGAGACCTTGGCTGAAGCATTTTTGAAGAAACATGTCAAGAATTTGTTGTTTTTTCAAACCTCTAGTAGAAAAAAGTCTTTGTCCAAAACCTTTGACTGATAAACAAAGTAAATGAAGCTGAAAGGTAAATTTAACCAGGAGGAATGGTTGTTTCTTTCTGTTTCAGCACGTAAAATTTAATGCACTCTCTTCACCCTAAGTTATTTACTGGGGATATATTAAGTAAAATTGACTTTATGAGTTTATAACACTGATCCCTCACCATTTATTTACTCACAGTATGTGGATTCAGGTATATTTCAGTAATCCTGTATTGTTTTGCATTTGAGATTTGAGTGATCATAGGTCACAGAGTTCTAAAATGTCACATAGCCACTTTTCAAAACTAAATGAAAATCTGCTACTTGCCATGGTGAAATACCTCTCTAGACAGGGCTTATCATAAGTTAATGTTAAGTTAACTGTTTATATTATAAAGCTGTTTTAGATCAATATTGGAGTTCAATGGACAAAATGTAAAATCACAATCTACATGTGTAATAGTTTGATATTGAATACCAGGAAAAAAGTATAATATGTGATATAAACCCTCTAGTCTCCAGTGCATTGCTACAAACCAAAGGGGTGTAAAGGTGGAGGGCCTACATTTCAAAATTACTCACACCTTAAGACTCACACAGTTAAACTTTATTTTCCTAAGAATTGAATACAAAAAATTGTGCTTGAATGCAAGAAGTAAGCTAATCGCACAACTCTGGAAAAGCAATTTGACTGTTAAAACAAGAGAGAAAAAAACAAGGTCCAGTCATTAAAGAATAAATATCATGCTTTTTTGTCATATTTTGTACTACAATATACATAGATCATTATTTTAAAGTATGTTCACTGTATGGTGACAAACTGACTTCCTGTTCAAAACTGGCATTTCACCTTAGCAAACAGATGATCAATTATGTTTTTTCTTGTTGAAAAATGACTACATGATGCGCCGACAATTAAAGACTGGACCAACATCATAACTAACATTAAAATTGACTGACATTGGACTAAATTGGTTATTTTGGACTTAAATTCATGTTTTAAATTTTAGGAGGAAAAAATTGCTAAATGACATTTTAAAACTCTAAATATTGAATAATTGCAACTACGTACAGGGATGTGAGCGGGGATAGGCGGTAGGTGAAAACTGAAAATGCCTGAACACTCAAGCCTCAAATGCAGGACAATACTTTGAAATACAACTATGAGTTAGCTAATGATGCAGGAACACTGTTAAAACCTCATAATGTGTCCCCTTTACACTTACAGACCAAACCAATTGAAAGTAGAAGTGTGAATACTGTGAATAACTTCTGACAAACAACTTTGCTTAAATCTCCTGTAGCACAAATTCCAACAAATTCCCCGGCTTCCCGTATGCCCCACTGCGTGGCTGAATAGCTGCAGGGCCATGGCATGCTAATAGCAGTGAGAGGACTTACTTCACCTTGGAACACCAGCCCGAGGATTAGCATCACATCTTTTCTTGCTTTTATGACCCATTTATGAGCTTTCCAGACACTTTTCCTACGACGGGGCTAAACTCTGCCAGACCCTATCAGCCTAAAGTGGTCCCTGCGACCTGCTGGGGGGCTCAATCCCCTATTGTGCTGCCACTGTCACGCTGCGTTAGCCCCACAATGGCTCCAGATATTTTATATGAAATTTGCCCTGGTTGGTGATTAGTGGGGACCAAGTTAAGTCATAGCAACACAGAACTATGCACTAGCCGGACCGCGCTTGTCTGCAGACGGGGGGAAATCCCTATTCAAATGGTTTAATAAAACAATCTAAAGGGCGTGTGAATGGGGAAGAGCACTTTTTCTTTCACTTAATCTCATGGTTGCGAAGATATTGTGCTCGGAGCGGCGCCCAGTGGGGAGTAGGGCTAAGGTCCCCCCATCAAGCCCATTTACCACAGGCCTTCTTTCTCTGGGGCCGCAGTTAATGATAGCCTCCCCCAGTACGGACACCCATGCGTCTCCAGAAGGGCTCGGGGCGGCCCGGCTCATCCTCAGCAGTTACACTTTCTCATCCTCCGGTCGTAGGTCGCAGCCTACAGAGCCTGACCTCTGCCGTGTTAGTGTCTGAGGTGTCGCAGTACGTATCACAACACGAGGGAGCTACAGCTCAGACTTATGTTTCTCTAGTTGGTTTGCAGCACAGAAAATGCACACACAAGTACAAAATCTACCAGAAAAGCAAAAACAAAAGGAAAAATGAAACTGAATAAAATAAAACAAACAAACAAACAAAAAAACTAACTAACTAACTAACTAACTAACTAACTACAGATTCTAAACTACCATAATCACTGCTATTTATACTATTGTATACTATTACCGTACTTAGAGATTTTGGGTTGTCAAAAGTATAAAAACCCAAATACAAATCAATAAGAAACCTAGTAACAAAATATACTCAAAGATATTATGTATAAAGGGCCAAATTGACTTTTCCTGAATGGTTTTATTTTAGAATGGCTTGCTCAATATCAAAACCAGTTTAAGACCAAATGATAAAATCAAAACATGCTATTATTTTAAGTTGAAAATGACTCTATTCTATAGTCCAAACATTTGTAACCCAAACACCTAAGCAATATTCTCGATATCAAAATTGAGTTTGACATTGTTAGTGTCGTGACAACACTTTTTTTCTTCAAACAAGACAGTTGTAAACAAGCGTTAGCTCATTTACTGCCCACTGTTTGAGTGGAAAAGTGAAATTTTATTTGGAAAAGAAGACAGACTTTAAAGGATGGGCAAATAGATTTGGGCTGTTTAGTTGATAACATTTACATGCAAAAGTGAGAAAAGTGAAGGGTGAGCACCTATCCTACTGAGCTAACCTCTCATAACTGGCAAAAATGCTGAATGGAGTAAATACTCTCACGTCACCGATCAATTCATGACACAAATTAGTGCTCTATGTTGTGATGATGATTTCTAACTACCGACTAATCATTAGAAACGTGAACAGAGCCTTAGCTACAAACAAAGTCTCTAAAATATAGTTTTTAATTCACTTGTTGAAACATGGCGCTGCTGTTGCTTCACTTCTCCTCTGCTCATGTGCAGTAAGCAGAACATCCAAGATTCCGGGTTATCCAGTGTGGTTTGAGACTGTGTGGTCCTCAGAGCGCATGCGCAGACCTCCAAAAGAAGCTGCTGTCAGCTCTGGTTGTAAAAGCTCATGTTAGAGAGCGGAGCATGAGAAGAAGAACCAAGCTTTCCACGCAGTATTGCTCAGTGGCCTGTAGAGGCCGCTAACAGACACCGTGACTTACAGCCAAGCTTCAGCAGCAGAAGTGAGGGGAAAACTGGTTTATTTGGATATATTTGGACCAATTTAAATATAGCTGTGACAGACGGTAATATTAGATTTTCTGGTCAATCTAGGCTTACCTTGATAGCCCTGACTGCTCGCCACTGGTAACACAGGGTAGTACAGGGGGTCAACAACCGCCTTCCAAGTAGCAACTCAAAGGATTTAGCAGTTATATCATGTCTGTATACCCTTGATGACAAACTTTGTGCACTTATAAATGTATACTAGTTCTAACTATACCCCATCTAAGACTTGTCATCACTGTTATTGGCTTAGTTTCTAGCGACCGCTTAAAGCTCTCTGCCATTTACTTACAGTAAAAGCAGCTCTCGGTATGTAAAGCAGACTCCTGCATTACAATGATTGCAACTACCTCAAATGGGCCTCAAAGATTTTGTATTTTAATTTTTGGCCCAAGAAGATCTTGATCAGGATCATTTGAGTTTATTAATTTATCTTCTCTGTTCGAAATGCCATACTTGAAGGTGTGTGGAAAATATGAAATCCTGACGTTAATGATTTATGGCAGCACTTCCCAGAGGGCATATAAACTAGTCCAAACTGAATGGATTTGGCCTGGCCCCACACATGAGGTCACTGGGGCTTCCTTCAACATTAAATTATTTTTTACATGTAATGGTTTGTGTAGGGAAGAACAGGCCTGTACCTGTGCGGCTGTAACACCTGTAAAAGTGTGACCGTCTCCTTTACCTGGGCCACGCTCCCCTCACTAATTCTATCATATGACTCATAAAGTTGGGCCTGATTATAGCCGTATCGTCGGTAGGTGTTCAGTAAATACCTCAAATGCTGAAGCCGCGCCGGGATTGGCTAGTGGGTCGAGAACACCTGCGCAGCTTTCTATCGCCTTTCATCACGGGCAGATTCCAGCGGTGCATGTTTTGACACTTTGGTTAATGTAAATTAATGAGTGCTGACGCAGACGTAGCCTAAAGGCAGGGCCAGTGTTGAGAGTACAGATAGCAGAGCATGTGAGCGGAGCACTGCAGAGGAGAGGGACTCTTTACAGGGAACTCCATGTGCAGAAACTTTAGTCACCTACATACTTTTGGTTAATCAGGTTTTTAAGAATAGGTTTATTGTTAAGCAGATATTGTTGCATATTTTCAGCTTGATTCATACCTAAACCATCTTGGAGTAAACTACAGCCCTTTCTTAAGCAAACATGAACTGTTAGCTTTGTTTTTGAGTATACTGGTACTGTTATGTATAGACTCTGTGGTTCATTGGCTGAGTGGCAGGCGCTTCACATGTCACATGGTCACCCGTTTGACTCCTGGGCCTTTCTGTTTGCATGTTCTCCCTGTGTCTTTGTGGGTTTCCACCAGGCGCTCCAATTTCCCCCATCAACCCAGCACATGCACAGTAGGTCAAAGCCTGGCTCGAGATCTGGAGACGGTTCCCCAAGCGCTCACTGAAAGATGGGTCAAATGCAGACAATTAATTCCTCTCTCTTGACGGGCTATAAACTTAAATTGGCATGGATTGGAAACTTAATTTCTGAGAAGAAAAGTAATGGCTATAAATGTATCAGCGATGTCTTTTATGCTCCCAAAATATCTTCCAAACAATTCTGAGATTACAGAAGCAATGACTTGTCTGTTCACGTTCATCTTTGAAACGACAGAATTGGACTATTTAGCACTTGTAACCATCATTGCCATGTCATTGTGTATCTGCACAGACACAAACTTGATGAAGTATAGAAGTCCTAGTCAATAAAAAGGCTATCTATTGCACTAAGTCTTTAAGTCAATAAAGCTGCTTTCTCATCCTTTTGCCCCGACCTTAAAAGACAGGAAGAATCCTACACAGGGCTCAGACAAACAGACACCAGCGAGGACAATAGCGCAGTAGCACGGACAAACCCCTGGCATCAATCAAACCCAATGAAATGGGAACCTCTGGGACTAAGCCCTATCAAAGACCCATGAGCCCCCAGTCACTTCTGCACAGCCCGGGACAAAGGCACTTAATCCAGCCACTTCGACCTCTCACATTATTAAGGGCCTGAGTGACCTTAATCCAATCAAAATGATTTACTAAAGCCCGGTAGCAGCCTCCCCTTTCCCCTCACTAACCCGCGATTTAGGGATGTGCTGGCATTTTGCACCACAATGGGGCTTTAAAGTGAGAACCCCTATCGTTAGCCACCTACTTGAGTTTAAAGCACCTCGACGAACTGAGTTTATTAAAAGCAATTGGCCTGCCTAACCTCCGCCCCCTGCGTACATGCACAAGGCTGGGGCGCTCACTGCATTGTCAGAGGGGAACAAATACACCACCCAAAAGTCTATGTTTTGTAATTTATAGTCTCAAACCAACAACAAAACAATCGTGTTTATTTCAATTAGACCAATCAATAAATCAAAAGGCAAACAACTTTCTTGCTCTCACCATGGAACTAAATGTGCCTGTGTGTTAATGTATTATATGTTCATAAGCGTTTTATCGTAAAACTGCAATTTTTGTCTTTTGGTCGATTGAGCATTGTACGGTGGGGATTTCTACACTGGTGAGCCCATGATTACAGTCAAATTACCATAAGGCTACACCGTAATACATCATCTAGGAATTGAATGGGAAAAATGGGTTGCCACAAACACTGTAAAGTCTGCCGTAATGCGCCTCAGATGAACGTACGGCCAAAGAATCACAGGGGATTCCCTCCTAAAGAAAACTCTGACAAGACCCGACTCACTCTCTCCTCTTAATTGTGTACATTATTTCTCTGCTCCGCGCTCGCTCAACCCAAAGTCTATTTAAACAAGGATTTGAATGAGCAAAATGAATGATGCTTGCGGGGAGTGCAGCTTTTCAAATGCAAATTCAAGACATGGGGAATATTGTGTGATGTTAATAGACGCGAGCATTTTTCTGTGGTTTTATGAAGGCTGTTAGGGCCAAGAATTTAAATATGTCCTATTGCTTTGTGTATTTACGTAAGGCTTTAAGTATTTAAAGAGGCACAATGTAACTTTTCTCATGTTAGTGCTTTGCCTGGAATGTTCTGTAGTAGTTGCACCAGAACAAGTTACAGGTCAGATCTGTTGAGAATGTTTTTCATGGCATAGCTGTGTTTAAATCTATGAAAGATAGATACGTTCAATGCTATACTGTGGAACATTCAGCAAAACAATAACTTCTGGGTACAAGCTCTCGTGGTGGGCACGCACTATGTCCTCTATAAGAAAAATATAGTCAGTGACAGATAAGGCAGGTGGTGGACCCTCCACCAGAAAAGTTACATAGTGCACCCTAAAGGAGTTAAGAGGCAGTGCAAACATTGTTTCCCCAGTGTAGTTGAGCAAAATCAGTTTTGTCCCAGTACAGCTTTTTTGTAAAGGCAGCTCTTTGGGTCAAAATGAGACGGCTGTGTACTGTCTGCCTCTAATTATACACCGTTCTATTCCCCTGAAAAGCAGGAAGTACGCTGTTAGCATGCTAGTTGTTGTTAGCTTTAACGTTATGGCAAAACTTGCTCTTGCCACTAAAAGTTGTGAAAAGTGCTTACAATTATATGTAAGAATAATACTTGAAAAGGGACCACTGCAAACAGTTTACATTTTTAAGACAGTAAACATCAGGTACAGCATTTTAAAAATACCTAGAAACTTCTGAACAAATCGTTACAAAAATAAAACATTGTTGTAATTTTGAGTTTTTTTTTTGAGGGACTGTTGAAATTGCTTAGCTTTCTTTGAATTGGGGCAGAAATGTTGTAAATCTATAAAAAAAATATGATGAATATGGTGTTATATGATCTGCTCGGATAGTGGCAGAGCTAAGGACAAACACATGACGACGGGCCTTTCTTGCCATCTCTATTAGTCATATGTAAAAAACCAAAAAGAAACATAAAAAAGTGTTTATTGAAGAGTTAATCCACATCCATCCTCCTCACCCTTGTCCAGCACAGGTCCAAAGATGGCCAGGTTGTTGGTGACTGTGGTGCAGTTCCAGCGTCGGCCTCTGAATTGGTGTTGACACTCCTGGATGCCGATCTTCACGCCCTCCGCCACACTGGGCATGATCTCCACGTAGTTCCGGCAGAAGCGCAGCTGTTTGGGCACCAGGCCGGGGATACTGCCACACAGGATGGGTTGGGTGCCCAGCGACGAATACTGGTGACCCACTGCTAGTGACCTACAAGAACCAGGGGAACAAAACAGCTAACATCAGACTACACAGCATTGCATTTCTTTTGTATACTCTCACACTTCTAACTGGGGTTGTCACAGCAAGGATTTGGTCTCTATTTTTATTAGAGATTGAGACCGATATGGGTTTTTTTCACAGCCGATGAAAGCGTTTCTCTATCTCAAAGCACCCAGAGAAACCGATGGCCGATAAGCTCTGCCGATAATTTTTGTGTTGATACGTAGGGCCGATTTTTATAATTTCTCCAGAACTATGTGATTAAAATTTCCTACAAACTCATCCACAGCCTTATTTTGCCACAAATGTATAAGAAAGCAGTATAGTCCTGTTCTGTGGTGTTCCCTCTTCGCACTAAAAAGCTTTGTGTATTTCAGCAGTAGGGCGGGGTATTGCCGAGTACCTCACGATACGAATCCCGATACTTGGAACATGATACGATACATGCCCTGATTCATGGATAGCCCTTAAAACTTGTGTTAAAAGTTGACTAGAATTATGTTTTGATTAAGTAGAACATCAAAATGCATTTGAATTTCATGTTCACAATGTCCTGAATATCAGAATACAACAGAATACAACTGTCCTATGATGAAGTCACATGTTCAGCTCCTCAGATTCAACCTTGATGCAGCAGGCTGTAGGTTCAGAAGTGTAGGATATTGCAATTTATAATGGCTTTATGTTGTTTAAAAGTATCACGATACGCATCTCTGTATCGATACACGTATTGCCAAGAAGTCCGTCACGATATATCGCGATGTCGATATATTGAGCACAGCCCTAATAGCCAAAATAAAATATCGACCTGTGTTGGAGAATTCTGGCTGATCAATTTTATATTCCTTCATAAAATTAAGAACTGACCTCCTGAATTAAGACCGTCTATAATTTGAAGGATCTGGAAAATCTGGATTTTCTTCTTCCATCCTCTGTAATCATTTGAAAGTATAATACATTGCATCTAGAACCAAATTAGCAGTGCCTTTGAATCTGCAGAGGAATACCCATTTCCGTCTGTGTAATTTGACGTCTGTGTTGTTTGTTTATTGGCGGTATCACATCACTATTTGCGGTCCTTGCCTGATCCCTTCACCTGGCCTTTGTGTCTAGTGAAATTGCAGCCTGCCACTTCAGGAGCAACCCATGTTTGGTGGAGATGAAAGTCCACGCTCCATCCAGAGGTCTTCATAGACTTTAAGCTGACAACTGCAAAGCTACACCTTGTTATTAACTGTCCATACCCTCCAACATGCCGTCAGCTTAGGCTAATGAGAGTCTAAACCCTGCATTGAAACCTCTCAGTGTATTAGCGATATAGCACACACGCCAAAGCCCTTTCTTCTCTTTGAGGCTCCAACAAGTGCAAACTTGGTTTCCCGATTACATCTGTGTGTCTTGCGCCTTTTATTGCGTTCTCTGCTCTCTCGATTAAGTTTGCCGGTATGCACTGACATTGTATCACTGCATGCACAAGTTTTGAAACGCTGCAATTATAAATGGCACTTGTCAGCGGGATGTCAGCCTTATATTTATTAGTGGGCTGACTTGGACGCTACTCTGAGCTTTTTATTAAAGGATAATATCAGAGCTGAAGCATTGAACTTGTGACCTGACGTGCGCCTATTAATTAAACGTTGCCAAAAATAATATAAGCCGACTTGGTTGTGTCAGGAGTGCGCAAAATGGTTTAAAAGCGTAGTAGTTCCTATTATCATTGGCAGAGCAGGGTACAGAAGGTACAAAGTAGCTTGTTGGCAATGTAGAGTTTTGGTGGTGATCATGTGACCCATCTTCTCATAGCTGGTTACAATCTCTTGCACTGGTTTGACTAACTTTACTCAGAGCTCAATTAAGGAATCTGTGAGGGTTTTATCAGTAGAGGAACACAATATTTCAATGTTTATGTGGATAAAAGCGCTGTAATTAAAATATTGATTATAACTCATGTACGAATTGATTTTACCACAAAGTCATCCACATGCTTTCAGGCAAGAACGTGATTGAACCAGTCTTTCAGATCAAAATCTATTGTAGTCAGTAACTTTATGGCGTGATCAGTATCTGTTCATTTCTGTTTGGTAATAAGCCACGGGCACACAAAGAAATCCAATTAAAAAGTGACAGAAAAAAGATCAATACATCAATACTGGCTGAAGTATCGAAGTATTGATTCCCATGACAAAATATTGACAGTTTTCTCCAAAAATGTCTGTTTTTAATTAAAAAAAGAATAAAAAGAAAATCACAAAATACATTATTTACATTTTAGATTCTCTGGACAAGTAGGCGGAGTGAAACTAGTGATAGCCAATACGCTAAGGACATTTTCTATTTGTATCAATACTTAATTACTAATATACTACTAAGTATATTAATACAAATAATAAAATCACTCAAACTGTTTTGTGATCGGGATTTGAACCTGACAAATAAAAAGTACAAACAGGGATATTTTAGAAAGAAATTACGCCATTCATTTTAGAAGTTATTTAGTTAAGTCAAATTGATAAGTTCCTCAAAAACAAAAAAGTGGAGCAAGATTTGACATCCATTAAAACGGTTCTAATCGAGTGAATAGCACCTAAGTTTAGCTCCATGTGTCGTCAGTTCAATTTCGGCTCCGACAACTCGCTTGCTAAATGTCCTTCCCTCTCTCATCCCCATTTCATGCTACATTGACCTATATAAAGCTGAAAAATCTTTAAAAAACAACAACAAGAAAAAACTGCAAAACTGTTGCAGGTTTGAAGTCCCATTGCCTGAGTGGAACAGGTGTGCACTTGCTCAGTCGCTAGCTAACATTTCTCTGTGTATTGACCCATTCAGTGTTGTGCGGCGGCTAATTGCTGATCACAACAAGATTACCTGGGCTCTGACACTGGCCCGGGGCTGTCCTCCTCAGACGTATGACCTTTTAGCCGGTCCATTCATGCATACTGACCTTGAATACCGCAATTATTACATTTTAATGCTTTGTGTTAAGGTGTGCGTAAGACATCAGCTGACCTGCTAATTGAACCGTACTGTAGAAAGACGTGACGCAGATTTTTAATGGAATTTATCGGCCGACTTCTGCAAGACCAGACCGTTTTGAGTTAATCATGAACGCCGAGCACAGAAAGCAAGTGACAGCAAGTTGGCCAAGACTTCAGAGGAAATGGCGTTCGTCTGCATTTTGTCTGCGTTGTCCATCAGTAAACAGGGGCTCTGATGTTTTAGGGTGACCTCCGCTTGGCCCTTGTCATTCTATGGCCTCAGGCACTTTGGGCCTGCAACAGGTTTGAGGATTGTACCAAAGTTTAGAGCAATGATTAGGAGGGGAACATATTTTACAAGTGTTTACTGGAAACTAAAGACGGTGAAAACTAGCGCCGCAGGTCAACTTTTTTTTTACATATTCCTAGCTTGTTGTCTGTCTTGTGTTGCCCTTAAAAAGAACAGGTTCTCTTGACACGTTGCCTGTGTTTTTTCTTCACGATTCATATTACTGTTAATGGCATCTTACATAGCATATTCTGTCAGAATAATAAATCAGTCGAAGCTGGGTCCGTCGTTAAAGATACAAAGCGCCACATCAGGTGGAGGCGTCGACGAGAGTCGTCGTAAAAGATACATACGCTCAGCACAGATGTCTGCAGTTTGTAGATAGCGCGTTGATATGGGAAAGAATCAATCTAAAAGTGATGTGTCCATCCAGGAGACACCTGTCATTTTGGCAATGTCAAATAAATATGGGAAAGAGTGTCTGTAATGCTATGTGTATGGTCTGTCATTTCTTTGTGATTTTAATGCATTTTTCTTATTGTGTGAAACACTTTGAATTGCCTTGTGTATGAAATGTGCTCTACAAATAAACTTGCCTTGCCTTGAGTGTACTTTAAATTCTGTGGAGACATAGTCTTAGGAGAAGTAGACGGTTGCAGTTCAGTGCCCTGTAAACCTTTCCAGATCTGATCCTGATCGGGTTTAAAGACAGTTGGAGGATTAGTCTACAGCGCATGTTTTAGATTGATGGAAAAAATTAGAAACACTCAAGTGGACATGCAGCTCCTGGCGGCGCAGTGGCTGCTCCTGGGTTCAATTCCCAGGCGACCACAGCCTTTCCTTTTTCTTGTTTCTTGTTTTTTTTAGTTTTTTTTCCCGTAGGCTTTATTGGTCAGAACAGTGGAGCATGAAATGGGGATGAGACTGCAGGGAAGAACATAACCGGATTCAAATTTACAACGCTGCGGCATGCGTGCTACCCACTCGACCACCGAGCGGCACCGCCAAAGCCTTACTGTGCAGAGTTTGCAGTTAAGATAAGATAAGATATTCCTTTATTGTCCCACATGGGGAAATTTCATTGGTGCAACGCAGGTAGATACAGAGGTAGATACAGAAGAACAGATCACTTATAGGAAGTCTGAAAAACACTTTCAGTAGAAGATCTCCTATAAATAAATAAAAACTCCCATAGACAAATAAATAAATACCATTGCATGTGATCCCGACAGTAATTGCACATGAATATGTGTCACGACAGCACATAGATTGCACATGAATTTCACAGTAATTGCACATGAATTCCAACAGCAATTGCACAGTTCTCTCCTCTGGTTTCTCCCATCAGCTCAAAAACATGCAAATAGGTCAAATCCACCAGCTAAGGTACTCCTGACCAAGAGATGGGTCCCCACTGCAGCGACCATTGCTCCTGACAGGCTCAATAACACTGAAGGGTGAGTCAAATGCAGAGGAAAACATGATTTAACAGGGACAATAGTGTACCTTAACCTATCATTAATAAAAATATGATTTTGTCACTCATGTTGTGAGAGCTAACCACTTTGCTACCAACAAGTGGTTCATCTTTCATTTCTCAACACTACCTAGGATCATCGTTTACACATTTAGCCATTCTTTGGTGATTAATACTGAGGGAATACACAGAAGAAACTCAGATATGCCAAAGTATTCACCCACACATAATTCCCTAGTCTAAATGAAAGCCCGTCATATGTAGAATTGAAAGTTATAATTTGTTATTCTTTAAAAGTCAATAGCCTTTTATCTCATCTGCGCATATCCTTTATTGCATTATGCGTCACCATGTCTCACTGAAACTGACTAATGGTTCTTGCTTTTCTTGTGTAACCAAATTGCAGGGCACATTCTGCACTAAATGATTTATGATGTTAGAACGATTGCATTAGCATCACTGTTGTAAAGGCAGGGCACTGACACAGCTTGTCCACTTGGAAGACACAGCAACCTTACTTTAAATACAAAACAATTATCAATATTAAAACCCAGTAATGTTATTTTGGGTGACACACTTCTCCCTCATCTCATCCTTAAGTGTATCCAGTGTAGGTTTTTAATGCATATTTCAGCAAGCCCATGCAGGGTACCTCAGAATTACCACTTTACTCTGGTGGGCCCCGAGGCCTTGGAGCTGACTTTGACATCAAGAGAGTATGTTTGGGAGAAGGAATGCGCGGCAAGCTTTCACCTCCAGGTATTTATCTTCAGAGGTGGGGCGGGGGAGAGCAGGGAGTGAGGGGGGTGGGGGCGGACTGTGTCACGGCAGGTCGGACAGAGACGGGCAGAGATGAACCTGTCCCAAAAGTCCAACATCGCATGACGGCGTGGGCAGGAAGCGAAAGAAGGAGACGAGGAAGGAAGTTCAATACCAGGTTAATTGGTTCTAAATGGGTGATTGTTTATGTCATTCGTTTTTAGGGAAGAACTACAATTTCTGGGTTTCACGTGAAATCACATGAGTCAATAAGTCTATGTGATTCTGATTTGTCCAGGAAAACTTTGAAATACTTATCGAGTATGCGCTTTTTAGTCGATTAACTGATGCAAAGGGCGGAAGTCTACCAAGAGTTTCTTAAGTCGACTTTAGCTCTACAAAAGATAAAAGTATGAATCCCAAATATTCTTATGACCACTAAAAACATGCTAATGCTAGTTTTGTTGAGCCCGTTGTGCATCAAAAACTAGATGGGGTCTGAAATAAACATGATAACAGTTATAAACATGCACAAGAAGATTTTTACTTTTACTTTGGCGACCGTAGAATACAAAAAAATAGGATTGGGCAACTTGATATTTTATTTGTCCTATGGTGTAACTGATCTTGGCAATAGATACAGTCAACATGTGAGGGAACGGCCACTAACGGACCATTCATGTTAATCTAGAAGAACTGCTCTATCTATAGTTCTATAACTACAAATGTAAATGCCGTCTTTGCTATTTATTGTGCATATATAAAACTGAAAGAAGAATAAAGTGGTTGAACGGCCCAAATTTGTACAAATATCAAGAATGCTAATGGCAGCTACGGGCTATACCGTATGTTACTGCGATGCTAGTGTCGCTCGCTGTATTTTTTATACCTACAAAGCAATCCGTTTACTTTTCTGAGGTAACGTCAGGTCAACAACTTCTATTATGACTCAGTTGTCACTTGACTTGAATTAGTTGTGCATAAAATACACATAATGCACCGGGAAATGTATTAGAAGAGCGAAAAAGGTGCGTTTCCCATTGAATCAACGTGGTGTGAGTTTCCCCCACACCCGACCGCGCCCCCTAATATGACACGTTCCAGACTGTATCTATTGTAATTAAGTAATGCCATAAGACAAGGCTATTTCAGCTAAGCGTTTGAACATTTGGTGCCTGTACGTGTCTGCGGTGCCATAATGACTGGTGCCCGCTTTTTTAACCTTGTCAACCCCAAGGCAACACTTGGCTTACAAACATTCAGAAATCAAATCTGCCATTTGAGACCTACTGGGACATGGCATTGGTTGTTACAAGCCTGTGTCTTTGTAATTCTGAATAATTGGTCCACGTTTTGGAGTTTCCATTGAATCCATTGCCAGATTGCGATTGCAGCTCATTATACTTGCTAACAGCACAAAGGTATTTTAATTCTAGAAGGTAATCTACCTTTAATATCAACAGATGTCGATCATAAATGTCAAAAGTGAGCGCTGAAAACACCAACTACACAATTTTTCTGAACAAATGATTTCAAAATCTCATTCCAGAACTCTTTAAACCAAACAATAACGATGCATGCAGGGAAATCCTTAAAGACATCTGAATATTTGACTTGGGATGAGTTGCCATGACACAAAAATACACGCAGCGCTGTGTGACGTCAGTGGTACGACAATCTGGGAGAAACGCTTCTGTTAGCTTTAGCTGTTTTAATCTAACGCAACCACACAGGAGATCAGCGGAGCCAGGTATTTATGGGGGAAGATGGGAACTGCATATTTCCTCGTGTCAGTCAGACAAGGCAGAAGTCAAGAGGTTAAAGGAGATACAGCTAAAACCTTTGGAACATTTTTGCACCTCAAGAACTTCATATGAACAGATTTAAACATGCAGTTTCAACATTACATAGGCATCTAAATCTAGAGGGTACGCAGTCAGGTTCTGTATTATCTGCCTCACTGAACACTGCAAGCAAAACTATTATCAGTATTATTATTTGATTTTTTTTGCTTTCCTACAAGATTTCACCTAGAAAAAAGCAATACTGTCCAATAAGGATTCTTTATTTACGGTACTTGCATGTTGGATCCATATATTGGACGTAAGATCTTGATTACTAATTCTAAGCCTGTTTAAATTCCCCAAAAGAATACAAAATAAACATGTTTACGCCAATTTTCCAGTAAGATCTTGTTACTCAAATCCAAAATAAGACATCCAAAATTCCCTCTGTAAATTGTTTTGTAACAAACATCTCAATAACATGAAGTTAGACATTTAAATCTAGCTCGATACATTTTCAGATATGTCCCAAATATGTGCAGTTTTGACCATTTACATATGAAAACATTATATGATGAAAAATGTGTAATGCAGTTTAAAAAAAACACAAAATTCTTACCACTGAAGAACTTTCAAATCTCTAAATAAATTGTTTTTCCCCCCCACTATTCACCGGCAGTGTCTTGCCTTAAATACAACTACAAACCATCTGCTAGTGCCATGTTGACAGAATTTTTCTTTTTTTTTCCATTTTTCAAGCAGCTAAAAAGCATATTATTTCCACTTTAATTGCACTTGTTTAGAAAAATAAAATCCCCCTCAATTGGGTGGTATGTGAATGCATGGAGCGCTGTGAGGCTGTGCTTTGGCTCAAATGAGCGGGCCACTTCTTCCCATTGCCTCAGTCCAAAGGGCCTGTGTTGAGAGGATTTCCTTCCAGCTGAGCGTGTAATTAGTTCCTCATCAGAATTAGCATTGGAGACCATTTAAGCAGAGGGCCTGTGTCTGAACAGCCAAACATGCCAACGTTTCAGCCTCCTTCAAAATAGCGTATATTCTAAACGAAATATGTCAGGACGTGAATAAAGGAGAAATGAACACATTGATGACGTAAAGTATTTTCTGTGCATTTCATCAAGAGAAGAAGCTTTCATTTATGTTCTGATGGACAAAGCATATCAAACTGAGATGATTGAGTTCAGTGAAAACTCCAGAAAACTATGGATACAAGATACTGACACTAATATGACTTGACATTTGATATACTTGATATTGAAACTCGACCACTGCTAATTTATCTATTGTAAGTGTTAGACAATCATAAAATAATATGCATACTCAATGACATTGAAATAGCTTTTGTTATCAATTTTAAACAGTTTCCTGATAGAAATGATAAATGTATATATGTCATGTCAATTAAGAATGACCGCTATTATTGCTATAAAACGAGTAAATAATAAAAATAGAGACTGTACACTCAATTATTCAAGTTTTTTTTCTCAACAAATCGAAATAAAAATATAAATGAATGTGAATTGTGTAAATTACTCACAAAGCAGTGGTCTTTCTTAATTTGATTTGATTTTGCATGTTTTTCACAATAATGAGATGAATCACAAATGAGTCCGAGTCTGGGATGCTCTTCACGATTGGCCACAGTTGACGAGATAGGTAAACAAGTATTTACCACAAATATAATTACTGAGACTATTACATTGAAATGATGGATCGGGCTCACAGCCAGCGGAGGCCTGTGGTGCCCCATGATTTGTCGAATTGATCAGTGGCTTCAGTAATGAGCAGAGTGAGTGAGTGGGCCCTCCCCTGCCTGGAGTAAACCACTGCTCCCCAAGTCTGAGCAGGTCTGGTCCTTTTCCATCTCTCTCAAAGCTGGCCTTAAATGAAGCTCAATTATGTCGAATTATGAAAGTTTTAGCCAAGACGGATACAAAAGACAGAACCTTTGCCAATGAATGTTGTCTTTGAATATATTCCAATTGACATTAAACAAGCACAACTGTGGTAGAAATCTCAGCCAAAGAAGAGGCCTTTTCTATTCATGGACTTCCACCATTTAAACTTTTACTACATTTGATTTAAAAAGACAAACACTGTGAATGTTTTCATAAAGATGCCAATAAATAAGCATTATTTCATTATACATGTTTTAATATATATGGATGATCAATCAAATCTTCTTTACTTGAGTTCAGATAGATGAGAAGAAATACGTTTGTTTTAAGTTTGGCTATTTAAAGTTTGAATGTACCACTTATGATTCAATATTTATGTTATAAAATGATGCCCACGATGCAAACTCGCACCTGCTGCACTTGTTCCAAACGTACACATTACAATCAAATCTCTCAGCAATTAATTTGACACGTTTTAAGTCATCATTTGTCCCATCAGAAGTTGTCAACAGAGAAACACACCTCTTCGTTATGCATTTTAAAACCTTCTCTGTCACAAAGTCAAAAAAAAAAAAAACCTCCGCGCTGACAATGTCAACAAACACTTCTCCAATGCAAAAAAGAAAAGAAAAAAGAATAACTTACCACCAGATGGGATAACTTGCCATGACATGCGTGAGCCCACAGAGCACCAGGAAACATCCCAACAATATCATCCTTAAAGTTTGGCGGAACAACATCTCTCTCGCACGTCTCTCCACGCGCGTCTGCGGGGCTTTCACGCGCGGGACCGTCCGGAGCGAAGTGGGACAATTACTCCTTAACCTGCGCGCACACTTTGCACACGGCCACTGACAGAGCAAATAATGCGTCCGCGAGGATCTTGGAGGGAGGTGGAAGGGGGGGGAGGCAAATATTAAAAAGTTAAAAAGCCTCTTGTCTGCGCTAAGGACCCAATCAGTGCGCGTTGCCAAAGGGTGAATTCTGACGATGCGCCGCGCGCTCTGACGCTTTGAAGCCCGGGTGCACGTCGCGTTTTAGTGCTCATTGAGAAAAAAAAAAAAAAAAAAAAAAAGAAGAAGAAGAAGAAGAAGAAGAAGAAGAAGAAGCGAGGCGTATTTAGCATGCCGTGAGTGAGTGTGATATATAATGTAGTGTAAAGACGAGAGAGGGAGGGAGGGTCCCGGGGCCTTTTAAACACGCATCAGAACCCCCTGCGGACCGCGTAGCTATAACAACCTGTCCGGATTTCACTCCCCGGCTTGAAGCTTCTAAAATGCTCAAATAAATATGTGTGAATTGCTCCCGAAGCATTATTTAGCCCCGAGCTCCTTTATCCCGGGCCCGGGTTTAGACGCGCTTCCTTACGCGCGGATTAGTCCACAATAAATTATACAGCCTCGCCAATTAACAACGTTTAGGGCTTATATAACAAATAGTCTACGTTCCATTAGTATTTATGCTTTTTTTGTTGTTGTATGTGTGTCCGTTACCAATTTGATCAATCACCAATGAAACTATTACGCACGATAAAGAGTTCCAACAATAGAGGGAGATTCTAAAATTATTATTACATGTGTTTAAGTCATTTAAAATAGCTTAGGCCATTCTATGTGACTCAAGTGGGAGAATATACGTGAGTGTTGCAGTAGTGTAATGCCATATGTAAGAATTAAAGTGTCTAAAATGTGGGAATAAATACATTAACAATGAGTTTATGGAGATATATAAGCTACAATGAGGAAAACGTAAATATGCGTATTATGCTTATATTAAGGCCTTTTATAAGCAGTAAAAGTGTGGAAATTATTGCTCTTACAAATTAATTTAATTTCATACTATTGCCTTCAAATTTCCTCATGATGTATTTGGTAACATTTCATTGGAGTGATCTTTATTGCTTTGTTTTATTGCTTTGTGTAAGTTTATTCGCGTCGTGTTCGTCAGGCTGTGCGAGGCCTGAGCCACGCTGACATCTAGTGGACAGCACGGTTACTGCAGTCATGGCTAATGGTTACAGCTCATTATTGTAAGTCACCAATCATATCACAAATAATCTAGTCTTATCTAGGAAAATGAATGTAGTACTATTTTTATGCAAATATGTCATGCATTAAGATAGTACATTGTAAATACTCATGTGCGCGATGTGCCTCTGCCATCACACACAACTGTCTGCAGGTTTGAAGTCTATTGATCCCAAAAAAACGTTATTAACATTGTGATGGATATATGAAAAAGAAAAAATGAAATAAAATAGCACATTAGAACTCAATTTGAAACTGGACAAATTTAACAAATATTGTACCAGGTGGGACAACGTTTTTTGTTTAAAGTGTAAAGATTTATTTTCTGTCCTGTGCCTTTTGAGTTCTTTTATTTTTTATTTTTTTAATGTTGTCTGCAGCTCTCTGGTCTTGTTCTAGGTTCTTTTTGTTATGTGTTGTTATGTGTGAAAAAAATTAAATAAAAAAAGAAGAAAAGTATATTTGAGTGTTTGATGATTTGATTCAATAAAATACTAAATCTGGCCCTTAAAGGGTTGTCAAAATCAAATATGAATCAATACTAGTTTTGAACAATTATCAATACTAAAACAGGACCAAATTTGACTTTTCCTGAATAGTTTTACTGTTTTTGAGCTCAATCAAAACTGGTAGGAAATATAAGGTAATACAAAGAACACAAAAATGACACTCTTTTGCCAACAGAAAGTACATTTCTATTGATCATTGTGGTATCAAAATCGGTATCAAGTATCGAGCGTATTCCTTGGTAACAAAATTGAGTTCGACAACACTCCAGGCGCTAATTCCGTGTACCCCCTGGCAAGTGCTCATGGGAAACACTGCACAACCTGCCAGCATCGTGGTCCTGAATCTGGTCTAAACGAAATGCTTTATATCACAACAATGATTACATCTGGCCTTTGTCACAGCCGTTACACAAACCCTGACCTTTCCCCCAGATGACATACAATAGTCCTTTATGTGTTTGGCGGGGGATTTGTCTGTTCTTTAGTGACTTCACTGCTCGATGAGGTCACTCTGGAGAGGACATGTCCAGCAGTGAAACTCGTCCGCAGTGGCCCTTGACACAACACAGATCATGCCTCAGAACAGCTTCATGTTCCCCTTCCTCCAGTTATAGTGGAACAAACTTTGTACATTATTGTCATTCTCTCACCGGAGATCAGTATTTGGAGCTCTTATTGAAACGATTTATAGCTGGAGGGTCCAAACTCTGGGGCCAAATTGCTGGTTTTCTGCTTTTTTACTGTAAAATTGTAAAAAATGTTGCTATCATGACTTAAATAACAAACATTCTGACATTATATAGACCTCAAATTAATATTCCAAGCCTTTTTAAAGGTGTGGTGGCAGGCAAAACTACATTCAATTTAACATGTTTAATGATTCACGTCATTGTCATGTAGTCTGTGGCCCCCTGCTCTGTGTTGGGACCCCTGATGCAGAGCGTACGCAGCACACAGATCTCCACTAGATGTCAGCAGTGTAGTGCAGTAGTAAAAGAACATGAAGGGACCATCCTATTGTTTTAGTGTTCCAAATATGAACGCACCATTTATTGTTTTCAGAAATTGTGTGAATGTTTTCTGTATTTATGACATTAGAGCCTGTTTAAAAAAAGTAATGGCAGAGATAAAAGTTACACACTGTAATATTGTTTTGTACTGTCTTTAGGTTTGATTACAGCACACATGGCATAGTTTCAATAAGTTTCTGCAGTATTAAGATATACATTCAAATCCAGTGTTGCATTATTTCTTTATTTTTACCAAGATCTCACATTCTCCAGCTCGTCCCACACACTCTCACTGGGGTTCAGATCTGTAGTAGATTCTCTGCTCGATATCAATGATTTGACCCATCTAAAAACACACTGACATCTGTTCCATGACCACGGGATTCGTCTTTCCACATGGTTGGGTTTAAATACCGTGTTGCAGCTGAAAGATCATCACCTGCAGCAGTCATCCAGTAAGAGGCTTGTACTTACTGTATTTGCTTAGATGAATTCATGTGGTGACTTTTTTTGTGACAAACCTGTTGCGTTTCTAGAATAACATGGCGCTAGATTAGACGTTAGCATTTCAGTGCATTCTCCTGCTGCAGTGGTACATGGGAACAGAGCCCCGCGGTGTTATCTTCAGGATGTGCATTGGCAGAGGCGTCGACGTCCCTATCTGTGACCTCCACCGCCTCTCGGACCTGCAGAGTAAACTGTGAGGCCCGTAAGGTCACAGCCACGCCTTCCACATCAGCTCTGAGCTCAGCGACAAATCTGTACCGCCAACGAGACAATGAAAAGGGCTGATAAAAGAACCGAGTGCCTACATTTCAAGATTACATAAAGTTAAAGAGCCAACGCACGCAGTACATTTGGAAAGGAACACGTGCTCGTAGTGTTACATCATATTACTCAACTAAAAGTACAAAATAATGGTTCAGGAAATTGCATTATATGAGTAAAATGAATTGGGGGGAACTACTGCTGAAGTGAGAGTAACTGTTTGGATACAATCTGGGATTTATTATGTGAAGTGATATTTGGAGGTACAAGATATTAAATAATGCACAAACTTTAGATAAAAATATATCATATCAGAGTAATGTAAACTGAGTTAATTTTACCTTTACGAGCGTCTTATTCACAAAGATGTTACGTGCATGATTTTCCTACAAAAAGACAATTTGGGGTGGTACAAAAACGCTGACCTTTTGTGCCTGTGACGTTTCAGAGATGAGGCAGAAGTGAAGCGTGTCGGCCTGTTTCCTGGTAGAAGTCGCATCCAGCAGGGTCTGACTCATCATTTCTTGATTAAATATAATATAATATTCAGGTTCAATTTAGATATCATTTATTAAAATCCTTTGTTATGTTTGGGTGACGTCAGCTGTCCAAGTGGACCCAGGACCCTCCCCGGACCCAGAGCCAGGCCCACAGCATGGAAACGCACTCCACCATTAAAAGACTGTGCTGAAGCGCTCCTAGACTAACAGGTCTGTGGGACCAGGGCAAGTCAAAATGGGGCTAATATCAGCTGTTTTCTTTTCACTGTTACATAAAACTATGTAATATTCCGTCATCTTCTCCCTTTGCAGCCCTTGTATGAATGACTCTCAATGGAAACACCTTATTTCACAACCTACTATATGAGCTCTAATTCATTCAGACCAAACTATTCTATACTCTTCTTCATTTGAGTTCCTGTGCAGGTCACTCGAGGTTGTGGAGGGAGGACACTGTGCCTGCAGCTGGACGTCAGTGCGTCTGATAAATGCGATGCAATGCAGATGGCTCAGTGTTGTTAACACGGCTCACTAAATATTGTCCAAAGACGCTAACCTGTTCTTTGTAAATCATCGCTTGTCATGGCTGTGAGTGCTGACGCGGCCTGACCCTGAGTAAACAGTTATGTTTGTGGAATAATAGAAAGTTTGTTCTGTAGAATCTAGAACGTCATCACAGGTAAACGTCGCTCCTAGTGGTGCTGAGAGCTGGTGTTGTTAAAAGTTATTTGTGAACTATAGAATTCTATTCCGGTCGACTGCTACACTAAGGATTGTTATAACTTTTGCAATCTTGTTTTCTCATCAAAAAGATTCCTCGGTTCGGTACCTCTGTCCAATGGTATTCCAGAATGTTTTTAAAGTTAATTTCAGAACTCAAATAATGTTCTTTATGAAGCATCTTTTGCAAACAAAGCAACTTTAAAGCAAGCAGCTATTGTTTGTAGCGTCACTTAAATGGCTTTAATCTTCAATGGCGTTATTGCATGCATCAACACTATACAGAGACCACTGAGCAGCTCTCAAACCACCGGCGTGCTTTTGTCCCCGTTGTCTCTGCAGCCACAACAGCAGCAGTGTTCCACAGTGAGGGACATGTTCACACAGGCTCAGGTACAACTTTTGTCTATCCACGTCAACTTTTATATAGGTTACACTCCTACAAGCAAGCACATGGGTGTATCACTCAAAGGATGGATGGAGTCAACTTGGGAGACAAATGTAAAACAGAAACAGCTAAAAGACACATCAAAATACAAATTATACAATCGAAACGAGAAATGCAGAAATGTAGATTCATGTAATGTATTATTTTTCACAAGCATTAAAGTGTGTGACTTAGAAAATTCTTGGATTAAGAGTGTATGTCTCCCTCTTCTGGCAAACATAAGGAACTAAAGGATGTTGAAATGTCTTCTTAGCAGCACAGCTCATTGACAGGTCTGAAAACTGCATAGGGATTTTTCATCGTTGACCTCATGTTTTGAATAAGATGGCCCCAGTGGCAAATGACTGAAATCATTTTCTTTGCACTCTTCTCTTTTATGTCTTAAACTGTTTTGTGATTTCTGTCACGTCTGTGTGGTTTTAATGTATTTTTTCCTGATGTGTGAAGCAACAGGAAAACAGGCTTTGAATTGCCTTGTGTAGGAATTGTGCTCTACAAATAAACTTGCCTTGTCATTGCGTAGCACAAACTGAGCCATATCAGACCACTGTAAAATAACTGTCAATGACAACTAATAAAAACAATGTATTAGAGAGCCTGTACCTGATTTTTCAATGTAACAAAAATCTGTGTTGCCCGAGCACAGATATACTGTAAATGCAGCATCTATAGTCAAAATTAGACCACTGTGTGCTGTCTGCATCTAATTATGAGGCATTGTACTGTCGGCAAAGCAGGAAGTGGATGTTCAGAAGGCATTAGGGAAGTGAGCAAAGACTTTGGATTTCTGTAAACTGTTTAAAATGAAATAGTTCTGTTTTTAAGTGAGGCAGCATCTACCATGATGATGAGGCTTTCCTCCAAGCTTTTCCTGCTGGTCTACAGTTAACAACAGAAACATGTCAACAAGGTAATATCATCTAATAAAATAAAATGAACATTGTTGGCGTAAGAAGGTCCAGGATTCTGTTCCCTACCAATAAAAAACAAACAGAAACATGTACAATATGACCACAAATCTCTGTGGGACTAAAAAAGGTGAATGAGACGCCAATAACCACTAAGGCCGGCAGATGTCGCCAACATATTTCATGCATCAGAGTTCCGAATTTCCGACAACACTTTTACTACTGCTGTCTAGAAGCAGCATGTCTTCATTTAGCCGACTGCCTTGTGGCAAGCCTAATTACGGCAATGATCTCACTAATTACTGTTGGAGATGTAATGGGAGGTGAACAGAAGACTTCCTCATCAGCTCCGAGACGCACCGTCAGCCTGCAGGCCTCACCACAAACATGTCTGGTGCAGAGCAGATCATGTGGTCCACCCATCCCTTCCACATTCCAGCCTGGGACGCGATACCGAGACAAGGTCAGGCGCAGGCTCATTTGTTTAAAGAAAACGGTGTAAATGGACGTTCTACAAACAATCAAGCCATGTCTTTGAAAGGCAGTTCATGTCTAAGAGTTTCTAGGAATCTGGATTTATTGGCTCCGTAAGGAATTTAGTTCATTAGATTTCAGCCCATTGTCAGAGCGGAGAGTTGCCACCGAGCAGAGTCAGAGGAGCGATCTTCAGAGCTGGAGCCAGGATCTTGGTCACATGCCCACTTCCACTAAGAGGGCGGTGGAAGGTCTGGAAGGTGTCATTTTATTTTCATTCACAGTGATACAAGATTCAAGAGACGTCAGCCAAGAGCATTTATACCCATTTATAAGACAAATGACGTGTTTCACCATCAACTCTGAGAAACACAAACACACAGACGCTGGATTGTACTTAAAGGTCAAATCAAATCAAATAACTGCAGGTAAAGCACTGGTCATGTGATGAAGGAAAACAACGTTGGATTTTTTTGGAGGCCATACTTCCTCCCGTTGTGATGAGACAGAGAAAGAGAGACTGAGGAGGCCGAGAGTTCTGCTGCTGCGGCTGGTGCACAGTTGAAATAATGGCCAGGACCAAAAGATTGAGAGGATTGAGATGACTCAGCTTTGTCGAATGTACCGTAAGTCTACAAATATCATCTGAAATCCATTGACTAGTACTGATCAAATCTTTTGGATGAGAATAACCCAGAGAAATATTTTGGAGCATACTTGAAATAATTTGTCTTCAGTAAAAACATGATGTACCTCATGTCAAAGTACTGGACTGCCTCAAACTTTCGATCAAATGAAACCTCATAAATACCAATTCTGATGAAACTATGAAAATGTGCTGTTGTTTTCAAAGTTGTGAGGAGACATAAGCCAAAGTGCAGACCATTTCTCACATTTGTGCTGTCGAAAATGACCCAAGACAAAGACTACATCTATTGTGTACCAATATTGAGCGCATTTGAGGAGATTTGCCTGAGGGAAATGCTTTTTTTTACAGCACATTCTACCTCATTTACATCTGCGGGACCTCTAAGCACAAATTGCACTTAAAGGTCCTACATCATGCTGAAATGACCAGGATTTTATGGGACCAGAACCATTCAATTATGTCTGGATAGATTTATGGATTATGGATTTTCTCTGGCTGTTTCCTCATTATGGTTCTCATCCAACAAAAAGTGTATTAAAATGTAAAGGTAATATAATTTCCTCATTATGGTCATTAATATCATTAATATCACATCTATATCATATCAACACTTCCCCCTCAATGAGTTACTTTTACAACATATTGTATGGAGTAAAGAGCATTTTCCTGAAATAAAGGAGTAAAAGTCACAAACACATGTACATTATCGATCTGATAAAACCGTACGCTCCCTCTCGCTCACTAAGGTCTTTGGATCAGAAACTGTTGTTGGTTCCTCGCACCCGTTTTCGGACCAGAGGAGACCGATCCTTCCAGGCTGTTGCCCCCAGACTCTGGAACGATCTTCCGCTCTCCCTGCGGTCACTGGACTCAGTTATTGCTTTTAAGGGTCAGCTTAAAACCCTTTTATTTAGTCAAGCCTTTTAATTGCATTTGTTTTCGCGGCTGATTTTACTGTATATTGTTGTATATGTATTGCTCACTGTAAATTTTTTGTGTTTTTATCGTTTTATTCTGTGTTCAAATCAAATTTACTTACTTACTTACTATAATATACAAGCACATCAAATAAAAGGAACACTGGACTTTAATGTCCATGTAATAAATACAGCACTTTGAGGTACATGCAATACATGATATATAATACAGTAGGGTATGATCATTTTTACTTCTAATATTATTCACTGAAATGAATTACTTATGAGTTGTAAACTAATGTGAACAGTTCTGTCTGATCAGTCCTGAGTTTGTGGTAGTGAATTGCTCCTGTCTTTCCCTGTAATGTGTCCACTCTTCATTTTACATGTGTTTCCTGTGTTATTGTCATGTGTTCTGTGCTGTTTTAAATTGTGTTACCTTTTAGTACATCAACCTGACCAGGGACAACAGATGGCTAAAATCTGGCATATTTATATATGTATCATATGTTCATTATGCACTGTCCCATTTCAAAATAATTAATTAATTAATTAATTAAATAAATAAATAATCAATTAGATACATAAAAAAAAAAGTTCCATGAAAAACAGAATACAGGCACCAGATTAATGTTCCTTTTTTATTTCAAATGTTTAACGTTTTGTTTTTTATTGCACTGAAAAACATTTCCTAAATACTGGAGGTTAGTGTAAGATGGACTCAGTCCAAGAGCGCTGCTAAACCATAAATACATAATTTATTATTATTACAGACTCTAAGGAAGTTTTAAACAATTAATACTCTAAGAATACACACTTGCTCGAACAAATCTCAAAAATTAGGTTTGTCCCCTGTATTGCTTCAGCGCATGTAACGAAGATGTTATATTGGGCGTGGTTCCAAATGGCAGCGCTCAATGCAATGTTGATATCATTTTAAATGCCTTAACAATGCATAAGAGGACCATATTTTTCTTATTCATTTCTTTATGAATCTTCTCTTTTAGTGAACCCCAACTTTAATGAATAAAACATTTAAAGTCCTGAGTATCTCTTCCACATCTGCTCAGCTGAACTCTCTTGACAACCCAAAAAGATTAGTGTCCATTACCAAAATTTCAACTTCCACCTACAACACTTCTGACATTCCAGCCTCCATAGTCCCCCGAAAAAACACATCACATTCTTTTGTCCGTAGCATCGCCTCAAATGGCAGTACAGCGACGTTTTCTGGTTAACGCGGGGGCCGGGCCAGTTTTTAAGAAGGCTGTGGGAATCAATTATCCACTGTTTAGGCGTACACGGCCGCTGGGTAGTGCAAAGGATTAGTGTCCATTCTTGTCCTGGCTGATCTGCCTTAAAACCAGGTGTTATTAAAGGAAAGTGCAAAGAGGAGGGGAGCGTGGGGGATTTGGGAATATGTGCCCTCTAGGAATGAGTGACAAGCTTATTACAGAGCGGGCCGGCAAAAGAGCCAAAATTCCTCGGCTTTTGTGTGCTCACCTGTATGAAGGGATTCGGGTCATTTTGGCAAAGGGAAATCATGCAGACGGGAAAGTGTAGTCGTGACAGTTGAAGCAATGTAGAGAAATGCAAAAATGTACCGTGCTAGGACGTATTTTGGAAATGTTCAGTAAATGTAGTAGTCAATAAATGTAATAATTCAATTTGCCATTGGTTACATCTGTTGGATGTTTTTTTTATAAATATATTCTGAGGCTGGTAGTCACATTTACTTGTATTAAAACTACAACTGTATTTATTTATTTGGCCCGAAGGTTCTATTTGACAGGGATTTGGGCGGGGATAGGGGGTAGGTGAAAACAGGACAATACAGGATTATTCAAATGTGCATGAATCAATCTGAATATGACTTTGTGTGCACTAATAATGAAGGAACACTGTTATAACAAGTTTAAAAGCTCAGTAGCTGTCACATTTGCATACCATGTTTCCTTTAACATCCAATTAAAACACAGTTACTTTACCATTACTTTTACAAGAGCATTATAAAAAAAACTATTCCTGTGCCACAGTGCTACTCCCCATAATCTGTGGAGGTACTTCAGTTACCCAGAGGCATCTACTGTGTCTCTAGGCCTAACATTAATCTCTCCCTTTTCCTCACACCACATTCACTGGTTTTGGGTGAAGTGTCTTGCCAAAAGTCATGACAGAATGAACTGCGGCTGAACTCTGGCCGTAAAAATGACTACTTTATCCACTGTATACCATAGACACATATATAACACATATATAGCTACTCTGCAACAAAGTCAACAAGTAAAAAGATGATGTAAGGTTGTTTAATCCATTCACTTTTACAGTATTTATTGTGCATTACTTTTTCTAAGGAAAACATGACATTTTCCCACAGTCTCACTCTGAGGGTGATAACATTTGGAGCCGGAAACAGGAAGTGTTGAGTCACAGAAATGTCCCTCGTCTTTGGACTCTTTTGCCATCTCATGTCAAAGCAGGAGACTAGCCCTTTAATGCCACACAAGTAGTTTCAAGTTTCAAGAAGTTAAATTAATGAAAATACTTGGTGTTTTTGCATTAATTTTGAACTTCTGATGATTAACAAAGGGTGTGCTCACAATCGCACAAACACCACATTCAAATAAACTACTAAACTACAATAAACTAAACTAAACTAAATATGGACCGACCAAATCAAATCCATATCAGAATTAAACTGGGCTCTAACCAGGAACAAACAAGTACAAGTGTAATTATAAGTAAATATAAATTATGATGTGTTATCAGACTGAGATTATCTAAGCATTGCAGACAGTTTGGACATTGGCGTTCCACTTGTCTTCAGAGTGATGTATTTGGATTATCAAACTCCTGCCATGGACTCGATGGATGGATACTGAGACAAACAAGTAAAACAAAGCAAAACAGATGACACAAGCTGCACCAACAATCGGTCAAATGTACTTTGACCAAATGGGACCTTTACTTTGGACAATATGTGCCTCAATTTTTTGTCTTTTGCTGTCTTAAAAGAAAGCTTCCTGTTCTCTCTCTGGTCATGTTCTGTTATTTGTGTGTTCTGTTCTGTGTCATGTAAAAAAAAAAGTAAAATGTCAGCCAGCTGATTGAATAAAGCAAGATACAAATGGTAAGACAACAGGTATAAACTCACATATCATTTGATCGACTAGGGAAGATTGACGAGATATGGCTTATCAAATATCAATACATTGGGATGGTTTTAAAATGGTCGACAACAATGTATGTCATAGTTTTGGTCATTGTGATTACTTTTTTACTTAGTTTTAGGTTTTTTTTTTAAATAATGAAAACTATGACAAAATGCTTTAGTCTGTGAAATACATGTGCGTGTTTTAATAAATTGATTGCGTTCACGGTCTATAATTTGATGCTGGGGAAGTCCACAAACCTGTCAAATTAAACTTCAGTTCTGAGTCCTTTTTAGAAGCTCTTCTGATTCAAATGACTCAGTTCATTTGTTCTGGCAGAAAAAACATCAAACTTTGTGCCAGTTTTTGTTTTATGTAAGGACCCAGTAAATACAGCGATATTACACATGAAACCAGGTCCAAACATCTGACATTTTGACAGTTAAAAGCTTGACATTCCACCATTGAATTCATGCCTCTCGTTAAGTGTCAAACTCCAGCCAGTTTAGAGTGTTGCGATTTCTCATGACAGCAACCTATTCTTTTGAAAATCTGAATTATTTTTACATAAACAATCCATTCAAAAAAAAAAAAAAAGCAGAGGTACATTTATTTGTGTACTTTTTTTTTCTTTCTTTATTTCAAATGTTGGAGCCAGGACTGCACTTTGCGCTGGAATTGCCTTCAAAAATAACATCTCCGGAGGCACGATCACGCACTTGAAACGGCAATCTACTTGTTGACACAGTCGGTAAACAGAAACTTAGCTTCACTTTGAGATCGCACGCTGAACGGGCCTGATGTGGAACACTGGCGGAGCTCTGCCCAGGTGTAGAACAGAAGTGCTGGCTCCGTTCCCGTCCTCAGATACCTCCGGCTTTACTCCTGCCAGGAACCGAGGCGTGTGCGGCCCCCGAGCCTGTCAATGCCACTGAAGGGTGCTTACACAGGGCTTAAGCAGGGCTGTCCCGCACTAAAGAAACCCCGGCTCAGTAAACACACATTATTTACCAATCAGAAGGTCAACTTAGTCAACAGCGCTGTAATGAAATGCTTTGAGTGTATTGTGGGAGCGAACAGGCCAATAAATCTGTCACGGATTCTGTCATGGCTTGACATTGTGAGCTGTGATTCATTCTCTGGACTACTGTTTGTGGAGCTTGAATGTTGCACTATTTGTTGTGGAATTCAGCACAAGTTTGTTTTGTTTAAAGGTCTTATAGAATGTCTTATATTGCCATATTAGTTTGCCATTTTTGGGAAATTTGCCCTGTCAAAACTTGTACAGAGTGAGAAATAAGAGAGAAATCAGATTACGTTTCAAAAATCCAATAATGATCAGATTTTTTGGTGTGTTATAATGTGATATGCGCATCCAAAATGGAACCGCATGTGTTTGAGTACTCTAACATAGTGAGGACTTCTCGCTCTAAAAACACTTTGATTATTATCGGGTGGTATATCAGAGGGCTCCTCCAAGTTTTAAAGTCCATACATTTTCGCCTTATTTGTCCTGAACATTTCATTGTCCCAAATACTTTCACAAAACAGCTGACAATTTTCAACAGTGATGGACGGATCAATATAAAAAAAAAAAATATATATATATATATATATACGGTTCTGACTGAGGTATCAAACAGTATTGATTTCTATGCAAAATATATCAGTGCAAAAATGTTAGTTTTTTGATAATTTTTTAGATTTTTTGTACATATACATTACATTTTAAGATCAGTTCAACATGGGATCAATCAATATTATGATATTTCAAATATCACAATATCAATATTGTGATATTTGCCATTGTTTTACTTGGAATGGAATTGAAACAAAAATCACAGGTACTGGTGAGCTTAAAGTGCACTAGAAGAAAAGAAACCCCACTCTCAGTACGAATAAATATATATATTATTTTTTGGCCTGTAGGCTTTATTGGACACCACATTGTAATGTGACATTGGGGTTAGAGAGGAAAAGACCTTCTGCAAATTGTCGCAGCCAGAATCAGACTCTAGAGCTGGCTTACCTGGAAACTCAAGAATGATCTCCCTCTTAATTTTATTCAGATCTATATCAATCACCGGCTTCATCTCCCTGAGTTCATATGGTTGTGAATGACAGGTAAATTAGTCAATCCGGGACACGCACGGTCCATCTGCACCAAAACAAATATTACTGCTTACAATTTCTGCAGAATCAATGACCAAAGCACAAAAGACGAGAAGTTCGATTTTGTTCAAAAGGACCTCTTCTGTTTCACATGCGTCACGGAAAAAAACGAATCTGACTACAAGGTTCTGTTTGAGTTTTGGGTCCACCACCACCACCACCACCACCACCACTGTGAACTGTAGCGCTGCAAAGAACCATTCAGTAGAACGTTCCAGAAGACAAGCAGATGGCAGACACCTTTAAGGGAAGGTGGAGCCACTTAAACGCTGCACTGGCAAAGTCGAGTTTAGCAACATTGGACATTTAAAAACTCTTTTGCAAGCATCCGAAATGTTGTCATCACTTAACGACAGGTTTGTGAAGGTCGGATTGCACTGATCATGCAATGGCCTCATTCACGTGTTGATGTTTGTGTTCCTGAACTTTTTGAATAAATAACCCAATCATCAGTCTCAATAGAAATTCTGACTCGTGTCTGTCGCAATGTTTTGGTTATCGTCCTCATAAACAGTCAAATATGTTGAAATGTGTAGTGATTTGGCATGTCACAGACGGTTCCTTGCCCAAATCATTAATATATTTCTCAATTGATTTATGAAGCTCGTTCTAATATTTATTCATAACATGATTACAGGGGCTTGTGATGTGGAGACATTGCGTGCCGCGGCGTTGAAGCTGGGACTGTTGTATGTTGAACTGCTGAACTTGTGGTGATGGTGGTGTTGAAGTTACTGATCTGTGGAAAAAAGACAGTTTAAATGGTTAACAGAAGCAGGCGCTGTGTCGGTCTGCCTGAATGTTGTGTCGGAGAATCATTACAGAGATGCGAGTTCAGGTCATGCTAAATGGTAATGCTAAATGTAGGTTAACACATTGAAGAAGGTGGTGGTGCCATGAAGCTGAGCCTGCATTCTATCTCTGAACAACAGCAATAATACAGCTTTTCTACTAAATGTGACAGGCAATTTATTCTATATTCATGATATGGATGGAGCACCAAGTCAGTGTGAAATTTAACAACAGACAATTCAATGCATGTGTAACACTTTTTTGGGGATGACATAATAATAGTATATTACGTGGTAATTACTATGTTAGCTGTTAGTTTTTGTTTAGTTCTTTGTTTAGTTGTCAAAAACATATCTGACATATGTTTCACAAATGTAAGAGTGATCTTCCCAATCCAGAGTTGTGATGTTATGATCTTATTGCATAATTTGGGAGGGAAGCAAGAAGAGACCTTCGATAAAGTCAGAATCAAATTGACGTTTATGAAGCCATAGGTAGCCATTGGTATTGAATGTGTATTACAACTCTACTACTGAGCCATTAACAACAAACTGTATTAATTATACCACTCTAATTGTCCTGTGATTTGTACACAAAGGAAAAGACTGTTAAAGTTATGAAACCACCTGTCTACATCGATATAATAGTATTATAGTATTGATTAAAATGATCTATTTTGCGATGATCAAATTCTGTGTTTTTAATGATCAAAATAAAAGGGAGCGGGGGTCAGATTTTGACCTGTAACATCCGCTGGTCACCACGGAGACAGCAGGTGGCGGACATAAAGTTCCAAAGTTCGATCCCTGCTCTCGATCCCTGAGTGAATATGATTTGAAGTGCTTTGGACGCCTAATGGAGGTCAAAATGTTTTATAAATACCACTATCAATCATCAATACTTAACCTATAGGTCTTAGCCTTTAGTGTAACTTTCATCGTTTACAGTTCCGTGCTAAATGTTCTCTCGTCTGTGTTTTGAAGTCGCAGCGCACGCTAATACGTCTACATCATGTGGCGTGGTGTTTGATTTAAACAAATCAATCTCGGAGCGCACTGGAAATAAACTGTGGCTGATTGAAGGTAAACACGGTGAAATACAGCGCAGAGGCCGGCTCCAGTCAGAGCTCATTATAATTGCCACACAGGAGGACGACACAAATGTATAGAAGCTGAAGAAAGTCTTTTAAAATGTGACAACTTTTTAGCTCAAGCAGAACTCGGTAAGTGTTATTTCTTTGCTGTTTTTGGCCGGTCGTTTCCCTCTTTGGAACGCCCACATATATTTTTGGGGATCACTGTAGAAGAAGCTACCGGGTCGTAGATGCTCATACTTGCAAGTGCGCTTTTTCACCTAGAGGTATGCGTAAAAGATGGAATGTGAAAAAGTCACTGAATAGGCGACTGCTTTAATGTCATATGGCATAAACATGCACAAAAGATACTGAATCAGAATTTTGTAACCTGCCTAAAAATAGTAGAAAAATAATATAGTGAGCTGTCACAATATTTACAATTATTAACGTCTTTGTTCAAATGCATTGTTTCGTTGCAGCCACAGAAACAGAAGGAACTACATAGACCATGAGCCTTTGTTCCATTTCAGTGCAGACAACGTAATGAAATAACTGTCATTAATCACTTATATCTTAATTCTTTTGACTAGGACAATAATGATTCACACCAAAAACAATTCTGTTAGCCACTACAACATAATGCAACAACTGAGGGATTACACCACACCAAATATTTTGTTGTTGTTGTTGTTGTTGTATTATATTGAAATAAATAAAGTGAAATAAATGCAATTGATTTTTTTGGCATTGTATCTTGAAAAATGGTTTGAAAGATGAGTGAAGGGGCAATGTTTTGTTAATAAAAAGGAATTGTGGTCTGAGATACAACCTTCCCTTGTCTACAATAGCGTCACAACACTTTGGAAAACAGACCAGTCTAATAATACTATTGAGAGCTCTGAAGAAGTGACCAAACCTTAATAGGCCTAAATGACCCAAGCTGTAAGAGTGAAAAAGGCCAAGTTTCAGTTATAACTTGAGCTCAGAAGAGTAAATTTAAATTCCATTAGATTGAAAATAATGTTTTATTTTGAAATGTGTTGTTCCTAAAAGAGTGTACAGATGACTGCCTGTGAAACACTTTTTGTCGTCTGTATTGTCGGTATTTATAAGGTTAAATAAATACAACTTGATTTTTTACTACGTCACAATTAGTTTACTCAAAGTTGTATTTCAATTGAATTATGCATGTTCAAGTAATCATGTATTGTCGTGCGACTGAGGCTTGAGTGCTCAGAAAATTCCTGTTTTCACCTACCCCCTATCCTGCCCACATCGCTGCACTTAGTTGTAATTATTGGAAAAAATAAGATACAGAGGGTTCTAAAATATCATGTAGCCCATTTTCAAAAAAGGTAAAACATGTAAATGACAATCCACTGCTTATTACGGTGAAAAGTCACTGTGAAGAGGCGGAGCTTATCAGGTCTACAGTCAATAGCCCTGTTTCTATAACTAAAGCTTTTACAGAAATATTGCAGTGAACAAAATGTAGAATAATGATCTACTTATGTTATAGTTCAGTATTAACTACCCAATGAACGCATAATACGTCTCCTTTAAATAAATGATAAATATAGCTAATGCAGCAGAAAAGAAGAGTTCTGAACAGACACCGAAACAAACAAACAAACAAACAAAAAAACAAACGTTCTACAAATGTAATTTACAGTCAACACTCTAAGTAACCCTGTCTAAATTTTCAGTCACATGAAATGCAGTCCGTGCCTCTCCATCCCTATCTACCCAGGACAATCCCAGTTTTGAGCCCTGTGTCCCATGTTCCAGCAGATGTATCCAAACCATTGATTTGTCCTAGCTTTATTCAAGACATGTCCCAGTTGTCTCAGTTTGGACAACTTTGAGACCGTCCAACAGTAAAGAAGGGAATATATTGTTATTTCTTTAGCCAAACTAGAGAAAATCTGGCTTTAGAATAACCAAAACACAAAAGATGTAACCACTTCCACTGATAAAGGTCTCTCCGATTATAAACTAACAATATATTTATTCTACGACTCACTTATTTTTAATAAGATATTTTTTAAATTATTCTTTCCTATTCTTTTTTTTCTTTACTATAGTATCAATGTTTTATTTGGATTTGCCAAATATAATAATTCAATTAATTGCCATTTTCTTATTATAGTCCACATTGTGTCATGAAAACCAAAAATAACACGTTCACATTTTAATCTAAAGTTGGAATCAATGTGAAGTATTATAAATTGTAAACAGTTTTTTCCAAAAGGTATTTTATCATGCTTTTATTATAATGCTCATCGTCATCATCGCTGCTGCAGGAGACGATCGATCGAGGAGCGCATGACACCGCCAGCACCGGCACCAGCTCCAGCACCGGCACCAGCTCCAGCACCGGCACCAGCTCCAGCAGCAGCACCAGCTCCAGCAGCAGCACCAGCTCCAGCACCGGCACCAGCTCCAGCAGCAGCACCAGCTCCAGCAGCAGCACCAGCACCAGCTCCAGCAGCAGCACCAGCTCCAGCAGCAGCACCAGCTCCAGCACCGGCACCAGCGCCACACCAGCACCAGCTCCAGCAGCACCAGCAGCACCTCCAGCACCGGCACCAGCGCCACACCAGCACCAGCTCCAGCAGCACCAGCAGCACCTCCAGCACCGGCACCAACGCCAGCAGCACCAGCTCCAGCAGCAGCACCAGCTCCAGCAGCAGCACCAGCTCCAGCAGCAGCACCAGCTCCAGCACCGGCACCAGCGCCACACCAGCACCAGCTCCAGCAGCACCAGCAGCACCTCCAGCACCGGCACCAGCGCCACACCAGCACCAGCTCCAGCAGCACCAGCAGCACCTCCAGCACCGGCACCAGCGCCAGCACCACCAGCTCCCACACCAGCAGCTCCTCCAGCAGCACCACCACCAGCAGCAGCAGCAGCTCCTCCAGCAGCACCACCAGCAGCAGCAGCAGCTTCTCCAGCAGCAGCAGCTCCAGCAGCAGCAGCTCCTCCAGCAGCAGCTCCTCCAGCAGCAGCAGCAGCAGCAGCAGCAGCTCCTCCAGCAGCACCTCCAGCACCAGCTCCCACACCAGCAGCTCCTCCAGCAGCACCACCAGCTCCCACACCAGCAGCTCCTCCAGCAGCACCACCAGCAGCAGCAGCTCCT